>NC_057884.1:11650490-12262157 GCF_019740435.1 Gambusia affinis | reverse complement strand
TTTTGTTTAATACAGTTTGACAGATTTTAAAATCTTCTACTTCTCATTTAAATACACAAATCACTTTTTTTTTTTAAGTTGAAAAGAATAAAATGCATTTGGAAGGCAGGTAGTGGAGAAAGTCCTTCATTTTTAAAGTGCAACCAAAAAAAAAAAAAAAAGAAATCTCTTAAAATGTAATGATAAAAACAATCTTGGTAGTTAACTTTTATTTCCAGCTCGGTTTAACCTATATAAATGCTTTTTTTTTTTTTTTTAAATGGCCAATATGTATCCTCTTAGCTTTGGCCATATGTTTGTTTTATGTAAAGCTGAGACAACATTTTCAAACATGATAGGAAAAAAAATAATCCAATTCCTCCAGCTTTTGATGAATGATAAAATATTTTATAATTGCAAAAAAGTACCCATCTAAAGACTGACAAGCTGTCCATAGTGAACCCATGACTGGTGGAGACAAGCACCAGTCTCTCTCACACTATATTTCCAAAATAACACTGGTCCTTTGAAATACAGCAGAGGCAAGTTTGTATCATTAAAACTAGTTTGTATCATAAAAACTTTCTGGCATCTGGTCATATCAGGCGCTACCAAACCTCCATCCATTCATTCATTTCAACTCTTCCCATTTAATCACCTGAGTAAATTCAACCACTACTGTCCCCAAATCCAGAATCCCAAAATAAACCATGAAGTCCAGAGCGTGTCCAAGAACGTCCCGCAGCGTCGATAAGCGCGCCTCTCACACCCTCCGCTACATGAAACGGCTAAAATAAGAAGACTGCCACAAAAGACCAGCAGGAATGATGTGTCCACGGGGACGACACGTCCAAGAGGAAAGTGGGGATCAAAACCGAGAGGTCGGATTTGAAAACAGCTGCACGGCTTCAAAGCAAGGGGGCCGGTGCAGGGCCACTGTGGCAGGAGCCACCCTGCTGAGGGCAAAGATGTGCAGTGACAGAAGAAGAGGAGGAGGAGGAGGAGTGGACAGAACCCTGAGGGACGAAGCTCTGCTGGCTGAGGAACAGTTAACTCGAACGAAGGGAGAACGGATGGAGGAAGCGGACGGGGACATGAACGTGCCGGAAGGTTGCAGCTGGAAAATTAAAGTGGATTTTGACCGTTTCAAAAGTGAAGATATGGATGTCGAGAGCAGGAATGCAAAAACACTAAAGCCAAAGCCAAGGAATGCCGAAAACGAAAAGAAAAACAAATTTAAACTTTCAATTCCTTTTAGCGTTTTAAAATGGACAAATCTTCACACGAAACACTTCCAACTTTCACCCGTGGCGATGTCGCCTGATTAAAAACACGTTTAAACTTCAGTGTGCAGCAGTGGGAATGTGTTGCAGCAACTGTCACAACAACAGCATCAACCGACCACAAGAGAGGCTTGCGGAAAATTTATTTGAATTTGAGAACTGGCAGTAGACTATAGAAAATATATATTTTCTGCTTATAAAACATGAAAACATACATTTGGCCTATATAGATATTCTCTAAATTGCATCTGTTATTACACACAATAGAGCTCTCAGATAGTTTCAACACTTTAGTAGCAGAATACAACAAAAGACATCCAAATGTTTGTAATATTCATCTAACAGAAAAATCAGCTTCAACAGTACACATAAAGGTAGTCTGGATGTTTGTTTTTTTTGTTTGTTTTTTTTAATACATGGTTAACTGTACACACAAGGAGAAAATAAACACCATAATTATTAGACATTTTTGAAATTATATATCCCTTTTCATTAAGAAATGACATTAATACCAGAATCATTCTCCATAAGGATGCATCATTTATATTAGATCACACAAAGAAATAAAAAATTAATTAAAATTAGCATTGGACTGAGTCCAACGTCCCACTGAGTCTACAGCCAGGGCTCAGTGGGACGCTGGCGAACTGGGAGGTACCAAATAAGACAAAGTTGTTATTTTTTTTTTTTTAATTATCATAATACTTAAAATAAGTAACTTTAAAAAAAAATACTACATTAATTATTACACAAGTACGAATTGCAGCAGCTTAGCAGTCTTGAATAGTTCAGGTACAGAGTATACACAAAAATAAATCTACCACGTCTTGTTTTTCTTCAGAACAAGATGCAACATCCAATTTCAAATCACACATTCACAATCTTTGAACATTTTCAGTATGAAAACAGAACAGAAAAAAAAAAAAGAGGGACAACCTTCCTGCAACACAGATATCACAGGAACAACAATTTTATAAGTGTAAATACATATATATATATGAAACATATATATCTTAAATTAACAGTCAAATATATGAGCATATATACATCGTTTTACAAGGTAGTAAAGGCAAAAACGCTATTTGCAACATCCCCCTAAATCCTATCATTTCAGATCAATGTAATAAATTATCCATGACATCTCCATTTCAAAGTAAGAAAAAAACAAAACAAATCATCTTAAAACTACAAGTTAAAAGTCTGTCAAAACATTAGAGAACCCATCTTTGTTTCAAAAGTGAAATAAGATATTGCACCTTTTTTTTTATACCAGAGAACAATAAAATGACAATGAAAAACAGCATACAATGCACAAGAGGAATTATATTAGAACCACTGCCACTGGCGGACATCAATTCTTGTTTTGAACCTTGTAACAAAAATAAATTTCCTGTAACAAAACATCACAGTTTCATTTCACTTAATTATGTAAAAAGGAACAAAAAAAATTTAAGAAAAAAAAAAGAAAAGCATTTTAAACACTCTTTAAACATTTGACATATGACAAAAGCCGTATTCAAGACTGCTAAGCACAGTAATCATGGTTTTACATAACTAGAAAAAATAGATTATATATATTGCCTTTTGAAATGTTACAACTTGTGGGTTCATTTTGGCGATTACAATCTGAGTCAAGACAGGAAAATATAAGCAAGGGAAAAAAACAAAAAAAAACAACCCAAAACAGCTCTCTCATGTCCAAAAAGGGATCCCATCTATCCAAAACAACAGTGTACATAAGCATTTAGTAACAAATAAATGTTCCTGATTTTTAGAAATATTATTTAATCATACAAGTCATTCTACAGCTAGTGTTTCTCGCTAAGAAAAAAAAAAAAAAAAAAAAATCTTCAAGGCGTTGTAAATCTATAACCCCCTCTGTTAAAAAAAAACCAAAAACCAAAAAAAGGGCTTGGGGGTTGTTTTCATCCGTTCACCGATTCAAGTCCAACATGGGCGTCTTCTCTAGTGATCCTGCAAAATAGAAACATAGTGTTAATGTTTCAGTTTAAAGATATTTTGCATGTATAAACATCAGACACCCAGATATTAAGACAATCTGTTACAAACACCTTTTCCTTCACAATAATCTTTCTTTAAATTCAGCTGAACACTTTATGTTTTCAGCAAGTTAAGATTAGAGAATTAACATTTTTTTATGATAGGTCAGGGAGGAAATGTTACCCATCGACCCCAGAACAAAGGCAGAAGGACCTTGTGAAGACGCTGGCTGGAGATGGTCAGTGTTACTGTCCAGATAAAGTGAGTCTTGTGCTGACATGGGCTGAAAAGCCACGCAAAGAGGAAGAAGCCAATCTCAAGACAGAGGAAAGTTTGCACATTCAGTTTGAGGATAAAGACGTTAGCTTTTTGGAGACATGCACTGTGGTCAGACGAAACCAAGATTGAAGTTTCTGGTCATGATCATCATTCAGTTTGGAGACAAAAAAAGAAAAAAAAAAGAAAAGCAGAATCTCACAACCAGGGAAGATTATCTCAAATATGGATTGCAGGAGTGGAAGCTTCACTATTGATGCAGTAAACAAAATAGTCAGCAAAAAAGAGAGAGGAACATTTTGTGGAAATATTTTTGGTAAGATCTGATACAGTCACCAAGAAGTTAAAGCTTGGAACAACATGGGTCTCCCAAATGAACAATAAGTGAAAGTCCGCCTCTATATTAGTTACAAAGTGGGTTAAGGTCACCAAGGTCTAGTTTAGCAGAGGTCATCACAAAGTCTTGATCTAATTAGCATTTCTGTCAGGAGGAATGAGACAAAATTCAATAAGACTATTGTGAGACTCTTGTAGAAGGATATTTAAAACGTTTCACCCAAGTCAGAGTTTAAAAACCGGATTCTGTTGAATCCTAAGGAAGCTTGATTACATCTCTACATTTGAAGAAATGTATTTATTTTGTAGAATAATTCTCCTCTCAACTATTTGTTTTTTTTTAATGAAAATGTTAGGCTGATTTATATATTTGACCAGCAGCTGATTGCAATTTTGACTGAATAAGGTTTTAACTTCAAAGATTGTAACACAATAAAAGAGAAGATGTGCAACCCTAAAATGAGGTGGCAGATTTGGACCATGAGAAATTACAAGATGATCTGCATCTGTTAGAAACGTCTGAGTCATGTGGATGAGTGGATCACCTGAAGGCCTGGGGCTGGTGTCTGCTGAGCGCCCTGGTTGAAGAAGGCCATTGGCTGTCTGTAGAAGTCAACCCAGGCGTTGTACTCGGGATTAGAAGTCTGCTGAGATCCAGGACCTGTTGTCTGGCCTTAAAAATTAGAACATAGAAACAAAACCAAAAAGAATTAGAAACAATTTTTTTTTTTCCAATCATGAATTTTGTAAGTTAAAGAAAAGATCACCAGAAGACTTACCCCAGGTTTTGTTATATTCTGGAGCGGTGCTCTGTGGTTGATTTTGCTGACCTGCTGGGAGCAAACAGCAACTTAATGCATTTCATTTGATTAAATTCTGATTTTTAAAATTTTATTTTTATTTTTTTTACAAAGTTTTGACCAAATTAAACTAAAAATAGATATATTTTAATCAAGACTGAACCAAACATGAGCTAAAACATGTTTGGCGTCAGAAAGCAGCTTGTGCTAGTTGGAAAATATTCCTGAGCGACACTCGCCTAGCTTTTTATAATACTGCTCCCAGTCCATCTGGCCCGTCTGGGATCCATTGTGACCTGAAACCAGACACAGATAACACGTCCAGATTTACTGAGAGCGGGGTTTGGCTTTCTCTGCTCCCATCTAACAACTCTGATTCCTAATGAACTCCAGTGGCAGCACCTGCAAAAATCTGTCCGTACAGGAAGTGCGCGGTCAGCCACAGGGAATGTTCTGCAGGCTGCCAACTATTTGAACCCACTACAGCAGCAGGGAGCTTGAGAAACTACCCACTTTGACTTAAACTGTGGTAATTTCTTTAGAGCAGTCCTAGTTTGTGATTTGGGCACATCTATAGTTAAAAATGTCCACCACTCCTTTGGAGATGCTTACTGTGGTCCTGCTGGCCCTGAGGCTGCCATATCTGAAATGTTGTGCCCCATCCTCCAGACATGAACATCTGAGGTCCACTGGAAGGAAAAACAAACATGAGAGAATCAGTCCTCATTTTATTTAGAAAAACTGGTTTTACCCTCGAACATTTTCAAATTGTGGAAAATCAGCCACAAACTGCAACACTCTCTTCATGTATTAAAGTAGTGCAGAAGAAATGCTCGTTTTCTTCTTGTTTTTAAAACCAAAAAACTTTGTGCTGTAATACTTTTTAAGATGAAAAAAACAAACAAAAAAAAAAACAACAAGAGTTTGCTGAGGTCACATTACCAAAATCAAACAAAATTGATATACTTTTTTTTAAATGTTTGTCCAGTAGCCCAGTCAATTGATACAAAAGTTGTCTGATTTGTCTGATCTCTGGAAACATTTATTAATATTTTTAAAACAAAAATTTTTGCTACACAAACGTTTGACACCAATTCCGTTTGATTTGAGGAAGACAACAGGTTCTTCCTGCACTAATTTATGTTGGTCTATCACAGAATATCCCACAACTAGACATTGTATCTAGTAGCTGCGACATGAGTAAAGTTGACGAGCTTTTATGCAAGGAGCTGTATTGAAATGTGAGGAGTTGGGCCTTACTGTTGAGGAGGAGTAGTTGGGCCTTGGTTGTAAGGACTCATCCCAAAGTTGCTGTTGCTGCCGATCCCCGGGCCCTGAAGACGACCAGGAAAAGCAGAGGCGAGAGTGAGAGACCACACTTGTGTTTAAAGGGAGCCAACAGGCAAGGTCAGAGGGCAGGGGCGAGCGCTGATGCACTCCATTAAGTCCATTTGATGGATTCTTCATGTTTAACCTCTGGTGACATCCTGCTGGCCACTAGGAACACAGAAGCCCAGCTCACCCAGGCAATGACATGTGTGCTCATGAATATCAGATCAGACAATAGGAGTTGGGAGAGGGGAAAGGGGGGGGCGCAGTGAGTGCCGGGGACAGACCACCTACCCCAATTCTCTCATCGATCAGCTGACGGGCTTTTTCCAACTGCTGAGCGGTGCCTCGGATGGAGAAGATGCGGACATTGGGGTCAGTGTTGGGCGGCGGGTTTCTCTGCAGCTCCACATGGGCACGAGACTGCTCTTTGATGTTTTTGATGGTTTCTCCACCTGAAATGTCGATAACGAGCTGTAATAAATGTCCTCCCCTCGAGTCAACTGGAGACGTTGTGGGGCGCAAAGCCACTCATGACTGAACGTTAAAAGAGCCGATAAAGATCCCAGACGGCTCATCTTCATCGTCTACCATTTTCATAACATGCACCCAGTGACTTGTGATGAATGTGATCAAGATGATAATCAGCTTTCTATTCATCCTCAATGCCAATCTGAAGGGGACAAAATAAAGTAGTAAAGCAAACCAGTTTAATTTGATCAAAATGGAAGAAAAAAAATTTTGAGCACCAGTTAGTGATTTAGGGAACAAAATCTACAGAGTTTACAGAGCAGAAGCAGTTTTTGCTGACCCTAACCCGCACAGCATTCTGGGGGATGAAGGCAGAGGAAAGGCTTTTGTCACTCAACCTCTCACAGCCAGCTCACCAAGGTTGGTGGCATCAACTAGCTCACTCTTTGGTTACCTAGCAACAACCTATTGAGAAACTTGCAAAGCACTTTCAGGTTTTGTCACTGTTCCTCATAAGTACTTACAAATAAAATAAATAAATAAATAAAAAAATAAAAAAAATCATGCAGTGAAAAGAGAAAATGAATACCACAGCTCATGAGAAAACTATCAATAATTTATCGACCAATCTGAAATGCCTACATTGTGATAGGTTTTTTTCAGCCATGTTGATATCGACCAGACCTAATATGAAGTAATGACAATAGAAAAATCGCTATTTTTTTTTTTATTTCTGTCACTTTGGTTCACTTTTTCCTCATTCAGATCCCATAAGAACCCAGCTAAAAACCTGTGTGTTTTCAATTGCCACATGGCCAGCAGTGTCTGAAAGAAATTTGCTTAACATCTGACAGAAACGTCAACGGTCTGCTGCATCTTATTTTCAGGGTGCGAACAATTTGGGTTGAACTTCTTCCCAGTGTAAACTCACCTCATTGAAATCCCGGTCTACCTTTAGAAAACCCCGGCATGCGTCTCACAACTCATCTACCATTCTCTGCTAACATCCATGCAAATCAGGAAACAAAAGACAACATCTCCTGCACCCCCACCACCCCTCGCTCTCGCATCAGATGCCAGCTTCCCGACGTGTGGGAAGAGCAGTCACACCAGCGGGGAGAGATGAAACGTAGCTGGCAGGAGAAAAAGACAAAATTGAAGCGTATCCTCCTCTGGGGACGTCGCTTGTCTCTCACTTTTTTCCACCATTCTTGACTTCGTGTTCTCCTGTGGGAGGCGAGAGGGAGCGAGGGAGGGCGCTTCCCGGGGCCGTCCCAACATCAATTACACATTTGTTCACTTGTGGCTGACACACTGATGGCCCTGACTGACCCCTGAATGAAAACCCTCATCTCAGTCCTCTCCTATGGTAGCTTTCTCCTCGCAGCCAACAGACTGCACATGGGCCATTAAGCCATTGTCAACCAAATGAAACTTCTGCCTTAATGAAGCCATTATGATCTCTTCTGGTCAGACAGGAGAGAGCAATGAAGACCCCGACTATTCATTTCATGGACTGGGCTGTAGAGCAGACAGATAATACGGGCCTTATTAATGAGACTGGTTTAGTGAGCAGCAGAAAGGGAGGGGATATAAAAGAGCAACTGGTGGCAGCATTCAGCGGCAAAGCTGGGGAACTGGTTAGCTGCTGGTCTGGAAATAAAAAAAAAACTTTCTGCACTGCAGGACAAAACCATCACATGTGACACTTCTCTAGTCAGTTTCATCTCAAGCTCTAAATATTTATACTTACTTAAAAGTAGCTCTTTGGATACATTGCTGTCTCCTGGTTTTAGCTAGCATGTGTTAAATGTGTGAAATATAACCTATTTGTGAATTTACTTTTTGAAATCGATGTTATACAATATTAGCGGCAGAAATTGTAAAATATGGAGTCAGAAGAATGCTATGACTTAAACTATTAATAGAGATGCACCGGTAAATGCATTACATCCTAAATGCACAAAGGAGCATAATCACGGATCCTTTCTCCCAGCAGATGTTAGACTATTAAACCATCACAGCTCCCAACAAACTCTGTAAGTGTTAATATGTCTGCTGGCATTCGCACAATTAGCACTGTTTTTATTCATTTTTAACAACATTTCTGGTGTTACTGCACAACTCCTTTTACACCGTGTTGTAAATAGTGTCTTGTGTATATTTTTAAGTTTAATACACATGCACATTATGTCAATGAAAATAAAGTCATTCTACTCAGTTGCACATCCCTTGGATTGTGACAAAGATTTTATCTTTGTAGTTTTTTATTACTATTATGTGTGACACAATAGTGTGTCTGTGGGACAATAAAAGCCATTTATATAAGACTTTTACTAGATAAATAACTATTCACTCCCCTTTTACTAATATGGATTATGACCATGATTTTATAAACTTTGAAATAAAGATGCATATTTTTTTAGTATTTCTCAAAGAAAATCAACTATCCAGTTCTGATGAATGAGAACAAACTTGCTCCTGTGCATGATGATCAAATGAAATGGGTGGCAAGACAGAAGGAAGAAATCAGAGGAAACATTGAGAGAAAGAAAGAAATGGACAAAAGGCAGAAAAAAAAAGAATCGAGATGGAAAGAAGAATATATAAAATGACAAGGGACGAGGACAGGAAAGACGAGAACAAAGAGAAAGGAAATAACAAATGCTGACAAACTCCTAAGAAAGAAAAAAAAAAAAAGAAGGACATACAGGAGAGAGCAAGGAGGGAAAAAGGAAAACAAGAAAAGAAAAGAAATTAGAAAGACAAGAGACAAGGGGAAAAAAAAGGGAGGACAAAAGAATAAATAAAACAGGAAATAGAAGTCTGGAAATACAATTGTTTCCATGCTCTGTGGAATACTGAAATCTAATCCAATACTTTTCCCAGACTGATTAGGAACTCTGTTGTTAGCACTGAATAAAGCATTAATAAACAAAGGCCAGCTGGGCTTTCTGATTGAAACATAATTAGTGTTTCACAATAAAAGCCTTTGAGACTTATGAATGTATTATTACTGAACTTCAATGCGCCAAAGAATCATCCAGCAATGAGGCATTGAAATGTTGCAAAATTAAAATTTTCAGTCTCACTTTTGACCAAAACTGAAGATGTTTTATTGGGGGGGGGAGAAACATCTGTATGTAAGTGGAAAGTTGCTTAGCACTCACTGAATTCAGGGTTATTATAAAGTCTGAGCAGATTGGTGGGTGGCAGGATTTATCAAGCTCTCTGTGACATGGTGTGCGTGTGTGTGTGAGCGAGAGTGTATGAGGTCAAAAGCGAGGGGCAACAGGCTGCATATGGCATCGTAAAGATATTAATCACCGCACCCTTTAAGGGGTGGCTGACAGCACCCAGACCCACCGCCATCTCCACCATATTGCCTCACTTCATATGCTAATGTGGGGAGCGGGGGACGCACCGCCCAGGTTTATTTGTTTCCCTCGCCCCACTACAAGCACAAAAGCCACTTGACATTTCTATTGCCATGTTTTTATCTTAGGTAAAGAGGCCCCCCGTCCGCACCGCCCACCGCTGCACGCACACACACACTGAGCCAACACGCATGCCACCATGCAACACACATGCACACACAGCTCCTTCCAATGCAGTGGTCAATGACTTTTAAATAGCTGCCAATAGAGTGGGCATGAATAGCCAATAAGCTAATTCCTCCTATTCAATCCCTCGCTGCACTCTATTGGACTGAAAGGCCCTCATTAGATGCCAGGCAGCCTTCCACATGATTGAGGGCTGTTATTATGCACCTTTAACAATTAATGTCACATTACACGCATTATCCCCATCATTAAGCCCTTAGTGAAGCCAATGAATACCACTTGTGCTATATACATGAGCGCAAGAGGGGGGGGATAGAAGGGTGGTCACCCTCACCTCCAGGTCTTCTCATCAGTTTTACGAAGTCACCCAACAGCAAACGGCGTTCAGTTATTGAAAAACAAGCAGTTATCTCCTCACTTTTCAGATGCTTTGCTTTAGAAGCTTCTTATTCTGTTTCAGGAATTCAGGAAGTGCCACTATTCTGAACATCGATCTGCGCTAAATCTTTTTGTGCTTTATGCACGTAAATAAGTCTGGGATGTACATGTGAAGCATGCTTAAAGCTGTTTACCGAGGAGCACCAACATGTTCTTTACCTTTGCCAATCACCAGCCCACACTTATCAGCAGGTACGGCATATGTCACCTCCTGCAGGCCTCCAGCTCCTCCCATGTTACAGTCGCTGCGCCCTCGGCGGCCCATTATCCCAAATCCGTCCCGCTCCTATTGGGAGGCAAACGGGAAAACACAATGAGGGCCGAAACGATGACAAATAATCACAGAAGTCTTCGATCAGGAATTTTCATCCGTTTCCAGTCACCGATGAAGATATTGGACTGCTATTCATAGACTGCTCTTTTAAAAGTGTCTTGAAGAGGTATTAACACCCTTGATTTTGCACTATTAATGCAGAAACATCAATATGTTTTTTGGATTTCCTTCAGACAAAAATACAAAGTTGCAAATAATTGTGAAGTGAAAGAAAAATGATGCACATTGTTCAGATGTTTTTGCCAATAAAAGTCTTGAAATGCATAGTAACTGCACTTTTGGGTATGTCTCTTCCAGCTTTGTAGTTTTTGAAACTTGATTTTTTTTTCTCCCAAAAAAGTTTAATCTCCATAATTTTTTTTACACAGATTGAATTGGAAGAATCTGAATCTCATTTTTCATATCAGGCCAAAGAATGACTGTTTGACTTAGGTCTGGGCTTTGAGTAGGCCCTTCTAACACAGACTAACAAGTTTTCAAAGAAAGAGGGTTGAATTTGGCGCATAAATCAAGATGTATAACCTCTAAAATGAGCCCTGAAACTTACTTTCTTCAGGTTTAGTAGGAGTAAAAGGTGGAATCTCTTTTTCTTCAAACTCTTAATAGTTTTATGTTCAACTGCTTTGAGATAAAGACAGAGAAAGCAAACCTGAGCGGTCTGGACCAACTCGTTGATGAGGTGGGCAGCATGATGGCAGTGGTCGGGCTGGCCCATCACCTGAGCAACGCGGTCAGGACTGACTCCGTCATCTAAACATAAAACAAAAACACAGATTTAAGACCACGCCTAATAACATAGCTGCAGAGGTTAAAAACTATTTCATGTGATTTTTTTTGTAGCAAAAAAAAGAAAAGAAAAAAAGTTTAAAAATTAAGATTTCTTTGATCACTCTTTGGGCTGACCTTGTTTGAACTGAATCCTAACACCAGCATCATTCTGAATCTTCTTGATCATTTCTCCGTTTCTGCCAATGATGATGCCAACAGCAAATCTGGGCACAACCACCTAAAAAACAAGAACAATTCAGAAGAGGTGGGGGAAAAAAAAAGAAAAAACTGGAAAACTGCTGATGGATAAAGTCTTACATCCAGACTGCTTCCACCCATTTTGGACCCAAAGTCCAGCCTGCCTGCCCTGAAGTCTCCTTGGTCTTTGTCTCGAATGAGCTTCACCACAAGTTCGCGTGCTTGCTATAAAAATAGATGTATATGAAAACAAAATATATTTTAATACAAATGATACGAGTCAACTGAATATTGCCTAAAATGCACGTGGTAGGCATAACGTGTAAACTAAACAAACAGGAAAGACTTTAGCCCACCGTGATCTCCTCTGTGTCTGACCTGCACTTTGTGGGGATCCCCAGTGATTCTGAGGGGCTTGTCCGCTCCAGTGGGCATGGGGTCATCTTGAATCATTATCATCTGGACTCCTGTTCTCTCCTGCAGGGGTAAAAATAATAATAATAAAAAAAAAAACTACCACAGTTATATAGGGCACAAAACACCAGTTATAGCAAGAAAATTCTAAAGTGCAACATGTTTTCTCCCCTCAGTTATTTGAACATTTGAAACGGGGGCAAACATGGTGGGATGTTTTTAAAACTGACCCACAAATGTACACCAAGTCGAATGCAAAATAAACCATTGAACAATTGACAAAATCAAGACAAAAACAAACAAACAAAAAAAAAAAACAACAACTAGGATTGAAGGATGTTTAATGTGTAAACTGCAAGAAATGAGCTGAAGAAAATATGATCCGGAAAATACTGAACTAGAACTTTCCCAAGAATGTTACACACTGCATGGAAACACAAATGATCAAAACAGTAAAGTAACTTAAATAGTGTCAAGACAAGACAGGTGGGCAGTATTTTCCTTTTAATAGAATGGTGTCTGAAGCTTTTTACTCCTTAAGAAATCAGGCAAAATTAGGATCATAAAAGATGATTAACTAGGCCAAAAAGATCAAGGTCTTTGGACTGGACTGCATCTCACATTTCTTATCAAATGATTACATTTTAGTAGTTCGAAAGCTGATTTCAATGAAAACGATTCAAGGTCGATGTTGATAATTTGATTTTATCAAGCACATTAAATCAGCCAGATATGAAATGACGCAGTTTTCTCGTAATAAACTCAGAGGGTGACTAGAATGTCTTTCCAGATCATACATTAAGTATATTACAACTAAAACCTCTGTCCTGTTTTGATGCCTGTAAATCCATCTAAATAGCACCTTCCTTAATATAATTCAAGTGAAAATCTCATAGAACAAATAAACTTTGATACATAAGAATCATTTTTTTCTCTGTTTCAATGACTTTCAGCACAATTTATAATTTGAGTATTGTTTTGAGTATTTAACTGTTGCATTTCAACAAAATGTTCAGAAAATAGTTTGCATCCACTGCAGCCTTTGGAAAGAAAATTGGGAATTGGCCAAAATTGATTATGTTGACGTGCTGTAAGAGGCACAGATTATCAGCAGACCTGCAGTTGTTTGATGGTCTCTCCTCCCTTGCCGATGACCAGGCCGACTTTGTTGGCCGGGATAAGGATCTGCTGAATGGAGCTGTTTCCATCCATGTCATTGTGGAAGCCGGGACCATACCGACACTGCTCCACAATCTCACTCAGCAGCCGCTTTGCCTGCCTGCACGGCGGAAAAACAAGACTGCTTAGAACGTTAAGAAGAAAAACCAGCTGAGCCACCATGTTCGGCATCAACAGGTTTGACTTCTTTCCCAACAATGATTTATAGATTTTTCTTTAATCTGCATTCAGACTCACTCGATGTTCTCCGGGCTACCGGTCAGAGTGCAGGGTCTGTCCAACATGCCACCACTGTCTACAATAAGAGAGAGAAAAAATAAAGAAATTGCAAATCATTCTCACCTACAATAATGTGTGGTCAACAGCATATTGTACAGTAAAAACCTGGAAATTGCTTTCCATGACCTGAAAAATTAAAAGGTACCATTAAGAAATGCAACTCAATCTGTCAGGAACAGATCGGTTTTCATGTTGCTATTCATTCGCTTTAACAGTGCTCACATTTTCCAACTGTGTAAAGCATCATGTGATTAAGTACCTGGAGTCGTGCTCAGCCCATAGGTCATAATATTGGGAGCGAAGAATGAGCAAAGATGAGATTTGAACATAATTTTCAACAAATACCAGTAAAACTTTTTGTTTCAATATTTAGCATAAATGTTTCACAATTTAATATGCATTTTAAAAAAAAACAAACAAAAAAAAAAAAACTTTAATCTTTATGGAAAACTTCAGTTTTGGTTCAACATCTCAAACAAGTGCAAAGGAGCTTATTCAAGAAAGCCAAGTGATTTGAATGACATTTACTTGCAATATTCAGAAATAGTATTAAAATGACCCTAATGCTGATATTGTGTGTCTCTAGTTTTCACATTTAAAACTTTACAGTTAAGACTGATTTAATAAATCTCTATTCAATAAATAATTTGCCACAACAGGTTGTATCAGATCCAAGTTCATTTTATTTTGCACAGGATCTGCTGAATGGACATTCTGGGGAGATCCCACATTTATTTAACTAAAACTAACTCTACTCATTCTTTCTCTAGATGGTTAAAGTAAAAGAGTTAACTTATGAGTGAAAGGTAGAAATATGACATTACATTACTTCCCAATCGTCCTTATGCCTTTTGGGGGCATTTCAACCTCTTTTTATCAGATGTTTGTTCATGGCAGGGTGAGGTGCTTTTAATCTCGTAAAACATTTTGTGTTGAATAAAATTGAAACAAAAGGTTATGAACAAACAAACTGCGTTGTCTTTCCACTTTAGACTCTTATTAGGCATACCTGAGGCAATCTGGATCTTGCAACCTGATTCCTGCTGTATTCTTGAAATCTGCTCTCCTCCTTTTCCAATAACTATAATAAGAAAGGAAATTGTGAGCCTTTCTGAATGTATACAAATAACTCATTTGTTACAACATATTAAGTTTAAATGGAGGTTTACTTACTGAATCCAACCATCTTATCAGGCACTTTAAAGTCTTCTGTTGCAAAAGCCCTGAAACCCGAACAAAAAGCACGATTACAGCTCAACTCAAAATATTTTACATGTTGGTCCAGCCGACTAGTTGCATTTCACAACCTTCATGATTCCTGTTTTAAAACATCTCATTGCTCAGTTTTTGACAAGATCATGGTTAAAATTACTCTTAAGTTTCAGAATAAGTTTACTATTAAACATAAAAACCCTTGAATAAACATTATGATTTCCATTTTGTATTTTGTCAAGGCATGGCCAATGAATAAAGCTAAGATGCATCACCATTACTTAAAGCAACCAAGAGATTTTTGCTCACCTTTGATGTACCAACGCACCAAGATGGTTTCCTACTGAGGGAAGAGGGGAAAAAGGTCAACTTAAATGTGTGAAATATGCCAATAGGAGCAAAAGCGATAAAGCAAGCAATATCTGAAAAATGTATTCAATGCTGGGGGGGAAAAAAAAGGGAGCAGATGTTTGTGAAGCTGCCAATCCTACAAGTCTGTATCTGACCCACAGCAGGGAGCT
Source organism: Gambusia affinis (assembly GCF_019740435.1). Classification (NCBI taxonomy): domain Eukaryota; kingdom Metazoa; phylum Chordata; class Actinopteri; order Cyprinodontiformes; family Poeciliidae; genus Gambusia; species Gambusia affinis. Next base: position 12,246,776 of record NC_057884.1, on the reverse strand, counting down.
TTCAGCGGCAGGGAAATAAGACCTGGAGGTGCATGAATGAGCGTTTCAATCAGAGGCTCTCTGAAAGAGAGGCAGCAGCCGGGTCAGTGACTGCTGGTCCCGAATTGAATTTTTGACAGGTAGAATCAAGCAAGGGTCCTGCAGGGTCACCGGAGGATGTTCAGCCACAGATGTGAAAACCTGAACTGATATCTTTACGGGTTCAATCAATTTTATGGCTGTTTGCGCTGATTTCACTTCTTCTGGAAAAAGCGCCGGGGTTAAAGCTCGAGAACAGAACAGCTATGAATACAAAAAAGGGGAGTGCAAACTTTATACAAGGATAGAAAAAAAAAAAAAGAAAAAAACTTTTGCGAGTAGTTGAATATATGTTTGAAAATTAGACACTGAAAGCCAGCAGCAGAACTAGAAAGTTTCCACGTCTGTCATTTGTCTTATACAAAAGGACAACCTTGACTAAAGAAAAGTGAGGACAAATTCCCACAAACAGCAGTGCATCCAACAAACAAACTTCAATTGCATACAATTTTCCTATTCGTGCATTCAAGGCCGAACTATCGTACAAACAACTGTGACAAGATAAGAGGAGGCTGCGGTAAATAACTAGTGTTTCCACTTTGTGAAAATGAAATGGATCAAATGTTTGTAGTGAGTGACGAAAACCACGGCAGGATGATTGTCTCCACTACGGCGCTTCGAGTATTAAGTATCTGACAAACAACATGGCTCTCACTTCAGATTATAGCCCAACTCCAACAAGCTTTGCCAGTTTCACTGCAAAGAAAAAGTACTGGCAAATAACTCATATTACATTTTTGGTGCAGATCATATGACAAAAACTCAGAAATAACAAGCGACAATATACAGCTTAAGTTTAAGCTAACTATTGAAGGAAGAAGACTCAAAGTTATCATCGTGTAAAAACAAAAGCTATAGGACATGCAGAGTTATTGTGAGGCTCACCTCCATTGTCTAGAGAACGTTTTTGGCCCCCGAAGCCATAGAGGGAGGGGTCTATGACTGGACACGAACTGTTCATGTTGGGCATCTGGTCTCCTCCCATCTTGGCTGCCATCTGGAGACAAAACAGTGGGACAGATGGAACAAGTAGCTCAATTATGTCCCAAATGTGAACTTCAGGTATTCTTAAACTAAGAAGTAATCGAGCTGGATTCAAAAACTTCACCAGAGAATCAGTGCATGACAATGAGAGTTTACTCTATCTTTAGATAAAAAGGGGAAGAAAAGGTGGATCATCAAACTACTTCTACATTTTTCCATCTCCACTTCAGCGTTTTTGGCACTCTCTCTTGATCGGCCTCAGACCTCTCTGCTATATTAAACACATAGTACCATCAAATGACTCAAATAGCTTTTTCACTATCGTAAGATGTAAAAAAAAAAAAAAAAAAAGCAAGCAAATCCATCCCAAAATCATATTTTAACACTGAGATGATTATATCTGTAACATCAAGTCAGGGTTGAATTATCTCTAGTTATGCCAATCAATATCAGATACAAAATGGGTGCACTCTGCACATCTGCACTTTTGGGTGAAGTTTGCAGCAACACTTCAGGTGACCTAGTTTTCTGTTGGGTTGCTATGAAAACACCATGAGACCAGATTATGCAGGAAAGATCGTAGCATTTCAAGATTGACACTTGTTAAACCAGCATCTTAAATCTTATTAAAATTACCATTCTTTAATATATGCATGCTAATAAGACAGATAACTAGGGCGTGCCGTGGTGGTGTAGGGGATAGCGCGACCCATGTTTGGAGGCCTCGCGTCCTCGACGCGGGTTCGACTCCCGGACCCGGCGATGTTTGCTGCATGTCTTCCCCCTTTCCTGTCAGCCTACTTTCATATAAGGGACACTAGAGCCCACAAAAGACCCCTGGATGGGTACAAAACATTATGAAAAATGGTTTTGTATAGAATCATAATGATTTTGAGCAGCAAAATGGTGATTATGACCTGCATTACAGCACATTTTAAAATGACACCACATTGGGAACGACATAAATTATGATCTGATCATAAAGAAAATAAAACAAGTTGTTTTAGAAGGTTGTTCACTGGGTTCATTTCTTCAGAAGCAGCACAAGGATTCCTTGATGCAATACCAGCAAATACCTTGTAATCAATTTAACTTTTCTTGGTGTTTTGTTAATCTTAGTCAAGAAAGTTGCACAATTTTGACAGCTTGCAGAATGAAATATTTAATTCTTTAAGTCAGAAGAGAACAAATTTATTCCTCTCCACAAACTGAAATAAATCTATAAAAGAAACTTGGAGTTTTTTTAGTTTCAAAAAGTACTTTTAATGACAAAAGTGTCTCATTGGAAAACATAATTTGCTGAAGATTGTTTTTACACCATCAAAGCCCATGCTTCTTTCTTCATCTTTTCAAAAAAATTAAAAAAAGCCTAACATAGAACCCATTTAGATGGCAAGCTTTCTACATGTTGCAACTTGCAGTATTTAATTTTTTTGCAAGAATGTTAATTTGTCCACTATAATTTTCTGATCTTTCCTTTATATTTCAAACATCCCAAAAAAAAAGTGTCATCTCTTTATATTTACTCTGCTCATGCTTCCCTGCTGATGGAAAAGTGTATAGCTCCATGCAAAAAAAGGAAAAGCACCAGGCATGCAGGTTTTTTGCATTACAAATAAAAAATGTCTTTCAGAAAATGAACCACTTGCAAATATGAAGTAGATTCTCACATCGTGCGATGATGGACATTCAAATCTTCTGTGCGAGAGCGTTTTTCTATTCCACCTTAATCTGTCACCTCTCCTTTCACACCAAAGTATAGCATTTCAGAAAATTACACTAAATTGACATGTGTGCTTGCCTGGAATGTTTTTTTCACAATATGAAAATATGCTCATGGAAATTAGAGTCTCCCATCACCTTCAGGGACGATTATCTACTTCAGAAAGCCACTGGTGGAAGAGAAGCTGCAATAGAAATAAGGAGGCATAAAAGGAAGCAGGTGTGAGGTTGTTGTTACTGCGGCGTTAGACCCATCAAGAAAATTTTAAAGCACTCTGGATTAGGTCAACACTTGTGCAATTCTTTTTAAATTAGAGTATTTGTTTGCTGTTGCCATCAGACATTTTTCCAAACACCTTGGTATGTGAGAATCTGTTTTCATAAATTTCGATGTCAAAGTGACAACTGTTGCCGCGGCATCTGTGCACGCATCGCCTGGCCTAATCAGCGTAGCTGAAGGAGCACAGGCTGAATGTTCATCCACACATATCCTGCTTTCATTTCAACACATACTTTCCTACCCATCCTTTGCAAGCTGTCATGTTTCAATTCAAAAGCTTAATTTGCTTTCCTCCTCTCTAGAGTTACAAGAAATCTCTGTTATATAAAAGTAAATGCATTTTTCTGAACCTAAATTCAAAATGCAGTGCTTTAAGAATTTAATACCTTATAACAAAGAGGAGGCATAAAATATAGCATCGTTGAGTTAAATTGTAGATTAGAAATGTATACTTTAGTTGTTCTGACTTGCAGAAATCACAACTGGAAGTTTTGTCTTACATCAGATGAATTTTGAAACAAAAATGCCTAGCTGTCCACAGCGACCACCAAGTAAATAGGTAAACATCACTTTGGTCTATAAGAGCCTCCCAAGATCATTTTCAGGGCAGTGTGCTGAACGCAAGTCTTGCGTTGGAATTCGAAGGTTTAAAAGCAAAACAAAAACAAAAAGAGGTTGTAGAAAATCTATTTTTTGTTCTTATAATACCACAACCTCGAGGGTTAAAAGTGTGACATAAAACTGATCGCTTGGGTCAGTGTTATTGGGTATGATTAGGATCCAGATGGCATCAAGTAATGACTGTGAGACACTGATTAATTTACCAGACAGACAAAATCTGGTCTTGGGCCACTGTGCTACACAGAAAGTGCAAAGGCAAGTCCCTCCAGCCCCTCTAGCTTTCCGTTTTAAATGTCACTCACTTTCGGCAGCTGTTCCTCAAGCGGAAAGATAGCTGCTGTGAGCACATCTGTGGTAACACACAACACCACACAAACAAGTATAAATAATCATACACCGTGTTCCAAATTATTATGCAAGTGATATTTTCTCAGACTTTCTTAAATGGTCAATGCAAATGATGGTCAGTATATTTTTCAAGTCATGAACTATTACAGTAAAAATTAAATTTTACTGAACAAAGCTCCCCAGGAGAACAGTATTTTTTTCAAAACTAAAAACCTCAAAATCCACTGTTCCAAATTTTTATGCACAGCAGATTTTCTAAACATTTTATGGATTATAAAGAACTGCAAACAATCATTCTTTGAATGTGCAGCATTAAGTGGTCACATGTACTAAAATCAAAAGCTATTTAAATCAAAACATCTTAACAGACAGAGTTACATGTTGACATAGAACCTTCTTTGATATCACAGCACAATTCTTGCATCCATTGAACTTGTGAGTTTGTGGAAAGTTTCTGCTTGAATTTCTTTGCAGGATGTCAGATTACCTTCCCAGAGCTGCTGTTTTGATATGAACTTCATTCCACCCTCATATCTTCTGCTTGAGGAAACTCCAAAGGTTCTCAATAGGTTTGAGGTCAGAGGAGGATGGTGACCACACCATGAGTTTCTCCCTTTTTATGCTCATAGCAGCCAATGACACAGTGGTATTCCTTACAGCATGAGATGGTGCATTGTCATGCATGAAGATGATTTTGCTACTGAAGGTACGGCTCTTCTTTTTGAACCATGAAAGAAGGTCAGAAAGTCCATATACTTTGCTGAGGTCATTGTCACACCTTCAGCGACTCTGAAGGGGCTGACCAGCTCTCTCTCTCCCCATTTCGGCCCATAAAATGACCCCTCCACCTCCTTGCTGACATCACAGCCATGTTGGGACGTGGTGGCCATCCACCACCAATCCACTACTGCATCCATCTGGACCATCCAGGGTTGCACAGCAGTCATCAGTGAACAAGTCTGTTTGAAAATTAATCTTCATGTACAGTTGGGTCCACTGCCACCGTTTCTCCTTGTGAGTTCTGGTTAGTGGAGGCCAAATGGTAGGTTAATGCACCACAAGCCTCTGGAGGAACCTCCACCTTGAAGCTCCAGAGGCACCAGCAGCTTCAAATAACTGTTTGCTGATTTGTAAGGGCATTTTAACAGCTGCTCTATTAATCTGTTGAATGCGTCTACCAGAAGCCTTCCTCATTATGCCTTTATCTGCACAAACCCATCTTTGTTCTGAATCAGCCACAAATCTCTTCACAGTACGATAACGCTTCAGTTTTTGTTAAATATCTAATGTTTTCATACCTTCTCATACAGCACTACACTATCTGATGATTTTCATCAGTGGAGATCCTTTCTCTTTCCCATATTGCTTGAAGCCTGTGGCCTGCTTAATAATGTGGAACATCCTTCTTAAGTAGATTTCCTTTAATTGAGCTCACCAGACAAACTAATCAACCAGCTCTCTGAAATTAATTATAGTGATTCACAGAGCCCTGACACACAATACCATCTATACATTTAATAGAATACAAAAAATTTTATCTTTATGACACTTAAATCCAATTTGCAAAATAATTTGGAACACGGTGTAATAACATGGTCTCCACTTCCTACTTTAGTCTTGTGCTGCATTATTGTCATATGATACAACAAAACCCAACAGAGCTCGTTTCTCTATAGCGATAGTTTCATACTTTAAAAAGAGGAGCAGAGACATGTGACCACAACTAGCACTGGTTGAATCAATAAAGAACAAACTCTGATTTTAATGGTTTCATCTTTTTTTTTTTTTTTTTTTTTTAAATCATCTTATGATGCCAACCAGGTGTTATAAGACCAGCCAGGAAGATAATTGGGACACTTTTCAGAACAAAACGGTGAATAGCAATTAAAGAAAAAAAAAGAAATTCCTAATTTGTTCAACCAAAAAATATATATTGAAAACTGTTTTTAGCATGCTATATTGCAGAACTGCATGTACCATCACCTGTGCGGCTAATAACACTGGTAAACATTATTGTGAAGCCAGACTGAAGCTGACAATTAGAAAAGAACAATGTAGTAACAGTAACCTGTAGCAACCAATCCTGCCATACTTGAATAATAAAGAAAAAATTCAGCAAAATTTCCAGAAAAACATTTTACAGAACACATCTGCTTGTTTACACTGTAAAAAATGTGTTTTATCTGTGCCAGATCTATGTTTTCATAAACAATTTATTTTAATATGGACTTTAGCCAACATCAACTTTTCAAGCTAACAGAAACACACATGAAAAATTTGCATTTTTAAAAAAAAATAAAATAACTGAACAACTGAATGATAAATTAAATTGCTCCATAAAGGATATTACCATTTATATTAAGTGCAATCTTGCCTGCTGTTTTGCCAAACAGGGAAGTGACACGTTTAATTATATGTTTTTCTAAATATGGGTTGAATTGCTCCCTTTCTATCGCTTCTGACCTAATAAAGGACGTTAAAATACTGTCATATTGTAATTAATTCCAGCTTTTTAAAACAAAACAAAAATATAAAGATTTATACATGCCCTCGTAGCTAATTCATGCAAAGTTTCTGCCAAACGAACACATGAAGAGCCCTTTGCTGCAGTTGCAGGTTAGGAACACGAGATCTTTTTTTAGTGCGGATACTTTAATTTGTTAACGCGTACACAGAAATGAAAGTTATCCTGTTCCCCACAAGCCATGCACAAGCCACACAACTGGTGGGACTTTAAGTGTGGCCACTAAATATAAAGAGCTGTAGGAGAAAGTAGAAGGCCGAGGGGAGGGTGAAATACTGTTCTGACAGCTTTAGAGCTGGTGTTACAAAGGCGTCAAAAGAAGAGCAGGTGGGGAAATTTTTTTACTTTCAATAACGTTTTGCTGAAAAGTTTAACCTTTCATTAGATTATGTTTGCAGATTGATGTACTTTTAGCAGCTCTGTTAGGGATTTCTGCACAATCTCCACAAAAAAAGGAGGTTATAAATGCCACGAGGAGGGGAGCTGAAATACAACATGGCTAAAGTCCACTTTACACATTAATAACAGCTATCATTGGTGTATCAATTCTATGCTCGAGCAAACAGTTGTATTTAACATATTTACTATGTGACCGTCTTTGACTTGTATTAGGTTTGTTACTACTAGGGAGCTTGCGGCTATCGTTTGTACTTCAAATTGTGGATTAGTGATTGCGCAACTGGAGTTGATGTTTTTTTTGGGTTTGTTTTTTTTGCCCCAGCTGGTTAAGGGCTTCAAGAACCCCTACTCTTGACTTAATGGGACAATTCCCAGAATAAAATTTGTAATCTATTTTCTTCAATCCCAATTATGAGTCACAAATTCAAGAATACTTTCTTGATCGCAAAGGAAAATTAAACAGCAAAACTTAAAGAGGATTAGAAACCTTTAAATCAGTAAAATAGACTAGGAATACCAAAAATGAACACAGGTTAAACTGCAGTCTGGTTAACCTAAAAATAAAAAAGGGAACATTTGCCATCTTGATTTTCAAATTGATTCCATTCTCTGATGCTTTTCTCTTAGAATATTAAAACATTTTATAATCATGAACATTATCTTCAGGCAAAATAAAAGATGATTACAACTTAATTAACTGGCACTTATTCTTCCCATTGAACATTTCAAAACAATAATTACAATAAAAGTGTTGTAATTACGCTAGTTTGGTCATGGCTTTCAATGTAATTTGAGGAACATAATTACCTAAAATTATATGCTTTTTAAAAATGTTGTAGCTAATTTCTAGCTTCCATGCATGGCCTAGATATACCAGTATCATAGTATTATAACTTATGGTTTCAAAACTGCAGAGATTTTTTCTGGCATACCAAAGAGAGTGACAGTTTTCTCGCACTGTTAGATCTTGACATGACACACCTTGCTGCACACTATTGTTAAGCTAGCTATAAAGAAGGTGAATTAACTTTTTCCTCGCTTACAAAAATCTCAAATATGTCTGTGGAATAATTTCACGGTGGAAACCACAAACTGACATTGTGTGGAAAGGAAAGCCACTCCACCCAACATTCCTTTTTATGGGAAAGGTGTTTTAATGCCAGTTGGCGAGCTATGTGCAGCACGCCTTTAAAGCTGATTTGAACAGGTAAAATCAACTTGTTCGCTGACATTGTCTTTACAAAGAAAGAAGTATCTGATTAGTCGTTTATGCTCCTGTAATTTCAATCAATGTATCTTCTTGTACATACAAAAATGAAATTGTTAACATAATTAATAATAGTCACATGGTGACAACTTAAACAAGAGGAGTTGTAAAATTTCAATTCCACGTGTGTGAAATTTTGCAGATAGTAACGGAAAAGTCCATGTGTGCTGAGCAGGAGTTCAGGGGAGGCTTATTTCAACAGATGACGTTACATTATATGGCCTAACTCCAACTGCTGCCAGGACATACTATCACACAAGCTAGCTGGCTAACAGCTGCTTCACAGTCCAACTCGATATTACTACATAAATAACAAACCTCCAGTTAATAATATTGATGTTTGCAGTGTTATAACGATCACATCTGAAAGGTTTACACGCGAGAACAGCGAGGGGTGCCTCTTTAGGGTCCAACATAGTCTCTTTAACTGGGGCAACAACTAGTTACACTGATGCTAACCCAGGAACCTGAACCAAACAGCTGTTCAGGCTTCGTGTCTAAATTGAATGTTGTGTTTTGTCACGTTATGGGTCAAGTTCCTGGACATTCAAGTTGGACGTATAAGTTAGCAATGAGGCTAACAGCAACTTCTGTGAGTTGACAACAGGTTGTAGACTTAACTTATTAAAGTAGCCCAAACTTTAATATTAAAACAGGCCTTCGCTTCATTCCCCGTCCAGGTATTGTGTCGTCGCTTTGACGGCTCCAACGCCGAGTTAACTGCTCGGCCGACCTCTGTAAACTTTAATCTGTCCTCTCAGCTATGCTGCCTCGGCTACTTAGTGTTAGCCTGCTAGCTCGCAGGGTGCATGAGGAGTGTTTATAGTGCTCAGTCCGGATTGCCCCGACCAAAACCCAAACCCGCACCGCTCGTAAAACACGCCGTTTGTGGTCCGTAAAGCATCGCCCTTTTGTCAGCCGGAGAGCGTTTTACCTGTCGGACCCGGCGTATCGTGTCTGCGAAGTCATCTTTCGTGCCTGACTGAGCCACCGAGGCCTGTCCCTGGATCAGCTCCGCCATCATCATCATCATCATCCGCCTCGGCAGCTGAGAGCCACACTTAGAAAAAAAAAAAAAAAGAACTGCACACGTGCCAGAGCTAAAACTTCGCGAGCGTGTAGATCTCGCGAGCTGATCGGAAAACATGAGCTTTTGGACATAATGAACCCAACCACTTTTTTTTTTTTTTTTTTTTTTTGTCAAAGTGAACAAATGTTTTACTGTACGTCATAATTGCATACTTGTTTCATTAAAAGCGTATTTTAAGAAAAGAATTTCAGCCAGTAGGTTTTTCATATAATGTCATTTTTTTACACTTTAACCCTCATAAGGTACATAAATAAACTTTACAAAATTACAGTCTACATTCCACATACATACAATACTGCACTTATTAAGCAATTAAATGATCTACTGTTTTTCTGCAGTTGCGAATAAATGCACATCTGAAAAAGTATAACAAAACATAGATAGATAGATAGATAGATAGATAGATAGATAGATAGATAGATAGATAGATAGATAGATAGATAGATAGATAGATAGATAGATAGATAGACAGACAGACAGACAGACAGACAGACAGACAGACAGACAGACAGACAGACAGACAGACAGACAGACAGACAGACAGACAGACAGACAGACAGACAGACAGATTAACTTTGGCTAAATTTTCCTCCATTTTCAATCCAGTACTTTAATCAATCCAGTTTAAGAAATGATAGCAATAATACCAATAAGATCATAAAAAGAAATTTGTTTCCTTTCCCTTTCATTGACAAATGTCCAGTGTCATGCTCTATATATTGTCTCACAGACTTGTTTAAGCAGACCTGCATGACAGTTTCATAAGATCAGTTAAAATAAAAATAAAAATAAGCAGAGAAAGTATTTTATAGTTTTGTATGTATCTAAACCTACAAAACTATAAAATATAAAACAAATAAATAAAACAAAATACATTGTTATTCTTATCATTTATGAACCTGTATTATACGTTTTGATCATGTGATATCTGAGAATCTTACATTTCTAGAATTGATGCATTCAATTTAACCTTAGACTTAAAAGACTTTCTGCTTGAAAGGGTTTTAATAATAAAGATTTGGAGTTTCTGATTCTCCACCTTGCACCACATATGGAAGCATCTATTGTTGAACATCTGGAAAATGCCAGCAGCCAGACAGTAGAAAGTAAAATTGCTTCAGATTTCCAGAACTCTTTATGCAAAACAGTTCCTGCTCCATAAATTGCATCCAAATTCCAGAGAGTAACATAAAGCAGTGAGATGATGTGTGGTCCTGTGGGATAGTGTGAGACACAGATCACTCTAGTCTTTGTTTCTGTGTTTCTTTTGAAGCTCAGTGGTGTAGAATCCTGTTTTCTGATCTCTTATCTCTTATCTCTTTATTGTTCAAGATTTTATTTTGAGCACAGGTGAGAGGAGATGCAGAAACATGAAGTATATTCATTTTTGTTGAGGCGTATGATTAAAAATCCTTTTCCCTCAACGCTAACACACCTGCAGTATGTCCATGCAGCTGCTGGATGATCAAACTCAAATTTGAGACAGCAGATTGGCATTCTACATCTTCCAGACATTCATGCATATGTCAGTTTCTCTTCCACTTCAGCCCCTGGGCATGTTATCACCTCCCGAAAAGAACCAGAGGATTTACGTGGCAGCTGAAAGCTTTTCCCAGACCCCTGAACGAAGACCTCCAATTTCACTTGACTGAAGTCTGATCCGTCTCCTCCGACATCTTGCAGCCATGTGCGGCACTGCCAGTGTATTCAAACTAAAAACAAGAAGGAAGTGGAGTGATTTTAGTCATTTAATATCAAAAAAAGGGAATCAGGTGGTGATCTTCGCATACAGCTGGAGAATGCACACAATTATGCTGAATAACTCCATCAGATCAGATCAAATAGGAAGTGAAGGCAGTAAAAGCAGGTGCATATCAGGAAGAGGTTTCTGAGTTAGCGCTGACAACAAGTGTATCAGTATGTGTGCAGGATAGATCAGGTGTCACACAAACTTTCTCCCTTTATTGTATTCCTGATGACAGATGCTTGTTCCAAGGGTTCACTCTGGTAAAACTGCACCAGCTGAGTTTAATGAAGTGCAAGTGCAAACTTAATAAGACTCAGGAAGGCGCTAAATAATTGATCACCTTTCATTTCATTTTAGCAAGGCTTTAAGTGGACATTTATATGTACTGCACCTTCACTTGTGCACATTTACTAAAAAATGTCCATCAATATTTCTCACACTTCCTCTATTCAACTACATAGCTTTTTTGTTCTTGTTGCATTTCTCAAAAACAGGCAATGTGAAACTGTAATTGCTTTACAATTGCTACAGTTCTGCTGTGAGAACTCTTTATTATTATTTTTTTCAAGGCAGAGCCCAAAAAATGGCTAGTTTCCTCCAGAAACCCCTGAAGTATCCCAGCAAAGCTTTTATTTCAGAACCACATGGCTCATACAGCAGGAAGCTATGAATAAAAACTAGGCTGGGAAACATTAATAATTTTTACACTCCGACACAGGAAAATGAAACCCAGACCTGGATTGCGTCTGTAAACTAAGTCATGTTACATATAAAAATGCAATTTAAATTATGGGGAGTTGACCTCAGGTTCTTGAAATTACTGAACCTAGCAGAAATATTGTAGTATTTTGAATGTATCTTAAAACCTTTATAACTATGGAACATCTGGGTGACATGGATGTTGTCATGTAAAATTAATTAAAGTTAAGATTGACTGAGTATTGTATATGACACATGCTTGGTTCCCAAAACGGATGGAAAAACGTATAGTTTCTCAACAAGACACCGACGTTCAATAGCATGCAAACCTTGTTGAAAATGACATTTTGGCTTCTTTATTACTTTGAAAATGTTTTCTTCAGTTTTGTGTAAATACTCTGAACTTTCACGGTCTGTTTTAGAACAGAACTAGCTGTGAGAACAATTAGTTTTTTCAGGATTTAAAGAACCAGACATCAGTCTCTTCACCCCTCAGTCATTTCCTGAGACCGAAAAATAATATAAATGGCAATTTATGACATGTCATGTTCACATACATCTCAGAAAGTATGTAGTTGCTCCCCTGCGGCCTGGGGGTTGGGGACCCCTGTTGTATATGTTTTTAGTTCTCTGGCACTCCTACCACCTTGTAATTGTCTTTTTGGGTTAGGCTAACTCATACAATTTACACATAATTTCTTAGTTTGTCCAGAACCACTGAAAATTAATTTTACAAAGATCAGCAAGATATTTTACCCATATATTTCCATAATAAGACTTTATTTTAAATTCCAAAGGTCTTCTCAATATTAAACAATGTTAAAAAATTATAAAAGCACACACAATGTGCTAATAATGTTGACAAAGATCATAAACAAATAGCTTAAGCATAAGTTTAGACTTATAACAAGCAGAATAATTAATTTATGGGAACTCTATCTAAACCTATATAAAAAGAACTTGCAGAGAAATGCAAAAGTCTTCACAATCTTTACACTTTTTTCCATTTTGTTGCGACACACATACAACTTCAATGTGTTTTATTCAGCTTACCAGTGCACCCCACAGCTCTGAACATTTTAGAAGCGCGAAAAGATAAAATAAAAAAAGAAATACGCAGCAAACATGAAAGAAGGTCCTCTTGTCCAATGTGACCAAAATTGAGAGTTTATTCCTACATGTAAAATACTATTTGTGGTGGTAAAGCTAAAACTGCACATTACCCGGAACACCCAATATGAGAGGCCGAGGTTCACCCTTTTCCTAAACATATAATCTGAGTCATAAAGGACTGGTTTAGATAAAATGGGAAAGGCTTTCAGCAGATTCACTATTCTGCAAATTTAAAAAGCTTTTTCAGATTTTCTTACTCTTAGACGACTGCCAAACCACTGTTTATATTTCACTGGCACTTATGACCAGACTATCACTGCCTTCCAATGTTTTTGCAATACTTACAAAACTGTAAAAATGATTATAAAACATTGTTTCTTTTAGCTAGCTCGCGTGAATTTAACGCATGAATTTAAATATAAACCAGTATCATTATGACAGTCGGAAAAGCAGAACATAACCAGCAGTCAAAACACGATCGATGACGGGTAACATCTTGAAAGATGAAAAAGATAAACAGACTGAGGCACACTTCTACTTCCTTGTTTTCACCTCTCTTTTTTTTTTAATTTTACTTTGCCACCTCCTCCTCTACTACCACCACAGGCCACTTTGCTTTGATTCTACGCTGTATCTGTATTTTAAATGACTCAATTACATGGGATCCCGCAGAGAAAATTACGGGTGGTTTCCACTATTTCTCTCCACTGGGACACCAAGACCCTTTCCGTGGCTTCAATAACCCCCCTCCTATTCTTCATCCCTCTCTCCTTGCCAGTCTCTCCACCTGTCCTATTATGTTCCACTCCCACAGTCGCCAGTTTTTCTTGATAAACATCCGCTTTGCTGGGTGTATCGGAGACTGACAGGAAATAATAGCTAAATGGTCTTGTTTGTGAGCTCTCTGCACAGTGAGCTGACAAAAAAGGCGCTTTACAGGTAATTCTTATGCTGTCACCACAAAACAAGCTGGCGCAAAGAGTTCCTTGAATTTGAGACAAGATACTGCTCAGATGCAAATGGCAGTCATGACAGTGATAAAAGCATATCAGCAGGCAGAGCTCCACAGAGGAGCTTTTTTTTTTTTTTATTCATCCAAACCGGAGCAGATATGCGATTCTTTTCGGCACTTTAATCCCGCAGCTTGCTTTGTTCCGAGGCATTTTAAAAGAACTAAGCTTTCATCCTCTCCATTGGTGTTGAAGATTAAACCCTCCGCCAAGTTGTGTCACTCAAAACTCATTGAGTTGAAAAGTGGCTGGATAAGCTTCAACCATGAAATTCATGAAGCCACTCGCATTGTGCACATAAGTGTGAAACTGTTAGTAATCTAAACCCACACGTTACACATGGAAATCAAACTAATTGGAATTGCAGTATTTGTGCTACAAATTAATATTCCCAAGTGTCTATGTTTAATGAGCTACATTTAACATCGTGTGTCGTTTCAAAAAACTGCTTGGATGTGCAGGAAATAAAAGCAGGAACGACTTAGGCAACCGCCTCCACTCACCAGCAGAAGTTTTTGAAATGGGCAACATGTAGCATTTCTCAGGGCAGCACAGTCTTGGGGCAATTTTTTCTTTTCGTGTCCCAAATACGTTTTTTGTTGATTGAGTGTAAAATATGTAAGAAAGTATGAAATGTTGGCTAAAGTTGCCGTCTGATTTATATAAATTGCTTACATTATGTCTTTATAAAATACTGAAGGCTCTTTTTATATCTTAAATTTTAGAATATCAACAACTCAGTTTTTTTTTTATAGTGGTGGGGATTGCATAAAATAAGTGATGTCCCAGTGCCTGAGACATCACTTATTTTACCATAAAATTTATAATGTTCAAATAACTGTAATGGATTGATCTGTAGAGTATTAAATTCATGTTTCTGGAAGCTGAGCTCACGGGCTGCACAGTGGTGCAGTTGGTAGAGCTGCTGCCTTGCAGCAAGAAGGTCCTGGGTTTGATTCCTCCCACAGTCCAAAAAAACAAAACAAAAAAACATGACTGTCAGGTTAATTGGTCTCTCTAAATTCTCCCTCGGTGTGAGTGTGTGTGTGAATGGTTGTGTGTCCTGTATGTCTCTGTGTTGCCCTGCGACAGACTGGCAATCTGTCCAGGGTGAACCCCGCCTCTCGCCCAGAACGTAGCTGGAGATTGGCACCAGCAGCCCTCCCGACCCCATTAGGGACAAGGGTGAACAGAAAATGGATGGATGGATGGATGGATGGAAGCTGAGCTCAAATTTTACTAACTCCAAAGTACAAATCCAGAAATGATGTTTAAAAAAGATAGAAGTGGTTCAAAAATTTCTGCACTGAAATGTCAAACTCTTCCCATGGAGAGCATGTTTTACCCAATCTTTTTATTTGAACTACATGCATGTGAAGAAAAGTTTAAAGTCAAAGATAAGTGAAGGATTGAATAGCTAATTTTAGACTTAGCTGTGTGAACTGGACCACAGACAGGCTCAAAAGTGAATTCAGAATATTGAAGAGAAGCAAAACAATAACTAATTTCAACAATGACCAAACAGAAATGACAAACATATCTCCCTTTTATATGTATTTCAGATAATATTTACCAGGCTCAGTTATGAAAGCCAGTTAAACACCCCAACCAAAACAGCCTCTATACCCTGTGGTGTAATTCAGCTGCCATCAGAAGACATTGCATTACCATCCATCATAACACACACCATTATGACCAAATAACCAGGGCCATTAAACATTTACATCATCTGTGGGGCTTGCAGAGACTGGAGCAGATGAAGCTACCAGCATAGAGACTTGAAGCCTTTCACTACTTTGCGGAGCAACAGATCGAAGAACATAAAAAGTGTGTTCTCGCAAACAAACCCCACTAGTGCCCCCCCAGGAGAGGAAGGGGGATGGGGGAGCCGCAAGGAGATAAATTTATTGATTTAAGATCTACATGCTGTGTTGGTGTTCACTCAGGGGAAATAGAAAAACAGTAATGTGAGTGGCATTTTCTTGTTTAGGCCTGCTTTGATGTGGAAATGGTAAAACTAAATTAGTGATAATAATGATGTATAGCTGCATTTGAGAAACTACATCATGCGTTTCCTAAAAAGAACATTTTTGATTTTCATTTTGATGCATTGTCAGCTACGCAAAAAGTGACAGGAAACGTCTAGATTTGTTTTCTGAGAGAAAATAAAATTTTTTCAGAGAATTTAATTTGCTTAATTTTCTTATTGTTACGAGTATTTGAAACACTACATCAGAACCGTAATGTAATTTATGACTATTTATGTGGAATGAAGTGGAAAGGAAATTATAAATTTTTCTCAAAAAGTTTTCTTCAAGTTTTCAAATGAAGATCTAAAAAGTCCATTGTGGATGTGAAGTCTGCTCCCTTTTGTCTACCAAGTCTAATTTTCTGTTCACTCACAATTATGGACATCGATCACGTGGAATCTCCCAAATGTATTACTAGTTTAACAATATTTAGCAAATCTGAAAAATGCGGTGTGTATTAATTTACTTGTTTGGGAGATTTCTGAAAGCAGTTGGCTCCACTGGATTTAATTGAGGGGTATCCGTGAAATAGGGGTTAAAACAATTGGACTTTCTTTCAGGATCTTATTTGTAAAAAAAAATAAAATCTTTGAAAAACAGATATGTTCTTTCTATTTGACATTAATTCACTACTTTGACTAGGCCCTTCTAGAATACACTTTCAACAAAACATATTAAAAGTTGTGGTTGATGTGTGACAAAAGGTGAACACATTCGAGGAGCATTAATTACTTTACGTGCTTCAGTATTTAAGCTAAAACAAATAAAAATTTAACACCCTTTGCAACCTGTTTTAGATTAAGAATGAAAAAATATTAACTAAACTCTGATACAGATGTATCTTAAAAATATAATCGTTTATCATTTAGACAATCACAGTTTTGATTATTTGTTTAAATCCCTGATTAACAAAAAATACGCAGATTTTAATATATAAGGTGAACAATGTTAAAGTACAACATTAAAATAAATTTCCCTCCTTAAGTCTCGGGAAACTCAATCGATTCTTGTCACCCCAGGAGAGGCTGCAGACTCCAGACTAGTCGATGTTAGCTGGTAGTTGAGCTTCATTTTGTTGTAACAGGAGAAGGGGAAGTCCTCATGCTCATTGACCCTTTTAGGTGGCCAAGCCTAAGCAGCAGGCAAAATATTTCTATTTTTCTATCAATATTTCATCACCAGCTCAGGACAAACAAAGCCAGGGGCTTTGACCGTAATGGTCCCATCTGTCTATAGATTGCCAGGACATCACTGTATGGGTGTCCTTTGACACCAGAAAATAAGCTTCTACATCAAGGTAGAAGCACACACACACACACACACACACACACACACACACACAGACAGACAAGAATCACGGATGTTGGCGAGCCTGGAAGGCAAAGAGTATCCTGCTTTAATCTGATGGTTCCTCACAGATGGTCTCTTGATGTTGCAGCAGGAGATCAAGTTTCAGGAGTATGAATGAAGCACACATCTGAGCTATTAGGACAGATCAGCTCTGTCAGAGCATGAGTGGCATTTAAGCCATGGGACACAAGCAATAGAATTGATTCACAAATTAATACAACAAATGCTTCTCCTTACGCAACCAGTGTTCAGCCAGACTTGGCTATCATGCTAAGAGAAGGTTGCATAAAACACCATTATTGTAAATTGAAGCACTTATCATCAATTATTACAATATATCCTGATCCATCTGATGTTAGGGATGAAAATAAAATGTGCAATTATAAATATTTGATTGAACAGCAAGCCAGCAGGATTAGCATCCTGGCCTATAAATCGCTCTTTGTTTGTTAGAAATAAGGGAGTGACCTCATCATCTTCACCAGGCCCATTAGCTTTCTGCACTAACCTCCAGAGATCTGCCCATTAACCCCTTATACCTGCTAAGTAAAGCAGCATTAAGTGAAATGTGGAAACACAACTGGCAGTTTATTCAGATAGCCTATAACTAAATACAAACAGGTAAACCGTGCAAAGGGAATAAGAGGGACCATACACCTCCAGAGGTTGGATTAAACTAAAATCTAGGGAGGACATTATTGCAGAAGATTGTTGCACATTCATATTGCATGTATTTTTTGCTCTCATGGAAACCTTCACGAGAGCTTAGGTTACACAGCAACCATGGGGACGGAGAACCACTTTGGTATCTAATTGGTGGTAATTAACTCTGTATGGTCATTGTTCCGTCTCTCATTGTGTTTTAAGAGTAAAGGTCACAGAACATGTGATACTTTTCTACTCTGACTGGGAGATGAAGAGCACAGATTGGATGACCACAAAATATCCTGATGGGTTGAAGACAGCAGACATTCCTGTAGACTTTGTTTAGTTGGTTGTTTCTTTTGTCATCCAACAAATAAGTCAGTGTTGTTCTGTAGAAAGACAGCTAAGTCTTAAAACATGTAGGCTTCCAGTTTTAGGTCTAATTTCAGCATTAAATTATGTTTTGTTTCTCTGCCAGGCTCTGCTAGGTTCAAAGTAATTTCCATAAATTGTAACTATGGACTACTCACTTACTTAATGTGAAAAGTTTTAGAGGCATATTCCTGGTCAAACGGCTAACAGTTTAAAACACTAGCTGTGTTTTGCTACAATCAGTTCTTGATTTACAGGCTTGATTTTTTTTTTTTTTGTCGAATGTGTCAATATTTTAAAAAATATATCTTATTTTTTTCTTTCCCAAACTGTAAAAATGTACTTTTTTAAAATCTAAAATTATATTTTTTCTATAAATACATAGTGAAGTACATTTCACTATGTACAAATATAATTCACCTTCTGTGTAGAGACCTTGTAATATCATATTATCCGATGTTCCTGTTATCTTTATCCATTGCGAAAACAGAAAAACTGTAGGCCAATCGGGAGAAGTTATGAAAAGGGTTATATTCAGGCAGATGTTTGCAGATGAACATTAAAAAAAACTATTAGAATGTTCTCATCTAAATGCCAGGAAAATGTACTCCAGCAGATCAAATATAAGTTTCTCACAATATTACATTTAGGTCTGCATCTTGACTCAATGAGTGAATTAAGGAAATTGGCTCCTAGGTTAAAATTACTTTGAAAAATTATTGATTTTGATTTACTTTCAAGAGGGTTTCACCTGGTTGCTATGCCAGTTATCACCCTCCTCAGTATCTATTGGCTACAGGTCGTTGTCAGAACCTATAACTATACAGCTTCGTCATCTGTTCATCCCCAGTGTCATGGCTGTAATTTAGATTTTTCTTGTGTACCGCCTATTTGGAAATCATTCACTGGTATGGTCACCCAGTTTTTGCAAGTCGGACTCTAACATTTTTCACTGATTGAATGTTTTATAGGTTGAATACACTGCCTTCTCATCGCATTTATGTCTCTGTCATGAAGAAACATGATCATAATATAATAAACTACCTTACCAAAGCCTATACCTAAATTGTTTGCATTCAACTTTTAGGGAAATAGGAAAAGATTCTTTATTACTGGGTGGATTTTTAGTATTTACTGATAAACTGTAATGTCAAACGTATGCCTCAATTACTCATTAATATGCATAAAAGATATGGCATACAAATTTTACAACTTATACCATCACAAATATCTGAGTCAATGATTTCTAGGATCCCTCTCACTGCCAGCGGCCGTGCCCTGTGCACTTCATTTCAGGAGGTCACGGACCCTGATCCTGAACAAAAACCTCCTTTGTGGGAGCACTGTTGGAAGAGTGACAAGGACTAGAAGGTTAGCCTGCAAAGGAGGTTGCACAGGAGTGTCCATTAGGGCTCTGGCCTGTATTGCTGCCGACTTTCATGTCGCGCTATTGTTATACAGCTTTCCCCTGAGAGGTGGACACCGAGTGGGTAATGAGGGGTAATTGGTCCAGGGTCAAGGATGATTAATTCCCGCGGTCAGGTGTCGAGCCGTTTTCATACCTGGCTGGCTGTGTAGCAGGTAGGACGTGGAATATGAGATGTGGTAAATGAGTAAGAAAGTGGACGTGTAGCAAGGAACACATGCACAAAAATGAGAGGGGGTAGAGGTCTTAAACAAACAAATTACTTTTTGTAAATTAATAAACTGACTACTGCATTTACACACAGTTCCCCTGTGAATTTTCAGGTTTCCAGTAAACCTAAAAATTGGTTAACCTTGATAAAATTGTGTTTGCAACAAACTATTTTGTTGGCAATGCAAGAAAACAAAAAATATATCAAAAGTTTATCTATTTTATTTTTTTTAAGCACCGAAGCTACAAAATTCTATTAAGAAAACCAAGAAAGTTGAACTGCAATACTTGTGAAACAGTTTGTACTGACAGAAATTATTATAATATGAACAAAAAATTTGTAAAAACTACAAAGAGATGTGATAAATAAAAAAAAATCACAATAGGTGTGAAATAGCCAAAAAGACATAAAGGCAAAATCTTACTACAAATTAACACAGAATACCCATTTTCTAGAGACATTTTTTTCTTGTCTCTGTACTTGTAAAATATATATAAAGCTACTGTTGTATTAGTCCAGAAAATTCCAATGGATCACCAGAAAAAAAGTTAAAAGGTCACAAATAGCATGATGCCAGACCAAATGTGCTGAGCCTCTGTTCATGTCCCACCTTCCTTGCCTTCAGCTTGAATAGCTCATCTGAATACGTCTCCATCCATCCCTCAATTCCAACCAAGCAATTTTGGACACTGATTATCCCAAAGCCAGTGCATGCGTGACAGTAAATGCAGGGGCTTGGCTGGTAATTGACCAGGCAAAGACTGAGACGCCTGCCGTGTAATTGAAAAGGGGTTGAGGGGGCATTGCAGGACTGAAAGGGTCTGAGGGTTCCCCACTGCCCATTAGACCTGGCAGGGGGTCCCGTGTGCTTGTGAACTTTATCATGAGGCCCACGGCATACGAGGCGCTTCAGCGCAGGACTGACACCTTTCAGTGGCAGGGATGAGGGCGTGGCAGTGAGGCAGCTGTGAGGGTTCAAATATCATGGAGCATAAGACAAGCTAAGTCATTATTACAGCTATCAGAGCAGAAGGTAGAAAGATGGCTGGGCATATTTACCAAAATTATGAATAGAAAGAAACATGGATCTATTTTATCTGGTTTTGAATTAGCCAAAGAGAGCATTACCCACAAGTATTTCACCTACATTTGGTTCTGTAAACGTGACACATTCTGAAACGAGCGCATACAGTTGTCTTCTTTTGGACCATGCTTTGATGCATTGAATTACATAGAGTCGCCTTTTATAGCAAGTCTGCAACAAAAGTGGTCTACACAAACTTAACACATTTAAGATGTCAATTTCAGCACTCAGTCAGCCTTGACGCAGATTCTAAGTTGGATTTCGGTCTCGACTTTGCCTAGGTCATTCTAATGTGAATTTGCTTTGATTTTACACCATCACAGTGTGGCTCTGGCTGTATGTTCAGAGTCCTGCCAGTGGGAAAACCTCCGCATAAGTCTTCAGTCTTTCATTCTCAAACAGGATTTTCTCCAGAATTTATCTCAACTCAGCTCACATCAGCTGTGATCAGCTTCCTGTTGCTACTAAAACAAAGCAATGCTACAGAATGAAGCGCAATTAAAAGTATGTGGAAGTATTCATTCTGCTTGCTGTGTCCCCATCACTGTTTGTGGCAAAGGGGATTTTCTTTTCAGTCGTAGGCTGTTTTTTTTTTTTGTCCTTTGTTTTAGGAAAACACAACAAACAGTTGTCTTGTTGACAGGTTCCCCACCTGAATTATGAATCTCTGCTGCTTCTTTAGAGTTACCATGGTAACCCTAAGAGAGTAACAGTGGCTTTTTCGGTTAAATGTTCAATAAGCAGTATTTGTTCTGAATTGAATGTAGGATCTTATTTAGGCCTTCATGATAAAGTTGGCTGAATGGACATTATTTCTAAAAATGTTTCAAACCAATGCATCATCAGTATAGCAAATTACTATTACCACTACTTTGTGCTAATCGACCATATAAAATTCCTATAAAATATTGCCGTCTGGTAATATTGTGACTTTTGATAGGCATTGTAACCCCTAGAAAAACATGAACACAAAGCCTTACCATTATGTGCATATGAGCACTCTGAGAGGCGTTCCTCTGCTCTATAAATGTAGGACCTGACGCCGAGCAGTAAAATATACATTTGTGACCCGGTTGGTTTTCCTTCCGTTTGACTTGAGCCGTTTGTGCTCAGAAACAGCCTCATCATTTCTGCTCCAGCGGTCATCATCAGTGATCCATCAGTCTGTGCCGGCCTCTATCTGCATATCGTTAAGATGATGCAGAGTCTTCGAGGTTATTGAGCACAACAGTTAAACAGGCAGGCGGCAATAACAGGACGACTGTTTCACACCTTCATACTTTCAGTGACTGATACACTTGGAAAAAAAACAAAAACAGTGTATATATATTCATCAATATCTGTAGATTCGACTGTTGACATGTAGTCAGCAAATGCTCTCAAAGATTAATGTGAGCTTTCATTTTTTCCTGGTGGAATCATCATGCAACATAAAGCTTCAGTGGTTCTTAAGTTCAATTCCAACCAAACATCCAAAACATTCATCTTCAGACAAAATAAAACTACTTCCTTGTTTGTAGGTAACATCTAAGATCCATTAACATTTCAGTCTGTCATAAATTTGGCCACACTAACATGAATTCAATTTGGAGTTGTCGTAAGAACACTAGCTGACAAGAAGCAGCATCATTCTTGTCAGGGTTGTTTTGCTACCATTTGTGCAGGCAAAGGCAATGTAATATGAAGATGGAAAACTACCTCAAGTTTCTTTATCATTGCCTTTAAAATTGACAGAACAACAAAACCATATATAACACAAATTATTGCTTATAATGGATAAAGTAGACTAATATAGCATTTGCCAGAAAACTATGCAAGTTAAATGAGTTTCAGTATTTTTGACAAGAAGAGTGATAAAAAATTACATTTTTTGCCTGCGACTATTTAGGTGCATCTAATTGAATGCAGAAAAACCACATATTCAAACTTGAACACCCAAATCTTGCAGCTCAAATTGTTAAATTTGTATATTTTATTATTACTTCACAGTACAACTCAAATTAACAATAAAAACTGTTTTGATAGTTATGCTAATGGTGGATGCAAAGCTAAACCTCCGACCAGAAATGCATGTATTAAGAAGAAGGAAACAAACTCGGTAGCTAAACTACTAAGAATTGTATCAAACGTCATGTTTAGTACACATTAGAATACATTTTGATCTAATTCAGATACGTTTTTCTAAACACTTGATCACCGGAGAAACAGTTTAGACGATAAGAGGCTATTGTGCTTACAGGCTGACACAACTACACAAGATAATAAGGCAAGAGGCCGACAATGGAGGAACAAAGTCTAAACCTATTAAGAGTTTAAGACACAGTGGCAACATGGAAGAAGAAAGGAAGATGGTTCACGGGACGGCAACAGTTACTGTTTGTTGCCAGAGAAACCCTGCAAACGATGATGCTCTCTTAGCCTATGAAGGAAGAGAGAATACCAACTTTTAATTGAATTTGTAAAACTTTTTTCACATGTATTGCAAGTAGTTTTGGTTTCAAGTAATACTAACCTGACAGCATTAATCCTTATGAACCCGGAGGCGTCACAAGGGTCGTAGTCTCCTTGTACATCCATGCTGAGGAGAAAATCAACAGAAAAAGACATGAGATAATGCTTTAAGTTATGTTCAATTTGGAAACTAAATATTTTTTTTTAATGGAAATGAACGACATTCCTGTGTCATAAAACAAACTGTTAGAAATCACCATAGCAACCCTTTAATTGAAAATTGGTGATAATATTGGAAATGTAAAATTAGAATCAATAATAATTATTATAGTAGTCATCAAAATGCATCTTACTGATTAAACAAACAAAATAGTATAAACAAACCAACATGAATATAACTCCTTAAAGGGAATATACAAAGGGAATTGAGAACAAACATTGGGCAAGACTCAAATCCCAGTTTTCATGAATTAGTTAAAGTTTTAAATACCTTATCTAACTTTACAGGAAAGGCAAGTAAAGATGCTAAAATGCTGTGTTTGATTTTCAGAGTCAAATCTTGGATTTGGGAGCTCTGTCCTTCAACATTTAGTTGGTAGTCAGACAACCTGTTGGCTACGGCAGCTAATGTGCTCAGTTACCAAGCAGACCCCTTTCAGCAGTACCAGCTGCTAGTAATGTACTTGTCTCCATTCTATGCAAAGAGCAGTGTAGAAAATGAGATTGAACGGTTTTGAATGTACCACCGGTAAAAATGTACAGACACTGTTATTTCCTGCAATTTTGCTGAGGTTTAAATGAAAGGAGTCAAATTAAATTTGAACCACGGTTTGACCAGGGCCCAATTTCAAGACTGCTTTCCAACATCAGCCTCCTTCTATTTGATTTTTCCAGTTTGGAGTCGTACACTTCCAAGTATGACCACAAACCAGCATAAATCCTGGTTAGTGAATGACAAGTAAAAGCAACAAAAGCCAAAGAGAAATAAATTCAACTACAATGTCCAGAGATACGTAGTCTCTTCAGCTCTTTAAAAAAAAAAAAAGTTCCTATTGATTTCCTCTAAATGCACCTGTTTGGCACTGTTTGTCCTGAAAGATGGAGAATCAATACAGCAAAATGAAAACATGTTCATGTACACGAGTGCTCCAAAAAAAAAAAGATTTCATTAAAAAGAATTTAAAAACCACAAACAATCAAATCTTCTCATCCGTAAGCCACTAGTTGTGTTGATTTTTGTAATCTCATGTTTGTCTTCCACTTTCCCAAAGAAAAAGTAGAGAATAGATAACTTATGCAGGGGTCTAATGTTAAGACCGCTCTTTGTATAGACACCTCAGCAAGCGTCTTGCAAAGAGTGCCGTGTAATTACAGCAGTTTCTACCTGCAGTGTTTAATACACTCTCTTACCGAGTCCTCTCCTCCCTGAGACACCCCCACGTCCCGGCGTACAGCTTGCACTCATTCTTTAAAAGCACTTAGCAAAAGAGGAAATTGCCAACAAATGATAGGATAAACATTATAAAAAGAAAGGACGACAACTAAATCATCAACTCTCAATACAAGGCTCCCTACCCGGCACCTGTGGGCCATTATGAGCGAGTGGCTACAAAGAATACGCCACTTTGTGTGTGTGCGCGTGTGGAAGTGTGTGTGCGTGTAAGCATGTGATTGTGTTTTCCTTTAAGAAACCCTGCAGTCTAATTGAGAATAAAGCCGGCCAGGAGCGAGAAGGGTGACATTTCTATCTCAGGCGGGTGCGGTGACGGGCTGTATTACCACTGCGTTAATGACGCCGTTTACTGTTGCCCGCGGAGAGCCAACAGCATGTCGGTGGGGGTTTCATGGCTAATCTGGTCCCTCTGCGTGTGTGTGTGTGTGTGTGTATATAGATGCATGTGGCAAGATTTTGTGAAGGTGTGCACGGCATTCAGGTGAGTCAAAGCCAGGTACAAGCATATGTTATTGACAATGACACACACCCTTGTTGATTTGAGTTTTTAATAGTTTTCCATAAATTTGCACACTGACTTGTATGCCTATAGAACATTGCAAGAATGTATTGTCATTTCCTCTTTTATTAAATAATGACAGAAAAGTGATTAAATGTCCTAAAAGATTGATGTCAACACTCCAGATGTTGTATTTGAAGCACACCGGATGCAGCGAATGAAACCACTGACTGCTTTCATCGGGTGTTCCTGAAACTACCACTGATTTGCAAATTTGGGCTCTTAAGAAGTCAGCTTAGCGACATTAAGACTGCAGCAGTCATTGAAAGAGGTTTTCATGTTGAATTTCTATAAAGTCCTTATAACAACAGTTCTTGTGTAACATGTTTATTGCAAAAACATTTATTTTTGTCCCAATGTACCTAATTTGAAGTGAAGATTGAATAACTTTGGATCTAATAAATCTTTATTTGCACTTTTAAAAATAAACATCCTGAAAAATTAAAAACTCTCTAATGAGTGTTCAGGAATGTGATAAACAGCAATTTAAGTTTTACTGCAGGGACTTTCAAGAAATGTCTGGATAGTGCAACATGGAGCATTATTGTGGACCTTTTTCCATATATGCTTTTTATAACATGGTGTTTTATTGGTTTTATTGGTTTTTAATAGTTTTATTGTCTTCTTTAGTTTTGGAACGCATGTATATGGTTTGACTGATTTATAAACAGGCCACATAACAAAATTGTTTATTTATATTTGATCAAGATGGGTAATCCTATCAGCACAACTATCACCGCCATTATCTCTGTGCACACTTTCCAGGATAATAAACGTACTCCTGTCTGTCGTCAGTCTCAAAGCCAAGTTTTACTGGAACCATTTTCCTCCCCACTGTTACCGTATGCTTGCTTAAGATGACAATAGGTGCAAAAACAGCAACTTAGTCCATTCAGCTAGACTTACTTAGATAATATTTACCAAATCACATTTGATAATTTGCTATCTTTAACCGTATTCTATAACATTTTGGAGTGAATTGAACTGTAAATAAATGGATCTGAATCTCATTACATATCTAAAATGTATTAAAATGAACCAAACTGTTTCAAACTACATTTGGATACCTTCCAATTAGATTGCATATATTTGGGGATGGTTTGGACCATTTTGTCTGTGCCTTGAGATGACCCTTGTTCTACATTCGACATGCTGCCTTTTGACTTTAGGGGACAAATATGATACAGCGTTATGTTGTTCCAGCTCAAAATGAAGATAAAGACTGACTCTAATTTATCTACAGTGAGACTCAAGTTTGTATGTTTTCCTGAAACCAAAGTATTCTTCTCAAAAACTGCATGTAACAGATCGAAAGAGAAAGAGAGCATAAGAGAGCACAGTCTCAGTTTATCTCTTTTCTTCTCGAAAAATGACTAACTCTCTGTAAGTGATAAATTAGTGGGCCTTTCTTTCAGTTTATAGAGCTGTGTTTCTCACTGTGGGAGCCATATTTTCGTCCCTTTTTCTGTGACCTGCTTAACTACCATGACACCCAGCTACTTTTCTCCTAAAAGCCGAGCAAAATCACCTCTCTCCTCTAGCAGAAAACACCATTAGCTCTCTGACTCTAGGGTACAACTGAAGTGTGTGTGACTTAAGTGGAGATGGAGAGCCATATGGAGAGGTTTTCCTTTGGTCAGTGCTGAGCCTGCCCAGAGGGCATCAAGGGTCAGTCGCCTGAACAAACCCACTGTTACCACAGCTAAGAGGGCATGGCGGGGGGCAACGAAGGGGTTTGGAGAGGGAGCTGCCCTGCAGGCTATGAGCTACATTTCTCTGATGTCTTTGTGAGGCAGGGTCGGTTTAGCATGCTGATGTTGGGGGTCATCAGAGAACTTGAGTGGTGAACATGTGGAATAGCCGCACTCTGCCCAGAACAGCCACACAAGCAACATCTGTCAGGTTAGGATAAATGAACGCCTTCATTAAAACTGTTTTCCAGCCACACACACACACACACGCACACGCACGCCTACACCCCCACACACACTGTGTTTACCTGACCAACTCCTCGTTGTACAGCGATTTTGGTGACTCTCGTCCCAGGACGTAAACCTGACCCTTGAAGACTGACAGCTGGACCTTGCCCTCGACGTTTTCCTGAGACGTGGCTATGCAGTGTCGCACAAAGTCACATTCTGGACTGTACCAGAAGCCTGCGGCGGGGACACAGCAGTGAGGGAAGATGTCACAAAACAGAGATGTTTCTGATTTTAGTCAATGCCATTGAACACGGAAAACAAAACATAATTACTAATGAAAATCTGTTCTTGTAAGTTTTTTTCCTGCACATAAGTATTAGGAATCACACAGGGAACATCTTATGGGCTAAATTATTAACAAGGCTGCAACTGACGACTGTTTTAGTTATCAATTAATCTATTGTCTGTTATTATGACTGTTGATCGATGAACTTGATAAAAACAAATGGCACATTCTGCAGATTTTTCATTTAAGACTCTTTTATACTAAATTAAAAGTGCACTACACATGCTAATAAACAATTAAATTCATTTTCAAAATAAGAACATAAAAACATTAGTGCCCAAAATGCAATAACAACATTCCTTTAGTGAATGCCTCATCATTTGTAGCAAAGGATGCATCTGAATCTGAAAAATACTAACATAAGAATGTGACAAACTCAACTCTTTCTGCTTGACTTTACATACAAGCAGTGTAGGACTGATCTATTGGCTATTTTTTCCAATTAATATATGGATAGCAAAAGATGATTAATGGAAGATTTTTTTCACAAAATTTGGTCCAGGTGAAGCTAAAACTATGCCGGTTGAGTTTTGAGCAGAATATATTTTAAAAAGTTTTTTTTATTATTATTTCATTTTAAATGCAAAATGTATATATCTGTGTACAGTTTTGGCTTAATTGCTACTCTGAATATGTTGTTTCAGGAATTGGCCTGGGTCAGTATACTCAAGTTAATGATCAAATGATTACTAAATTAGTTGACGGTCATTTCAACAATCTATTCACCATGATTAATCCAATTAGTTGTTGCAGCCCTAATTATTAATTCGGCCAGTGAGATAAAATATGATATACTCGTGGTAATAATCAGTGGTCTGCAAAATTCAGGCTTAAAAGTTCTTTCCCTTAGCCCAAAAAACAATTGGGACGCACTTTCCAAAAGAAAAGTAGAAAAAGGAACCTAAGTTTACCAATATTTTGTGTGTTACTTTAACTTTATTGTGCAGCAGCATGAAGAATATACATAACTGCATAAAGAAGAATGCTGCGCCTTGAAAAACTCAAATTCAAGAAACATGGACTAGTTAAAGCAACATCTTTTATGTGATTCGTCTCCGTCTGTGACTCTTCATCCCCGGCAAAGTCCACACACTCTTTTCTTCTCTGGCGTTTTGCAAACCTGAACCATCATCAGAGCCCAGGGACAGATGGGAGAGGGACGAGTCTATAGATGCTCAGAGGTCAGGCACACCCCGCTCAGCAGGGGTCCTCCTCTCATCAGCACCCGACCTCCACCTCATCGTCTGGCTATGTTCAAAGGCACAATGAGCTCCTGCTTTAATTTTCTCAAAATTCGCACGTAGTGCTTAAAAGCGACACTTTACGTATACATCTTGACTTATATTGATGTAAATGCTTATTCTGTCAATATTATGACAAAATATTTCTCTTTATGCTATAATACATGTCAAGATATATGTTGCGATATGTTATTTTTTTGCGATATGTTAAGAAAATAATGCTTGAAAAGTAATGAATCTTTCATTTTAAAGGTAATGTAATAAAACAGTTAATTCTTATTTTGTCCTATGTACAAATGTATGACACAAACCTATAAAATCATAACCACACCCCATCATTTATTTCTATATTTTCAATCTACTTAGCACATATCTGGATATCTCATCCTAGTCTGGGTAAATAGAGCTGTAAACAGATGCAGAGCAGGTGGATTGTTAACATAAGCTCCTCCACTACCAGCCGTCTGCAATCTGCAATTATTAATGATTTAAACCCACAAAGGGTTTAATCTCTGCCCTGTTCCTGAACACAGCACCTCTACGTGTGTGCGTGTGTGTGTGTGTGTGTGTATGTGTGTGTGCCAGCGTTCTAGAGGGGATAACTGGAGAGGCCTAGCAGTCGGTCTGTAATGGCACTGATCCTATTATGTGGATGAAGGTGCAGACGACCTGGGACTCGGCAGAAGGGGGGGATTAAGACACCTGAGCCAAGAAAAGCTCACAAACATGTGCAAACATACTAGCCGTGCTGTGGGTGTGTTTGCATTTGTACATGGCAAGTTTGTCTCTCACATCTGTATGCTAGAAATGACAATTAGTGCACTGAAGAATAAGCTATTGAAACTCTTGACAGATGCTTACCATTGTAGACAAGTTCTGAGAACTTGACGCCAAGTCCCTGTTTGATCCGTCGGACCTCCTTGTCCATGGTAAACGTCTCGATGTCCAGATGGGCTTTAAGCAAGATTGTGCCTCCAGGAGTTTCATATATCCCTGACAAAAAGAGAAGAAATAAATTAATTACATTAACTGGCAGAAGTTTTTATATTCATCTACCTTTTGACACAATTGCCAATGGAAATTACTGGGATTTTACGTGGTAGAAATGTGTTGCAAATTCTTCATCAGTTTTGATACAGATTCTCAATTAGATCTGGAGTTTTGAAAAGGACATTCTACCCTATTAAAATTATAATAGGGACGAATCTAAAATTCCCCTTTGTAGCTCCGGTGCTCCAGTCTCCAGGTTTTAAGCACTACTTAATTTAGCAGCATTGCCTGTATTTATAAGAACTGATCTTTTCATCCACCATGTTGTATTCCCTCACCATGATGCTGTCACCACTGTATTTCACCATGGAGAAATGTTTTTGGTGTGCTGAAGTATTTTCTGCAACACATAATTTGCATTCAGACATTTACCATGAACCCCAAAACGTGCTGTGGCAAATTTTAAAGAAGACTTCTCATGGTTTTCTTTAACCTCTCCGGACCGAAAGTAGCGCCGACGATCCAGCCAAATTTGCAGTACCGTAATTCCGACACACTTTGCACTATTTGAAAAATCCCAATGGTTTCAGAAAGGGGAGATGTTGCACAGCCAATCTTGGGTTACTACGGTAGCAGAGAGTGATATTAACCTGAGGGGGAGTTCCAGTAGCTACAAATAAATGAACAAATATATTTACTCATAGTACATTTAAAGAACTTGGTACAACTAAAATAAGCAAAAATTTCCAGGCAGAGATTAGAAACTTAGGTCATAAAGGGGTAAAGACGGGTTTCTTTGTTTTCATTTGAAGCCATACTCTTTCCCTTTGATGGATTGCAGAATGCGCCATAAAAAGGCATGAGATACTGTTTTTTAGAGTCACCCAACTTAAACTTCATCACAACTTCAAGCCTGATCTGTCTGGTTTGTTTATTAGTCTTCATGCTGCTGTTTGCTCACTAACAATCTCTAACAAAATTACACGGTTTGACAATTGTTAGTATTGCTGCTTTGCAGTAAGACAGTGCTGCGTTCAAGCCAAATCAGGGGGCCTTTATCTGTGGAGTTGGCTTCCAGAAAATGAAGGAAGAATCAATTCAATTAGACAATTTCAGAAGGCAATCTGTTGCACTGGACGTTATTTAGGGTCATGACAGTAAGTGGGACTGAATACAAATGCATCTATTACTTTTTTTAAATTTATTTGGAAAGAATATTATTAACCTTGTAGTTTACAATTATGCAACTTAAAATGCCCTCAAGTTTCTGATTGCAAAGTGATTTAATGCGGCAAAAAAAGGAACTTAAGAAATGTTTCTGCCTGTAAGGAGATGCATGTCGGCTCTACAGTCCTAACACTCTTCACCGTCATTATTTCATTCTTCAACAGCCATTTATGGGCCTCGTTCAGCTAAGCAAAGGGCATCAAGCAGCTCTATTAGTAATTAGCGATGTGACTGACAGGCCCTCATGGTGCTCACAAATCATGGACAAGCTTGTCCAGGGTAAATGACAGGTTGGGAGGCCCCTGCCAGCCTGGAGTCTGGACCAGGGCCCCGTGTACCCTGCAATTTACCCCCTCCGGACAGGGAGGGAGGGGTGACAGGAGAAAAGATGAGGTACATGACAGGAGAAATGAAGCTGTCATTTAAATGTCAGATAAAACAAAAAGAGGGCAGAAGGAATATAGAAAGGCAGACTTGAAAATGGAGACAAAAGCGAAATCTATGACCTCTATTTCTAAGAAGGATAAAATCTGGAGAAAGTGAGCACCATTCACTCATTAAACGAATGGTTCCTTACATATTCTGCGAATTTGACACAGTTGGGTTTCTTGAAACAATCCAAATCTTCAGAAGTAGCATTTTATTCCAATGTCCACAAAGGTTCCTCATCAGATTAGAGAACTGACTGGTGCAACAAATAAACAAAACCAGCTTAGCAAAACTACTAATTGTTTAAAGCTCCGAAAAAAAATCCCCATTTCAGCTGGAATGCTTTGGTGACTAGAATACGCCGGGACATTTCCGCTGTACCCAATCAGATAAGTTAAAACTGCCCTCAAACACAACTCAGATTAACTGCTGCCAAAAAGACCTAGCTTAACTGATTGCAGCCCATAATTGGACACTGTCCGGGTAAGCTTCTACAGTGGAGCTTTAGGTGGGCTTAAGGAGACAAGGCCCTCTGTGGTTTCAGAGGTTTTAGTTTTTTATACAGCGGCTGCAGGTACGCTAACCACTATGCATGGCTTCAGGGCAGGACTGAATTATTCCTCAGCTGATCCTATCTGAGCAAAACACAAGCTTAACCAGGCAGCACATACAATTCTCTGCAAAAAAAAAAAAAAATCATATCTCTTAAAGATTTTCCACATTTGTCAAGTTAAAGCCACGAGAATCAGTTCATTTTATGAGAGACCAACATATTTGTGCATTACAGTAAAGTGTGAGGAAAATGGTCCTTGGTTTTTAAGGATATTTTAAAGTAATAGCATGTATTTGTTTTCAGCCTCCTCTACTAATAGCCCTAAATAAAGTCTTTTGCAATCAAATCACCCTGAATAGTAAAATAAGCTGGTGCGCAGTTTTAATCTCAGCATAAATACAAGTTGATCAGTGAAGATTTCGGAGGTTTTGAAAGAAAAAAACACCAACAAGCAACACAGCAGATATGCCCGTTTAGGTTCTACAATGATATCCAGAGAGCTGAACATTTAACATCAAATATGATGTTGAATCTATTAACCGAAATATAAAAGTACAAAGTACCAAAAGATGGCCATCCAACAAAAATGATAGGCCAGACAAGAAAAACATTAACCAGTCAGATTCACAGCTTACTTTGGAGAGCTGTTTTCTGATTACTTGAAAACTCTGTCCATAAGAACAGACCTAAATCAGACTGAGAAGCGGTTCTCAGTCTGGCTCAGCTCCAGAAAATCTGGAAAAAACAACTGGAAAAAAGTGTCTCTGCATGCAAATCATGGTAGAGACACACAAAAGCCTTGTAGATGCTGTTATAGTCAAAGGTGGTTCTACAAAGTACTGACTGAATGCAAATGCTTCAGATCTGTATTTGTATGCAACTCAGAATCCCTCTTTTTTCTCTAAATTCCCAATAACAACTTTGCGTTGCTGTATCACATAACAAGCAAGCAAATGCATGAGGTTTTCTGGCTGCAGTATGACAAATGGTGGAAAATTTCCAGGTTTCTTAATACTTTATTAAACCAAACTGTAAATAAAATGATCAAATATTCCAAGCAAGAACAGTTTTCTGTGTCGATGTGTTCAGCTGCAGTCTTTGTGGAGTTCTGAAGAAGTCGCCTCTGTCTGCTTCCGACTCCCTCATCAGAGCACAAGTCAGAGGTTTGACAACACCGTGACAGCTAGTTGGGCACACAGGTTGTCGAATGTTTTGTAGCACGGTGACAAGATTCTTGACAGACCATTTGAGTCCCATCTGCCTCTCTGACCCTGCACAAATAAATATGACCTAAACACAAATAAGTATGACATGTCCCCCGTTCAATCCCTCCCATCGTCTATTGTGTGCACACAACTGCCACTCCAGAAGAGGCCAACCTATGCGCTCAATGGTAGTTATTCAACCACTTGGGCACCTTGTGCTCCACCTCTTCCTGTTGCTCGCAAAGAGGAAACAGCTTTGATCTTTTGTTCAGCCGACGGGGAGAAAAGTGGGTTTCCCATTTTCCAATTTCTACCTGCCACGTTGTGCCGCGGTCACACTCTGCCGGCCAGTCAATTTGCCAATCACAGCACATTGCGAGGTGGGGAGGAAAGAGGAGTCCGTGTGTGTCCTCGTGGGCGCATGTTTGCAAAGTCGGGACTGCACACTGGCCTTGTTTATCGGCTGCGGTAACAACATGTAGAGACCTAACAAAGGAGCTTTAAGAGTTGATGGTTAATACCGCAGATGAACATTGTGGGCAAATAGGCAATCAACTGTGTATTTACGTGTATCCAGTGGAGCATTGACAACAACATCCTCTTCTCAGCGTACTGTATGCACTTTTTCTAGCGTACAGATGACTGGAAATCACTACGACATCTTAATTCCTGGTGAACGAGAGGAAAAGATGTCTCCTGAGGAGTTTGTCATTCAGCCCGATTTTATGGAGGCAGCAGAGCGAGACGTTTAAAGCACTCATGTAAAATAACTGCAAAGTGCATGAAAGCCCTAGATGTAGAAAAGTAATACTGAGAAAAAAAAAATACTTGGCATCCTGAACACTTACTGGCACCTAAGGTAAAAACAGGTAAGAAGCCACATTGAAAAGAGAAAAAATATATATGAAAATCACCAGTGCCAAACTTATTAGTCCACCCCACTGTTACTGTTAATAAAACAGGAAAATCACCAGTGGCCAAACTTAGAGGTAAAAAATGCAGGGTGTCTACTGTTAAAATTTATCTCTTTCTTTAGTGCAGGAGAGCACTTAGGCTTTCTATATTATTTACATCTGAAGACTAAGAGGTTCATAACAGAACCCCGACTTAATGTCTGGTCAGTTATTTCAGATTATTCTGGTTCAAGTCCCAACAAGGCAAAGCAACTTTATTTACAAAGCACCTTTCAGCCAGAAGCAACTCAAAGTGCTTGTACAAAAAAAGTTAAAAACAACATACGACAACAAGATAAAAAATACAGTAAATTGATATTTTATTGAAAATGTCCTGGAAGTTTAATGTTTCCAAGGACTTTTAAAAGAAAACCAGACTCAGCATCACAGATTCGCCATTGTACAGTGGTCTTGAGGTGCTTTTGCACACATTCTTCCATTGTTTTTAGTACAAGTTAAAATTTATAAACAAATAAAAAATCCTTGAGTTGCATGTATTTTATTTTTGTTAGGGATGACATTAAAAATTACTTCATGCACTTGAATTAATAGTTGTTTATTTCCCCACAAATGGTTAGTGTATAAAAGGATGGCACTGCACTCAAAAGATTAATGAGGCAAAAGATTTTTGTACAACGTCCTACATGAGTGCAATGAAATGAAAGTACAATCTGTTACATTTATCTTATCTTATTCATCTAGGTGTTTGGGGTTATCTTGCTCTTTTTACAAACATTCCCAGATTGCCTTCTGTTTTGTTTAATAAGGAATAGCATAGCTGAATCTTTTGTGTGTTTTTAAGAACTTGATATTAGACCTTAGATGGTATTTGCTTACAAAACCTGTTAAAAAACAAATTGTTTACATGTTAATTTCCAAAAAATGATACAGGATGTAATTTCTTTTGCCATGACTGCGCCAGAATATGTAAAATTAGCTGATACAGTAAGAATGGAATAAAAAAACGATTAAACAAATCCAGATTTTAAAGTTTTACCTCGAGACTTCATGCCGATAAAACGATTCTCTACGATGTCAATGCGACCCACTCCGTGTTTTCCTCTGAGGAAAAAGAGCAGGACACAATTATACCCACCTTCTGGATTCAATTTAGTGAACCTAATGGAGAAATAAACTGCATTTCTCACTGATTACTTCTTGTAACTTGTTGGTAAAAAAAAATCTGTCAGATGAACTACCTTAATTTCTAGCATGTCAGTGTCTAAACCAAATTCAAATGGATGCATATGTTGAAATAAAGGCATGTTTTAAGTGTTTCTACATTTTAAGTTTCTTAAATGCAATATCTGAAACTTAATGTTCATGACCTACACAGTGCTTAAAAATTCTCTTTAAATATTAAAGTTGTAACAGGTATTTTTGTTGTGCCTAAATGTTCTTAAAATCAATTCCTAGTCAGATGTGCTGAAAGCAATAATGTGCATAAATAAAAATGCATAATTCTGGATATTTTATAGGACTACAACCAAGTGGTTTAAAATTACAGATTCATATTTCATAATTTAAAATTAGAGTTTGGTCCAGTGACTCACCACATGTTATGTAGCCATAGAATTAAGGCCAGCAACAAAAAAAATAATAGTTAAGAAATCCAGATTTTTTTAACTTTTAATACACAAAAGCACTTACCCTATTTCATTGAGGTATGAGAAAATATCCAGCGCCGTTTCTTTGGATTTCCCTTCCTTCACATGCATCACCCTGACAGGAACTCCTAGAGAAACAAGTTTCACCGGCAGATAGTTGACATAAGTGGATCATTTAAAGCAAAAACTATAGCATATTTAGGTTTGAATCTAATTTATATCTTTATCAAAAAGTTGCAGAATCAAAAATTTCTCCATAAAATGCACATTCTTGAAATCTTACTTGCTTTCCAAAACATAAAATATGACAAATTTGCACCAAGATTTGCTTAAGAATTATTGGTAGAAACAAAAAGATACATTGAGCAAATAAAAAAAAATTGGGAATGAAATTAAAGCTAATATATTTATTTAATCAGACCAAAATAACAAACAGTGGATAGATTATCCTGAAGATAAGATTTTTTTTTTCTTTGTCTCAGAGAGATCAGTGAATACCATCTAAAACTCAAAGCCTTTACATATGCAACGGTGAGAAAGGCTAATAAATTCAAAAGCTCTCCTCATTTGAAAGCTGTGAAATTGTGGGCCAGCCTCTACCTAATTCAATTACACAGCTTTGTTGCCCATCCTCTGTTTAGTGCTGAGATTTTGTCTCTTTTTCCACAGCATGTGCAGAAGACACAACCATCTGCAGATCCATCATCCTTCTTCCTTTAAACAGCATCTCACACATAGAGCAAATTCTTCCATACAAACAAAAACAAAATACTGAAGTTTACTCCACACACACTTCCTCTACAAAGCCACTTAAACCAAGTGCACATCAATCACTGTCACCGGCCTACTTATTCATGGTCCTCAATGAGCAGCAGGGGCCAAAGGTGGAGGTGGGGAAACAAACAGACGCGTGAAAAGAGTTTAAAGTCTAAACAAAGCAGAAATCTACTCCCCATGCCTAGATTAATGTTTTTTTTATCATTATTATTATTTCCAACCATGCTTTCCTGGACTCAAAGTTTTAGATGTTGCTGACAGGATAAAGAATGGATGGTCTCACTTTTAGGCCTACAGGTGAGGAACTTATGTTTGACCAGTGCTTTCTTGATGTTTTATCCAAATCTCGCGCTTTACTCCTTCAAATATCCACCAATCTGATAAACATCCCCAATAAATTAGCTGAACGTGGGAGTTTGGGGGCCGGCCTTTCATCCCTCCGCTCTCATTTTCCTCGCTCTACTCAGGTTGGCCCGTCCATCGTTCCGTTTAGCTGCTTTATTTTCAGTTTTTGCACCCTTAACAGTGCAGACAATGGGAGCGAAGACACAGTTGTAGGAAAAATTAGTGCTTTACATTTTTCCTCTCTGTCTCTTTTTCGTCCACACTACTTCGGCATGACAGGAGGGAGGCATGAATTTAATTTTTCTCCTTAGAAAAAAAAGGGGGGGAAAGAAATGGGGAATAGAGCGTTTGACGGGGGGAGCAATAGGTTCCTGTTGTTATATATTCTTTTTTAATCAGTGAGAAAACTTTGGTGAGAAAGGCAGCGATGAAAAGGTGGGAGGGGGGGAATGAAACGAAACATTCTTTTGCTGATCTTGTGCTCAGAGGGAGGAGTGGGCTCGGGCCTTTGTGTGGACAACTAAAACAGCTTTTGTCATAGCGCGCTCAATAAAAGGGCCGGAGAATATGTGTGAAAATGGAGAGCAGGGCCACTAGCAGCCCGCAAAACCAGTCAAGGCTTTACTGGTGCATCACCGTTTTACAAAAGCACACCTCACCTCCAGCTGAACGGTCACAGGCCGGCCCGTTGTTAACTTTTTTCTGCGGGAAGCTGGTAAAGGGAGACTCTTGCACTGGTCCACATCGACACAGCAGCCTGACATTTCCTTAGCTTCAGTGATTAGCACATTTTCCCACCATAACTCTCTGGCAAACTTTTGAACTTCCATAAAATTTGGATTACGGCTTGTAAAGCTGTCCATCAAGCCTCAAGGGATCTGAAGAGCCGATTGATGTTCTTGCACTTCAGCCACCCCTGGTGACAGAGGATGAAGGAACATCTGTGTCACCCGCCCTCAGGCCTGGATGTGTCTTGCCATTTTCACTCTGCACAAACATGTGACACTTTCTTGTGTTCAAGCCGGAGCCCTGCGGCCGGCGTCTCTAATGATCGTTTCTCTGGGCCCTCTGGGCTCAGAGTATAAACTGGAGTTAATGCTTCCGGCTTGCGGGAGAGGCCCCGGGGCCAAACAGAGCTTTTTTAGGCCAAGTGATGGTGTAAGGGGTTAAGGATAAGTCTGGGTGGCCCCAAGTGGAAATAAAATGCAGGGGTTCAACTTTAAAGTGACAGTTACGGCCATCTCCATTTTAACATCAGAGAATGCTAAGATGAAGCGTTTCCTTCCTCACTTTGTTTCTCTGTTCTTGATCTTCTACAGACAGGACCTGATCTGTTGATATCTGACATATTCTGTCCTGTGTCATGTTGTCACATACAGATCTGACAGAAATCGGGTCTATCTGATTTATTTGATTTGCTTATACCTCACAAACCCACCAGATCATTCAGTTTTTCTAAGGTTCTTGTATTAAAATTAAAATAAAATTTCAATCCTTGGAATGACGCTATTTTAAGTAAGTTACATTTTTGTAACTTACCATTTCAACTGCTATTTTTTCAAATATTGTTTTATTTCAATTCAGATTTATAATTACACTCTATTTATATTTAATCACAAATGAGAGGTAATTTATTTTTCATCCTCATTTATTTTTTGCACGGCTTTAGAATTTCAAGTATTTGCTGAATTATTTATGGCTTTTATGCTTGAAAAATATGTTTTGGTGTTTTTACAGTTTATATGATCATTTTTAATCTATTTGTTGGTTAATTAATTGTATCTTCATCTATTCATTTTAACATTTCTTAGTGTAGAATTGTTTTTACCAACCGTTTGGTAAAACATTTGAGTATTTTAAAAGTGCTCTGTGAATACAATTTCATTGACTGATTGGTGAAAATAAATAATGTCTTTATTTAGAAATGGTTAACATTTCAGATGCTAGATGTTTCCAATTCTACATGGGTGGGTTTTTTTTTAAATTGACATGTCAAAAAAAAGAAGAAGCTGATTTTCGGGGAAGTCAGCGGGTGGGACACTGATAAATATACAAACCATTTTTAAACTCTATCTCCAGAACATCTGGGACATTTGGAGAATCCTCTGGGTTTTTGGTCATCAGGTAGAGGTCAAAGGGAGCATGGCTCTGAAAAACAACCAGAACCACAACTTTTATGATCTTCATTCCCTCTGATTAATAACACAGAGATTCTTGTCAGGACAGCAGCACAGTGACTGCAGTAGGAGGAGAAAACAGACAGGAGGTAAAGTAACTGAGATAACAATGCGTGAAAAAGGTTTCCATTCTGAAAACAACATCAAGAGCAGAGGGAAGACAAAAGTGCAATTTTTATCCTCTGTTTGGTTTCATTTTCTCCGGGAAGCCGTTCTCTGCAGGGGGAAGGAAAGGAAAAGTGAAACGAAGAGTGGGATAGCTGTCGACGCTTCTTCCAGGTTTCCAGCTCTGATTTTCTGAGTGACATTTCTCCTCTGATTTATTTTCAGGAGATTCTTCCTAAATTGGCATCACACGACAACAAACATCTGAAACCCAAATCCCACTGAAGGCGATTGTGGTTGACAGATATTTGTCGTTTTATTTTATTTTTTCCTTTTTTTCCAGTTGGCTGCTAAGTGATTTCAGTGAGTCGCGGTTTGGACCTAAAGGAGCACGGTGGTGTGACGATTCCACCCGGCTGATGTGCTCCTGCGACAATTACACCGTGTTAGGACAAGACGATGGTCAATGTCTCCTGAGCTGAGGCAAATTGCAGGGGGTGGGGGGAGAGAAACTATGCAAAATAACTGCTGGGTGCATTTAAATGGAAAGCTTTACCAGACTCGAAATGATCATGCAATAACTAATCGGCATCCGCTCGGCGCCTGTCAGCCAGGGGAAAACGAGCAGCGCAATCACTTTCCTTCCTTTTAACTAAACACAAAAATTGAGAGAGAAGGCGAGCGTCTCCCTCTCCTTTATTTTCTGCTTCAGTGCCCTGAAAGATGCCAAATGAGAGTTTGCAGGAGAGGGGCGAAATTACTACTCTAAAAAGCCTTTTGATGCTTCCTCTTTAAGGGAGGGCGGAATAAATACTTTTGGGGAGCTTTTTCAACCTTCAGATACAAAGAGCTATTGGTTGAAACAATATACTTGAGCAAAAATAAATAAATAAATAAATAAATAAATAAAGAGAAGAAAAGCTAATTTTTTCAGCTTAAATCAGAAGGTTGTTTTTTTTAAGTCAACATTTTAGTCAAATTTCTGATGTACGTACATAAATCAAATGAAGCCTAAGAAAGCCTACAAAAAAACTGCTAAGATTATTCTTTTTTTAATGTACACACACTACAATGTGTGAAAACTCATCCGTGCTCTGACAGCAAGAGTTTAAACTTCCTGAAAGCAAAGCAAAGCAAAGAAAGGAACGTAAGCCAATAGGGTTGTTTCCAGTGAGCAGGACATCAATGCATTTCAATTCAAACCCCCTGCAGGTGGACCTGTCCCAAAGCCGTGGCCCTGAAAGAGAGGCAAAGGTAAAGATGGAGAAGGCGGGGGGCCAGGGGTATTGGTGGGAAATGGGGCGTGAAGCGCACCATCATGTAGCGCTGAGCAGCTCCTTTGGCTGCCTTTGCCTCGGCGATATTGTTGTGCTAAACGTGCCCCCATACAGCAAGAGGATAAAAAAAAAAGAAAAGAAAAAAAGAAGAAGGCTGACGCATGAACTTAAAGCAAGTAAATTTCTATTTTTCCACTTATTAGTTGCCTCATTGGGTTTCAATCAAAGCCAAAAGGGCCCCGAAGGAGGCAGAGGTAGTAGGAGTGGAAAGCAGGGAAGAGGGGCATCTTCGGTGCACCGGATTGGAAGTGATGCTTAAATCACCATGTCTCAAGTCGGTGCGCCTTATCAAAATGCAAACACAGCAATCTGAACCAAGAATAAAACAATATGCATGTAATCTGCAGGAGGCAGGATTTCTATTCTCTAACACCTACGATGTGTCCATTAGTTTTAATGAAGACAGCAGTGGAAGCCGAGTTGGACGCAGAGATCTCATCACAGGTCAAGCCCATCAGGCCCGAGGGCAGCGAGGGCGCACGGCAAGCTCTGACCTCTTTGCTTCAAAGCACACATTCACATGTAGACACACACACACCTACAAGCTCATTTCCTACCCCCACAGGCTCTGCACTGACCATCCATCTTACCAGAAGGCCGCACAACCAGCAGCAAACAAGTTTTCATTTCCTCTCAGTGAGATGAGGCTCTGCGTTTCGCTCCCTTGGCTCCGAGTCAACACGAGCAGCGGCTCATCACCTCCCGGATCAAAGAGCCCAGAGAAATCGGGGAAGCTCACCGGTGACAGAGGTTGTAATTAAGACTGAGGTTACGTTCTAATGACACAGGATGAGTGTCAGGCATCCTGAGGATGGACTCTGGGTGCTCATGTGTGGAGGGAAATGATGAGCGAATACCAAGCATTTGCCATCATGGTAAATGGAAGTTATTGCATAAGAAATGAATGGACATTTCTTATTCTTGATTTTTGCTTTGATATGGGTTAAATGTTTGAAAAATCCATAATAAGAATTGAAAATATAGCTTTTAAAATACCTATAAATAAAGTAACAGCTTCTTAAATCTGTAATTTAGGTTACCTTACAAGACGTTTTCTTTTCATCCAGATGGTCAATGTATTTTTGGGAGGATTTGACATCATAGGCCAACAAAAAATACCCTAACTCTAACCCTAACTTTGAAGCGTAAGGAAGCAGAAAAGTAGTTTTCAAAATTATTCACAAGTAAAAACATAAAAACTGCGCCCTGCATTTGTATTCAGCCATACTTTACTCTCATCTAATGCTGGTACTCCTAAAAAAATTCTTATTATTATGGTTAAGGTGATAGATCATCATACCAGTGCAATTAAAATGGAAGAAAAATTACATATTTTTCAAGCATTTTTTTTTTTTTTTTTACAAATAAAAAAATCCAGAAAAGCTTCAAGTAAATTTCTATTCAGTCCTCACTTTATATTTGCTGCAATTACAGATCCAACTCTTTTTAGGTACGTTTCTACCAGCTTCAAACTGGTAGAAGCTGGAAGAAACGGGAAGAAGCTTCCAAAGATTAAAAAAACTGGAATCTTTGCCAGTTTTTATTTGCAAGCTGTAACATTACAAGAAAGAAATGCTACTTAAAAAAATCTAAATCATCCAGAAAGCAATGTATCATTTCCTTCCACTTCATAAACAATATCTGCACTACTTTATGTTAGTCCGTCACATTAAAGCTCTGTAAAATCCATTAGAGTTGTCAATTGTAACATGACAAAATGTGAATATATGAGATTATGAATGCTTTTGCATCTAATTGGTGAATCTTCTAAGCAAACCACAACCTCAAATGATTTACTGCATTTAATAAGAAATACTCATCTAGTGCAGTTATCAGGTGCACAGCAAATGTATGAAATAACACAATAACAACCTGTCAAAGCTGCATTGCTTCACAGAGGTTAATGCTGAGTAAATAAAGGCCTTAAGGTCACTGTGTCAGAAAAGAACAAGGTTTGGGGTTATCAGGAAGGATACGTTGTTAATAACAAAGTAACCTGAACTCTTCTGGCTCCTATCTGCAGGAAAACATATGAGCGACCATTTGGACATTTCCTAATGTGACAGCACTGAGCAAAGAGGGACCATTGTGTTACAGGTGGGGGCAGAGGGGGACATTTGAATGGTCCGGGTCTGGCCTTAGCCTTTGGGGTTGTAATTGAAGGAGGGACAGAGGCTGATACACAGTGGAGATACTGAGAACAAGCCGACCTCTCTTAGATGACTTCTTAGATTGATCACACTCTGACATGTTAGTTTAGGAATTCAAATGTGTTGCTGTTTCATTTGTTCATTTTGGGTAAATTGAAATAAATCTTATATTCCAGGTAAAAACACCTGGAATTTAAGGACGAAGGTAGTGCGCAAAACTCCAATGTAAGATTAAATGTACAGTAAAGTGCAATAAAAAAAATAAGAATAGACAAAACTCCACCACCCACTCTTGAAAAACAATATACAATGAAAACAATTTGGTCAGTAATGGAATAATTGAATCACTGTCATAATTCATGACACGGTTTTGGTCGAGTTTCAGTGTTGAAACAAACTGTGTCAATTAACCTCAAGAATACTTTGGTTTATAGAGGAATTTATGGTCTATTTAATGAGTTGAAATGGTTCTGTGTGGCAGCAAACCCAGTCCAAATCATCACGACTCCACCACCGTGCTTGACAACTAGTTTAAGTGTTTGTGCTGATATTGCATGGTTGGTATTTGTTGTGATTTTTGCGCATTAGATTTTAATAATCTACTTAATTTGTGTAAGAGTTTGGACTTTTATTTACAGTTGAAACAAGATAATAAATTTATCAAAGACTGACTTTTTAAACCTCAGGCTACTTTGTAGCTAATCTGGTGATATACTTAGGATTATTCTCCATTATACAATCCAGTGCCTTAAGATGTTGCTTAAGTAATTACATATGTTATTTTCTCATGCCATTCTCATTATGGACAAAGACTTCAATTTGAGTTTCATCAGACCACATGACAGGCAATGAAGGCTATTAAAATTAAGCTCTCTGCTTTGAGTGCATTTGCAAACTGTAATATGCTTTTTGCTAAGCTTTAATAGTTATGGCTTCTTACAAGTTGAGTGGCATTTCAGCTACTGCTTGAAGTGTGGCTTTAAAACAGTAAATCCCCCCAAATAGCAGAAATATTGTGAATTAATTAACTTAACAGAAGCTTACAAAGCTGCAACAGCATCATCTGGATATTCCCAAATAGTTTAAAGTACTGTGAGCTTGATAAAATTATTGTAAATGAAAAAAAAAAAATCACTCACTCATTATTTATCTACTTAGAAATATTGTTTGCAATTGCGCCTGAACCAAAAAAGGGGACAGTCTAGACAGTTTAATATCAGATAATAAGATAAAGTATTGTGTGTTTTTACATCTGGTTTCAGCTATACTTGTAATTTAGAAACCGCTTCACTTAATAAACATAAACATAGATGTAGAATATAAGTAGAGGGCCAAAGGTTGTGGCTACATTA
Organism: Gambusia affinis; assembly: GCF_019740435.1. Lineage (NCBI taxonomy): Eukaryota > Metazoa > Chordata > Actinopteri > Cyprinodontiformes > Poeciliidae > Gambusia > Gambusia affinis. Next base: position 12,202,597 of record NC_057884.1, on the reverse strand, counting down.
ATTTGCAGAAATATTAAACATGTTTCAAAGCTCCGGTAATGTATTCAAATCCTTTTACCACTTCAGACCTCTGCACCATAAATATTTCATTGTATATAATGCTATTAATCGATTCAGTATTGGAGTAAATGGTCCAAAGCAAAGCCCTTGAATAAAATCAGTTACAGAGCACTGTCATCATACATCGCTATGCTATTGAGCCGGCCCGCCTCATTCATTTCAAAACATTTCTCCACAGGACGGCTAAAGGACAGGGCACTAAAAAAGAAGTGAAGGGGTGGGAAAGGGGCAGCGAGGGAGATAGAGGTCTGTGAGTTACAGTGGCCCTGCCCCTGAGTCTTCTCTCCAGCAAAGCGGGATCCCTCTCCTCGCTACAACACCCTGTGCATTGGGGACTCATCTGTCTGGCAAACTGTCTTTGTACTTAACTGTTACTGGTGACATTTTGGTGTCACGGTGTCAAGATGAAGTGGCTCCCCTCCCACGTCGCAGCCTGCGGCAGCGCGGCCGTCCAGACAATGAGGTCCCGAGGAGCTGGGGCTGGAACTCAGGAGGCCCCAGCTGGGCGCAACGCCCTAACCCTTCCCTCTCCCCCTCCCAGGCTCCCATGAAATCGGGAATTAGTCGAAGCGTTGCTGACGACAAGTCAGTGTCTGTGTGTCCCAGGTTCTTCCCAGGGCCCGGCGAGAACCCGGGGTGAGGAGAGACACAGACGCAGACATATCGACCATAGGATGGGAGCTTCGGAGGTCAGTCAGGGGGAAAACAGTGCACATTGGACTGACCTCTCACCTCTGGCAGAGATCAGACTCATGTCTCTCTCATGGTTCTGTGATCGAGTCAGCCAAGCTTGGGTCATCAGATGGTGGAGAAGTTTTACTGTTCTGTAAAACAATGTTTGGTGTATTCAACTCCTAAAAAACATTCAATATCGTCCCTCTATCAAGGTTTGTACTTGAGAAAATGGACTAAAAGATCACCATAACGTCCAGTTAGGTGCAGGTATGATTTTTATGTTGACATTCATGATTAACTTGAGCAGCCTATTTTCGAAAATGTCCTCCAGAGTGTTGGAAAGGCGACCCTGATTTATTAGAAGACAACAGATTCAGGAGGAGCAGTGTGGGTTTTGTCCTGTAGAACCGACGTCCAATCTTGCTGCCATGGGAGTTCGTCTGTCCAGTCTACTGCGTGAATATGGAGAAGGGTTATGACCATGTCCCAAAGGGGCTTTTGTTGGGGGTGCTGCAGGTGTTCAAGGTGCTGGGAATGCTTTTAAACTCAATCTTAGAGAAACCAAAAGTCAAGCTTGTTCTCAGTGCAGGTTGGACTCCGTTTAGCTGAATGTCAGGTTTTTGAACCTCGTCTTTGCTTTTTGCAGATGATGTTATTCTATTGGCATCTTAAAACCTTAACCTTTAGCACTAGTGGAGGGATCTCAAACTCCAGTCCTCAAGGGCCGCTGTCCTGCAGTTTTTAGATGTGCCACAGGTACAAAACACTGGAATGAAATGGCTTAATTACCTTGTGTAGATCAGTTCTCCAGCACCTTGCTAATGACCTAATTATTCTATTCAGGTGTGGTGCAGCAGAGGCACATCTAAAAGTTGCAGGACAGTGGCCCTCGAGGACTGGAGTTTGAAATCCTGCACTAGAGTGAAGCACAGCAGAGTGTAAAGCCACAAGGATGAGAGTCAACGCCTCAATGTTTGAGGTCCTGGTTTTTAACTGGAAAAAGGTGGAGTGCTCCCTCTGAGTTGCAGATCAGTATCTTACTCAAGTTAAGTAGCTTAAGCAAGTTGATGTGTTGTTTAGAAGTAAACAAGAGATGGATAAATGGACTGGGGCCATTAAGGTTGATTTACTGCTTCCTTGTATTGAAAGAAGTCAGTTGAGAAGATTCTGGAATCTCAATTTGATGCTTTCTGGAAGTCCTTAATGTTTCCAATTATATTCCACTGGAAGGAAACTTTATCTCTTATGTCCTGGGAATGTCTTGGGAGACCCAAAGCATAAACTGGAGAGTGTCTTTGACAAGAGGGATGTCTGGATTTCCATCCAGGACCTGTTACTTACAGGTTCAAGTAGCAGATATGCAGAAAACCAAGACTGGATGTATAAATTAATGAAGGTGAAATAAAACAATAAACATTTTGAAAATAGTTAACAGACTGCAAATTTGGGACTTGGTTTTAGAGGTGAGTTTGTTTTATCAGCACAAACCATGATCAGTTTTGGTTTCAGAAGATGCTTGAATTGCGGTGTAAAACACTAAGCTCATAAATATACTTCATGCGCTGTCAGCAAATACTATACTGCTAAATCAACTCAGTAAGGTCTTGTGAATATATTGGTATCCCAGAATTATCATAAAAGGTTTAGAAATGATTCAACTTCCCTGTAATCAAATCGAAATACAGTGATGAAATAAGGGTTAAAAGTCTTTCTGATTGACATCAACAACAACTTACCTTGGGATTCTCCAAAATGCCTGATTCATAGCTGTAAAGAGATACAATTTAAGAATTTGTTATATTTATTTTAACTGGAAAAAACATATGGCAGTGGACTTTACATTACTCATCCTCACCTGATATGCATGAGATTGGCATCCATGCTCCAGGGGGCCCGAGGGGTGACCGGCACAGGGATGCCATGTTTCTGTGGTTTAACAAAATCGCTGATATGTTATATAGCAGAAAACAACTTGAGAAAGACGATAAACACATATGTGTGAAAAGGAAAAACAAATTCAAGCAGCAGATTTCCTTGCACGCTGTGAAACCAACATGTATGTATTTCCTCTGAATCCTTTGGTCCTCCACAACTAAAACAGCAAAACACTGACAATATGTTTTAGTATATTGGTAACAAAATAGGGAGAGAGAGAAAAACATGTTTTCAAGGTTGTATTATTTCACTGAAGGGCCACACGCAAGGAGGAAATAAATGTTTACTAAAAACATCTTGATCGCCCTCTAGTGGAGGAAACTGCCCAGGATCACGTTAAACCAACTGGGCAAATGGGCAGAGGAGGTTTTTGTGGTGAAAATTAAAACAAGGTATAAATCTAGAGCTAAAAATGCTAAATGAATGAATGAAATTAGAATACAGATGGAAAAAAATAGTGTATCATAGGTGGGGGATAAAAAGCTGCTGCAGTTAAAAGAGACAGAAAGTGGAAAAGCAATTGAACGTAATATAAAGAGCTGAATATGTAGAAGTTATAAATCTATGAGAGAAGAAATCCAGCATGAACTGATCTTCTAAATGTTTCTAATTTCATAAAACAACACATTTATGATGTTAAAAGGTATATTAGTGACCTGGTAATAAGGTAAAAATTACTGCGATGGAAACTTTAAAACTAAACCTTTTACCTTCTGTAAACAGGAGCATTTCATCTCAAAATACCAAACGAAAGCATCTTTTAGTTGACAGACTCGTCAGTAACAAATATGAAATCCTTATTTATACACTGGCAAAGAGAAAGACAGCTACAGTTACCTGTGCGTACTCCATCAGGTCTGTTCTCCCCCTGAAGCGATTGTAAAATTCAGGGATCCTCCACGGTGCAATGATCTAATAAACACACAGTTGTTGTGATTTTATTCTACATGTTAGGCCATTTTTGTCCTATGTAAAAAATAAAAGCACCAAACTAACCTTGACCTCTGGGTACAGCGCATAGCACGTAAGCTCAAAGCGTATCTGGTCATTTCCCTAAAAAGTAGAAAACCGGTTTATCTCTTAGTCAGCAGTTTGATATAACTGTCCTGCATTTTGATAAATGCTTCAAAAAAAAAGAAAAATCACCTTCATATTTGGTCAATAAAATTAGACGAAAACAGTTGAAGACAAACACAAAATCCACACAATTTCACACGTTTGTTTCACTTCTTTGAGTGGCCAGTTCTGTACAACCACTGATGTTATTGAACATAAACTACGCAGAAAGATGTAAAAGAACGTGAAATAACAAAGAAATCACAATACATTATGACAACAATAACCGGTACAATTTAGATTTTTGTTTAAAAAAATAACAAGTACAGTGCCATCCACAATTATCAAGCCATTCTAAAACAGGTTAGCTATGTTAGAAATTAAGACCTTAATCAGTCAAACCAGTATTCACAAATCAGTACCGGTTGTGGAGTGCTTTATAATGTTGCAAGTTTTAAAATTTAACTTTGTTAATCAGTGTTTGGCGCCACCTACTGGTCAAAAAAGAGCTCACAAAAAAATTAAGAAAAACTTTGCAAAAGTTTTAATGTCAAATGGATAATTATACTGAATAGATTAGAATAAAGAACTTTGAGTCACATTGGCTGATGAAATATTTTTTTCAAAATGAGCAATTTTTATTATTTTTTTTTTTTTACCAAAACATGTCAAGCAACAGCAACATCACTGTAATAACTGTTTATCCAAATCTGCATATTTATGACTTCCAAACGTTGATCAGAACAAATATCACCTGACAATATGTCTGCAACAGAACCACACAAACGGTTTAAAACATAATCAGTCATTTGTCCTAATGAGACGAACATGGAAATGGAGATAGATTACTGTTTGATGGCAAACCTGCATAACAAGCTCAAATTAATCTGCAAAGATATTTAAAGATGTTGGCTTTTTAGAATATTGAAAAAAATTAGGGAAGTTGTGATTGTAGAACCAATTTAGGGATGCTAAAAAAAAATGTGGATTCATATTTTAATCATTTAGACGCTGACTCATAGAGTAAAAAAACTCTGCATTCCAGTCAATGGATGACTTAATGACAGAAAACGGTAACTTTCTAAATGGTTAATATTCAACCTTGCAAACATATGGCCTAAATGGTGCCGTGATCTAGTTATCTAGCTTGTTCTGAGGAAAGGTCTTTTACCTTGCCGGTTGCCCCGTGGGACACAAACTGAGCCCCCTCTTTGCGTGCGATCTCGACCTGACGACGGGCGATGCAGGGCCTCGCTATGGCCGTGCCCAGAAGGTAGCGGTCCTCGTACACAGCGTTGGCCTGAACCGACGGCCAGATGAAGTCCTCCACAAAGTCCCTGCGCAGGTCCTCAATGAAAACCTGGTCATAAGCACAAATCAGATAGCTTTATTTTGTAATTGGAAAAAATGTACACAAAATAACATTGATTACAATTATTTATATTCCCGTAACACCTAAATATCAATTGGGATCCCATTCAAACACAGTACACGCTGCAGCTGCTTAGTTTTAATCTACCTAAATGTCTCTCATATTCTACCAAAGGGTCTCACTTCAGTGTCTCTCACCTTCTTCGCGCCGAGGCTTTCTGCTTTCTTTCGCGCAGCTGCAAAATCTTCATCTTGTCCAATATTAGCCTGGAATGAGACAACCGAATTTAATATAACACCTTTTTAAACCAAATAATTCAACTTTTAAAATAAATTCATAATAAAGAGGCACGATAAACACATTGAAAGAAGTCATGATATGTGCACTAAATGCATAAACACACGAGCCCTCATGTCCATGCATAAGTTAATTGTGCTCATTCATTCTTCTTGTAATTCACAGCACATCTGCTGAGGAAATAAAGCAACCTCTTGACAGATGAAGCCAGAAATAAACATAAATTAAGGGCACGTCTTCTTCTGAGCAAAAAATTCCCAGAAAAAATAAATAGGAAAAAAATAATAGCAGAACTAATGTAATGGAAACAATTCAAACTGTATATTTTCATTACACGAGTTACTATAAATATGACTGAAAGCACAAATAAAAAAAAACAGAAAACACATCTACATCACAAATGACTGATCAAACCTAATTTGTAGTTGGTGTTGTACATATGAATAACGTCTCCCATAATAAAAACACAGGGTATATTCAGTCAGTGATCCCCATTTTGTAAAAATGAATCATACCCAAACAAACAGGAAGAGCCAGGGAGAGTTCTGACGTTCAACATGATTTGCAATATGTCAGCAAAATACTAACTTAAAAAAATTACTGCTAAATGAATAATAATAATAATAATAATAATAATAATAATAATAATAATAATAATAATAATAATAATCTACATATTATTCAACATGCACTTGATTCAATCCATTTCTCACCACTAACTGATGATCTTTGTAAGTCTTTTTGCACCACTGCATTACACACATGCCCATTTTAATCCTGCACTTCTTGTCTTGCTGATCACCTCCCATCAGCATGACCTCTGGGCTTAGCAAACCACAGAACAAATCAGTGAAGTTCAGCAAGAAAATCTGCATGCATCGCAGTTCCTAGTTACCCCGGGGGCAAACTGAAACCACCCAGACTTAGCCTCGCATAACAGACAAATCCAGTGATTGGAGATAATCAGTGCTGTTGTCTTTTTGGAGACGAGCCTAAAGTCAACTTCTACGTGCCTTGACAAATTGCATAAGCAGCAGACCGGAAAACCTGGGAGGTACTTGACATACAAAAGCAGCTGGCTGACAGCTGGAGCCACTTGCTCTGATAACACCTGTCCTAAAACTTTACCAAATATGTGATGACATCATAGCCCTGCTCCTTCAGCCACACCAGAATACAGGACGTGTCCAGTCCACCGCTGTAGGCCAGAACCACAGTACCTTTAGACATGATGAGGGATTTCAGGGTCAAAAGCTGCAAAGTGGAGAAGGAACAGAAGGAAATGAACTACGGCTGTCGGAAAAAAACGTTAACCTGTAACAAGAGTAGACTATTAGTCACATAACATCCACGAAACTATTTTGTCTGAACTGTGACCAGACAGGTTTATTTGGATAGCAAAAAAGTTTCTTAAACAGACACTCGGGTAAAAATGGTCACTTCTTTATTATCCCAGAAAAATAAATCGACTTTAGTGTGAAAACAAGAAATTAGAACAGCTTTTTTGATATTTTAGAAATGGAAAAGTAATTAGTTTGTAATTACTTGACAGCACAATCAATCAAAGAAAAAATAATTCTGCCTTAATCCCTACTTCTTAACTAGATGACATTAAATATAGCAACAAAACATGACACCAAATTTATATTTATATGTGATATTAAATCTTAAACTAGATCCAAAAGGGAGAGGTTTTAGAAGAAAGATAACTCAACAGGTGGATTCATAAAAAGACATGGAGGGTTGCCTACTAATGAGAAAAAAATATGTCAGAAAGAAATACATATCATCTATGAACATTTTCCAGTTTCCACGTGCTTTATTTTTTTCCCCTGCTCAGTTCGGTTTTAAGATGCGCCACAGAACGTGTTCTGCAGGATATTTTTAACTCATCAGGTTTATTAATGACAACCATATTGGCTTGCCATAACACTGAAATGACAGGAACAGCATTTAAATGCAAAACATACAGACACGCAACTAAAGGGTACTTACATCGAAGATGTCGATGAAGAATGAGTGAATGAATGAATGGTCTGAGACGACGTGGTGCGAACGCTGAAAGGCGAGGAGCAGCTGCTCGTTTGGTTCTACCAGTAATACTGGCCCACTCCACGCCGCGTCACTCAGGTCGCGCTAGTGACGTCAGAACCAGCTAACTGCCCTCCATCCGTCCCCTCCACAGAAATTGTTTATGTAAAAGAATATATTGTAAATTAATGCAATACCCAAATAATGTCTTTTTTAGCTTGGCATTGTTTTTGGTTGGTTTTATTGTGTTTAGTCTTTTATTGTTCTGTATGTATGCTTTTTCTTTTAATGTATTTTATGGGATACAGACAGTCTTTTGTAGCACAAAGTTTAGCTGTGTTTATTTTGAAGCGCTTTATAATTAAAGTCGATATAACATTAGAAATGTTCGTTGGAGTTTTTTTTTTTTTAAAGACTGAAACTTTCCTAGATCTCTACCATGTTCAGAAAGATTATTGGGGCCTGCCCATAGCAATGCATAAGGAGAGCAGTGACTGACTTGCGAAGCATTTCGGCGAAACAAGTCAGTCACTGCCTCCATGCATTGCATGGCAGGCACCTATTGTTCTACACCCAATAGAATGTCTCTTTATTTATATCTTTATTTATTTTTCTTCCATCACCGTTAATGCGGCTCGAACCGCTGCGAGCCCACCCACAAAAGTGGTATCAAAACGTGCGGCTCCCGGGAAGGGAGCTATTACTTTTGGTGGGATTCTGAGTTACCATAGCGACATAAAAAGCAAAAAACGACCCCAAAATCACTAACGAGCTCACCAGGTGCAACTCTCGTCGTCAAGGGGACGAGGCAACCACTAAATCTTGAAAATACCCTATTTTTGAGGATTTTCTGTGTCGTCATAACTTCATGTAGAAACGCCATTCAAACTTCATTTTGTAGATACGTCCGTGATCTCTTTTAAAGTGAAGACAACACGTCAATATGAATTATGGTTTGTCCACAACTTCTTTCTAAGCGACCCAAAGTTTTTGAGTTTTGGAAAAATCACAGTGTGAATGTCGTTCCACTAGAGTGAGAGTCAGAGTGACATTCGACCCCAAATCATTTTTTAACTCGCTCACGCTCACAAATATTGCATGATTGGTATGAAACTCGGTCATGACATTGATACGCATGCCTGCTCCGGTCAAATGTTTTCAAAAATTATCTAGCGCTTACGGTTTTCTCTCCAGATGCTTCAGAGCAAAGTCATGCGCCAGGGTAGCAGACAGATCTCACTGATTCACTTCCATGTATTTCTGAAAAATTTCAGACCTTGGCACACACCTTCTTTATATCACTGCTGTTAATACTGTGAGTGAGGTAGAGATATGAATGGCGGGACTATATGAGACGACAAATAGCCGTCTCATATGCTTCAAACGGTTTTCAAATATGTATTACGGTTCCCGAACGGGAAAGAGTTGTTTGTAATGCTTTTTTTAGTCAAACTAGTTGGCTCAAACAGAGAATTGTCTCCCCCTGGATGTCTCACTCACAGCTGGCAGAGAGGATTATTTACCAAAGCAACGGAACCAAGAGCAGGGAGAGCTGCTTTGGACTACAAATACGCATCACTGTAGTTCTAAGTATGTTGGAAGACTCAGTTAAAACAGAGGAGGACTGAGCTGGCCTTTAGAACTACTTGCTGCTATGGGCTGTATATAACTCATTTAACTCAGTCACTGTTACACATGGGATGAGTTTGGCCCTTTGAAATGAAGCTTACTGAAAATTTCAAAATAAAAGCCCTTAAATTTTTACATCAGGTAATTGCTCTTTTTGGCTTTATGTGATTGGTTTATCCAAAGCACTCTTACACATTGGATTAGTGTGGGCATTTAATATGAAGCTTACTGCAAATTTCAAAATAAAAGCCTCAATATGCCCCTCTGAATAGTGCACCACCGCAGGCGGTGCAATGATATCATTCTGCATTATCTTTTTCTCTCAGGTTAGGGAACTGCCTTGCACTGCAAGGCAGTTCATTAGCATTAGCCTTTTAGCTTAAATAAGCTATTACCTATTTTTCAGACTACTAGCCATGTTTAGTATACTTAATGGAATAAGTAAATGAGAGTAAACATTCTAATGATACCCCACATGCTACTGAAAGTATTTATGCTTACATTAGCATATTTGCTCATTTTAGCTAATACACTTACTTTATCATACTAAATGTTGCATGTCTAGCTTACTTAACATTCTTGTGATTCTCCACATGCTATTGATTACATTGCAGCTTTCTTTAGCATTGATGCAAATTCTTAGCATCAGAACGCTGGGTCCAAACCGACGGGCATACTTTAGCAGGCCCCAGTTAAATTTCTTCAGGAATTTTCTAGTTATAGTTAGTTACTATGCAACATTATGCTATGCGGATGGTTTTCTAGAAACAAACTGTTCATAAAAACCTAGATGGTTCTGATCACAGGAAATTTCCATCAGAAAGGAATTGAAAGCTGTAGTAAGGCTTAAAACTGTTTTTTTGTTGTTGTTGTTTTCCAAACGACAAACTTTGTTTCATTTTCACCAGAATTGTTGCTACACATTTGAGTCCAAAGTTGGACACACATGGTACTTTTTGCCGAAGTTAAACAATAGGATAATATTGCAAGCAAAGGTAAAAATCTCACCCGTCAACATTTTTCTGTTTCTGCATGCTGCTTTCCAAAGAAAATAAAGGCAAAGGTGGCAACTAAATACATCAAGCCTTTACAATCAACCGTGTAACATTTTTAACTAAAGTAATTTTCGGTAGTGATTAAGATGCAATTCACTCTTTGGGTGATTTCTGATGGCATTTGGTTTATGTACATTAGTTTTCTCAGTGGCACATTATTTTTGTCACAAGTTTGTCAACTTGAGGCCACAAGATTAAGAGTTGGTGATGTTATAAAAGCAACACACAGTCTTTCCCATTGTGATAACAGTCGTCAAGTGTGTTATGTACAACAGCGAAACAAACGTTCACTCATGATCAGCATAATTTCAGCTTTCTGCCAGTATTCATTGCATTTAGATTTTCTAAATCTAAATATGCCAAACCTCTGGCTGCAATCTGAAACCAATCAGTTTTAAACCTGAATTAATCTGATGTCAAATTAATCAACAAAATCTATCCTGCTATATTGAATTCACCAACATTTACCAAGTTCTTTCAGTAGAGGTCAGTATTTGTTTGACAAAATCTTTTTATTACACCTTTCACAAAAACTGAGAATTTGACTAAGGATAATATTTGTTATCCACCTGGCGTGGTGAATTTGTGGATAAGTTAAAACCCTCTGATTTTTAAGAAAACAACTTTGATCTGGTCTTTATATTTTGAATATTTATTTTTTTCGCCATGAGCTTCCAAAATCAAAAAAAAAAAGAAAAGAAAAAGAAAGAAAAATACAATATAAACTTCTGAAAATCAATACACTGAATACTTTTTAAAATTTTTCCCACAGAGTAAGAAACACTGAGCAAAGACAGTCTATGTGGCTAGTGACTGAGCTCAGTCTTCCTCTCTGCTCTACATCTCAGAATATGTTTCACAAACGTCGAACCGCCCTCTCCGCCATTGTAACTAACTTTGTAAAGTCATACACAGTTCACTAGTCAGGCATTTTGTCAAAGACGAACGGTACAAAGTGACCGTTAAGTCTTGGAGTTGATAACTGTGAGGTTTTCCAACAAATGTCTGCAATCCACCACTTATCATAAAATGGACACTTTACCCTCTCCACACAAACAGCTGGCAGTCAGAGAGACTGAATGTGCACAAATGTAAAAACCACTATAGTGCTGGAAATTGGAAGAAAAAAAAAAAAGCAAAGGGGAGATTGTTGGAGTCTTTCATACCCCTAATAGCTGTACTTAAATATAAACAGAAACAAAAATCGGCATCAATGAAGGAGCCAAATTGCTGGACCACGTCTTTTCTGCCCGTTTATTCAGAAAAATATCAATATTGACTTATGGTCATTTATGACATAACACCTGCAAAATACAATGAATTATTTTTATTTCTCTAAACATAGAACAAACATTTATTTAACCGTTTTTTTTGTTTTGTTTTTTGCTGCACTTTAAAATAAACGGGCATTTTTATTCATTTTTATTCTTACACACATTGAAGGCTGAAGTTTTGAAAATAAAAAGTCTTTTTTTTTTTATTAACCAAAATATTTTAGCAGTTGGGACAAAAAAAAAAAAAAAAAAAAAAAACAGAAACAAAGAAAAATTGTCCACTGATAGTTGAGGTGTTTTCCCCCCCACAGCAAACTGTGTATCCTGTGGGCAGAACAGCCAGAGAGGGAAGGTCTCTGTGTCCCATGGTGGCGGGGGCTGTCAGATGTGCTGCATGATTCTCTCGCTCCCCCTACCACTCTTTCTTCTTCTCGTCCATGGACACGCCGCCGGGGCCGAGCGCCACCACCAGCAGCAGGCCACCGATGACCGAGGTGGTCTGGAAGAAGTCATACTTGAGGAAGTCGTGCATGGGCTTGTAGGCCGGGATGGTCCAGAAAGCGTTGAAGTACACGTTGATGGCAAGGAGCCACACTACGAGGGTCAGGGCCGCCAGCTTGGTTTTGAAGCCGATGGCCACCAGGATGATTAAAGCCGTCCCCACCATGTTCTGCAGGATCTGCGGCAAAACAGGAAGATGTCAACCTGAAGAAGAGCTGATTGGATCGCAAGCAGGTGATATTTGGCTGAGCTGTCTTGAGATATTTTGTTCTGTAGCGCTCAGATTGACACAGGAACCAAAGTAAGGTTCACAATAATAGATTAAGAAGAGCATATTTTCATAAAACATATTAAAATACAACTAGTTGGGGGCGAAAATTTAATGTTCCAATGATAAAAAAGGCGTGGAATAAATAAAATGTATGATGTTATATCTTTGCTCGATCTGTTTTTAGTTGAAAAAACTCTTATTTTAAATAATTTAGAGGCCAGATTTTTTGAAAAAAAATAAGTGCATTTTTCTATTGATTTTCTGTCTGTAATTTTAAACAGAAATGACTGCAGGAAAAACTTGATGTGACAAATGAAGTTTCAAGGATGTTACCTAAAAGCAATGTAAATGTTCAAAACTTTTTAGAAATTAAGAACTTTCTATAATTGTACGAGTAAAAATGTAATAAAACTGAAAGTGTATTTTTTTTCTGTTACCAATGCAAATAATACAACTTATTTCCATTGTACGTATATCCATCACTATATGTTTTAAGCAAGTTAGACAAAAGACTAACTCCTGTAAGCTGGTTTACTTTTGCAGATTTATTTAAAAGTTGTTTTTTTTTATTATTATTTTAGAGGGAACATGGAGACTGATTTTTAAGAAAACAGACAAATTCATCATAATTTTAACAACAAAAGGAAAGTTTCTCAAGATTCAAGGCATTTTAGCTTAAGACTAATTTAATCATAAATAACTGGCCCTTTTATACAAGTGGTGCTGGAGTCAGCCCTACGAGCTTCGGAGAACTGACCCATTAAGTGTCTTTAAACTCAAACAATTTACAAGCTGCCATTTATAATTCAGAGGGTTGAAGATAATTTTCTCCTCGTTTGGCTTTCACCTTGTTGAAATTAGTCTATGATAACTAAATAAATGACCAACACTGCTTTCCTCATCCAGCCCTTTTCCATGGTGGATATTTTGAATTGTCAGAACACCAAAGAGGAAGTTTAGCTTTGGTTCACATTCTATGCATACTAGCAGACGTGTAATGCTGCCCAAATCATTGCACCACCTAGAAAGTCTTGACTAATTTTACACCTGGAAGCAAAACTTCAAAGCAATCTTCTATTAGATTTAGGCAATCTTAATGTTTTTAACAAACCCTTTTGAAAATAAAACAATAAGACAAGTTATAAAGTGAAGAACCATTTTTGTACCTGCGTTAATCTGCAGCTGATTAAAAAGAAAATCCAACAGAGAGATTTCTAAACACTGTTGACATTGTTGTCTTGGGTTTTCGCTTCCTAATTAAATCTGGTGTAACATGGGATTAAGTAGCAGCAGGTCTGCTTGTGTAAATAGGTGCTGGCTCTCAGAACTTACAGAGAAGAAGTTGGAGTCAAAGTGCAACAGAGTCATGAACATGAGGACCAGCAGCACTCGGCCGCCGAGCTGCATGTACTGCTTCGGCGAACTCTCCCCCATGGAGGGGACGCCAGCAAACATGCTCTTCCCCTCCGAACGCGACTCCGCCAGCAGCAGGAGCAGACCGCCTCCCAAGGCCAGGTTTCTACCAGGAGGGGAGAGAGGAGTTTTAGTTTTGAGTACCAAACAAAACGAAAATATTATCCGTGTTGAATAAGGCCACACCGAAAGTAACAACTGAGCCATCGTCTCATTGCAGTCTGAAATAAGTCTTTATGTTGCATGTTTGTTCCTCAGATGGCAATTTTCTGCCCACCAGCTTAAATATTTCATGACTCATCTGATGGTTAGCAAGCAGACTTTATCCAGGCAACACATGAATTATAGCATATGCAAACAGAAAGACTCAGACGCAGCCCTAAAGGTGTCTCTGCACACACATTCAGCTTATCACTGTCTAAATAAACAAGTCCCAACTGGTCATGGCTTGCCTGTTACTGGAGAAATTAAGTTTTACAACAATAAATAGATCATTTACAGAATGTTTTAAATGCATATTGCAGAGATGCTAAACTCTTTTTGCCGTTCTGCTCCCTAAAGAGTAACAAATCAAGACTTAAAAAGCTGGTAGTGGTTGGTTAATTAGTTGACAAACCGTTGGTAACTTGCCAATTGTACATTTATTACAGGGTTATCCAAGTAAGTATGATGTTCCATTTATCTGGAGGACATTGTGGTCACCCTAACACTTTTTAAAACTAATTTTGGTACAACCTGACACCAAAAGACCAGCCTGTATCTGGTCCTTATTGTGTTAAATATGGTGACTAGACCTTTAGGGTTGTGTTTGAAAATAGACATTTTCTCTACTTCAGTCCATAAGTTGGCTGAAAAAGTTTTCTTGAACGTGATGAGACCTCAGCCTGATTATTGATCCGATTTCCATCCAACCCTAGCATATCGAAGGTCATAAGTCTTACTGTTATTTGGACTTTAGTTGAAACTTGAGAATGAGTGACTCTATATACCAGCCTGACACAGAGGAAAACAGAAGAATGGACAATCTGAAGTTTGAGTAGTCATGTGACACCTACCTCATCAAAAACTTGAGGTCCCATAAAATGCTGTATGCAACAGTCTGGTGAAAGGTAGAAATAAAATTAGACACAATCATATTTTAGGGATTTACTAAAGTATCTATAATCAAAGTATTCTCACCTGTAATGCTATGATACCAAATAATCCAAAGCACGCATACTGTACAAAATTTCTACTGAGAATGAGGACACAACCACCTGTTGGGACAAAGACCACAAAAGAAAAGTTATAGCCACTCCCATGATGGTATGTCTTTTAGTCTTAAGCCTTTGTGTGAAAAATATTCTTTTAGCAGCAATAACACAGCAATAATTATTAAGGTCAGGCTTTCTGTAGTAGATACTTTGTGCATACGTTTTCACCAGAGTTCAACAAAGATTCAGTTTCAGTAAACAGACAGAGCCACGTAGTTACAAGAGTGATCCGACCTGCTAAACAAACTTCATTTGTTAGATAGAATATCAGGCAGCAAAGACTCGTTGTCTTCTGTTGGTTTTATTAGTCTGTTTTAAAGGCTCCGCATGTCAAAACTTAGACTGAATAATTTTAAAAAAGCATTAAAGAAAGAGGTCTTCAAACATGAACTAATAAAAATACTTAAAGCAACAGAAAAACAAATTTAAAAGAGTTAAATATGAAATAAATACACTAAAAGGTAGAATGACATCATATTAAAAAGAGAGTGTCTGCCATTAACAAGGAGAATATTTTACTTTAATTTTAATATTTTATATTACTACTTTGGTGCACTGTATTCTATATGCATCTGTTATTAATAACTTAATTTATTTTTAATTGTGTATCATTGCTTTTAATGTCAGTGTGCTACAAGGAAGTCTTTTTTCACTTTTTTGAATGTTTCACTTTTTGAAGCAGCCCTCTCCAGTGGAGGCAGAACCTCCAACTGAGCCTGGTGCAACGGGTGTATCTTGTAAAGCCTTTAGACTCTGTTTTTGAAAGGTGCTACCTAAATAAACTTAATTATTGTTCGCATTCACTTCACTATATGACATTTCACTGTTTATTAGAAGCATTTAAGTCCTTCTTAACAATGTTATTCATTCATTCATGATGGAAATGTCAGCCTTTTTTTATACTCCTATTGTTGAATACAAGAGTAGAAGAAACACCTGTCCGTGTAACTTAACCTCAATATTTATCACAACCTACATTCACCACCTCATTTTAAAACAAACTGTGCATTACTTAAGTTGTATAAAATCTATTAACTTTCAATCCTATTATGACATCACCTACTTTGCCCATGTAAGCTGACTTCCTTTTGTGTTTCAGTACTTGGAACATTCTTTGACAACACAACAAAAGCAACTTCATCCCCGCTGCACGGCGCCTCCTGACACTCACCAAGCTGTCCGATGAGGTTAAGCAGCACAAAACACGTAGCCAGAAAGTAGCCACAGTTCCAAGTGGCCTCGATGTAGTCTCTCTGCTCGTTCCACTGGAACCACATACGGATCCCGTCTTCCAGGAACGTGCTGATGAGACACAGACGTGCCAGGTGGGGCAGGTACTGTTTGGTCACCCGCAGAAACTGCAGAGCACAAAAATCAGGAGGATGAAAACGGGACTGGGTCTGCGTGGGTCTAGAGTACAAATCTGAAATATCTGCAGCTTCTCATTGATTCTATTCAGTTGTGTTAAACCAGAAATATTTCACTTAAATATTTTTGCTTTAAGTGAAATATTGGGATATTTTATCAAAGTCATCTATATTTTGTAATATTATAACACATAGGGTCAATCAAACATTTGGAGATTAGATCTGTCAATTACTTTTTGAACATCGCAGTGGATTAGAGAAAAAATAAAGAAATATTGTGACTTACTGATGCTTAAACTGTTACTTTAAGAGAAGCTTCAGTTTAAACAGATTGCATTATTACATTTAAACCAAACAATGTTCGAGTTAGAAAATTACATAAACACCAGAGGCCAGTATTTATATATTTTAAAGCTCATCATGAAGAAATGATGAATATTAGCATTATTGTTACAATGCTTGATGTCACTAAATATACAGGCTGTTTCTTTCTAGTTCATTTTGTAATTGCGCTCAAATGTAAACCAAAATTAGATCTTTTAGTTGAATTTTATTTATAACAAGTGGAACAACAACACGGGAGAATAAAACATCGTTTGCATGAAGCTTGTAAGAATGTAGAAGAATGAAAGTTTGCTGGACCGGTGGCTGATTCTGTGCATGCCGGCAACTGAAATAAAGTGGAAACAACAATGTAGGTCAAGGAGCTACTAAACAGGGGGCGTGCTGTGGTGGCGTAGGGGAAAGCACAACCCACATTTGGAGGCCTTGAATCCTCGACGCGGCCGTCGCAGGTTCGATTCCCGGACCTGGCCGACATTTGCTGCATGTCTTCCCCCTTCTTATTCCCCCTTTCCTGTCAGTCTACTGTCATATAAGGGACACTATACCCCACAAAAAGATCCCCTGGTGGGGAAAAAAAAAGGAGCTACTAAACAGCAGCGGTTGTGAAAAGCTCACCTGCCGAAGCTTAAAATTAAACAGACAAAACACCCAAAACTTGAGACCACATCTGGATCTACTTGTTTGAAAAAAAAAGAAAAAAAAAAAAGACAGCTACCTGGGTGGTAAATTTTCACTGTGTAGTCTTCGTGTGTACTAAAATATCTTGATCTACCATGTAAAAGTCAGTCATAGTCAATATAAAAATAATCAGAGTAACTTAAAGTGTACAATAATTTTCTGAATGACAAATAAGACTGACTGTTTTTCGTTCTGCTATATTTATATAAAATATAAAATTACAAAAACAGCAAACCAGTGTATGAAAACTAATTGTTTTCCTGTGACTGAGCAGAACAGATGGTCACCTCAGACAAGCACGGATGACAAATCGACTGGGGCAGGAGTAAAGCTGTCAGATTTATTCCCAACAGGTTCTCAGTAGGTTCTCTTCTATCAGTGTTGTTCTTCAATATTTCTGCAATAAAACCCCACTCTACTCTACTCTAGACTAAAGGTTATTTAGTTAACACACTAATATTCTGATAGTACTCTGCAGAGCTGCAGTGACCTGCCCCCTGATCCGCCCATCTAACAGTCCACATCAGCACAGTCAGACCTCAGCGGCCTATCAACATCCACCAACTCCCACTAGTGCTGTTGTCAGAGACATGAATGGGCCAAGCTGGAGCCAATCTGAACAAGCCCAAGGTTGTTGCAACAGCCTAGAAATAGACAGTTCTGAAGTGTTATGTCTGAGGAAAACCCTGGCTTGGTACCCATTCTGTAAGGAATGTATCCCTAAAATTAATTTAAACCTCTCACTTTATGTACATACACTCTGTGTCCCTTTTCATGTTATTTATGCAGTCTACAGCACTTGTGACAAGGATGTAGTTATCACAATAAGTGGTAACTACATCAGAGAAGAAATGCAGTTTACTAGCTTGCAAACAGAGTTTAGTGAACACATCTGCTGCTAAATGTCAAGAGACTGTCCCCAAGTCTTCCTGTTGGATTCCACACTTCAACCTAAAGGAAACTGAACACATTATTCCCCCTCTTATGTATATCTGAACGCAAGAGCCACAGCACAAACGCACAAACTGATGACATCTGTAATGTTCTGAAGAGTTATTACAGCTCAAACTAACGCCATTTAAAATCAGCTGTAGCTCGTAGTAAAGTTTCACAGCTAGTTTGCGTAGAAGCAGATTGATGAAGAAAGGCCACACGCAAATGCTGAGTTTAGTAAATAGTTCATATAGTATATTAATGAAAGAATAAGAACCACAACTAGGCATTTGTGTGTGCGAAGAAAGATTAAGGCAGAAATAAGGTGTTGACTAACACTGGTGAGATAATCCAAGTGGTTTCACAACTACATGCTGGCATAGTGAAATAACCCAACAATACAAAAACAAAACCTAACTAAAAAGCAGGTAAAATGCAATAATCAGCCAGACAATTGTTAAATTAGTCAACAAATACCACTTTCATCTGGTCAATGTGTCTTCATAATGCTATCAAATGAGGCACATGACAGGAGCAGGCATTCCTAAATACCCTCATCATTCAAATTAAAACACAAGTAAAAATCTTCGGTTTATCCAAGATTATGTTTATGGCTGTCAACGTGCTCAAGAAAGAAGAACGAAAGCTGTAAAAATGTTCAAGGAAACACTCTGTAGACTCACTTGACTCACATGAAAACTAGTTAGCAGCTAACGTGCTAATAGAAGCTAGCATGCTAGTAATGAAGTTACCTGGTCTGCCACGTCTTCGGCTTTGTTCATTAGGTCTTCCTGCCCCATTTTCCTCCAATATTACAGTTGTGTTTTAAAAAGCTGTGCAACACAATGTAGGGTGCCCTGGATTCGCTTTCTCGAGACTGCGTTCCTCCCCCCGCTATTTAGTTGCAGATTTCCCGATAGCTTCGGACGGACGCAGAGAAAGGCCGCCTCCGCCCCACAATGCGCCGCGATTTGACGAAGAGCCCCCCTGCATGGTACTGCAACCTTCGTATGCCACGTATACTGAACCGGGCAGGGGCTTTACAGCCACCCGGCATTGTTTTCATGTAAACAAGAAGATAAAGTAAACATCTAATTGTTGTTTACTTCAATTAGATGCACAATAACTATATCAAAAATAATTAAACCAAAAGTATTGCAGAACATTTGAAAAAAAAAAGGCTTACAAATTCTAATTTTTTTAAATGTACCGTGTGGAAACTTTTGCTATATATTATAAAATCCTACTAAAGACTTGAAGACAGCAGATAATCACAGACACATTCCTCAAGGAAGAAGCCGTCAGTTGATGGATTGCTTTATGCAAGTGTGTTAAAAAGTTAAGAGGAAGGAAAAAGTGTAGTAGAGAAAAAGGTCAGCAAGTTATAAATGTATTAACTGCATATACTGGGCAGTACACTGATGGACATATCTTTCAAAAGACTGACATTTCTGTATCAAAATTATTTTACTGGTCATGTTATCATTTTTTGAGTGAGCCCTGAAGTTTGATTTTTATCACCTTGAAGGTATAGTCATCAAAACAGAAAAAAAATGAAATATTGCATGTAATGCATCTTTATATGAATTTCACTTTTAATTTGGATTATTAAATGACATTGACAAATTTGAGATCCATCTGAGGGTGAGGTACATATTGTTATTGAGAGCTTTACTTTTTAAGTCAGTTGTCTTCACCACCACAGACCAGTAGAAGCTTTAGCATCTCCTATCCTACAATCCCTCATTAAGACAATATATTTAAACTTAGGAATCAAGTTGAGCAGTGCTGTGTTAGTGACCCCTTCATTTAAATTAGGAGTGTGACATTAGGGAAACAAGGAGTGCAGTTTGTACTGAGGATGAAAGTTTGAAACCACTGTGTTTGCATAATGCAAAGTCAGAAAGAAATCGTTTCTAGAAAATAAGTCTATTAAAGTGCTTAATTTGAATGTGTTGCATTCACAAAGCATGTTGCATGAAAATAGGTAGCTGCACTGACAGGACAAAACATACAAAACATGGCACAGTCTAAACGATGCTGTATTTATTTAGTAGTCCATTAGATTATAAATCACAAAGAACTCAAACTGACCCAGAGAAAAATTATTTTATGTCATAAAAATCAGCTTTGCTGACATCATGACTTCAGATGTCATTTCCCAAAAGTCACTTGCATCCTTATGAATGGATGTACAGAGTTCAGGCTGGTTTCGATACATATTCTAGCTGGATGTCAATGTTGTCTCCTGACAGTTTGCCCAGCTGTAAAAAAGATACTGTGTGTTGGTGCTTTCACAAGTTACTTTCCATTTTGGGCTGTTTTGTGTTTCTTGTTTCTAGATTTCCACCGGTTATTTCTGAATTTCTTCTGGAAACCACCACCTTGGACCTAAAACATGTACAAATGAAAAAATTAACTTCTGGTAAGCTGAACAACTAAACCACATTTGGCACTTTAATAGTTTGCTTACTACAATTGTGCTTAAAGTTCTTAAAGCATCTCTCTTGTGATTTTGTGTCTGTCCTTCGGTTTTTACCCTCTCTCACACCTGGATCTATGAAAAGGTCCTTAATAACGAAGCTGGACTAACTGATACAAAATGTCAAGAGATATATTTACAAACCTTTTTGCGCTTCTGCACCGCATGTGTGTCGACTTCCATTTCCTCGTCTTCATCCGTTTGGAAGTCATGCTCCTCTTTGTCATTTTCTCCACCTGCTGTGCTTTCTACCTCTGGATTTTTTAAAGAGAACATGGGAGCTGTAGGAACACAAGAGCAAATTTCTCAGCATTAGATTTTTCCATCAACAGATTAATTTTCTTGAAGTGTTGATATTCAGGGAACAATTATGCTGCTGCAACAAAAGACCATCTTGTGCTAATAAATGCAACTGACATGGATAGAGGTCGCTCATGCTGTCTTCTGAGTCGCTGTGTTCTTCCTCGCTGGATGAAGGTTCCCACATGCCGTTAGGTCGTCTTTTTGAAGACTGACTTATTTCTTCTCCTGTGTTTTTGGGCTTCTTCTGTTTCAGTCTGACTGGAACAAACTCAATTCCCTGCCGCGTACACTCCTCATCTGTAAACACACACAAAAAATGGTTATTTACCATGCTATTGCTCATTTTCTCATTCGAATACAAACTCATGTGCAAGTCTGTCTTGCTCTGTTTTTATTTTTATAATTTGCTCACAAGTAGTCTTGGTTTTTTATGAGATATAAAGAAGCAACACGTACAAATATCCTAATAGAGGTTTGATTTTCATCCGCACCAATGGGCCAAAACATTTTAGAAAGAGCAGACTAAGAAAGATAGATTTCAGCAAATACCACATCCTCCTCACCATCATCAGATAATTTAACCTTCCTTCCTGAACGGAATGCATGAATGTATCTTTTTGTCACGCATCCAATGACGTGCAGACACTCGTTAAACCACCAACTCTTACAAAGCACCACTCATGTAAATAAGTGAGGCACTGACATTGAGAAAGGGCTTTCTTGAAACGTTTCCCACTGACGTGTCTTAGGACATGGTCTGGCTGCCGGTTGAGATGTCTCAGGGTCCGTTTGCAGAAGAGCCGATTGCTAGAAAAAAAAACAGATCAGAAAATGTGATCCAAGTGCAGTTTATACCGAATAAGCAACACAAACAAGATGAAATCTTACGGTTGCTTCGTGCTTGATACAATGTGTGGCTCATACTGGCTGTAGTTGAACTCTGCTTCTGCATTCAGTTTCTTATATTTCTTTCCTTGGATAAAGGACTGCAGCTCCGCCAGGCTGCAGGGCAACTCGTGTCCATTTAGGGTGCATTTGATCTGCAAACAAATGTTAACTAACATTAAAAATCGATCAAACAGCTGCATTTGACTAAACAGGTAAGTTAGCATGCTGCGACATGACGTTGCCGAAGTACACATGTATTTTGAGTGATATTTAACGGATTTCTTGTAAACCTTTTTGCCATCTGTGAGCTGGAAAAAGGGGTGATCAATTAGAAATGTTCTGATATCCGCAGGTAATTCATCCATCTATGAAAAACACTGTAAAACAAATCCCAGAGGGTTGTGAGGAAGCCGCCTCCCAAACAGGAAGCTAACGACACGTGGTTTAATGTTAGTCTCTGTTTCTCCGTGTCAGCGCCCTCTACTGACCAAAGTCAGAAAGGACAACCTTGTATTCCATTTATTTAATTAATTTAGGAACACATATTTAAATAAATATACCACTAGATTTTTTTTACAGTTTTTAAAAACGTCACTATGTCTTTGTTTCTAAATATTTAATTGTCATAATTTCAGCATTATGAATTTATTTGGCCAATACTGCTCTAGTTTTTGGTTTTGCTGGTTTGAAGTGTTATACTGGTTAACCAATGAGATGTCAGAGGTCCGTTCTCCACTTATCAGTTTGCTCTTCAGCATAGGAACCTTAAGATAATTCAAAACTGTGAAATAACTAGATTTTTGTTTTACTATTTGATTGTATCGTATTCTTATGAATGATTTGTGCATTTCATTAATCTAATTATAATCTAACGTCTAATAGCTTAACAAATTTGAATAATTAAATTACTTATAACATGTTTGCATGTTTAAAACCTGAAAGCAAGAGGCTTTACACAGAGCTTCAGGTCAGCTGACCTGAAGGCTCAGCATCAGAGAGAAGTAGAAGTAAGAGTGTTCACTTCGTGCATCTTTTCCGAAACTATGAACGGTATTATAAAAATAAAAAAACGTGTCTTGGTTTTAACAGAATAAATCACTTCCATAAATCTAAATGAATTCAGGTAATTTTGAGTTTTCTATATCTTTATTGGGAAACGATTAAGTATTCGTTTGATTAACTCTTGAGTAGAAAATCTCTACAGAGTGAGTCCTCCTGTTTCGCTCTGAAATGCTTCCCATTATTTTCCCACAATTCATTGGGTCGTTACACACATATTAGACGGCTGGTTGAGCTGATATACGGGGCTTGTTTTTACTTTTTTTTCTTGTAGAACACCGATATAATCTGTAGACAACCTTAGAGTATACATCAAAAATAAAATTCCTTGTTATTTCAGATAAATTTAACCCAATCAACTCCGAATAACAGCGTCTTCTCTTATGACAGTTCCTGCCAGCTGAAGGTTAGCAGCAATAGTTTTAAGCTAATAAGGGAAGGACTTTAAAACATGTCTGGACCAAATGGAGACCCAGACATCTCTAGTGAAGATGGCATCATCAACGACGACGACGAATTTGGCGATGAAGGTAATCCTCGCTGATTATTACATAATACAGCGGACAATGAGCCTCAATTTAATGTTTAACACTTTATATGTCTCTTACTTTGCGCTACTTATGCTACATTCTGCTTTAAAACATTTAGAGAAAAATGTGGAAACTAGAACTTTATAAGTGGTTATAAAACATCCTTACGGTGGACCTCTAATGGACCAGTGTTCAAGTTATCCTGAATATGCCACACTCACACAGTGAAGCTTCATTTATGTTCTACTTTGTGTTTCGTCTTTCACACAAACTACCATAAAATGGACTAAAGTTGTGGTTGCATCATAAAGTTTAAGTAAATAGTGTTTGTTCTGTTTATCTGCAGAATACGCCTCGATCAACAACATGCTAGATCAAATCAACTCCTATCTTGATGACCTGGAGGAGCGCAATGACGCACTTAATGGAAAACTGCACGAACTGCTGGAGTCAAATCGGCAAGCCCGTCTGGATTTCAGGGCGCAGTTAACTGGCTCTCCAACCCAAGATGAGAATCATGCTGTGGAGCAGGAATCGTCTTTACCAAGCGACCAAAACCAACATGAAGAAAATCAGTGACTAGATCAAATAAATGTGAAGGCAAGGACAAAGATGATTAAAGTGAATTACAGTTGCTATAAATTCTGGTTTCCCTTGACAAACTGGAAAATCCAATCAAATTTGTTGCTACAAAAGATGCATCTACTCAGAATATCTTAGTAGCAAACCAAGATTCGTCCAGATATCAACTTAAGTTAGAACCATGCTTCAGGCTTGTGTGTGTTTAAATGTGTGTATTTATATAAAAATAATTGTGTGAAATTGTCTATTTTGTTCCAAGATTTAGTCTAGATGTTTCATTTCTCTTCAGCACCCCAATCTATGATATAGTGTTAGTGTCCCTTAACTCATTTAATATGTGTAAAAATTAAAATTACATCCAACACATTGTGGGAATTGTCAGACATTTTAATATAAATTAAGATTACTCTGAAACAGAAAACAAACATCCAAAAATACAATAAACTTCCAGCAGTTAAAAAAAAACATCCCCTGGTTGTTTATCTCAATTTGTCAGTAGCTGAATAAAAATACCATAGGAAACATACAGCTTTATTCAAAACTACTATCTATGCATTTCTCTCTCTCTCCCCTGAACTATTCAGGTTTGACATGTTAAGAGCAAAGTTCAGCACACATCTTTATTCCTTCAGAAATAAAGAAAAACCCAACATGTGACAATCATCAGACTCGTCGCCATGACTACAAAAGCTGCTACACGTGTCAGTCTTGTGTTTTTTTTTTTTTGCCTGTGTGGTTGTTGATATCCTAAACTAGTATGGAAGATGAAATGTTTCCAGAACAGAAAACCAGTTAAAGAGGGAAGTGACATATCCTCTATTTCACCATTTGCAGTTACACACTTGTACAACCTACAGTATGTAACTAGTACTTCAAAAATGGAGAGGACAGTTTGTAGCAACTTCTTGTTACACAAACATTTCATGAAAAAAAAAAAAAAATTCAAACACATTTCTATGAAACGAAAATGAAACAAGGGGAAACTTGAGTCAACTACTGCAAACTATATTGTGCTGTGAATGCTCATAGTTGCCTTCAAGGAACTTCATAAGGAGTAAATGTGACACCAACAGGGATTCTGAATAAAATCCCTCTCTGGGCCCAGGGTAGTTAAAATGTGGATTATTAACATCAACTGAAGTATTTCAGTATGAAATGTCAAGATCTAAATTCAGATTCAGACTGGTGTGTGAAGCCTTAGATGTGCTGTTGCTGATTTTAAAGTAGCCCTGGTTTGGTCAAAGTCTTTCAGGCGTCCACAACAACTCAACTATTTTAAAAAGCTACAGATGTGCCCTACTTTTGTTCCCCAGAATGCTAACAAAAAGGAACACGAATATGCTGAATCTTAACTATGGAGCTGATCCATCTGTCTCAATCCAAAGTGCAACTTTTAACACTTTTCAAAACGACTTCAACTTGTTGAACTGTTCACACGGACCACATTCCAGCTTGCTAAAAGCTGTTTTGAGGTGAAAAATGTTTTCACTTCACCATCAGTACGGACTTTGACAATCATGTGACAATCAGGGTGAAGGTATGCACTCCCTGGTCTCCTGGCCTGAGGACAGCAGGGAGGACCAGCATACATCTTCTATTGCAGTTGACATCATACAGTTTTTATGGCCTGAGAAAACTGTTACACTTCACCTGAAACTGAAGTGAAATTTTACCTCTGGAATTTGAAGTCAAACTACAAGCCCTAATTCTGCACAACCTCTACCAACTTTAACTTGCAATGTGTAGTTAATACAGCGAGTACCGATGCTTTTTAAAATTCGACTTCAGAATAATACAATCCAGTTTCACACTGCAAAACAATGTTGCTCTCCCTACAGGAGTCTGCATAAAACCCTTTGTGCAATGTGTCCATACTAAATGCCCAAAAACGCCTGTTACGATGTACTATAGCTCCATCTACTGGTTAACTACCACGAGGATCTTCACTGTAGTTCATTTTAGATTGTAGTGACATTAGAATATGGCTTACAAATAAAATTCAAATTATTATTTTATAGCCAAAAAGCCTAATTCACAACTGATGGCAAAAGCCTCCATTTAGGAACTGTTACTTTCCCACTCTGACGAGGGATCTTCTACTGTTTTCAGTAGCCAGTCTTCCTGGTTTTTGGTGTGATTCCCTTACAATTCCCAGTAAGGGGGGCTGAGACTCCAGTCCCATAGTTGCAAAACATTACATGGTTTCATTCCTATGTGGTGTTTCAGACTCAGCGTCTGTTTGCGGCCCTCCCTGACCGTCGTTTACCTACGCTTCTTCCCTTTCCTCCACAGTTCTTTTTCCCAGGGCCAGCAGGAGCTTCCTCCTCCTCCTCCTCCTCTCCGTTTGAATCCCCAGCAGCAGCTGTAGGCACCGAGTCTGCCTCCTTTCTACTGGCAGCAGCCAGAGCAACTGGACTCTCCTCGTCCAGTTGCTGTTGGTTGAAGTCCAGTGAGATCGAGGCGGCCTCTGATTCTTTCTCTTTCAGCCGATCTTCTTCCTGTGTTCTCAGTTCGGTCAGTGAAATCAATTTCGTAGAGTTTAGGCCATCGGCTTCACTCGTGTCTGTAGTGAGCAAATTTTCTTGTGAACAGTCTGACGCTTCTGTGACGGGTCTGAGGCCGTCTGCTGCTGCGATGGATTTTGTTGAGGCCTGAGCGTCGTCACCTTTTTCTCCAACCATCGCTTTGTAGCTCTGTGAAGCAGAAGAAAGACGAAAATTCACCAATAATCCAAAAATCAAAGAATTCAGCTTGGATTCAGGTCACATCTGGTGCTCAACATCCACAGCTTGTTGTTCATTTCTGATGATGACCGCAACACATTTCTTAAACAGTTGATAAATAAGGTAATGGGAGCACCTTAAGGTTCTCAAAGTGCTGCATTGATTTGCAGTGGCTGTGCAGAGCAGAAGATTCGAAGAGGTAAAACTTGTTGCAAAGCCTGCAGAGGAAGCCTGCCACTGGATCTAAGAAACTGGTTCCATAGATGGTGTCGGGGTCATACTGCTCATCGCTGGTCATGTCATTTAGGGCCACCTCTTTGGCAGAGGGCCAGCCACCCTGTCAAAGCAAAAGGTTCATCTTACTAAAGTAAGACTGAGCTAAAATCTCTGCTGATTTTGAAATGATTGTGATTCTCACCTTGCTGCTTCCTTGGTCTCCTTCATTCTTTTCCAATTCTTGTGCTTCCAGCTCACACGAAAAACCATCTGTGCCCATGTTGGTGAGCTTAGCCAAAGTCTCACAGCCTTTTTCCTTGATCTGGTAGACGTCAACAAAAACAAAATGTTTGCACCAATGTAGCATGGCAACAGCTTATATTTTACTCCTAAAAAACGATTAAAGGTAGGTTTGATCTTACCTTCTGCTTGTGCTCCTGAGAGTGCAGGTGCTCTACAAAGTTCTGCGAAGTTTTGAAGCGCTTCTGACAGACGGCGCAGAAGGACAGGTCGGTTTTACTAGCAAGCTGCAGAGATAAAATAAAAAAAAAAAAAAAAGAAGCAGCAGATTCTTGTTAGACCAACAGTTTTCTAACGTCCACGGTGTGAATTTACTTCTCTGAAATTTACCTTGTGTTCCTCTGAGCGCTGGTGGTCCAAGATGCTACTGGTGAAGTGGGTGTGGCAAGTAGCACACCACTGCTTCGGGTCTGCTTTTCTCTCTCTGCCGTGAGCAAAAACAAAAAAGGTCACATGAAGACAATAGCTAACAATGACATGAAGGAAAAATAAAAGGCTAAAAGGTTTTTCTGTATTTGAAACTGACCCATCTTTGCTGGCGCCCTGTAGAGACTCCTGCACTCTGGGGAGCAGAGTGACCAGGCAGGCGTTGCTCATGTGCTGGATTTCCATCATCCTCTGCTGGTGGGAAATGCTGTTCATGTGACTCCTGAAGTTCTACAGAAAAGAACAGGTCGGACTTAAAAGGACAGCTCCACAGAGTGTTTCTTCCTTGGCAAAAATCTCAATCTAGTGTTGTGTGTGCTTTCCACCTACTTGCTGGTTGAAGCAGGTGATGCTGCAGAGGTAGCAGTAGAACTTGTTTGAACCCTCGGATGCTTCTTCTTCGTCCCGGCTATCAGAAAAACCTAGTGAGGCGTCTTTGTCCTGTGTGGCCTCCTCTGTTGGTTCCATCACCTGCTCAGTATCTTCAGTCGGCCCGGCAGGCGGTGACGGGGCTGACAAACCCCCACAGGCCTTTGGAAACACAGAGAACATTATACTAGCTGACAACATTTAGGATGTTTAATCAAAATAAAGCATCACAATATTTTCTGTCTAACAGGAATACGAGTCTTGTGAAGCAAAGTTCAACTATAGTCGGCGTGCGTTCGTTTGGCTTAATAACTATTTAAATGTTTTCACAATTTTTAAGCATTTGGATCCCATTTAGATGAGATTAACATGGAAAAGTGCAGTCTTCAAAACTTGTGCTGAATGATTTTATGGTAAATTATTCAGTGCACACACAAATCCTTTAAAATACATTTGTGATTTGTGAAAACATCTCCAGAACTGAATGTGTAGTTAGATGTAGGATTTCTACACATCTTTGTGTACAATTGCTATACTTTACAGATATCCAGAGTTCTCATTTTATACAAAATTCTCCTATAAATTTCTAAGTATCACCAGAGACTCATAACACAGTCAGTAAGGAAGGAAAGAAGAAACGACACAAGTAAGAAAAATCACAAAAGAAGTAAGGAAATGAAGACAAAAAGAAGGACATAAAGAAAAACAGAAAAAAGAGAGAGAATGTGAAAGAGAAAGAGAGAGAAATTGAGATACAAAGAGAGAGTGAAAAAAAAAAACACAAAAGAAAGACCTGTATTTTTCAATACTGAAATTATACTTTTTTCCAGACTACATAGCAACTCGGTTCTCCCTGTGTGGAATCAACTGCAATTTCAACACGCTACCATAAGTTCATTTCATTACATTGTCTTCTTCCTGTGTTGAGCTTTTCTTACATCATCAGTTTTGTTCTCCTCTATCACCACGTCATCCGGCCCCCGGCTGAAGCATTCATCCTCCTGACTGACGCAGTCTAGGAAAAGGCCAGAAGACCGAAATCTATAAATACTGAGCTGATAACATTATTTCAAGATTGCATTAAGAAACTATTTTTTGTTTGGTGTTACCTTCTGACGGGGTGTCCACTGTGTTGCTGCTGCTCTCTGACTGAGCTGTTGTGACCGACTCGGCCACATGTTGCTCTTTAGGTTCCTCTGACCTGAGAAAAAGAAAAAAAGCATGAAACTTAAAATGTTGTGAAGTTACGATGAGTCAGAAAGCACTGCACTTTATATTTTACACTAAAGTGAAACAGCAGTGTCCAATTCATGGCTGCACGCAGTACAGCGCACCCTTTGTCATAATTGATTATGGTGCAACTTACATCTTCTCAGCATAAAAATTTAAACTGTTCCCCAACAGAAGGATGTTAAGAGTTTCCAATTGACTAACTAAATAGTCAGGTTTCCTTGGGGATATGGAAATACATCCCACTTGCTCTGCCCAACATGGAGAGAGCCACAACTATGTTTGAAATGTAATCATACAACCTTGAAAATTATGACGTAACCATAAGCGAAAACATGTAGCAGAATGCGAGTTATGTGCACAGCATCACTGGAGAAAAACTATGGAGATGCTTCCATTTTACATGAGGAAAAACCTACTAGAAAAGCCTTTCTTTGGTTGCAAATTACACTAAATCTCAAGCAGAAAGAACATTTTGTTATTATTTTAAAGATATGACGGATGCATACAGAACATCTTATTTCATCACTGTTTTAGTGTCTAAAAATCCAGCGATGTTATTCAGTTTTAGGGCCTTCGTCCACCTTTTAACAAGCAGTAACAACTTCACCTGCCTGCTGTATTCAATATTTGCAGAGGTAATAAAATGTTTACATATAGTGTAATGAATAAGTAACATTTCTAGGAGTGGGATAAAAAATGTTTGCATACTCTTCTGTCTTCTGCCGCTTTGTCACTGGTTCTTCAAGCTGCTCCTCAGAGGTCTGGCTATTTTCTCCTCCCACAGCACCGTCTGTTAGGGAGAAATTTACAGACAAATACATGCTTACCAGTTAAGCATGGGCTTTGTGATATTTTACTGTACACACCATATTAAGCTGCCACCATGGCAGCATCAATGTACCTGTTGCAGCCTCGTCAGTAGCTTCATTTGCACTGTTAGCTGCTGCTGTTGGTGGGTTGTCGGTGCTTCCTGCAGACATTTGCTCACTGTCTCTCTTCCTGTCTGCCTGGCGAGCTGGAGCGTCCTGCTCATAGAGACAGGACAACAGCTTGCTATTAAAGCTTTCTTCACCAAATAAAGATATACTAAAGAGAAATAGAAACAAATGAAATGGCACATGTAGATTTAAATTCTGATTTATGAACAATATTAATTCACTGACTCAACAAAGGAGCTACAAATCTGCTTAATATAATTTAAGTTCTGATTCACTTTACAATTTCAAAACATTAACAGTAATTCTGGGTAAGGAATTGTTTAATAAATAAAGCCCCTGCCCTGTAAAAGTATTAAAGCATCTTTAAAATAACAAACACTAATTAGAGCCTTCCTATTAATCTCAGATGTACTTAAATATTTTTTTTATAGATTGCCAATTTCACAAAAACCATGTTGCTTAAATCAAAACAAAAATATTAAGTTCTGAAATTCTGGAAATTGTTTTTATATATGCACTTGCAGCATAGTTATTTTAAATGACTGAACCGCCATTACATTATGAGGCATTATGCTAAGCTTATTTTTGCCTGTACTTTGTCAAAATAAGCTTAGCATTTTTTATTGTGCAAGACACTAAAATGCCGACCCTGCTGCTCTCTACATTCATACATCAAGAGTTTCGCCGACACAGAAAAATTCATAAATGATTCCTTTGTTATTACTGTAGTAGAGATGGAGGAAGAGGAGGAAGCAGTGGCGTTGAAGAAGCGAGTGTGTGGGTGGAAGGGCCGTGCAGCCGGGAAACCCATGATGGGGGATTTGATGGCCATTCCCATGGGGACTGGGCCGAGAAGTGATGACCTGGCCCCCGCGGTAAAGAACTGCCGGAACTGCTGCCCACCCATCCCAAAGCCCCGCATGTTGCCTGGATGAAAGCACAGCATGAGGGCAGACAAATGGATGTACACTGTTAGTAATGTATAGCTTTAAACTACGACAGAAAAAGCAACCTGTAAATTGTTGTACTTTAAGTAGCCGACACTTTCTTTATTTCAAGGCACCGAATTACAAAGATTAATCCAAGCTGCACCTTGCATCTGCTGCATCAGGATAGCACTCTGCAGCATTGGATTGGGGGCAATCAGGGTTGTTTGGGTTGTCTGGCACAAGTTGACCATTCTAGGCGGAGGAGCCGTCTGAGCAGAAACAGGAATGGCGCTGCAAAAAAAAAAAAAAAAAAAAAAAAAAGTAAGTATTCAACAATATGCATTTCCTCTTCATGACAGCTTTCTCAAACTTTTAAATTTAAATGAAACATCTTGGTTTGAATCAGCTAAAAACCAAAAAATGAGTAGAAGAAAAAGTTACATTATAACTGAACACATGGAGACAAAAGTTCTGTTCAAATGCAAAGCCAAGATCCTCCACAACTCATTTCATATTAGAGTTTTTTTGGGCAAAAAATAGTTAGGTTTTCTGATTTGAAGGCTATTTACAACAATTTTGACAAACATTAAAAAAATAAAATAAAATCAAGGTAAAAAACGAGATGTGGCTAAACTTCACAATAATAAAAATGTAAAACTAAATTGCAAGTTAAACAATATGTAAAAGAAAAGTTCCTTGCAAGAACATCCATGAACTAAAGTATCTGATATCTGTAAAGTGGAAGGTAAGTGATAGATGACCTCAATATTTTATAATAGTAAAAGTCTTTAAAGGGATGACCCTTATGCAACACTGAGCCCAATACTTTGTAGATCCCCCTTCCTCTTGTCCAATGTACTTTCCAAATCGCTCAAATTCAGTTAAATTGGATGAAAAGTTTATTTAAATACCCATTTTCAGGACTTGCAACAGCTTGTCTGCTGAACAGCTGAATGTGGGTTTAAACTTTAACTATGCCATTCTTGGATGTAATGTTTTCATCTAACATTCCACTGCATCTCTGACAATAGGTTTATTGAAAATGCATTAAAATTTGTGGTTTAAGGGGGTATTTTATAAAAAGCCTGAAAAGACTGGATCACTACTGCAATCAAAGGATTTTAATCACTACGGATGAGATTACAAAGCAAAGTAATTTTAGGTTTTGGAGGTACTATTGTGGCTATTGTTGGTAGTTATGGCTAAGCCACCAGCTTTTAGCACATTTCTCACACCGAAGGCCCCGCATAATCCCCGGGGTCGAGTTAAGGGTCTTACCGTGGAGTCTGGTGGTGATGACCGACATGGTGGGCGGGAGGCGGCTGCGGTGGAGGAGGAGGCGGAGGCTGCTGCTGGAAAAGTTGCTGCAGCTGTCGCAGGTGCTGGTGAAGCTGCTGCTGTTGTTGCTGCTGCTGCTGATGGATGTGTGGGTTGAACATCACTGCAGAAATAACAATATCCTCCGCTGGCTCACAGTGAAATGTCAGACACAGGAAGAGTGATGGAAACGTCTCTACCGCATGGGAACCCTGATGCAGAGGAAGAAAGACTAGTTTTCATGTGTCCTTGAGTCCGCTGCGTATAGTCAAACACACTTTTTAACCCTGCGCACAGACTCAGATTTCACGCTGCTCTCATATTTCAGGGCTACGTGCTAACGTTAGCTTAGACAATTTACGTTAACTTTATATTAATTTGCCACCTTAAAACACCTCGGAAAGAAAATAAGTTGTAAGCTAACATATTTTTCAATGGACTATAGCGTCATCATATAGAAGCAAGGTATTAATAGTTAGTTAATAATAATTGCACCTGTTTTAACATGAGCGAAGCTAATGTTATGTTAGCCATCATTCACACTGAAAACAACAGGTTAGCTTAGCATAGCTTTCACCTAGCCAGTTATTACAGTGATATGGCCGTCTAAAATAACTTTAGCATTTTACCTCAGGCCTCCTTGAATTCTGACGCAAAGAACAAAATGGGAACGCTGGTTTAATATCCAGCAAAAGTCATAATGTAGAGTTAACTACTCGCTGCAAACCTCCTTTCCTGAAATCCAAACCAGACTCAAAAAATAAAAGAAAGTGGAGGATCATATCGCCCCTTAGCGGTTGACCCAGAAATCAAAACAGAATTGCAAAATTATTATGTGTATTGTTTTATTTAAAGAAAATAAAGAATTAGGGGCTTTGCTCTGAATTTGAATTATTTCATTTACATTTTAAACTTAATAATTTGTGATTAATAACATTAATTCTGATTGTTATTTTGAAACCAAATTCTGACTTCAAATTTTCTACTTTTGATACAAATGTTATCAATGTATGCGCGTACAACAACTAAACACGATTTAATGTTGTAAGAATAACACTGTGAAATGGTATTTATGAAACCCAGCAAAAATGTTTTGATAAAACACGTCACCAGGTGGTTCATTGTATGTACTGCAGGGATCCACCGATGGAAGAGATCATCCTCCTCCTCCCCGCGGTTCTTGTAGAGGAGAATCGTGGAAAGAGTCCTATCTCTCTGAGGTGATCTGACACAACAAGGAAGACCCACAAATGAGGGAGCAAAGCGAAAAGTAAAATAAAAACCAAAGCATAAAGCTCCCTCTGAAAGACAGGGTGGCCTGCGGGGACGAAGAGGATAGATAAATAAACCCGCTCCTGCGCTGACAAGGAGGATAGACTGTCCTCTAGCACCGCAAAGATGGGGAACCGGGGAATGGACGATCTGATTCCTCTGGTGAACCGCATGCAGGATGCCTTCTCGGCCATCGGACAGAACGCGAACCTGGACCTGCCGCAGATCGCCGTGGTGGGCGGCCAGAGCGCGGGGAAGAGCTCGGTTCTGGAGAACTTCGTCGGGAGGTAAGTAGCTTTATCCAAGACAGCGAGGGATGTGCGCTCCCGCAGGCGGCCCAGTTCACATCTCCATTACGGGACAGGTTGTCAGAGAACACATTGACCAAAGCGTTAGAGTGACCAAACTGGGGCATGGTCATCTGAGTTATTCGGGTTTTATTCCCACTTTCTGTCACCGGCAGCGCGCTGGCAATCAGATTATTTTTGAGGCCTATAAATCCCCGGTGAAGTTTATCTGTTTACTCCCGCATGATGCATTCACGGACCAGAATTCTGTAAGGCAATATAGTAAAAATAAATAAATAAATAAATTAAATTAAAAGCATAAATCCCCCTGGGATCCTGAGAGAGTCAAATAAGTGCTGGTGTTGACTTTCTGGCAACGGAGACAGTTTCTGTTTGCTTGTGTTGCTTTAAGAGTGATTCCCTCTCCAGGCTGTTTTAATTCTGCGCAGAACAGTCTGCAGAACTGATGCTTCGAGGCTTCGGACCGAGTCCAGTTTGTTTTCCTGTCAGCCAGAGCTGCAGTTTCTGCTGAAAGAGACGAAACGATGCAAATCTGATCTGTTGTGCGGCAGTCGCTGCCTGGTGACCTTGCAGTGAGGGGAAATGAGTCCACCTGAGCTTTGAGCCCTTTCAGCTCAGCTCAAACCATCTGTCTGGCATTGTTTATAATGCTGGAAGTAAAGCTTACTGCACACAGAGTAGCACTGGTGAAACTAACTTGCTTGGAGAAAAGAAAAATCTGCTTGGTTGTTTTTTTTTATGTTTAATGGACCATACAGTCGATGTGATTCAGCATTTTGTCTTAAAGTGAACAAGATAAAGTCACATTTGGAAAAAAATCATCATAGTAATAACTGACCTCTCTGGAACAACACATAGGTCCAAACCCGGCTGATTTGTAACTGAAAGATTAATCTTTGTCTTTAAGTTTCTGTATTCGGAGGCAAGGCGTTGGAAGACCTGTCTCACTGAACGCAGTCAGGAGAAGAGCCCTGGACACAGTTACATCTCATCGTTATTCAGACACAGCAAGGATAAGATCCATCTTATCTCAATTGGCAGATGGACCACAAACACAATCCTTAACCCCAGCACATGAACTATCCCTCACCTTTTGGAGAGGATGTTTTATGGCAGGACAGAGAACCGATAAGGATTTCAGGAGAAACGTCTAATTCTTCTTTGTCTGTTACTTTTGGGCGCAGGGTCAAACAAGGGAGCATTTTACCCAAGATGTCTTCAGGTCTCACAGCTGTGGAAACATCTAACATTATCTGGAAACTAATTGAATGGAAAACACATCTTGCAGAAATACAAAAACACAGCAGATATAATCAGTAAATAAATGGCAAAAAAATAAAAAATAAAATATCACCAGTTCCATCAAAAATGAAACAAGGCTAACAATAAAATTTTCCATTACAATATGAAAACATGTCACAAGATGAATGTAAGTATACAATCCTTTTACTAACCACAAGTAAAGTGCAAAGTTAAAAGTCACAAAGCATTTTGTGTAATGGAAGAAAATTATAGTCATCAAAAAAAATAAAAATAAATAGAATAACAAAAGAAAGAAGACAGGGAATATTAGAGTTACACAGTATATTGAAACCCAATCATTACTGCAATGATGATAAATTATGGTTGGATGTAACTTTTGATAGGATATTATTTTTAAAATCATCCACATTCACACTATATTTTTCCAGTTGATCCTAAAATTGCTTTACTTTTTTGGTTTTGTCTTGAGAGTTGGATTTTTGTAAATTGTAAATAGCATGTTCTCTTCATTCATTCCGTTCTACAATTTCCATGAATATTTTTTTTCAGTTTTTATGGGTGCTTCAGATATTTTCTCCCCCTCCTTTTCTTCATGTCTAAACACATTTTCTTCATTTATCAGATTTTGTGTGAATGTTTTGCCATAATCACACAATATCTTAGATTCCTATTCCTGTTTATTCGTTTGAAGTTGTTATAAAAACATTTTTTTTTTTTGTTGCTTTGTGTAATTTTTACACCTCTTTAGAAAGACCCCGAATCAATAACACTTTGCTTTATTCAAGTGATTAAAGCTCTCTTCACACTCGTTTTGGAAAATGCTACTCTGCACTCGCAGGGCTGTTGTCATAGTAACAGCTTCTACCTCATAATGTATCTCTTTACCTTGGAGACTTGGTAACAAGTTGAAAACCTCTTCCAAAGAGATATAGAGATAGACGCTGGATATGCAGTTCTTTTTCTAAGTGTAAAACAGAAACAATTGTGTTTTTATCTGTCAAGTTCAGCTGCTCAGATGCTTCTAATTATTCTGCCTCTGTTATCTATTCAAACCAATAAAAACATACAACAGAGTGTGTTCACACATCTTTGTTTCTTCCATTTCTAACTTCCTCTTTCTGTCATTCTTTGTTTGAAATACAGTTCTTTCACAACAGAGGCTTTGTGCATCCCGTGACAGTTTTTCAATTAGTATCCAGCACCAAAGCATGCTAGAAATGGCGTAGAACAATTATTTTCCTGCATTCATTTGGAAAGCTTTTTGTTTAAAGGAAAAGTCGTTTGAAAGGAGCTCAGTCAAGTTCAATTTAAACAGTCGCTTTGTGTTTGAAATGCACGCTGCTGTGCATCTGGCAGGTGTGATTCTAGGGCAAGGAGAGTCAAAGGTTGCTAATTTATTTTGCATCAAAAGCATCGCATCGTTTGTCCTTCGCTGTGTTGGTTCTGCCTCAAGTCCTCTCTGCTGATGTATGTCGAACTGCCGCTGTTCCTATTTAATGTTTACTCTCAGTTTGAACCTTTGTTAATTTCCCAGCCTTTTATAGCTGCTCATTTATATTCGGCTCAGTTGGATCAAATCATATCTCAATAGTTTAATTGGTCTGAATTAGATGGGGGAGTTTATCTCTGTTCAGAACAATCTGCATTATTTGTTATTCTAGTAAATATTTGATTTGCTTTTGCTTTATGCTCAATGGAATACATATTGGCACTGCAATGGTAAATTAATCAGGTGATTAAAACACCAGTTTTTTATTTGATGTATTGTTATTTATACAGAAGTGTCCTTGTCAAAGCTGGCAGAAAATATCTACAATTTCTAACAGAAGAACACATCATCCTCATTACCATCATTGTCATTATCATTATGCAGATCCAACCTACTAATGTCGTTCATATATATTTAAATAATATACATAAAATAACAATGAGGCAGATATCTGAAATCATTTCTTTACTTAAAAACGTCTTTTCAAACATCCCACTAATACCACAGGTTTGATTGTAAATAATATTGTTTTTCATTAATAAAAAGATGAGCAAAGCCACTGTCTTCCTTTTAGGACTGTCATCCAGTTAGTATTTTAAACTCACCAGAGTCTAATTATCTCAGACAAAAGCGGGTCTCTTGTGCCGAACACATGCTGCGGCAACTGAGCAGCAATTAAGACCCGGAGTTGAAAGTCAGTTTTGTTTAGTTTGAGGAGTGATTCATTATTCTAAAGTGAAATTTTAAAAAACTGTTAAAAAGCTA
The DNA here is from genome assembly GCF_019740435.1 of Gambusia affinis. Classification (NCBI taxonomy): domain Eukaryota; kingdom Metazoa; phylum Chordata; class Actinopteri; order Cyprinodontiformes; family Poeciliidae; genus Gambusia; species Gambusia affinis. Next base: position 12,165,060 of record NC_057884.1, on the reverse strand, counting down.
AGATTAAAATGTAAATTCTGAAATGAGAACAAAAGCTATATTTAGCTTGCATTGTGGGTAAAAATGAGGAAATCTTCTGACACTAGGATTCTGAGTGAAACTGTTGCATTTAATAATTGGATAATAATTTCTCTCTTGTCTATAGAATGGATTAAATTTAGTCTGCTGAACCTTTCATCCATCCCAGCCATTACTTTCACATGCTGCTTGCCTCATATAAAACTCCATACGTTTCAGTTACTTTCAGAACCACGGACAGCTCTCTCTCTCTTTCTCTCCCTCTCTCTCTCTCTCTACTAATTCCTAAACCCAACAAAAATTGCGTACTATTGCAGCTTCCAGTTATTTTGACATTTTACATAAATAATGTTAAAAAGTTTTAGTTTCTTTAATTCAATTCAAAATGTTCGTGCACAACAACACTTTTTCTAATTCCTATTGAAGGGAATGATGAGCTACAACAGAAACTGATAATATGGCAAAAATTGAGGTTAAAAAAAAACAAAACAAGTTTTACACAGATAAATGTTTTCCTGGGATGCAGACAGTTGAGGAGGATGATGTTGCAGCGTTTTTTACGGCTTATCCAACCTGCTGACTTGCACAACCTAATACCTCACTGCAAAACTACAGCCTGTGATTCCTCGCTCCCAGCTGCCATCACCGTTCCCACCCCCACATTAAGCTGATGTTATGAAGATGGTGTTGTGTTACATAATGCTGAGGCAGAGGCCTGGAAGTGAGGAGTAGGACAGTGAACTGCAGCTGCATGAAACACTTTATTGTGTCTAATATTAGGGCAGGGATACCGTCTTTATTAATGCAGACGAAAGGACATGGCGTAGGATCCCTGTTTAAAAAGAGAACAGATATTCAACCTATTCTGTTTTCCAAGAATTGTTGTCCGAGTTAAATGCTGCTTTAATAAATCATTAAATTTGAAAATTTGAAGAAGCTCATTCTTGTACGAAACCTTTATTTCAATTTTGAAATATTAAATTCTGTTCTGCAACTCATATCACAATATCTTCCTCAAAGAGTCGTAGATGTTGATGGCTGTGGATAGGAGCAATCTCCTGCAGTGGTCTGTATTACAGCGGTTCTCTAGAAGCCTCTGACTGAAGACACTGTGTTGTTGTGAAGCAGTCTAATGAAGAGGATGCCCAGGCTTGTCAGTCATTTTCTGAGCCTTTTTAAGTCATTGGCTCTGATACTGCTGCCCCAACAAAGGAAATTTAAAGGGAAGATGCTTTCTAAAATTATCTTGTATAAGTACTTTTGCATAGATAGGATTGTGAAAGTAAAAATCACAAGTTAAACATTTGCATTTTTTCCTAGAAACCTCTGAGAAAGTTCATGGATGTTGTAAGATGTGCCACTGCTCTTTGTTTTGCGGTCTTAGAAGTAGCTTTAGCTGTGAGAAACTGTTGAAACAGAATTTAATATAGATAGGATGAGACAGCATTCACTAAGAGACAGTGGGAGAGAGGACATCATTTATTGAGGCACCGCTACAGGGGATTAGCACTAATCTCTGCTTGCCTTCAATACATTCCCCCATTGGATGTGACCTAAGCCTCAATTCCCACCAGACCGCCGCCAGGAGAGCAGCTGTCTTTACCACCAACCTTTATCCTGTATGTATATGTGCATTACGTATTTATCACTTCAGAAGCTTCCCTTAAATTTTAGAGCACGTGGGGGGAAAAAACACACACATTGTTGTGCTGCTTCATTGCTGTCAGGACTCGTAATACTCCACGCATTAGTGGAGGATTAGACGAGGCTCAGTGTCCGACCGTGTCTGGAATCGGAAGTGAGGTGATGTACATAATACAACCAGCAGAGGAGGGCTAGGTTCAGGTTATTAGATGTAGAAATATGTCTCACATACAACAGTAGAAAGAGGACGTAAAGGAACACGCATAAACCCAACAATTCTTCAACTATATTTGTAAAACTGTTGCTGCCTGAGAAAAATAATAATAACAAACAATGTATGCTTTAAAAATCTTGTTAAATCTAGACAAAAAACTGACCATTCTACTTAAAGAAACACAGACTGCTGTGCATCACTTTAGTTAATTGATAGCTAAAGAAAACAATAAGTTACTGGCTTTTACTAGAGATTTGTCCACAGTTACAAATAAAGTGCTGCTTTAGACCATTTGCTCCCATACAGGATATCTAGTTTTTTTTAATCACACTTCAATGTTTCAGAGCTTCAAACTGATTTGAAATAAATCAGAAAAAGATATCAGTTCTAAATTCAACATACAGTTTTGAAATGATGATCTGATTCATAGAATTTGTTCTCCAAATTAACTCCAAAAGAGTTTAGCCCTATGTGAAAAATTACCTGCTTCCTTTGTTAAATCAGGGATTGACTTCGAATAAGTACATTTTTGGACAGCTGAGTTGAATTTCATTGCTCACCTTACTGCCAGATCTGTAGAAACAAGAAATGTACAAAACAGAACTTGTTTCTGAAACTCCTAATGACCTACAGACGATTAGGGGCTGATTTTGCACGTCCACCTCAGAGATAAGAAACATATTTTTTCCTAAAGAAAAGCTCTACAGACGCAGACAAATCCTGGCACCACATGTAAGGATTTCTCAAAAGCCTAGAAGGAAAGTATTTGCAGCAGCATAATCACAAATCTGCTAAACTGAAGGCGATTTGAGTCTCTACAGCAGCGGTTATGGTAAATGGAGACACCAGAGACTCTATTAGGACTGAAAGAGGATTGAGACAGGTATTGATTAATGACTGTACAACAGCTAAGTGCTCTCCAAAAGTAGGTTGAGTCAACTATGAAAAAACAATCTATGTCTTATATTATTTGGTTAGTTTTATCATTTTTAGTCCCCTCGTCTCCTTGATGAAAGCATTGTGTGGGTGTTTTTGTTTCATTTCCCACGTCTCTGCGGGAGATTTAACAATGGAGGACATTGACGGGGGCGGAAGCTTTCCTGAAGGAATTACTGAAATGATCAGGGATTTATGTAACGCTAGAGAGCGACAAATGTGTTATTCTGTGGGCAAACAGAAAGATGCAAAAATCCTGTTTGTGGCTTTGCGCATTAATTGGAGGACGGCTGCCAGTTAAAGAGGAATAAGTGTGTAAGAGGAAGACCTGCAGTGAAGACCATCTGTCCTCTGTGAAATGTGTCCAACTAGGAGGAAAGGGGGGGAAGCATCACTCAGAAAAACTTGCTGGCAGGTGGACCAGATGGGACACAGAAATGCTACCAGAGAGAAGGATTTCCTTTACTGTGGTGAAGCAGAATAACATATATTAAATTAATTCTTACATCATATAATTTTCCTTCCTTTTTCATGCCCCTGTTGTATAGTGTCTTTAACAAAATATATCAAAAATAAAGATATTAGATAGATATTTCAGAAAAGGTGACTAATTATGTGTCACTTTAATTTGTAAGTAGTTTTACTAATAAAATTACACAGATGGATTTTATACAGTACATTTAAAACAGCTGCTTTTCATACACATGCGTGCGTATTTTTGTATGCCATTGGAAATGTGTATTTCAGAGTTTCCTGTCTTTGGTGGCAGATTGTTTTGCACAGCTTGGCTTTGTAATGTAGTAGAATGTTTAAAACATTTATGTATTTAAATATGCACATACATAGTCAATGTGAAAAGAACACAGCAGCAATATTCTTAGAAAACTGAAGTAAATGTATGTTCAGCAGTGCCTTAATCACGCATCAGGGAATGACAAGAGGCTTCCCAGCTGGCTGAAGAGTCTACAGTGCTTTAGGCGAGTTGACACCAAGGTTGCATAAGTAGCAAAAGAAAACAGTGTACTTCACACAAGACGGCATCTAAATGTCCTGATTGTTATAAAGACACAACCTCTTATACAGTATTTAAAAAGAAAATAAATAATAATAAAAAATCTTTAATTTTAGTCTTTCTGCCTTTTGTGTTACGTTAGTAATTAAACATGTTCTTTGTTTTTGTGTTACAGGGATTTCCTTCCTCGTGGTTCTGGCATCGTGACCCGTCGACCTTTGGTTCTTCAGCTGGTGAACTGCCCTACAGGTGAAATACGTGAATCTTAAAAACATAAGTCAAATGAAAAAAGATTTACTCACTTAGCCAAAAACACGATAAGAGGTAACAGAAAGCAGGGAGAACTTTATCCACTTCTACTACTGACTAATGTGACTTTTTTTTATTTATTCTAACTCAGAATATGCAGAGTTCCTCCACTGCAAGGGCAAAAAATTCATAGATTTTGATGAGGTGCGACAAGAGATTGAGGCGGAGACTGACCGCATCACGGGAGCCAATAAGGGCATCTCTCCCGTGCCCATCAACCTGCGTGTTTACTCTCCTCACGGTAAGTCTGATATCTGCATCACACATAGATTGATTATGTTTTATGAGGCTCTGTTTGATAAATTCTACCTCATCAAGATCTAATTTCCATTTTGTTTTGATTGATCTCAGCTCTTCTGTTCCCTTTCCTTCTCACAGTGCTGAACCTGACGCTGGTGGACCTGCCGGGAATGACCAAGGTGCCGGTCGGAGACCAGCCTGCAGACATCGAGGCTCAGATCAGAGAAATGTTATTTCAGTTTGTGACCAAGGAGAACTGCCTCATGTTGGCCGTTTCCCCGGCCAACTCTGATCTGGCCAACTCTGACGCTTTAAAAATTGCCAAAGAGGTCGACCCTCAGGGTGAGGACATGCATGCCAGCAAACCCAGACATTGACACAATGGAGAAAAAATCAAATGCTTTTACTAAAAGAAAATGTAAACTTCACAAATTTAAGCACAAAGTATTTGTTGTTTTGAATAGTTGTTATTGTCAGGGATCCTAAACATATTTAGCGTACTGGACATGGTTTAAATCTGGAAACATAAACATCTTCCATACCCTTAATTGAGAGCATTCATGTGATCAAGTTGCGTTTCTTAAATGTATTTCTGCTCAATCTGTTTACAAACTGTAGGTATGAGGACCATAGGGGTGATCACCAAGCTGGACTTGATGGACGAAGGGACAGACGCTAAAGACATCCTGGAAAACAAGCTGCTTCCCCTGCGCAGGGGTGAGGGCCCACAAATAAACACACTTCTTTTCCCCACCTCAGGGCAGCGCAGTAACACATTGTTTCCCTCTTGTGGTAGAAAGGCAGGAATATTCAAAGCCAGGTCAAGAAGGAAAGGGGGGGGAAAAAAAACTGAAGACTGCTGGGGTGAGGGAATGAGAGGAGAGACAGAAATAAATCAGATCTGAGTTAAAAAATAAATAAATCAAGTCATGTAGTTGGAGCAGAGAGAGTTTTTTTGTTTTTTTTTTAAGAAAAGGGGAAAATCTCCCTGTTGAAAAGATCTTGTATCTATCTTGTGGGTTTTTGTTGTTGCTGATTCAGTCTTTTCTTTTCCACTGACTCTTGGTCAGACCTCAGGCATGTGTTTTTAAATATTTTCATGTTCCTTGTTTTTCCAGCCTGCTCTCCGTCTAATGTCGTGGATGTTCGGATTTACAAGGCCGCTGGCTCGGATTTGCATTAGTTATGGAGCATGAAATGACTTTTACCAGAGTGAAGGATCAGGAAACTTAATTGGAGATGAAATGGGATCCTTTTCTCCTGCGTTTTTTTTTCTCCATTTCTTCTCCTGCTTGTCTGCAAAACATGGCAAAGGACAAATGTAAATCTTTTAGTTTGTAATAACATTTTTGTGTCGCACTCAGGCTTCCATCATGAAACACGTCTGAATCAGTTAGATCCACTTGTTGGCTAAAGAATAATCCAAGATTCTTCTTCTTATTTTGTCTTGTCTCGAATTTAAGGAAGTCCTAAAATTACCTGGATCAGCTCCTCCTGTTGTAAATCTCGACCTTTTAGACTCAGGCCGATATTTTGCATCCAGGTTACATCGGTGTGGTTAACAGAAGCCAGAAGGACATCGATGGAAAGAAGGATATTAATGCTGCTATTGCTGCTGAGAGGAAGTTCTTCCTCACCCACCCTGCGTACAGACACCTGGCTGAACGCATGGGCACGCCCTACCTCCAGAAAGTCCTTAATCAGGTGGGGGAAAGGGTGTTGCTTTATGCTGTTTCTCATTTTACCCCCACATCCCTAAAATTGATAACGGTGACCTTTCAACTTGCACAGCAACTGACCAACCACATCCGGGACACCCTGCCGGGTCTGCGGGCAAAGCTGCAGAGTCAGCTCCTCTCCATAGAGAAGGAGGTGGAGGAGTACAAGAACTTCAGGCCTGATGATCCGTCCCGCAAAACAAAGGCTCTCCTGCAGTAAGCAGACGAACAGATTTAATGTCGAACTTGAGGTAGGTGGATGCTTGCTGATGCTTGCGTCCATATCTTCTTGCAGAATGGTGCAGCAGTTTTCAGTGGACTTTGAGAAGTGCATCGAGGGCTCCGGAGACCAGATCGACACGGCCGAGCTGTCGGGTGGCGCGAGGATCAATCGCATCTTTCACGAGCGCTTCCCCTTCGAACTGGTCAAGGTGGGTGCTCTACAAAGAGCATGCATGCGACAATATGGACCAATAATGCTTTCAGAATAAATAACTTCCACTTGTTTCTTTTTATTTTAAGATCACAAATTTATGTATTTATGAATTTATGCCAGGATGTATGGCGCTCCATTTTTATGATGCAAAAATAAATAAATAAATAAATAAATAATGACATCAAGATCCAGGGTGTTAAATGGAAACTTATCTGCAACATTTGTTTAATATTGTAAAACTACATTGTAAATAATTTTATACAAATCTGTTAAAGCTGGATTTTTATGGTCTCATTTTCCAGACTCATGTTTTTTCCCCATCTGTTTTTTCCCCCCTTTTATTCCAAATCATATAAATTAATCTCTTTGTACAACAGTTTAAAAAAAAAAAAATCTCATAATTACAGCCTTAGTTTATGGGGTACATTGATGATTAAAATAATTCAATGCGTTTAGTTATTGCACTGAATCATTGCAATAACAAATTTGTGTTTCTTTTGTGATTTTTTTTTTATTCCCCTTTATTAGAAGTTGGGGAGCAAACTCATGTCTCAGCTCACACATTTTGTTTTTACCCAAAGAAACAAATTGTCACTCTCTGAAGCCTGACAAACTCTCTATTAATTATAATGTTCCAATTTTTAGCTTGTACACAAAACATGAATATTAAAATTCATTTCTAAATTTTTGTTCCAGCCTCCGCTACCTCAGAGTTGGTTCAATGCTTCTCAGTTCATAGCAGTTTTTTGTTCACTGTGATCGCTTAGTAGAATACAGCAAGATGGTAAGGAAAAGTGGGGGGGGAGGGGGGGGGGAGAGCAAAACAAAATGTAATCTCAACCAACTTTTTAGGTGTTACATTAGTGCTGCATCTTCCTCCCACGTCTTGGAAAACTTTTCACACATTTGAGGGTTTTTGATGCTCATCACAACAGCTTTCCAAGGATTGCTTTCTGAGTAAACTTTGCTATAAACTGTCAAAATGGCTTATTCATCACCACATGGCCAACAAAGCAAAAATTAATGAATAAATAAAATTACAGAGGTTCAAACTTAGGAAGGAAGCTGTCAGTCCTGTATATGCTATACCTTGCAAGGGAAATTTGAATATCTTGCCAATGTGATTTCATAATTTCTTGAGACCTTTGGTTCATGTATGAGACAGAATACTTTGTTCCTTTTATATTTTATGATGTGACTTTTTGTCTTTTCGGGTGCTGGAGGGCTAACGAAGGTGGTGGAAGTGTCTTGGGAATGGGAGGTTTGATGCAGTTTAATTATATGGTAGTATATGAGCATCTGCTTTTGTATTTATAAATTTCCCAAGAGAGCTGTTTATTATTGCTGCAACTCCCCTGTAACCCGCTTGACTTTTTCATGAGGTGTGCTCATGAAAATAAGCAGCGATAGTTGCAAAAAACACACACAGAACACAAAAACCTGAAGTTGGATGTAGCCACAGACTCAGATAGTGAAATGTAAAAATTTGTTATGAATATTTCGCATTAGATTTGAACCAACTTGATAAAATGATACTTGTTCCTATGAATCTTTCTTTCCTAGCTGGTACATGTCTGTTGCAAAAAGGTCAAGACTATTTTGACTGTGCAAGGATTTTTAAATACCCTTTTATTGACCTGTCTGGGAATGTTTTTGAACCCGGTGGCCTAAAAAAAAATAATAAAAATGAAAAACATCTGTTACATCAGGTAAAATCTGAATGTTCACAGCAGGAAAAGCAAGTGTGGAAATAATAACATCAATGACTGCTCAGTTCCCTTTAGTGTGTCAGTAAATCATGGCAAAGACCACGCAGGCACAAGAGCAGGACTTTCCCCACCATTTGAGCAATGCCAATCTAAATAAACCTGTGGATTTCCTGCTATGAGACGTTAAACCATCCATCTGACGAATGATGGTTGTGACTCAAATATCCCCTCTACGTACCTGTCCCTCACTTCCTTTCTTTTACATAGCCAGATCGTTTCCACCTCGCCTTTTCCTCCCGGTTTTCCAGCTCTCTCTTGCATCCTCTCTCAACCTCCCTCTGTGGATATAAAACTCACTGTAGTCGACTGAGGCAGCATAAAACTTCCCAGTGGGTTTCCCACCGAGGACAGAACAGGTTGCTTCCTAACCAGAGGGTGGACAGAAAATCCAGGAAGCCTCGAGTGATTCATCATCATGTTTTATGCGTTTATTGAGAGAGTTTCCGAAGAAAACGTTTAGCTTCAGGAATGCAGGTAATAAATGTGGCGTTGCACTAAATAAAGAAGAAATATTTGGTCAAATATATTAAAAACAGATGCTTGAAGGTTAATAGATGAACTCCTGTGATGTCTGCCCCATGTTTGCCAGAATCTACTGTGTGTGTGTGTATGTTTAATTTCCTCTCCGCCTGTTTTTCAGATGGAGTTTGATGAGAAAGAACTCCGCAAGGAAATCAGCTACGCAATCAAGAACATTCATGGAATCAGGCACGTCCGCCTTTCAACATATTCCTCTGTCCTTCCTCACTTAACCTCCCTCAATCTCTTTCTGTCAATTAGTACTGCCTGTTCTAAAAGCTGCTGCACTTTGAGCCAAGACCTCTTAAAATAAATTGCTCTGCCTCCAGCTGATATCAAAATACACTCAAATATGGGAGTTTGGAAATCGGTTAGTGATTAAAAGACACCTTCAAGTTTGGACATTTCATGTGCTCACAGATTCATGCTGGTGTCTGCCTGGTTGGTAAAACCCAGCAGCATTTGATCAGTATATGTTATGGGCATCATCTCGGTAAACCTGGAGCCAACCAGCTGCCACATTCTTTAAAAAAAAAACTACATTTAGAAGGTGCGAGTTATTGAAATACAAAAACCACAAAAAAGAGAGGTTTCGAAATGTTTTTCGTCAGTTCAGGAAGGCATGTTTCTCAGATTTTCTCACTGAAAGCCTTCCTGTTGAAGGCACCAAGTTACTGAGTAAGATCAGAAAACGGAAAATCAATTAAAAACCATTCAATATCAAAAAGATGACAATATCCAACATCCTAATTCTAATCAATGTTCGAGGGTCCAGGTACTTTCTCTCAAATTATGTGTATCTAAATGTACTGCAATGTTGACTAACATTTAAAACTCAAATGATGAGAAGGAGTAACTTTGGTGTGATCTTGATAACCTTCCTGTTATCTGTTGAGGTTTCACCCCATGTTTTAGAAGTGGCAGCCTGAATAATGAGCCAACATGCCTCCATGTTATTCTGATTTCCTTTCTTAAGACTTCACACATACGGGTACAAGCTAATTCATAGCATTCATATTTATATCTTGAAGAAATAACAGTGCAAAAAGTGTTGCTGCTGCCACAGTCTGTTAGCATTTTGTTGTGGGGGGTTCACTGACCAGAAAAAAGACTGTATGTTTGAATTTCTAACCAGCTGGTTTTAGTTTATGGCAGGTCAGGTGATTTCTCAAGGCTTTTTCTTTTTTCTCATAAAAAAACACCTCAAAGCATTAAAAATTGTTGATATTGTGCAACAGTCTATTTTATCTTGTTTGCCATAACCAGTCATGATCTGGATTATTAAATATTGGCAATGTGCTGCCAAATGGTTGCAAGAATCTAACTGGATTATATTTAAATTATATTTTCTCACCATTTTTGTTGTGTCTTATATTTTTAATGTAGTACAAAAACCAAAAAGGAAATGTGAAAGGTTCCACTTATTGTATTAATCCAACGCTAATATTGTAATAATCTGCTAAATCTCTAGAAATATCCACTTAGTGAAATGGCACCAATCAATTTTCAATAAGGCAGTACTAGTATAGGAAGTAAAAAGATCTTTGTCTTTTGCTTAATTTCTCTTCTACTCTTCTAAAGTTGTGTGTGATTATGCTTGGTGACCGAAATGGAGAGTAAATCTTGAAAATTAACATTATTTTCTCCACCCAACCCTCCTTGTGTCTTCCTTTCTCTCCTATTTTCAACACCTTTCTGTCGTTTTTTTGGCCCTCCTGTGGCTTGTTCTCTCCGTGTTGGACAGAACTGGCCTCTTCACCCCGGACATGGCCTTTGAGACCATTGTGAAAAGGCAGATTGGGAAGATTAAAGAACCTTGCACCAAATGTGTGGACATGGTCATTTCTGAGCTAGTCAATACAGTTAGGCAGTGTACCAAGAAGGTAAAAAAAACCCCAAAACAAACAGTGGTTAGCACATGTTTCAGTCTTGCTTTCAACCCTCATCCCTCAGTCGTTCACTCCCTGTGGCTGTAACCACCTAGCTACCTCCAGCCCTTGTCATTTGTTGGACAGCGAGGGGGGCGCTTGGAGAGGCAGGGTGGGCTGCTGTGTACCTGCCTGCCTGTTGTACTGCTTCAGACGGGTTTGACTGGACAGGCTGCCTATGGTTGATGGTTGTGCTGTGAAAAGAAATCCAGTGTGGAAGCTGAAAGTCATCAGAATATGGTTGTTGACAAGGCAAAGCTACGTAATCTCAAGATGAATCTCTATCAGGTTTTCTTTTTTGTTAATTTTCAGTTTTATTAATTGGCCTTGCTTGAAGGATGTAAGTTGAAGGATGTAAGTTGTCCCGCAACCATCTCGGATGACGTCAGCTTCCAAACTTTCACGTGTGTGGGACTGCAGCCGTGCACCTGCAGCCATGAAAGGTTATGGCCTAGCGGCTCTTTGGCATGCCTCAGAAGTAGGCCAAGAGCAATGAGCAAAAGTCTTTATCCAAATGGATCCACCGTGACCAAATGATTTCAACAGGCCTGCAACCACTTGGAGAACTTTAGAAATATATGTTAGGATTTGGCTCCAGCTGAAAGTCGCAGGACACAGAGGATGGGAGGAGAAAGGGTCAACGCTTTGGGTGAGGGGATGTCTTGGCTGAAAGTCCAGGTGCACATCTGCAGTCTTGCTGTGTGTTGCTTTGAGTTTTGGCTGGCGGAGTTGTTCAAGCTGGGGGATCTCTCTATTTCTAACTATTTCTCTGGTCTTTCTCTTTCTGTTTCCTCTTTTCTCGTAGAGAGAGACTCCAGCACTGTCCTGTTTTAGAATGGCTTCAGGGAAAACCAAATGTCTCACTCGCAGTTTCTTCCTTCTGTGCTGTTTGTCCTTCCAACACCCCCAATTTCGTTCTTGTCTTTTCCCATTTCCAATCTCTTGTGTCTTCTCTACCTTCATTTTACTGTCTCTTTTTTTATGTTCCCCGCTTTCATTTTTATTTTTCTATCATTCAACCTTTAATTGTCTCCTGTCTCAACCTTTTATTTGGTGCCTTCACTCGCTCTTTTCTCTTGGTCTGTTTTGGTTTTCGTCCCGTTTTCTCCCTCTCTCGTGCCGCCTGCTTTTCCCAACAGGACGGGGTTATTCACCCCTGACCTGGCCTTTGAGGCCATAGTGAAAAAGCAGATCCAAAAGCTGAAGGAGCCCACACTGAAGTGTATAGATATGGTAGTGAGCGAACTCACCTCCACCATTCAGAAGTGTAGTCACAAGGTAATATGGCAAAGCCAATAGAAGACACTTTGAGTATCTCTGTTAAGCTAACAGGTATGGGTAGACTGATGGCTGGAGATGTTTTAGCTAATGTTACTTTGATTTAAAGTAAATCAATAGAGGCTTTGTATTTAGTAAATGCAAAGTACAAATTGCCAAATCAAGCATTTCCACAAAGCAATTATAATGTAAAAATTTGAATTGTGTCAATGCTTAGTTGCAAGAACAAATCAATGGATGTTGAATATTTTCAGCAAATAGAGCTATAATGGAGCTGGTTTATAATTTGCTTGTTCATAATTCCTTGAGAAAATGTCATTTTAACTTGCATCAAATATCTCTTATTTACTAAAGCAATAATAATAAAGTATCACATTTGGCGATTAATGACATAATAGCAAAGTGCCATTAATATCACCCATATACTGACACAAGTGTGAGTCCATAAGAAGATGAAAATCAATAAGTTTTTTTTTTTTACTTAATCAATACCTAATCATATAATCTTTAGGATGGGGAGTTTATAAATCAATGGATAACACAGGAGTAATAAGAGTTCACTATGTCTAGGGCTTATGTATTTAAATTATATCATTTACATAAATTAGCTTGGAAAAAGTAATGGAAAGAAGAAATAGTAAAGATTTTACTGACATTGAAGGGGAAGCAGATTTAAGATTTGCCCAGCAAATATCAGTCTATCCTTATACCGTTTAATTGGGATTTTAAGTATATTTTTGTAGTCATTTGTCTCCAACTCTAAGTTATTGACCCTAGTTTTTCAGCTTATTAAATGCATGTAATAGATAACTAGATTTATTATTTCATCTCTTAATGTCTAGAAACCTTTTCATTTATTTTGGTTATAATTATTTAACCTTGTTTCCAAAAAAGCTAAAACACTAACCTAAATGTAACTAAATATAAAAGTTCATATCTGGTAGCTGTATTAGCCTAAAGTTTGAAATAAAAATATAGACATTCATTGCATTCAGAAACTAGGCTGCTTCAACACAATATTTAGACATTTTATGACAGTGAATCTGGTTTTATAGATGAAAATGTGCTCTCTCTCAACAGTGCAAAATGCAAATATTAGTGATGACATCAAAATAGTCAAGTAGATTGTTTGGAGGCAATGCTGAAGCACAGCAGAGATGGAGGAAGACAGAGCTCAGATTTAATTTGAGAGGAACGTCATCAGTGCAAACAGAGCGTCTGCATAGTGTGGCATAACATTAACAACTGTTATTATTGTGTTATTGCTGCAGCATTTTGGTAGCACTTGCATACATTCTAAAGCAGTGGAGGAGAATATGTGTGGCTTACATTGCATCTCTAAGTTGTAATGTTTGGACTGAAGAATTTTAAGCCCAAAAATCAGTTGCATGCCTGATTCAGCTGGAGATCAGATTGTTTACACAAATACTTCAAATGCATTTAAAGATGATGCTCTAACGTGATTAAGTTAAATTTGTGTATCTGCATTCACTATTGAAACAGTTGGACTGGCTATAAAAGTGGAAGTGATGCAGATAATCCTTTTTATTCTCCAATTATCTCTTAGGTCAAATAATTTTTGTTCAGATCATGAAGTTATGTTTTAATGACTGTAGCTCAGCTTTGCAGGTCTCCTGTATTTTGGGGATGACAAAGTTTAGCTTTTTCTTGTTGCCCTGATGCAGAGTTTTGGAATAAATATATGTAATATATTTTGCGTGGCAACTTTTTTGGAAACAGGTTTGTGTTTTTCTGTCTTCGTAAGTTTGGTTAAATACACTGAACCGTTGTTGTTTTGTTTTATTTTGGATCACTCACTGACTAACTGGCACGCTCTGAGCGTCTATTTAATTCTCTTTTCTTTATTCTCCATTTCATCCTCTTTATTCTCCACACCTATAAAACCTGCTGCTTTCTATAAGCGTGACCTCTTTGGGATTTCTCTGCTCTGTCAGATGTTTATCTTGATTGAATACGTATTGATTCTATATTTAAATACACAATGTTTAGAGAAATCCACAAAGGGACCAGTTTAAGATCTTCCTTCCTGTCTCGTCCCTTCTGTCCCTGGACTCCTTGCATTGCATGCCAATCTTACAGTATGCCTATATTTTTACAGAAAAAAAAATTGCCCAATTTATGTCTGTGATGTGTTTCTGATGCAGTTTTTTAAGACAGCAAACACATTTGGTTTCTAAAACCCTGTATCTGACTTCAAGCTGCAATGCGTCATGTTTCCCTTTAATTTGGGTGAGTCAGAGTCTTCTGCTGGCTTTGCATTTGTAAAAGCTTTAAAGTTTTCTCCTTATGTTGTGATTGCGAAAGCTTCAAAAACCATAAAATCCTTCACATCAGATACATTTCCATTCATGATGGACCAAAAAGGACATTTTTAACTCACAGCTGCCCTCTGAATGAATTACAACTCGTATCCTTAAGCCTCCAATTTGGACAAGGGAAATCTCCCTCAAATAAAAATGGAGTGATTAGAAATTCAGAAAACCTCAAATATTCATGCAGAGCAAGTTCCAGTTGTCTTTCGGTGCTACACAGAAGAGTAATTTTATTATTGCCAGCCCTAACTTCTTACAGGCAGCTGTAACATGTAGACAGAGGAAATGCGTGACAAACTGGCCTTAAAGAAATGGTCACTCATCATCTGTTTCAAACTCTTACAAGGTCATAGTTCAACCTTTAATGGCACCATAGTTTGAAATTTTCAGACCCATTTTTTCCCAGCTTGTGGTCTCATCATCCGTGATGTAATTGGACACAGGAAGCAGTAATTCAGCCTGTGGACCAAAGAGTGGTCCACTGACTCACCCCTCAGTCCATCAAAGCATTAGACAGACACTAAAAGACGCATTGTAACTTGAACAGAAACAGTGATCCTTCTTTTCTTTTCTTTTGCACCATGATTACTTTGATTCCTTTTGGTTTTGATTCTTCTTCTTTCCTCACACTTCGGCAAATGTGTTCGTGTCACATTGGAGGCCCACCAACGTCTGTGTTTGTGGGTTTACAATGAGCTCATGGAAAAAGACCCGCGGTGTGCTGGGAAGAGGAAGCTTTTCTGCCAGGAACATTGTTTATTCTGTCTTTTGTGTGGTAATATCACAGATTCTGCTCTTGTCCGTATTCCCCATGTTGGCGACAAAATAGATATTCAGGAGTTGAAATTCAATCTAACAAATTTCCACAGAGCATGTCAGGATAAGAGCAGAGTGTGTGGCAAACCCCAGAACCCTCAGAACACACTAGATTTTTAAGGTGTTGTTTCAGTGAAGCTGAATGTGTAATTATGTGTCTTAGTACGGGCTTGTATGTTGACGTCTGACTGTGTGTGTTTATTTGCTGCCTACCTGTTGGTTTCTTTGCTCACAGCTGGCCCAGTATCCCATGCTGAGAGAAGAGATGGAGAGAATCGTCACTCAGCACATCAGAGACAGAGAAAACCGCACCAAGGATCAGGTAAGGCTCAAATAAACAAACCAAACATAATGCCTTACTGCTTATTTACCTCTGTGATGCGAATAATTACTGACACATTCACCTTTTCAGTACATTTATATCAAGCTTAATGTGTTATTTGATGAGACAAAAGATAATCATGGTCTTCTATGTCCCTATGCGAGGGGCGAAGCACTGATGCAGTCAGGCACAGGTTAACATAGAGAAAAAAAAGGGGCGGGGTTAATTCACCTTGGAAACAAACCTGGCTGGACTACAAAAAACAACAAGTTTATGGGCCCATAAAAGAGGGAAAAGTAACCAAACTACTGAAAGAACTGGCAACAAAACAACACCAACTCGAACAAACTGACCTTCCAAATCGAGACAGAGAGAAACTTAAATGTCGACTGATCAAAAGGAGTAAACACATAAAAACCCAACCTGAAACTAATGTAAGCCAATCTCATTTCCCCCCATGAGTTTTTGTGTGAGTTTATTTGCAGGCTCGCTCCACTCCTTTTCCACCTCTTAGTTCGTCAGCCAAGGGACTGAACCAGCTGCCACTAAGGAAACTCGTAAAGAAAAAACAAGGGTTTAATCAAGTTTTACACTCATAACAGTGTAAATTAACACTCACCACTTATTTTCAAATAATGGGTTATGTGTTTATGGAAATAAATAATTTCTAAACCAAAACCAATTAATTGTTGCTCTGTGAATTAATGTGTTGCTCTGTGAATAAATTAGTTACTTTAAGAAAGCAAAATAAAAGCACAGTAGAGTAAATAATACTGTACTTTACCAGTGTGATGTTTGGTAAATATTACTATATTTTGTGTGGCTGAAACTGCAGCCATCAGACCCTATTTAATGGGAAGTTTAAACTTTTTCTTTTAAAGTTAGAGGAAGCTTGGTAAATTTGAATTAGACTTAATCTAAATTGTGCCTGTACAGACAGATTGCAAATCAAGAGAATATGTGAGTTTTGTTTTCACAACTGGAAATACTCCAGAGCTGCAACTGGGAGGAATGCAGAGAAGGCAAAGTTTTAATCAAAACATATCCTTTGTTAACAGTGAAATTTAAATGTGATAAAAAAAAAAAAAATCAATCTAGATATCTAGTTTCCTCTTGAATATCGCGCTAATTTTGATATAGTTTGTGCCTTGGTCCGCTGTGAGTTTGCAATTAGGTTTCAAGTCAGCTTATTTGTGCAGCACAAATTCACAACAAGTTATCAACAAATTACATCAAGTCATTTACTTTCCAGCAATTCCACCATGTTGAGAAAGCATGTAGCAACAGTGGAACGTAGCAGCTTCGTCTTAACAGGAATTAAAACCTCCATCACTGTGACATCACTGTACATTTATGCAGAAATGTACTTCATCATGATGATCATTTTTATCAAAGAAAAACATCATTGTCATAAGAATAAAATATACAACTGATAGGTTTGCAAACCCAAAAACTGAAAAAACTGAAAACGATTATTTGATTTTTTTTTTTCTTATGTTGGGTTCATACAGTTCTCAATAACTACTGTTTTTACAATTTAAACATTACTAATTGTAATGTGCTATGAGCAGTAGAATTGAGTTCCTTAATGTTTTTGAAGTAAGCTATTTGACCTTAAATCTGTCTTTATTCTTCTCTGATGGAGCAGTGATATTGAAAGATAGCAGTACCAATGTTTGCTATTTTCATCACAAATGTAACAAAAATATTGTGACAAAGCTTTAATTCATTGTTGTCTGGATGTTAATTGATTTAACCCTAACTGCATTTTAAATAATACATCAAAATGTCATCAGAAATCCATGTTTCTTATGGTAAACCTGGAAAATGTCTTCACTAGATACCAGAGTAAAGCATCATTTCTGACAGTTTCCTGTCCGCCTGTCTATGCAGGTGCTGTTGCTGATTGATATTGAATTGTCCTACATGAATACAAACCATGAAGACTTCATTGGATTTGCAAAGTGAGTGTTTTTTATTAGTATTTTGCTAAGACGTCTTGCCTCAAGTCGTGGGATTGTTTACCGGGCTTATTCTTGCTTCTTTTTGTTTTACAGCGCTCAGCAGAGGATCAATCAAATGAACAAGAAGAAGACGGCTGGAAATCAGGTGCCACGATCAGAAATGCCCACTTTCATATCCCCCAATCAATATTCATTGATTGGAAACATTGGTTTCCAAGGAAAAGTTAGACGTTTGAGCTTCATGATAACCATAACATAGGACTGAATTCAATAAAATGTGTTTGATCTGTTGGACGGCAACCAGAGGACTGAAAGCAGTTTCCCTTCAGGCTTCCTTCTGTCAGCACTCAGCTCAATGTCTCTTCCCATGTTAAATTTTGCACAGCTTAACAGTATTTTGTTACCACGGGCAACTTTCCGATTCCTCCGCAAAGCAGCAGTCGTCTGTAGTACATATTGGATGGTAATGTGCAACAGTTGTAAGAGCGTCAAACTTTCTTGGCTCTTTGGTGAAAGCCAAAGCTGTCAGCACATGTGAACTTTGATGGGAAATATCAGACTCATATTTGTTTCGGGCTGCACAGTGGAGCAGTCGTCAGCTTTGTCGCCCCACGGCAAGAAGGTTGTGGGTTCAAACCCCGGTCAGGGCACCTTGTATTTTTAAGTGCCTTCCTAAAAATAAATTTTTACATCTGTCCTTTGACGTCAGTGACTTAATTTGCTTGCCAATTTTATGTTTGTCTCACTTAAAGGTTTTAAATCATCAAACAACATTTATTTTTTTACAGACCCCGTTAAACCTGGGCACACACTATCAGTAGTTTTCAAGCGATTGGTTTATTTTTTATTGGAGAATTAAAGCTCTCCCAAAATATTCTGTCCCGATGTGAAAAGTTGCAAACTCCCAGTTAAATTCTGAATTAGCTGTGAGTAATCTCTGTTGGAAAACAGAGTGTAGTCACACTAACCACACCCAGGTCACTGCCAGATCACTGCCAGACTTTTACAATCAAGAAACCATTCAAACAAAACCTGCACGACCAGATGAAGTTCACATAAAGAGCTCATAAAGGAAAAAAAAGAGAAGAAAAAAGCATGACCCGGACTAAAGTAATTCAAAAACATGGAAGAGTCCATTCCTACGGCACCAGAGAGACAAAGTGAGATATATTAATAACAGAAAGATAAAATGTGGCACAGTGGAAAATCTTCCCAGAAGTGGGGCACCAAAATGACTTCAAGACTGCATCGCTGATTCATGCAGAAGGTCACAAAAGAAATGAGAACATCTGAAACACTGCAGACATCTTACTTAAATTAAGATCACTGTTTAAGATTCAACAATAAATGGAGCTCCATGACGTAAACCAGTGCTAACCAAAAAAGAACATCAAGTCCCTCTCCACTTGCCAAAAACATCTTGATGAACCCAAAGACCTACGTGAAAATATTCTGTGGTCTTCGAGAAAAAAAAAATGGACATTTTTAAAAGGTGAACATCTATTTACAGCCTTCCAGAAAAAGAAATTTACAAAAAACCTGGTGGTGGTATTTTGCTGGTCCTGGGTCGGAGTACTATTCATGAACCTTGAATTCTGCTCTCTATGTGACAATCCTGAAGTAAAATATCTGAAGCTCAGAGGCATTTGGCTAGTGCTGGCTCTAACACCAGGCCAGAATGAATGTTCTGGCGGTAGTCTAGTCAAAGTCTGAACTTAAAGTCATTTGTGATGCGATGGCATGATATTAAACAGACCCTTGATGTTCAGAAAGGTGAGGAATCAGTGATGAATTACAACAATTCTGAAAATAAAAGTGGATCAAAAATACTTGATAGGAGTTTTTTCTACAGCGTTTTATTAGGTTTTTGGTGTCAATAACTTCTTCACATTGGGCCACATTGGTTTGTTTATGTTTATCCCCTTTACTAAATATATTTTATTCATCTTTGTCCAAATAATAAAATTGTTTGTTGACTCAAAACTTGGACAAAGAACAAAGCAAAAGAGTAAAATACTTTTTTCACAGCGCTTTATGATTCTTCTAATTGTTTTTTTCTCTTTCTGCCCCCCTCACCCCCCCCCACCCCCCTCTGGGGTTTTACTGCAGGATGAAATCATGGTGAGTTTGAGTTTGCACTTTTGCAGTATGCATGTCTGTCTGCAAGTAGCCTTCATTATGTTTGAGCTTGAGGTAAATTATTTCTGTATATGTCTAAGCTTTTTCTCTTTAAAAGCACAGATGACAGCAAACCCTGGATGTTGTGTGGGATATATCAGTTTTTTTTGTCATTTAGATGCTTGTAGATGGCAGATGCTTAGCTGCTTCCCTCTCCTCCCCCCTTTTTTTTTTGTCTTTTGCCGAACACACCAGTAGAGTTAGGATACTAAACAGCAAATGTGTCATACATGATGTTTTACAACAATCTGCTTGCGAAAAACTAATATTGCTTTTGCATCTTTATTACCGATGTGGTGTTACATGTCTAAAAACAAAAGTTAAATTCTGGAGGGGCTCTCCACAGATTCTCACCAGCTGGAGCTTTAGCTAGGAAAAAAAAAAAGAAAGCTGATAATAAAAGAAAATAAAAACTGTAAGGTTCCCAAAAGAAGATTTCTTGATCCTTTTTCCATCCACACAAAGTTCCAAAAGAACAGACAAGTCACAAGGCCTGCAGTGTCAGACACATGTGGCGCCCCTGTTGTTTTCAGTTGTCATAACACGCGCCATGATTGGGGTCGGAGGTCAGGGGCACACTGTAAACAAAGCGGTGAACTTCACTTCCTGTTTAGAGCTGGGTGTTCTTTGCTGTTTAAGACCCCACAGCTTCTGCTACGTTTGCACCTTCACACCGGGGAAGGCAAAGCACAACTCAGGAGTGAGTTTGTAAGGGGAGAAAATGCTCAAAAGTTTAATTTTAGCTTGATTAGTGTGTGTTGTGCACACTAAAGCATTACGTTAATCGCAGTGAAGATCCCCAGTTTTCTGATACGATACACTGCAACTTCCAAAATTATCAGCTGTCTTGAAAAGTCTAATGACTAAAAAGTAAATGTAGCTTTTTGTGCAGTACAATCATATTTCAAATACATAATGTTGTTTAACAATGAGCTTTGTTTTTTTTTTTTAGCCTCCCTTATTCTCCAGGAAAGCTGGAAGTCATTTATTAACTTTTTGATCTGCAGTTAGATTTATTTTTTTAGCAGAAGTGAAGGGTGTCAACAAACATAATAATGCATATTCTTTTCAGAATGTAGTTTGAACCACATATTCATGAGTATTCACATTCTGCAGGTGAAAATGTGAAACATTCAGTCATTGTGGTGAGAGTAAATGTTGAGAAGCAGCGTCAGTTCTGGCAGGAATGGCATGGAGGAACCACATGCCATTTTTTCCATCTGTTAAATTAAAAAAATGTTGGAAATCAGTTACATTATTGGGCAGCACAAAGTGCAAAGGAAACCCACAGAAAGTATGTAAGAATGTCTGTTACCCATTTTCAGCCATAACCACAACCAACTCGCTATTGACTGAACCAGCATAAAAACTGAGAAGTATCCATAGCACAAAATTATATAAAAAATATGAAAAATTCTGATCTTTTGCTAAATAAATTTTATTGACATCTTAAAGAGTACTGTCTAGGTTTTGTCTTGCCACAAATGGTATGTTGGGGGATTAAATTAATCCACCACACTTAAATGCATTTAATTGTAGCTGTTAATGTGATATCTTTACTGTATTTATTTTAAGTGAAAAGAAATATCAAGGAAGAATTTGGCAATAAATCGTTTCTCTGGTTTTTATTTAGTTTTTCTGATTCTATTTGTCAGAGACAAGTCTAAGTTTGGTCAAAAGAAATGTTTTCTGTTTTTTAGCACAAAAGACAGCAAAAAACACAAAATCCTTGTGTATATTTTTGTCTAGTTTCTAGTCCAAATATCTGTAAGCACTTGAAACAAGCACTTTTTTTTTCAATACTAAGGAGCTTTTAAAGGAATCTCAATCTCTTGATGGAAAAATTACTTGTAAGTTAGTTTTATCATACTTCAAGTGTACTAAGATATTTGCCCAAGAAACTTAACCAAATATACTTGGTAATATTTTGTTTTGGCAGTGACGTCATTGTAATGGAGCAGCAGTAGACAATTTTAAAACAATATATTTGTTAATTTTCTTACTGAAAAGAAGTTCCAAAAACTGAAAAGTTTTAAAATAAAAACAACACATTTTTATTCCCATTAGGTATTATTTCCCACCATATAATAAGGACCGCAGCAAAGTTCCAGTTTGCAGTAATTAATTTGAAATAAGTCAGACTGGAGAAACTGCAAGTATGCAAATGTTTTCAGGAAATTCATAGAGGATTTAAGAGAAATCTGGAATACTGCCATTTCTTATATCTCAAAGAGAGCCGGGTCACTGTAACATTGTGGTAAAGTATTTAGAAAGAGTTTTCCACAGATTAAATGCGTAACCCAATGCCTGAAACCTTCTCGCTTTAAAAAGCCACCGTGTCAATCTGTATGGCAAATGCCGTATGCTGCATAGCAGTAAAGCCTTTGCATCAAGAGTGCATGACCAATGAAACAATATTTTCCAGCCATTTAGCATCCTTTCTTCCTCCTCCCCACCTTGCTTGCTGCCCCCCAGCTGCAGTAATGGCAGCTACAACCACTATGTGTATTTGGCTTTCTCAATCCCCCCCCACTATGTTGGCAATAGCTTTGTAACATTCTCTCCACATTCTCACTCAGCCGGAGAGAGGAGTAAACGATCGGTACAAGGTAAATAATTCATGCAAATAAAAAAAAATAAAACATGGATGTTGACTGTAATGAGGAGAGTCCAGAGAGTGAGGTAGAAAAGAAAGTGTCTAAAAAAAACAACAAAAAAACAATGTAGGTGAAAGTTTGTGTGAAATATGTTTTCTATCTTCCTTAGAAGCACTTTCAGAAATTACATTTCTGAAATTATTTGTCAGTGAAAAGGTCTATGATTTTAAACATGCTCTTCTGAATTTCTAATCATTTCTGTGTTCATGTGTGACTTTGGTTACTTTTTCAGGTGATCAGGAAGGGCTGGCTGACCATCAACAACATCGGCATCATGAAGGGAGGAGCCAAAGAGTACTGGTTCGTCCTCACCGCAGAGTCCCTGTCCTGGTACAAAGATGATGAGGCGAGTTCTTTCAAATGATCCCTATAAAAACACACAGACACAGGGAGGATCTCACTGCTTCTACGGCTCTGGGTTTGCCCACTTGAGATGCCAGAGACAAACTTATGTTGGTTTATAAGGGACAGTGTCCCTCCCACACCTATTGCTGCACACTGTTCCATCAGCTACAAACAAATGTAGCTCTTTGGGCATATTTTTGGTTGTGAAAAACACAAACAGTCATGATGTTTAAAAGTAAAGAAGAAGCACCCTTTACTTATTAATCTTGCAAAAATAAAATCACAGTTTGATAGCTAGAAGGGGCATGTAAAGCAGCCCACAGCATGCTTAGCTAATCTCTCTAGTTAGATTCCCTTAGTCTCTGTTTTCAGGAGAGCAAAAAGCTCAGTAAGCATGTTTCTTTGAAACTTATCACTGAATGTAACTGGTATTTATATTTATATTATTTATATTTGGCCATTTAGAAGTCCAATATCACTTTGTCCAACACTAAAAAATTCAATCAATGTCAAACAACAGAACTGGGAAAAAATCATTTCCATAAAACTTAGTAAAAAATGCGGTTTTCCATGAGGAATTAATAAAACACTGTGCAATTATTTCCTCATAAAATAACCACAAATTTAATGAAGTCTTGAGGGGGGCGGGGGGAGGGGGTTGGGGGGAAGGAATCAACCAATCTACTGTATAGAAAATAATGTAGAAGTGGAGGACATTCAAAACCACTTCGGTGTGTGTTTTAACTTAAACTGACGCAAGTTGGCAAATGCACAATTTCAACTTCCCAATAAAAAATGCATTTCATCTCTTTCCCCTTATAACCATCCATCAGGTTTGATGGTTTGCTAGATCTCTAGCTGGTGATAGGGGTGTCCAGTGATGCACTGCAGAAGTTCATTAGTTTCACCACAGCCACTCCACTCACTGATATCAGAGCTGTGTGTGTGTGTGGGTGTGTCGGGGTGTATGTGAAGACCCCTGCTTCTAGAGTGCAGACCCCCCAACATGTCAGACACTGACGCTGGTACACACATGTGCATACCAGAGCCCCCTGTACATTTTACACACACACACACACACACACACACACACGCACACACACAAACACCCGTGTACTTGCGCACACACGCAGTCACTCTCAAGCTGCTTCTAATAAACGTTTCAAAGAGGGGGCACTGGACTGCAGCAGAGGAGAGGGCTGCTGCCAGGAGTGGCTGTTGTTCACTGGATGAGCTGCAGGAGAAACAAGGACTGCTTGGAAGGAGGGAAAGTGTTTCTGGAAAGGAGTTTGCACCGACTGTAGTGGAGGAAAACAGCCGGTGCTTTAAAATCTTCGGTTTTGTACCCGACGTTTCCTGATTTTGTTTTACAACCAGAAATTTTCATGTGTTTGATATTGATTTTGTTTTAGAGACAGAAACACAGCGGTACATTGTTACGAGATGGTAGGAAAACAAATTGATGTGACATCATTTTGTATTCAGCCTCCCTGAGCCAATACTAGGCAGAATCATGTTTTACTGCAGTGACAGATGCATGTCTTTTAGGGATTTTCTGTACAAGAATTGCACAACCAGAGAACATTTTTGCTCATTCTTTGACCGAACCATTCTAACACATATATCTGCTTTGATCTGACTTCAACAACGGGTTTCTTGTTCCCACTCTTCCGCTGAGGCAAGTCAGGAGAGGCTCAACTGAGCACAAATGCATGCCACACTTTGCAGATATTTATTTGTAAAAAATAAAAGTGAATTTAGGTGTGTTTTTGTAATGTGGAAAAATTGAAAAATGCTTGGGTGTGAATGCTTTTTTCATTACCCCTTTGTTTCGTCTACTTTCTCCATCCTTCCCTCACTTCTTCTCTTCTCTACTGTATATTTATTCAAATATGCCCTCCAAGGGTGCATGGAGACTAAAGACCAACACTCAGCATTTGGTGTTGCAGCTCAGTGGTGAACCTGGAGGGCACTGCAAAGCTGTGCGTGTTTTCAATCCAAGCTTAACATTTTACATGCTGGCCTCTCGGTCACACTTACACTAAAGGCTGGACTTGTCCTGAGGGTGCATAGTACAAAACTGGGTGGAGACATTGCCAAAATAAACATGGTTGATGAATTATTTTTATGTTTCACAGAAAAAGAAAAAAAAACGTATCACTTTAAGCAGATTTTTAGCAGGAACATATGTTCTTCGCCGCTGTTTCATTGGCTGCATCTCGACTTGGGGAAAACCCTCAATAAGAGAGAAAGAAAACCATATGCACACACACACACACGCAGACACACACATCACTCTTTGACACTAATAATAACTTTGAACCCAACTCACTGATGCCAGGATGTTTTGGTTAGTGCTCGTACACGCGCATGTGTGCGCTTTTAGGAACCTTCTGGTCTGTATTACCGCAGCGAGTGCCAGTTCCTCGAGTCATGACGATCCCTTTGGCTGAAAAGTTTTCCAAAGCAGAGACAGAGCAGAGTAGAGTGAACTGAGGCCGATAAAAAAAAAAAAGGTTAATGAGGAAACAATAAGGCATATAAGCATTTTCCTATGAGATGGTTCACACGATTTGTGGCTGTAGGATATATATTTTTGGGGGACTAGCCTGGGCTTCCCTTCTCCTGCCGTAAAGCTGCCAGAAAGCCAAAACTCGGATTGGTGGATCCCAGCTGTAAATATCCTTGGGGGTGGGAGGGAGCAGGGGATTGTTCTTTTATGTGTGTTTGCATGCACTCTCTTTGTGCTGCAACTCATGCATGCTATTAAAAAAAAAAAACTTGGGCTCACGGTGGCGGGGCTCTAAATGGAAACAGGTTGGTTTGTGGTTCGCATTCTTGCACATGATGCACTGTGATGGGACACCGTGTGAATGTCTCTGCCCTCTTTTGCTTTTGTGCTTTTGAAGATTGTACCGTGTGGGTTTGCTTTATCAAACACAGGCGAGGCTGGAAGGCAAAACTTTGTGGGGCGGGTGTTCGGTGGCTCCCAGACAGGAGGCGGAAAAAACAACAACATTGGGATAAAAAGCTGGGACTAAGCTTTTTATTTCCCTTATGACATTATTTGCAAGCATTAAAGTTAAAAACTTTAATTATTTGTATTTTTATTACTTTTTTTTTTTTTTTTTTTTTTTTTTTTTTTAGACTGAACTCTAGAAAGACTTGTAAAAACGTTGACTAGAGAATAACAAGAGTGGAGCTTTTTTTTTTTTCTCCCGCTGTTTCTCCCGGGTGGCTTACCGTGTTGCGTCTCCTCACATGGTCATTTGAGGTAAAGGAGCCACAAACTGACACATGGGGAAAACAGACGCATAATTGCACATTTCCATCATGGGTGCAGCTTAACATTGGGGGTTTTACTCTGTGCTTTAGTTATCGTTTCTGGTCAGCATTCTTTTTTTCTCTTTTTTTCTTTGGAGCTGTAGAAAAATAAACAATATGGTGACATCGTCAGGCAACCCTTGCTTACATCTGTGAGAGTGGGACATTTCTATCAAATCTGGGGAAAGTATTTGAGGAGAAAGCAAAAAAAAAACAGAGACAATATCATTGAGAAGAATCTTTATTATAACTATTTTAAATGAAACCAGTTCATAGAAGTAGCGTTCATGAATTTCAAGACTTTTTCAACTTATTAATTAATCCTTGGTGAGCTTTAGGCCTTTCTGATGGCGCCAAGGCTTGGTCAGATGAATTAAATTGGGTGCTCCATGGTTCCGTAACTTGGATCCTCCTCAAAGCCAATTGCTCTCTTTTCCAACACCGGGGTTATCCATGTGTGTTTCCCAGGCCAGCCTAACCAATGTGCAGACTACTGTACAACCACTACTTCCTGAACAGGTAGTCTGAACACTGGGCAGGCGGGCTAGGCAGCTCGGCGATACGCTGGAGAAGCCTCAGATGGATACTTACCGCAAATCCAGATGGAGTTTTGTCCCCATTTCTCCGCCTGCAAAGGGGTGAATGAGTGGGTCTCTTAGGGAGGCAAGAGGAAGAGGAGGAAGAAGGGGTTAAATAGAGGTGATGGCCACTGACGGGCAAATTTTGTGACATTCTCCCCGTCTCCCGCTGTGAGGAGAAGCATTCCACGTCGGGCTCGCAGGAGGAAAGACAAGCTGCAGAAAGACCGTGTAGTATAAACGCATCATTTGTCCGAAACAAAGCAGAGTTAATACAGCCGATGTACATACAGCAAAAAAAAAAAAAAAAAAAAAAAAAAAGAATTATTACATTTGAATATAATTGCTCAAAATTAGAGTTTTTAAACATAAAAACTGTTTTTTCTTTGGAGACATTTAGAAAAATAAGTATTTTTCTTAGATTTCCTGGTTGGTGAATAATTCACTGTAGGCCCAAATTTGTGAGCCCTTATCCATTCAGCCACAGGCCAAGATAAAAAAAAAACAACAACAACAAAAGAAACACAGTAAATGATAAGTTAATAAAAAACACTTAAACGTTTTCAGACTCTCACTCTTGCTTGGATAAGAATTTTTGTGGTCAGCTGAGATCCCGCTCAGCTTCTTCCTGCAGATCCCACTGAAACACTGGAATAACTGCACTCTTGTCTCTTAGCATGCCGAAACTATTGGGAAAAAAAAAGCCTCTTGAAGATGGAATACCTGCAACATCTTGATCTTCTTCCTCTTCTTTGGGTCTTCATCTTGTTTGTTTTCCCATCTCCTCCGGTTGAGCCACCCTTTGTCAGTCAGCTTCCCTGTCCTCACGCTCAACGCCAGAGCGCTGCCTAAGACACATCTGTCCAACAGGAGAAAAAGGGGAAGAAAAAGGAAAAGCGAAGGTTTCTCCTTCAGCGGGGAAGGTGGACCGGCTAGAGGTTCGACGTGGCAGAGGGACTGGCTGCCGAGTTCCTGCTTCCAGAGGCAGAAGGAGAAAAGGAGTGAGGGAGAGAGGAGATATGGAGGAGAAAAGAGGTGGAGCTTCCCGGCCCCCCATTTTTCTCTTTTCCTCCTTCGTTCTTTCTGTCTCTCCTCCCGTCTGTAACCCCCTCACCACCTCCTCACCTCTCTCTTTCTCTTTTTAAAATTTTTTTCTTTCTTCGCTGGTTTATGGGGAGAAAGTGGCGGGTCAAAGGTGAACAGGAAGTGAGCTGCTTTCATTTGGCGTGCGCGTTGTAAAGTTTGGGAAGGGAGTGCAGGATTTGCGGCAGAAGGGAGGGAACTTTATAGAGTGGGCAGGATGACTCCTCTCTGAGACCTACATATGTGTTTCTTTTTAGTCCCGTGCTTATTGTACATTGAAGCATATACGTGTTTGGTTTTATTTTTGACGTTTGATTGATGGATGTGTGTAGAGTCGTGGGGCTGAATGAGAGCGGAGGCTCCACGGTCTTTGTAGTGAGGGCAGGAATGTCGGCGTTTTCTTGGCAAGCGGGAGGGAGCCTTGTAATAACTCCAGATGTGCAGCCCTGTGGTCTCCATCTCACTCTTGCTCCCTCTGTTTTTACTTCTAAAGCTGATTTCCTCTCCCTGTCCGACTGGAATAAAGAGCCCTTTATGCGGCTCTGCAGCCGGACTGGTGGCGGCGGGAGGGTGAGGGTGAGAGGGGGTACTGGTTTCAGGGGTTGACATCCTACTAGTAAATCAGAACCAGAGGAAGAGATGCTGAGGAAGAGAGCACCAAAAGTTTGCCTCCTTCACCTTCTTTGTTTCACACACTTTATTCTGCAGTCTTACTTCCACCTTGGACTTTCTGAAATGTTCAGAAGGAAAAGAGGGAATAAAAGAGGAATGCAGACAAAATGATTCCCAGCGAACACTGGTAGCAATAGAGTGGGTGTGAATGACAGAAATCAGGCCTCGCCGAGTTCAGCGTTTGGGGACTGGAAAGAGTGAATTTATTGGGAAGAAGGGAGGAGTTCTGTGGTCGCAGCAGCATTGTTTCCACTGTTTGGATGACCAGGCAAAGCAGATTCCTTCTCAAAGTCTTCGTCAACATCGGCAAGGAGAAGTTTTAAAAATTAATCCGTGGGTTCTGTAAAAACCTCTTAAGCTTTGTACATCCCATGGAGCCGTCATCAGAAAAATGGAAGTACCAAGACATGGCTACAAGCCCAAACTGAGTGGCAGCCATGAGGTCCGGGGTAACTCGCCTTTGAAATGAAATGACAAAAAGTCTCAAGAAGAAGAAGAACGTGTAAAATGTTTTCTACATGTCTAAGATGGTGAAATCATCCTGTACACAGCATCCGTACGGTGAGACACAGTGGTGGCCACATCATGCTGTGGGTATGGTTTTCTTCAGAAGGGACAGAGAAGATGGTCAGAGTTGATGGAAGGATAGATGGACCTAAATACAGGGCATAAGTCAATTTCTCTAAATAGCAGTAGGACTTTAAGAGGACCTGGCACAAAAAATACAGTTTGGACATGGAAAAAAAAGCTCATGTCTAAGTATGATTGAGGACTTGTGATGATCTGTTTGTCTTTTCAAAAAGGCACAGGGAAACTTGCTACAGTAGCCTCATGAGTTCTTTTAAGTACAAAAAATATTTAATTTGAAAATCTGGTAGTTTTATGACAACTGAGAAATCATTAATGTTTTGTTCTTTTTTCAGCAGGACAACAGTCTAAAACATTTGGAAAAATCAACAGACATGTTTCACAAGAAATAAGCCGTGAGTTGTTCCACATTTTTATAGGTGTGAAGTCATCCTACCACATTAAGGAATGAAATAGATATGGAAAAAACGTTTAATGTATTTTGACAGATGATAAGAAATTTAAGCAATTTGATGGAACAATAGTGCTATTTCTATACGGAATGAATTCACTAATCACTTGTTGAAGTGTTTAAAGATTAAACAAGAGAGGCAAAACAAAAGATGATTCCAGCAGGAACTGAGGAAAGGAGCTGATTTAGAAAAAGATTTAGTGTGAGATGAAGGAAAGAAAAGCAAGAGTGTGGAATAGTTAAACAAAAAGCTTCTTGGGGGTGAAATAAGCCTCGTAACTCAATTATTCTGTTGCTGAATGAGACCTCACTAAAATATTTTTGAATCAAATAAATCTTAAGTTGGAGGTTAGAGGAACTTGGTTTTCGTTAGTGTGTTATGTGAAGGTTCAATGTGTAACTTTTCTTTCCTTTGCTATTTTTTTATTCCATTGATTAATTCAAGCTTACATAATATACAAAATTTTACACCTCGTTTTAGTTACTGACTTTTCCATGATTTTGAGAATGACGTACTGTTGGATCCGAACAGTTTGACATAAGTGAGACATTTTTCTGCTCATAAACGAAGTTTTACAACCCTGGATTTGCTGTAAATGCATAAGGTCAGGAAGAAGAAAAATTCCCAATCCTCATTTGAAACTGTATGTCAGCTAAACTACAAATGAATTAAGCCAAATCTATACTCCCACTGTCGTTTAACTATAAAAAAAAAACTCTAAAAGCTATTGCTCTTTTTAACTTCTTTTGTTCCATCTTTTTATACTTTGACCTCTATTCCTGCACATTTGAAAGGCATGCAAGAACTCTAATAAGAAGCAAGTTAAGCGAAAGCTTTTTCAAAAATGGTGCACCATGAAAACCATATGTGCCTTCAAAGCTTGTTTGCATTTTAGGCTCAGGTTAGCGTACACATGTGGATGTTTTACTTCAGTACGTTCTGACTTTTATGTTTAGCTCAGATCAAAATTGCACTTTTTAGATTTACACCGCTCCAATTTTGCAAATGTGGTTTTCATGAAGAAACCTAAGGAAATTTAAAGGCCCAAGAAGAAATTGTTATTTTTTTCCCCCCGTTTTTAAAAAGAAGGGGCAGGGGGAATTTGGAGACAAACAACAACACATTTTTTTCAAATCACAGAAAAAGTAAACTAATTAACATAAAAATGTAACATTTAACAAATCAGATTATTTAGGAAAAAACTATTATTTTTCAGTATGCTTAAATAAAAAGCACATGTGAGAGGGAGGAAAAGGATAAAAAGATACCAGAACAATAAACAAAAGCAAAATAAAAGAACAAAAAACACATTGCTGTGAGAGTTGGGTTCTTTATATTCTGCAAAGTTTTACATTTTATCTCTATTGTTTTGTTTTATACTGTGCAGCAGAGACTTCACATTTGTTCCTGTGTATAAACCAGGAGACTCTCCACATTTGCCATTCATCAATTTGACAGAGTAATACAAATACAAGAACCCCTGATGCTATGATTACGTGACTTTCTGAAAGGGGACTATAAATAATCCTCAGATTTCATGCCGTCATAGAACAGCGAACCTCTTAGTGTGAGCTTTAACCATCAGTGAAACCGGTAAGCCAGAAATACTAATTGAACACTTGGTCTCCATCAAACACACATATGGCGAGCATCGCGATGGCGGAGGTGTTGCCATGGTTAGAGGTTTCAGGTTTTTATTTGTTTCTTAGGGTTTGATGGTCAGATGTGAATAATCACACGTTGATCGGTCTGGAAAAGTCTGGAATTGGATAAAAGTGTTTTACTGAACTGGAAGCGCAAGGAAAAACAAACATATTTTCCTATTTTCCTTCCTTCCTTCCTTAGCACTTTGATAATTACGTATTTAGTTTGAAGCTGTGCCATTTCTAAATGAATGGACAGCATGGTGAAAATATGATTTTGAAAAATGAACCTTCATTTATTTCATTTAATTAATAAATGAACCTTCATTTATGTATTACCTTATAACTAGCCCAAATTATTGGGTTATTTCCTTCCTTCCTTCCTTCTCTGTGTGTAAATCCTGTACAGTATCTCCTCCATATTCACGGTGTGAGTCACTAAACAGGAAGAATGACCTGTTGGGTTCTGCCAGCTGTTGCACATCAGGCTCCCTGTCTTAATGTAGGAGTTTGCTCTGTGTTGCGCTCGGTTTCGCAGGAAGAGTAGAGAAACGGTCAGGAGAGACCGAGACAGTCAGAGCATGCTGCCGAAACTCAATCAATCACGTGTGGGATTTCAGTGTTGTTGCTTTCGGGAATCTGGACGCTGCAGCTTGCAGACCAGTGGGGAGGATTCTTGCCGTGTTATCAGGTAACACTTTACTATAATTGATGAACTATTAGAAAGTGTGTGTACACTGGTCCGGTGCCCAAGGTGATTTGTTAGAAGGATTATTGAACAAACCTTGCAGACTGATGAGTCATAAACAGCTGCAAGTTTTTACACTTGAACCTGAAATAGCTCCACTTTAATAGCTTCCCATTGGACTTCTCTCCGCTAAGGTTTTCTGTTCCTGATTTAAATGCTGTAAACATGTGGTCTTACTTTAAATAAAGTCCAAACTGTATAAAGACTAATTAAGTTTTCCTCAAATGTTCCCTCTACTCTTTCTCACAGATCTGTTGTTGTTTTTAATTTTTTAATGTCCAGTCTTTATCACATTTGCAAAGTCTTCTAGTGGTAAAAAAAAATTACTTCTTTTTTTCTTCACCGGTTCACCAGTTGAAGCGGGTTCATTATCCTCGCTAACTAACTCTCCTCTTGCATCCACATTATGTCGGAACAACAGAACTACCCTTTGTGTTGAACTTTTTTTTTCTTTTTTTTTTTAAGACGCAACTCAATGGGGGAATGGCAGAAGAATGGAGGGAAAGAAAAAACGGAGGGAGGTGAGGAGGAGGGTTGTGAAAATTGCCGTTGGCTGCCACCCAGGGCCCGGTCTTTGTGGTAATGAAGGGTTAGAGGCAGCGTTATTGCTCCCAGATGCCGTGCGGCTCCTCCACATTGCTTTGATGAACGGCCCAAGTCACCAGGACTTTTCTATCAAACTCCCATCGACGCGCACGTTACTGCGCACACACAAACACACACCGAGCGTGCAGACCCTTAAAACAACGTGAAGGCATTAAACAAGCGTCTTCTCGTTTTTTTTTTTTGTTTTTTTTTTTTTTTTACCAACCAATCAACTCCGATTTGTTAATTGGCTCCGGGATGTGTAAGGTCACCATGTACTCATGCATGTTCTGTGGGGTGTTAGGTTTCCACGTGTGATTATGTGTGATTAACATTCAGAAACGGTGCCTGAGCTTTTCAGATTTTCAGATGGGTTTTTTTTTTTTATTTTTTTTTTTTTTGAATGGTGAGCAGGAGGGCGAAATGCATGTATGAATACAGGAGGGAACTTTAATGAATGAGCTTTTACTCTCTCACACAACAGATCCATGCAAACTACACGTTATTCACACACCAACTACAACATGTGCTGACTGGGCTGTATTTATGGATGGAGGAACATTGAAAAGAAAAACTGAAACAGGAAGAGTCCACTCCAAAACCCGATTAGTGGTTTAGGCAACACAGACTTTCAAGTCTATATTGACTTGAAAGTCAGAGTTTGAGTATCAAACAACCACAGGGTTGCGTTTCAGTGGTATTTTCAGTGATAGACCAACACTAAGTAGTGCATAACAGTAAATTGGGATCAAATTTAAAGCTGGTTTTCATGGTTCTTGCAAATAAACATGCATTCAGTTCTTTTTAATCTTTATAAATTAAATCCAGTGCAACCACCTTCCCTGAGCACTCTCCTTACTCATAAATGGAGTCCATTTGTGTGTAATTTATTCTCATTGGAGATACATCTGTTCTTTGAAGCCCTCGGAGGTTGAAATGTTGAAAAGGAAGCCATAAAACGATTCCAACGCTGCTTGACTTAAAAATCTGTGAAGGTTCTCCTTTTCCATGATGCCATCATAGGGCCTTCATGCAATGCTTTTTTGTGTGATAGGAAAAAAACTAAACAAAAATCTTGCCCAACACACCATCACAAACATGCAACATAGTGGTGGCATCATCATGCTGCAAGGGTCAGCAGCAGCAGATTTAATGGGAAGATGGAGGAAGACTAATGTGGAGCAGTCCCAGAGGAAAATCTGCAAAAGGCAAAACTGAATATACAGCCTTAGCTGTAATTGAATGGTTTCGATTAAGGCTCAATCGTGTATTAGAATGGCCCAGTCAAAGTTCAGAACTAAATCAGACTAACTTTGAGCTATTTGGTAAGGAAGAAAAGGAAAATATTTTAGTCTCAATACGCAGAGCTGGTAGAGACATACCCCCAAAAGACCTGCAGCTGCAATTGCATTAACACTATTTTCTGCAAAGTTTTGATGCGGGGAAATTGAATACAATTGCGTGTCACATTTTATCTTCCATTTTACAAGTAGGCTCCACTTTGTGTCTCTTAAAATTCCAACAAAGTGCAGAAAAGCGTTTGGTTGCTCAGTTATAAAATTTGGAAAAGTTCAAGTAGTCTGAGAAGTTTTTCAAGGCCTTAAAGTATTTTATAAGTCAGCCTATAGCGCCCCTTTGCATTTGTCTGCTTGAATCAGTCCCAAAGTGTAGACTACATTCTACAGACTAAGGTCAAATAAAGTGCTTGCATGCTTTTGTTTGTTTCCCCATGTGTCCATGTGAGTGTGCTTGATGTCTGAAATCTGTATCGTTGCCCACTCACGCTGACTTTCAGTTTATGGGAGCATGTGAGGAAGCACTCAGTCTACATCCCAGAACACACACTAGCAAAAGAAATCCTTAAAAATTGATCCGATTGTCGGAGAGAAAACAATAGTCTGATGTGATGCTGCCACGTTGCCACTCTGTTTATACCTGCTGGATCAGACATCAAATCTAGCAAAACATCCCAGCAGTCGAAGTTCTTTATGTCTGCTTTTGTTCATTTTACTTTCCCCTCAACATCTAGACACCCAGTAGTCCTCTGCACTCCTCCTCCTCCTCCTTCTCCTCCATCTTTTCCAGTTCTCCTGACTGGATTTACTGGCCAGAGGAAAGGAAAATGTATGAATCAGTCCAAGGCTGCTCACTCCCCGGGAGAGGGGAAAAGCCAGAGAGTGAGGGGAACAAGGGAACTGAAAAGAAAATAAAAGAACGAGGAAGGCCAAGAAGGAGAAATGCTGAACCAAAAGAAATAAAAGAGAAAAGGGGGGGTGCGTGGAGAGAATGGGAGTGGGATACTCACCAGTGCTATAAATGATGATGTCAGCATTGAGCAGTATAGGGCGATTGCTTGATTTTTGCTTCTTCTTTTTTTATTATTTCTTATGTGTGTGTGTGAGTGTGTGTAGTAGACACCAAGGAGTGCTGGCACTGCCAAATGTGTGTGTATGTGTTCCTTTGTGTGTCTGGAGATTTTACACGGATTCAGGGGATATGACCATTTGGCTGCACAGGTCATAAATCCTTTGATGAAGGAGTTTGGTCTCACGTGAAATCCCTTGCGTCTATTTCTTCTTAACTCTGACACACACACACACACACATGGTTGGGCAGGGCACGCCTGCGGTTAGCCTTCCAGATGGTTTAAAGGTTAGTTAGAGACTACTATAAGAAGAGCAGCGTATGTGTGTGCGTTGAGTGCATGTTTTTAGAAACTCTGTCACCCTGGCTTATTTTTAGCTTGCAATTTTGTTAATTCTTACTTTACTGTGTGTAGTAAAAAAATACAAACTTTCCAACAATAGATCCCGAGGAGTTCAACCACAACATTTGTGTGATTTAAAGAGAGCCGGCATGTCTCCGACTGAGGTGACTAACTTTGAGGTTCCCTCCCTGATACATCAACAGTTGGGCGTTTGTATACCGCATAGTTGTGTGCAGATTTACAAGTACAAGACATTTCGAGTCTCTGCTGTGTTTGTATATATGTGTGTGAGTTGAATACACAAAGTTGTAATCAAAGCCAGAGGCTCCTTTGTCTTGGTCCCAGTTCCTCAGCCTGGGAACTTTGCACAAAGTCTCTTGAGTTTTTTACTCGATTTCTTTTTCTCTCTTTTATGTTTCAGAAACATTCAAACCATCCCTAACACTGCAGTCGCCACTGGTTTCACATTGCCAAAGCCGCAGCATAGCCTTTAAGCACCATTTGTGCTGCCTAACTCCTCTGTTGCATCCATTGTTGTCATCAAAGTGTTTCTTTGTCGCCCTCTGCAGGAGAAGGAGAAGAAGTACATGCTTCCAGTGGACAACCTGAAGCTGCGGGATGTGGAGAAGGGCTTCATGTCCAGCAAGCACATCTTTGCTCTCTTCAACACTGAGCAGAGGTGCCGTTACCCAAAAACACACTGACTACACACAAATAAAATGATGTGAGAAAATTCACAAGGCAACATTCAGAGTTCTGACATAAGGAAGCAGCTGGCAGAAGCATCTGTTTAGGATAGAAAAGAAATTCCCTTATTGTCCCACATTGGAGAGATTAAAAAGAGAATATAAGAACTGTGCAGTAAGTTGGAACATAAGTATTGTGCAGTTAATAAAAATAGCTATTCTGGTCCAAAGGACTATATTACGGGTTCCAAAAGTAGATGTCTATTTGAGAATTAAAATATAGACTATTTACAATAAAACTGCAGAGTTTTGTTACCTGCACAGCAGAATTGTGAAGATATCTGTAGAAATGTTATTTAAAATCAGTAAAAACTATGCAAATACCACCAAGTATGTAAACACTTATTGAGCACTTATTATACAAACTAAGTTGCACCTTACTTATTGTACAATAAGTAAAACAAGTACTTATTGTACTTATATTTAATAATTCAAATATTTTTGAGTTATTATTGGCTAATAACTCAAAAATAGTAATATTTGTGTCTAGGTTTATAAATCGTACCATGCGAACAACTGGAAAAATATACGTATCCATTTTCTTACACCCTTGTCCCTAATGGGGTTGGGAGAGGTGCTGGTGCCTATCCCCAGCTAATGTTCCCGGCGAGAGGTAGGGTCACCCTGGACAGGTCAGCAGTCTGTCGTCAGGGCAACACAGAAACAGACAGGACACACAACTATGTACACACACTCACACCTAGGGAGAATTTAGAGAGACCAATTAACCTGACAGTCATGTTTTTGGACTGTGGGAGGAAGCCGGAGAACCCGGTGAGAACCCACGCATGCACAGGGAGAACATTCAAACTCCATGCAGAAAGACCCCGGGCCGGGAATCGAACCCAGGACCTTCTTGCTGCAAGGCAGCAGCTCTACCAACTGCGCCACAATGCAGAAAAATAAATCTGATGCCGTAAAAATGCAGCTTTCAAAAAAAAAAATTGTGCTGTCTACAAGGTTGTTATTATATTAGTTATATTTTCAGTTGAAATGTGTGAAGTTGCTCAGGTTGCATCCTTTGACCCACGGTTTTGCATCCACAGAAATGTGTACAAGGACTACCGTCAGCTGGAGCTGGCCTGTGAGAGCCAGGAAGACGTTGATGCCTGGAAGGCCTCGTTCCTCAGAGCTGGAGTTTATCCTGAACGCGTAGCTGTAAGCCTGACGTCTTTCCTGACCACAATGACGTGAATATAATCACGAGTGTTAAAAAGAATGTATGCATTTCTTTTAAAACATGCAACGTTTGTACGAATAGAATCCTTCCAATTTTTTTCACATTTGAAAATTTTCAGTAAGCACACGTGGAGAAAATGTTCATCGATTGCATCGTCGGTTTCATTGTTGTCATGCCTGACATGTTGTGTGTCCTTCTTAATGTCTTTGCACTGCTGTTGTGCTCCTCGTAGGAGAAGGAAGGAAAGGTACGGTATCTTTCCCAGCTGTTTCTTTTTTTTATCATTCACACACATTTTTATGAGCTTTTTTGAACTTGTTTTTTCCATTTAGTTTAATAAACTGACAATAATCAGTAAAAGGTAGCCCACATTTTCAACTACTGCAGGTATTTCAAAAATAATGAGGGTATTTAATATGAATAAGGAAACATCATAAATTCAGGAAACATAATTATGTTTGCCCAGTAGGGGTAAGGGGCAATGTTTTTTTGTTTTGTTTTTTCAAAGTAATTAATGCATAATTACTGTGTTTTCAAATGTTTCCTTCAAAAATGAAAGATTGTAATCCTGTTACAGAACTCAAATAAATCTAATAAACACTTTGATTGCAGTCTAAAGAAATATATGAACACACTTACAGCATTGTTATTATAGATACCTCCTTCTAAGCTTGTGCTTCTGTTTGATTTAGCTTTAGATTCTCTTACATGCAGGGATTTTCAGCATGCAAGTTAAACTAAAAATTTGAATGTAGATTATTTAAGTGCTGTTGTTGTCAATTATAGCTATGGTCAAAACACCCACTTTAAAAATGAAACACCAGTAAAATTTACTGCAATTCTGGACCAAAGCAAACTATTACAGCAGATTCATTCGGAAGCAGAAAGACCTTTTGCTCGCATCGTTTCCATTTGAGATTCAGTGTGAAGAAACGATACGCTTTCAAGCTGCAAGTTGATAAATCGTCCCTAGAAAACCACTGTCCTCCCCTCCACACGTCTGACCTCTGGTTTTTGACAGTCCTGCTTGCCTGTGAATCATCTCTACTTTATCTCCGCAGAGTGACGGCAGCGACGAAAACGGCTCAGACAACTTCATGCACAGCATGGACCCTCAGCTGGAGCGGCAGGTGGAGACGATCCGCAACCTGGTCGACTCCTACATGGCGATTGTCAACAAGACCGTGCGCGACCTGATCCCAAAGACGGTCATGCATCTCATGATCAATAACGTGAGTCGTCAGCGAGACTTCTGTGAAAGTAACTGAAGCTTTTAAGATTAAAAGTGCAAAAGAAGGTCATTTGAAATCTTTGCCATTTTTTTTTTTTTTAAAGACAAAAGAGTTCATTAATGCTGAGATGCTGGCCCAGCTCTACTCATGCAGTGACCAGAACACTCTGATGGAGGAGTCTCAGGAGCAGGCGCAGCATCGCGATGAGATGCTCAAGATGTACCACGCCCTGCGGGAGGCGCTAAGCATCATCGGCGACATCAGCACAACCACAGTGAGCACATCAATGCCGCCTCCGGTGGACGACTCCTGGCTGCAGGTCCAACGCAGTGGATCCGGAGGAAGGTATGTCAGACATAAACGTGAAATAGTTTGAATCTTTTCTTAGATGGCATATTCTGGCCCTCACGGTGGTTACAGGTTTCTTTATGCAAATTAACGTTTTACAGGTGGGTCAACCTCAAAACATAATGAAAGCGCCAGCTAATCAACTTTTCAGAAAAAAAACAAAGAAACAAAAATAATATCCAACCTCCTAAGATAAACCTAGTTCAAATAAATAAACTGGCTAACCTTGCATTTTAAAGCTTTTGTGCAGTCAGCATAGAGCTATAATTTGAGCCTCTGAAAAATCTGAATCTACAGGTCGGCTTGATCGGTACTTTTCTAAAAGCTCTTTATTTCCCATCTCCATTTCTTCCCCAGGTCTCCAGCAACCAGTCCGACTCCAAATCGCAGGGCTCCACCGGGCCCACCAGCTCGCCCAGGCTCCCGTGGACCCCCACCGGGACCTCCTCCTGCTGGGGGCCCCCCTGTACCGTCTCGCCCTGGAGCATCTCCAGATCCTCACGGCGGGCCACCTCCCACCGTGCCCTCTCGGCCTAACCGCGCCCCCCCAAGTGTGCCAAGGTGAGTAGAAACATGAGAAGCCTTTTAAACCCAGGAGCCCGAAATGGAAACATGTTGCAAAAAAAGTTGGACATTCAACCCATATTTATGATATCCTATGTCAGGGGAATGTGAAGATGCCTGGATGAGGGAATAAATGAGGTAAATGAAACTAGAGAGCGCTGCTTTGTGATAGAGGATAGTAGATGAAGTAGGCAGACGATTAGAAATCCTTAAGTAGATACGTTTTAAGTGGCACCGACTACATTTTTTCCTTTTACTTTGTAATTAAGTGAACTTTAAACACAATAACATTTCACCGGCTACAAATTATAAACAACTTATTATTTGCACCCATGCTTACATCACATCAGATAATTGTTTTCGCCTGGTGTCCATGGCCTCTATGTTTCCCTTGTGCTTTTCTGTGTTTGTGATTTATTAATGATTTTAAAGCTAATTGTCTTAAAGCCGCTTGCCTCTTGTTTCTACTGTAGAATCTAGTCTCTGTGCGAAGCTCTGTTTGGGAGAATTAAACAAACATAAACTAAAGATCTCTTTATGGGTCTTGATCACGGATTTATTCTTAAAGAGAGCTGCGCACATGCATCGCTGGCCTGCCCCCTTCACTGTAACTCTTTGCATTTTTTCTGTCTCCCTGCTCCTTCCTGTCCTCTCTCTCTCTCTCTCTCACACACACACACACTTGTCACACACGTAACTACGGTTCCTCCTGCAGAATCACTATCACTGACCGATGAAGACTAACGTTTCTCGGTATGTTGGTTGCTGTGTGTTCCCCTAATGCTCACCGTGTTCACAAAACTCCTCGGATTTCATCTTTTTTGCTGCATGGCATTTTTTTTTCTCTCTCTTTCTCACACTTTTCTTTTCTCAGAGCAATGCATGAATCTTTAGGAGTTATTCGTCTGAACCAGGTCACAGGGTTATTTTTGTTGCCCAGGAGAACAGCTTTTGTGTTTTTTTTTCTTGAATTTTGGTTGTAAACACCATGACATCTCACCTGTCCTTTGATGCATCTCTGTTGGTTGGAGGAAATGCACAACAGAGCTACATTCAGGATAACCCCAGGTGTATGTGCAGTCACATCATCTTCATTCATTCTCCCTCTCAGGCCTGTTACACTATTTGTTTCCATGAACTGAGAACTCTGTAATGGTGGTACTTTTGCGAGTTATCCATGCGCGGCCCTACAAGATACAGTTCTGTGCAAAGGAATTCATAACCCTTGAAGCTTTTTGACATTTAGTCATGTCAAAACAAAAAGACTTATGCATGTTTTATGAAGATTTGATTTTATTGAGCAGAATCTAACGCATAGCTACGTAGAAGGAAAATTATACTTGCATTTTAGATTAAAAATTTAAAGTGTTATGTATTTGACTTTGGCTCTTCCTTTCAGAAGTGCTTTGGGTTTTATCTCT
The DNA here is from genome assembly GCF_019740435.1 of Gambusia affinis. Taxonomy (NCBI): domain Eukaryota; kingdom Metazoa; phylum Chordata; class Actinopteri; order Cyprinodontiformes; family Poeciliidae; genus Gambusia; species Gambusia affinis. Next base: position 12,124,553 of record NC_057884.1, on the reverse strand, counting down.
ACCACCTTTGCACAAATGAAGACTAAAATATTTTTCAAATTCTTCCTTGAAAAATACCTTAAACACTGTTAGACTGAATGGACATTTCATGTCAGTCCAGTGACATTTAATAATTTTTTTTAGCAGTTGGACATCTGTATACTGATATTAGATTACACAAAGTTGGGCTCTGTTCACCACTTACTTGGTTGCTTTACTTAAAATTGGCTTATTACAAATCCACCACGCAACTTTCAGGTTTTGTCTGCAAAGCATTTTGAAAACAAATCAATTTCCTCCAGCTTGACAATTATGCCCGACTTCGTCTTGGTCTGTCACATAAAATCCCACTAACATTTGAAGAAGTTATGGTTCTAACCACACAAAATGAGACCTTCTTCAAGGGTGTGGATACTTTTGCAAATCGCTGCAAATAACTGTGGGGGTCTGTGAAGTCTTTTCGTGCACCTGTATGAATAATCCTTGGAGAACCTAAAGCCTTAATCCAGAGTGTCGCGAAGAAAGCAAAAGAGCAAGAAAAAGTTCACTTTATGAATAGCAATCTCACCTCTTTTCTTTTTCTTATGTCTCTCCCTCTCTGTTTGTCCGTGCCAGTCGGAGACCCCCACCTTCTCCAACACACTAGATCTCAGAGCTCCTTCCTCCCTCCTTCATTTCCCCTGTCTGGACGAGAGAGGCGCTTCGGACAACAGCGCCACCTTCCTCTCGTCTACCGCCTGGTCTGGCCCTCCTGCTCCCGCCTCTCTGCCCCCCATCCCCACCCGCCCCTCTGTTTTCACACAGAGGCAGAATACTTGAAAGCATGACTTACGTACAACTTTGTTCCTCACAGTTTAATCGCAGAGACCATGAAATGATCCCATTAGACAACTGAGTCAACGTATTGTATATCCACGCAAGTTCAAAGCAGAATGCTTCCCCTCTTCTTATATCACGAGGGGTAAACATTTGCAAGTTTAGCATGAATCTATGCCTGAGCTTTTCTAAAGTGTCGCCTCAGTTTTAGCGTTTGTTTCATTTACTTTTATCAGGATTTGTTTGCTCACCTTTATTTTGAGGAACAGAATGATGTAAACCGAGAGCCTTTATTCAGGGTGGGACATTTCATGCAGATGCCCCCAAATTCCATTTTTCTTACTTTCTCTCTTTTTTTAAAGCTAATCCGTGCGCTTTCCCACCGTCCAAATCTATAAAACAGCAGCAGCACCCAGGTGAGGCAGACATGGATGACATCTGTATTCTTCAAAAAACTTTGAAAAAACTGAATGGACAAAAGTCTCGTTCGTTTTTCCGTTTTATCCCCTCCGTCATCCTCCTCTGCTGTAAAGCAGAAGTCAGAATCACGTAGCGGATCCTCTTATTTTGCCAGCAGCAGACTTTAGAAAGTCTCACTGTTGCTGTTCTTACAAAGCTTTGTCACATCCTCTTCTCAAACTGCTGCGCTCACAAACAACCAATGCAAAAGAGAAAAGTGGTTTCTCAGTCTTTTTAATTGTGAAAAGATGCATCTAATGTAGTTTATTTCCCCCTTTTCGTTCCTCTGCTTACCAAGGCATTATTACTACTGATTAATTTTGTAGAGGAACTTTTTCCAACTTTCTTTTTACACTGTTCCACAAAGGGCAGATTTGCAAAGTTTATTGCGGGGTAAGAGATTTAATTCAGGAGTATCAAACTGAAGTGGGCCACATTCCAATTTTTCAAAACCATTTTTCCTTTCCACTGGTGAATCATGTATTTTTTATTAATTTATTCCGCTAACGCTATATATATTTATTTTGCATTCAAGTTGCTGACCTGCCATTTCTTCTTTCTCCCTTTTCTCTTGCTCTATTTTCTCTCAGTGGTCACGGGGGTGAGTGAGAACATGAACAGTCCCAGTCTATGCATAAGGTACCACTGCTTGTGTTGAGTCGTCACATTACTGAGCAGAAACCACCTTTTAATCCCTTCGTTCTTCTGCCACTGAGCTCTGCTGTCGGTGTTATGTGTTGTATTTTGACCCCAAACACAAACAACCCACTAGCCTTACCTTACACACATCTTTACCCTGTGATCATTACGAGAAAAAAAATTACCTACTTGTGCATCTCTGATCTCAACATCTGCAAAGCAAACATGAAGTCATATCTGATTTAACAGTAATTAGTTTATTAATGTGTTATGCATTTGTGTGGTGCATTTTACTAGACGTGTACTCTCTTCTGTTTAGATAATTTAGTCTACATTGTATGCAACATCAGAATATTTAAACCATGAGTAAATGAGCATAACGGAATACTTGAAAAATAATAATTAAAAAATTGTGCTGTAAATGGATGCCGGCAGGCTGTTTGATACTTTTGCTTGCATCAGGGAGGGTGTATTTGTGTTTTCTCTCTGATTTTATAAAAGGTTAAACAGGATGACGGTGTGTGTGCAAACTGGCTGAGGACAAACCCTGCTGCTTGTCTCAGCTGATGTGAAAGAAACTGTAAGATTATCCTGGAGGACTGCTGTACTCTCGACTACATATTAAAAGACCTCTATGTACTTTAGTGTGTGTTTTTATTGTTTTTCTCTAACATTAGGCACTTTTCATGAATAATGATCACAAAGTTTTCCACAGTGAAAGCAGAAAATGGAACTAAAATTGGTAATAAATGAATAAAATTAAAGAGGAACTAATTAGCATACTGTAGTTTTTATAATTTGATTTTATTAGAAAACTTGCTGCTTGATAAAAGTCTTAACCTATTTTTAATAATTTTCTGTGGACAATACTTGTGTTGGAATTACACTGGTCATATAAAGAATATGAACTTTTGGCAAACACAATAGTTAGATGTAAAATAGTTGATGTATTTATTGGAAAAATGAATGTGTTTATGATACCAAACAATTTGGTGAATCCCAACAAAAAAAGGACAGCTCGAGTTGCTCAATTAGTTTTATTCAGGAGGAAAGTATTACCCAAGAGAGAAGGAGAAAGAAAATAGCTTGGGTTGAAGCAGCACTCAAAAATCAGGTTGCTTTGTGATCCTTCATCCTAAACTCACTTCAAGTTTATATTAAAACTGATTAGCTGAGATACTAACTTACTCCAAATAAATATTTTTTTTTTTTCCATTTTGTTGATGTTTGTAATAAACCACAGCCAGTCAGTAACGGCCAACATCCCAACTCTGCACTAACAGACATACACACAACCCATACAGCCAGTTAATGTGGCAAAGCAGCTTCTCCCAGAATCCCCCTCCACACATCAGGCATTATGAATATACAATATATTATACAGTTACAGTATATACAACACCTCTTTTACAATAGAGACAGTTAATGTTTTTCTTGGTGTCCATCACATGTGACATCTTTAAGTGGTGAATTAGGGAAATCATTTCATCCACCTTGTTGATTTCACACAACTTGGGGGGTGGGGGAGGATGCAGATTGTATTGTGCATTTGTCTGAAAAAAAGCGTTCAAATAAAAATATATATACATTAAAACTAAATCTGAAGATAGAAAATGTAGAGGTTCTTTAAACAGTAATGTTGTGTTTTACTATTGGTGCTTTTTGCAATTCCTGTAACTGTACCCATATATATATATATATATATATATATTTTTTTTTTGTTGTTGTTGAATTTACTGGTTTGCTTTGAGAAGTGTGTACAGACTATCACATTATGCACAACTACTTCGCCTTCTGGGAATAAACATTTCGTGTGCAATTTCAAAGCTTAGTAAATGAGAGCCAATATAAATGGGTCTCAAATTAGAAATTTTCCAATTTTATTTAGTCAAAGTTATAGGAAGGCAATCTGCTTTGAAGAAGAAAAAAAAAATCTATTGCTAGCCTCTAAACACAAGCCAGAGTTGTATTATAATGTTGGGATTCTCTCTAATTCCTTGCTTTTAATGCCCAAAAGAGATATATTCACAAGTGTTATTACCAAAGACCTATTGCTGAATTTTGATGACAAATGTAACATTTATTTTATGAGTTTAATACTTTTTCTTTACCCAATTGGTCCCTCAACTATTGAAAAGACTTTTTAAATTTTAAGTTGTCCTATTTAAATCCCATGGCCATATTCTGAGTGCGACAAAGCGCACACCAGCAATTAAATTCAGGGGAATCCTCAGCATGAAGCTTCATAGGACACCCCGTCCACTTTCACTGAAACCCATGCACTTCCAAACGGTCAGACAGCACAGGGTGAGCTGTGTGAGAAAGCTTTGTACAGATTTAGTGCAATCATATTTGTATAATCTAACAAAATTTTACAAAAGCAAAGTAGAAGAGATGCACTTTTGGCTAAGAGGAAATCTGGATTCCAAGCAAAAAATTCACATACAGTCTCACTCATTCCGTTTGTCAAAGATGTGTATTGAATCCTTTGATATGTAAAACTACACATGAGCGTAACAGAACACAACAAGGTCTGAAGAATAGTGTCCCAAACGTAATGCCTGATGAAAATAATTTTTTAAGCTGAGACGCTCTGTTGAGGAAGAGAAGAAAGTGGCTGGAATGTGAAATATGTCTGTGGTGAAACCAGCAAAATCCCTCATAACACATGTAATACAATATCTACCATAGTAAAGATAAATTTAAAGAAATAAGTAGGGAAGAAACCTTTAGCACAGCGACTCAAGCTTTAAGAACAGAGGTGTGTTGTGCCTTCAACATACTGAATCACTGTTAAACTTCAAGGGGTCTTTTAAATTGCATTCATGCCCATATTTCATCTGGTCAACCACCAGTTTGTAACGGTGTTGACGTCTCAGTCTAAGCACGTTTAAAACACGTCGACAAAATAAATTTCACAAGTATTAACATTATGTAATGTACAAACATAAGTTATTTTCAGTGTTTGAAGTAGGAAACAAAGGAGACGAACGTAGTTCTAGAAACGGTACCAATCAGCAACACCCTCTTTAACTTCCTGGATTTGATAGTGTAACTTAGCAACCAGGTGACTTCACAAAGTGCACCTGCTGACTTAACTTTGTCCTACAGTTCTCTGCATTTAATGTTAGTCCAACCAGCCTGATGTCTGCTCTCTGCACCCATCTCCTCGGATATCACCTACATTTAAATACTTGGGTTTATCACATTCAAATCTGATGCTTTTGGCATGAGTACAGTGAATTGAAACTGATTTTAGCACAAGAACAGCTCAATTTTAGCAGCTCTTTGAGTGCTGTACCAGCAAAGGGGAAGAATATACGGCCCCAATATTGCACATGTATGAGATAAGTGACAAAAGGAGATTAAGCAAGTTTTGTTTGGGAATACTAATCATCTCCCATCTGTAAAAAAAAAAAAAAAGAAAAAAAAAAAGAAAAAGAAAAGACAAAGCAAAACAAGGGGGAACAAACAGGGGCCATTTCAGTGTAATTGGGTGAGACGGTTGTTAAAGTGTCAAACGTCTTGAGATGTGTAAATATCTTCATCAAGCTACAAATCATTCAACCACAGAACCTCAGTCACACTCTGGCCTCACACCACCAGGATCTTTACTTCATCCTGTTTGTCAGGCCGATAAAAGAAAGGGATGCAGGGATTTTCACCCAGGAATGGCGGTGACCGTGGAGCTCCCTGGGGGTTCTGGATCTCCTGGAGAAGCTGCATGATTTGCTGGGCGGTGCCGTCCTCTCTGGGCACCAGAGGTTTGGACTTAGTCTGAACAGAACTAGATAGTAATGTTTGGGATGAGGCAGCTTCTAGACCTTGTAGTGGGGAGGCCTCAGAGAGTGGGCTGACCTCCATGGCTTCTGTAGTGAACAACACATGAAGTTTCAGGATGATAAAGTCGATTAGAAAACACAACAAATACACCAGAGATGCACTTAGAGGTTGCCTGGCGACTGGAATATGTTGATTTTAACCTGACCAGTTTTTTTCAACTTAGAAAATGAACCACATAAAAAAATAACATGCTACCAAGTTAAATGACAACAATGAGAGCAATTGCAACGAACTCAGTTATGCATTAGTGCAAAAAAAAAAAAAAAATGCTGGGATTTTTAAAAATTTTGTTGAATTTACACAATTACAAAAATGTGAAAAATTGGAAGGTCTGATTGATGCAATTTAGCGACTGCAGTCTAGGGAGACACATAAAAAGTAAAGATGGGGCGAATTGGCCCATGAGCCTGCTTAGTATTACTGGTCTTTAATCCTCTGACCTCCACTGGACATGAAGTTGCAAAGTTTTTTGATTTGGTCCGTCTTGCTCTTACCTTCTCCATCATGCTTATGTGCCTGCTGCTGTAAGTGAGAGTGCTCCTCCCCAACAGGAAGCAGGTCGGGGTTTGCTGTTCCCAAGCCGGCTGCGGCTCCAGTGTAACGATTGTACCAGTCGTTCCTCTCGGCCACAAGCCTCAGGACAAGATCCTGCAGCTCTGCCAGTTTGGCCTGGTGGCAAAATGAGACAAATCATTACTACTGGTGGTGCAAAGATAATTTATATGTGAAAGAGAGAAGAGAAACTGATTTTAATCTTTAAAGTGATCTAAAGTACTTTTATGCTGATGAAGAGTTTACAGAGTAATGAGAAAACACAGAAAAATGTCAGTTTCAGAATGTGCCTCTCCATCAGAACTCGTCAGTACAGAACCTTCATCTCCTCTTTGTCCTGGGCCAGCATGTTGATATACTGCTCTTTCTCCTGGTGCTTCTGCTTCATTATGGCCCGCTGACTTTGGTACAGGGCGATGTACTCCCCTTAAAATAACAATGAGTAAAACCAAAAATTCAATTAAATTCATAAACTATAACCATAATATTTCTAGAAAGCAAGTAGTTCATACCTATAGTGTCAGTCTCTCCACTCAGCTGGATGCAGCGGTGCTCCAGTTCCTCCACCCGCTCCTTCAGGTCGGCTTTCTCCCGCATGAGGGAGGTGAAGCGCTGCTGGAGCTTCTCCATGGCGGCTTTCAGCGCCTGATGAACTTCAACTGGGACTCCTTCTGCTGAGGCAGCATAGCGGATACTGAGAGTTCACATAGTGACCAACCTATCATAGCTATAAACAAAACCGCGTGAAAGCCAGAAGGTGAAACTAATTTACTCTACAGAGCGACATGCGACATGGTACTTCAACATGAAAATACAGATACTGAAAAGCAAATTGTTCCATTTTTCTGACCTGAATGCTCGTGACTGTGCTCAGTGTGACTGTGTTGTTCATGACAATCATCATGCTCATGGCCATCTTCGTGAACAGGTGTGTAGTTGTGGTGTTGCTGCTCCAGTCTAAGGGCCATGGCCACCTGTTGCCGAGCTGCCATGTGGAGCCTGTGCTCCTCCTCCAGCTGCCTTCTGGCTTCGTCCCTCTCTGCTTCCACCTGAGCCAAAGCCCCGTGGATAAAATCCTCCTGTTGGAAGAATGAAAAGGTCTGGTAAAGGAGAACTAACATGGGAAACAGAAAATGACTATCAAATTATGTAAATCAGGTCAGCCACAAAGTGACTTCCATCTCTGTACCTACCATCTCTTTCTGGCTCTCAAAGTCTTCTGGGATAACAATAGAAGACTTCGTAGGACTCTTGGCCGCTGATTGGCTTTCCACTCCATCTCCTAAATTACATGACAAAGTAGAACAATAAAAATATTGGATGCATATAACGTTACCCGTTTTGCAAGTAAGAATAAGTCAGTATTTGTAGTGAGTCCTGAGTGGTTCCAGCTATCTGCTTATTGCTCGGATAAAGTGTCGGTCAGACATTCAGTTTCACTAAAATTGCACAAGCTACTTCACAATTGGTCAGATGCTTCACATCATGTTTCACATGAACTCATTCAACTTCCACCACAAATGAACTTACAGCTGTTTGCAACAAATCAACCAAGTACAATTTAAATAGCTCAACACAACTAATAATAAAAGCAGGTGACAATTAGTCACAAAATGGTCTTTTTAGTCCTTGGGGAAGCCCCTTCTAGCAGTTTTAAAGTGATTCTTAGGCAGACAACAACTTCTGGGCGCATTCACAAGGGCGAACGAGTCCGGTTCAGAAATATAGTTGAAGTTTGAACATTGGAAGATGTTTAAAAAAATTCAAGTCAGACAAGTTCGAGATGAATTAATCAAATGTTCTGAATACCAAATGATGGTGAACTCTGAGACATTCTTGGGATTATTGACCCTTTAAAAAAGGTCCATTAATTCAACTTGAATAACTTTCATAAAACAGTGTTAAAACCGGATATTTCTGCTCATGTAAGGTATACAGGACTTTAACAAACGCTACTACAGTAAAGAGGAATATCAGCACAAAAAGAAAAACACTAGCAAAGCATGAATACAGAACAAACCCTCACCCTCGTCTCTGGACGTCGCCACGAGAGCTGAACTGTTGAGCAGCTCTTTTAGCTCAGCCTTCAGCTGCTCGTTGTCTCTGACCAACTGCTCCAAATGCTCCTACAAGAGGAAACCGAGGGTGTCTTTTAAAACAATACTAAAATTACTCATGAATGTTTTGAGTATCAGGTAACGATGCAAGAGAAAGGGTCAATAATTAAGCATAAAATAACCAACACCTGACATCAAGTAAATGAGTTTATGTAAATGTTTAAACACTAAATGTGCTAGGAGTAAGCATTTTGAAGTGACACTTCAGCCTCAAAATTTTATGCGATTATTTTGAATCTCATCTGCACAATTTTTGCAACACCTTAAGATGCCTGGCTCAAACAAAATCCTGCCTCATATACAGTATTGGTACCTTAAAGGTGACCTACTATGCGTCCTTGAAAGAGTTAGTATAGCTCTATGCGCTATACAAAACATGTTCATTACATATTTTGCACGTAATCATCATTAGATAAAGAGATTTTAGTCTAGTCAGTTCTTCCTATTCTGAGCTCCTTTCAGAATGGATTAAGGGCTTTTTGTCACTTCAAATCCAAAACAGCCGCTGAAGGCCACACACTCCAAATCAACATTTACACTCGCTGGTGAAAATGGCTGCAAATAGATGCACAATTTTACAACCATACAACTTTGAAAAGCAGAAGTAGAACCTTTCAGAAGCAGTTGAGTATACTAAAACGTGCAAAAAGTTAATTTTGCAAAATAGGTCAGCTGAGGCATTTTAAAACCTTGGTCATAATTTTACGATTCAGGGTCTGTACACACCTCTGCTTGTTGGAGCTGATTCTGGCTGACATCCAGCTGTGCACGGCCGTGACTTTCATCATGCTGCAGTCGGTCCATGAGCTGGGTCTGCTGCAGAAACTGTTGGTGGAGCTGTTCCCTGTCTGCAGCCAGAACCTGGTAGGCAGCACAGTACTGCTGCAGATGGGCCACCACCTGGTCTCTCTGCTCTAGAACGCCCCGAGTCTCCTGACATTTTAGCTCCAGCTGGAGGCGACAAAAGAAAAAATGCACATTAAAACCAAAAAGCAACAAATTATTTCTCAGTTGCTCAAAAACTAATTAAATTCCAGACGACATTTTCATTCCCAATTATGTAAAAATGCAGGGGAAAAAACTGTGTACAGTTGATAAATGTGTTGGTGTCCATACAAAGATTTTACTGTTTTGAAGTATTGAGAGTAAGTTTTAACACTTACTGAGTGTAAACTGGAAGGTAATTCTCAGTTTTAATACTTGTATCCTCAATATATATACATATAAAAGAAACTGCAAGGCTTTATAACAGATGTGGCTATGTTACCTGCTCCTTGACGTTGTGCAGTTCCTCTTGTAATTCCCCCATCCTGCGTGCCAACTCCTTTTTCACATGTTGCTCTGACTGGATTGCAGTGGTCAGCTCCATATTCTCATTAGTCTGTCATAATGATGGAGTAACAGGAAACTTGGATTTAAAACAAGCTCTCAGTCACTTATATGAAGCACTAAAGTAATGGGTGGGCTTCATTAATTTTCAATTTTAGAAAGCAACAGTATAAAACAAACACTTGAAATGGAAACACATTCAATGCTAAAGGAGACAAATTAAGAAGATAAGATGATCAGAGTAGTGGTAGTAAATTTTTGGACTCACCAGTTTGACAAAGCCATTTTGTAGCTCGGCCAGCTGGTCTTTCAGCGTGCGGTTCTGGGTAAGAGCTCGGCTAATTGTGGCCTTGTCTGACTGAACGTCCTCCAACATGCGTCTGCGGTCCCCTTCCTCTTGAGACTGGCTCTCCACCTCCCGCTCCAACTCTCCCAGGCGTGTCTCCTCCTCTTATATATATATATATATATATATATATATATATATATATATATATATATATATATATATATATATATATATATATATATATATATATATATATATATATATATTCAGTCTCATTTTGAAATATCAGGGATAACTGACCCACGTGATACGTGACATGCTGTTATTTGTCCATCCACATGTAGAAATAAAACAACTGAATGCACACCTGAGCCTGGTATTGAGCAGTAATGGCATCTTTTTCCTGTTGTAAACTACTGAGGGCCTCCTGCAGAGCCACCTCTGCCTCTGATGGTCCTGAAGGTTGAGGCTCAGCATTTTCCTGGGCTGCCTTCTCCGCAGACAATAATGCTGTAAAGGAAAGAGTAAAACTTAACGAGCACACCAATGACACAGTTTGATTTCAGTTAACTGTGGTGTGGAGCTGTTTTTTCCCAATAAAACTGAGAAAACAAGTCTCACCCGCAGCATTTTTCAGCTCTACAATGCTGGCCTCCAGCTCTTGGACTCGGTTGATGTTTCTGTCTCTCTCCTCTGCTACCAAAGAAACCTTCACACAGAAATGAAAATAAATCATTACAAACAGTCAAGTTTTCAGCGGTACTGCCAAACACAGAATATATTTTATCATTATACTTGTGCGAGCAGCTGTTCGGTTTTGTCCTTCCACACGTGGCCCTCCTCCTGGATTCGTTCCACATAATGATCTCGCTCCGTCTTGAGCTGGGCTATAGACTCCAGAAGCTACAACAACAAACATATACAACAATATTAGTCGACGTGAGTCGAAGTTAACCTTTATGTTTTTAAATAATCAAGTTTGGAATGAGACAAATGAGCTGAACATTTCTGATTACTGCACAAGGATTCTTGTGTCCCTGATAATATTGGGAGCTGTAAGAAGAACTACCTTCAGAACAATTTAAATCTAACAACCTCTAATAAAGGTTCAAATGGCCACGTTAGCATAAATCTACAATTCACAAGTACCAAAATAGTCACCTGTGTTGTAGTTGGTGCAGGTCTCCACCAACTTAAAAACAGTAAAATCTTGTTACTTTGCTTTATTGAAGCTGAATTGAACCAAAACTATTCAGTATCCAGAGTGTTGTCCCTCAGGGACAACACCTTTTAAAAATGAAATCTAGGAGCAAACTTTTGGATTTTCTCACGTTGAGATGAAAATCTGATGGTGAATTTGTAAGCTACCTGGTATTTAGTCATATCCCTCAGAGCACAACAGATGACCTAATTATATTGAGGAGGGGAATTGTGGATGATATTAATGAAGGATAAATTCTGTTGCTGGAGATAAAGGTTTATGCAAAAAAAAAAAGAAAAACAGGCTTGATGTTTGCATGAAGGTTTGTAACTCCTATTTTTACCTTAAGGTTTCATAATGTACATGTAAGAGGGAGGTGCCTCAGACCTGGTGATTACGTGACTCCAGCTGCTGCTTTTCTTCCAGTAGCATCTCGATTTTTTGGTTGAAACCGGGGGAATCTGACTGACTGGAGTACTGGAGATAAATAAAAACACATTGATGTGAAATCGGAATGAACAATGAAAAAGAAAGATCTGCTTGTATTATAAATGATCGATATAATTTAAACAGTAAAAATCAGAGCCAGATGTGATGTTCTTGAATAATGAAGCATGCACCTGTTGTAGCATGAGGTCCGCCATCTCCAGCCTCTTGTGAAGATCGTCTACCTCCAGCCTCATTGCAGCATTATTTTGTGTAATCTGTCTCAGCTGTTCAGACAGCTCTGAACTCTGCTGCTTTGACTCCTCACTTAAATTACTGTCAACACACAGACATAAATTATATTCCACTTGCCCGATGCTTTCAGAAATTGCATTGCCTGAACAGCACTTGTTGGCATTAAACAAGACTAAGTTGGTAGTAGCAAATTTAAAGCAGTATAATATAAAAATGTATTCCTATAATATGCTCACTAATAAAAAAAAACTTACTTGAGTCTCAGCACCTCTAGCCTTAAGTTGTCTCTTTCTTTTTCAAGCTCTTTGTTTTGCTGAAGATAAAATGAAAAAAAACAAAACATGCTTTACTTATACTTAACATGACAGGAATATTTCAAATACATTCAACTAAGCTGATTTCTGTTTGACATGCATAAGTCACATGAAAATTTATTTCATTTTAGAAGTTACAGCTTTATTCATTTGTCTCATAACAAATTCATTAAACTATGTTACCCTCTCAAACTGCTTCTGCTGTGTGGAGACAGTAGAGAGAGTTCGCTCCAGCTCTGAAACTCTATGCTTCGTTGTCTGCAGACGGTTATTGAGGTCCTCTGCTTCAGCTATGAACACACATGGAGTCAGAGCACATCATCGCAAGCGCGCAAACACAGTTACTTGACCAACCGATTATGCAAACCTAAAATCTTCCAAAAGTCATTTTAATGCTCATACACACCTGTTTTTTGTCGTGCAGCCTGTTGTGTGTACTGTAGTGCTGTTTGTAGCTCAGATTTTTCTGATACCAGAATTCCAATGGTTTGGATATGAACCTTATAGAAAACAAATTAAAAAATATTTAAGATTCCAAGGGTGGATTTTACTTGTTTATGCAGCACCATTTATTTAAAAAACAAAACAAAACAAAACATAAAAGCATTGCATGAAACAAAAACATGTCAAAATGTAATATTAAATGTTTTAAAGAAGTAAATATTTCAAAACTTCATTATCAAAGTCAGAGTCTTTGATCAAAAGCTGCTGTAAACATAAACGCTTTTAGTCCTGTTTCAAAGGAAAGAGCAGTTTCTGCACATTTCAGGTTTTCAGAGTTTGTTCCAGTGCAGAGAAATAAAATACACTGAAACCTTAGCATGTATCACTCTGAGCGCTGAGGGGAGGAAGGGAGAGTTTTGGATCACATTACCATCTATTTATGGAAAAGCGACACCTTGCAATTGTAATTTGTTTTGCTGGTATATTTCCACAGGAATGCTTTAAAAAAAATCTAATTATTTCTAAGGGATTTACCTGTAACTGCTCCCGCATTGCTCCGTGCTCCTTTGAATGTTTCTGTTCAAATTCCTTTCGCTCCTGAAGGCAGAAAATTACAAAATGCATGACTGGCCATGACAAATCTCAAAGGCATGGATCAAAAAACATGGAATTGAGTAAAACATGTTGTAAAGGTAGGAAAATTAGAAAAACTTCCAACCTTCTGCAGCTGATCTGTGAGCTCCTGAGTTTGATGTGCCTGCCAAGAAAACATAGTATAAAATTAGAATAAGAGGGAGAACTAAAAAATAAGTCATCCAATAATTAGTACACCATTCTATCTCAGAAAACATAACAGAAAATTCTGCAGACAAGATCTTTTACATGCCAGCCACACAACTACTGTGCAAAGAACAAAAATAATAGCCATGTTTGGTAATTCCTAATGTGTTATATTATTTAATGCTTGCTTTAATGTTATTGTGGATAGTACATTAAACTGGCTCAATAAGCCCTGAACATCATGCAACTACAAGCCAAGTGTTAAGATGCCTGATTAAAATGTGCACCCAATGGGGTGCTTATGCTATATTTAGAGTTCCAGAATGCACCCTAATCCACCTGAGCAACAGATAAAAACGAGAGAGAGAGATAATAAAAGATGAGTGTGATGGCCTGGTGGTTATGATAGCATGCAAAATGCATTACAATCCAAAGCATAATGCAAATAAATAACTGAAAGGGAGGTTAGGGTAACAATGGAAAAAGCAAGGGCACAGAGGTATGCATACACACAGCTTCTTACCAGCTGGTCTAGCTTGGTATTGAGCTGAGAGTTTGTTAGCTTGCTAGATTCCAGGGCGGCTGCCAGCTCCTGGTTCCGACTCTATCGCGTGCACACATGCATCCGGGAAACAAAACAAAACAAAAAAAAAGGAAAATAATAAATAAAAGACACGGATAAGGTGAAGGAACAAAAGTCAAACAGAGAACACAGGGGAGGAAGATAAATATTTAAATGTGAAATATTAACGTGGAGGCAAATAATATTACTGTTACAAGTGGTGGGTAATATGCTTTCAATGATGAAAAATGTCACATGATTAAAATAAAAAAAGGCTAGTTTTAAAATATTTTGAAGGCAATTGGACCAATCTTGGAGAAAGTAAATCCTATTCTGAATGGTGTAAGAGTAGCTCAGGAGGAAAAATATACTAAACAAATCCAAAGTGGGAAAAATAAGTTTTCCATCTTACCTCCAGTTCTCCAGAAGGTGCAGCTTCCCCATTCACATATGGAGCAGATGTCGACTGGAATGACAATGAAATCACAATTTATGAGCTTGGAGGGCAGTGTGAGGACAACATCTCCCCATACAGTTAATCTCTGCAGGCATATTAGTGGATAAAATGATTAATTCAAAAACTATTATACCCTCGAATGTTGTATAGCAAGCAAGAACCCCAATTAATTTAATCACATTTGTTTTCTCAGATTTTGGATAGCAACATAAACTTTATAAAGGTGAGATGATTACAGAGTTAATCTTTGTCAGAACTGAGCAAATTTAACATAAAACACACTGTGATATTAATTGTTGTTTACAGTTTTCCAGTGCCAAACAAAGTTCAGGGAGGATACTGTAAATCCGATAAGAACACCAGGTGATGGAATCAGTATGAGGACTGGCAAAGCTGAAAATGCTTCCAGTGCATTCTTGCAAACAATAGATGCAACACACACACTGGTTGGAAATGTAGACCGGCAGGGTATTTTGTTAAAACCCTAACACAGCATGACAAAGTGTGAGGGAGAAAGAGTGAGAAATAGAAAGGCATGGGATGACAGGGATGTCTGTAACACCCTACCTCAGAGACCAGACCATTTAGTTGTTGCGAAAGTTGCCGCAGGCTCTCTGTGGAAGACAATGGTCTGCAAGATAGACATGCCAGATGAACGCAAATTATAAACCTTCCCGTTTTATGCTACAAGCAGCAACATCGGTGCACTCAAAATAACAGTGGAGAAAAGATAGCATTGCTTTTACAGAGTGTCTGAGGAACTCAAATAAGTTATGAATGTTGACAGCCAATTTTGCACAGAGATTATGAAGTATTGCTGCTGGAAAAAAGCAAGTATGCTGAAAGAACACCCAAAAATTATTGACATGGAGCTAAACTGAGCCCAGGCACAGCAGTGTGTTTAATTAATAGATCAGCATTCAGTTATTACAAAGGTAAAGTACGACCACTCACATCAAACAAAAAAATAAAACGATCTTCACCTCTCTAACTTTACTTTGCAAAAGCATTGAAAGTTGAAACAAGGACCAAATAGATCAGAAGAAACCATATTAAAAGGACCAGACATCCTAGTTTTTCACATATTGTAGAAAAAAGAAGGTAAGAAAAGATAACTCTCAGCAAAAAGACTAAATAAGTCAAAACATAAAAATAAATCCTTAAAAGACATAGATTGCAACAAATTCCAAATAAATTTACGTTTACTAAAGTAAAAACAAATAATCTGTGTAAGATGACTGAATAAAACAAGTTAAATTACATCACTGAAAATTAAAAACCCACCTAGTTTCCTCCTTTAAACTACGGTCACCGTTGGTATCTGGGAAATCCTGTACAGAGAGAAAAATTGGACGCAGAGGAGAGTCAGCAAACACACGGGTGGATTTGTGTCCTACGACTGCGCTTTAAAATATCACAAAAAAATGACTTTTTGGTATTTTCTATAACTATGCCACATATCCTACTTTTCCTAACTTCAGACAAGTTCACAAATTCTTAGGCTGAAAATGTTGTATGTCAACAAGACATGGCAGCTTAGGTGCATTTTAAACAACAAAACAAGCATGCAGACAGAAAAAAGACACACCTGCAACTCAGTGTTGTGACCGACAAACTCAGAGTTAGTAGCAGCGTTAGCACTAGCAGAGTTAGACATAGGGGAGTCTCTGCCGGACTTGCTGTGAGGCTCCTCCGGCAGCTGAGGAACAGGGGACCCCATGGCCTCCATGTCAGCAAAGGTCTGGGGTAACATACACAAAAATGCCAACTCACTTTTAATGTAAGACAAGTGTTTACATGTATTGGCACACAAAAAAAACCTGTCATGTTAATGCAGTTTACAGTTTATGTCTAAATGTTAACAAAATAAACATGAGGACAAAACTGCAATCCTCAAACATATAGTGTTAAATGGTTTAGTAACTAACTCTTGCCAATGTCTGTTACTGTAAACTGCATTGTGAACACATTGCAGTCTTATTAGCATTTTAATGTTAATGTGTAATTTGTTTGAGGTGATGAAAATAAGCATATTTCAAAGCAGGTACGCTCGATGTCAAAGAAAAAAAGAAACAAGCTGAAAAGTGAGCGGTGTTCTTGTTTACCTAGATATTCACCTGCATTGAACATTTAGTAACAGGAATCACTGCTTTGTTTAGCTTAAGAATATGCAAATGCCAACCACTAACACTAGACAACAGTTATTAAAAAAACAACAACAAAAAAACAATGTACTGACATGCAGTGAACAAAGAATGCTGCACACTCCACCTGTTTAGTTTAGAAGGTTTCTTGACATGAGCTTACAAAAACAAAACAGAATCAAGACTTGGGCTTTAACTGATTGTGTGTTTTGGTCAATGTGAAAAAACGTGAACAGCAGACAAGGCATAATCTTGTCCACCAAAAATGAGGAACAGCTATTTACAGAAAGAAGTGCAGAGAGGGGGAAGGACAAGGGTAAAGCAGAAAGAGAGGGACAAAGGCTCACCTGACAGTTGCCATTAGGTGGGACGACTACTCCATTGCTTTGACTGAGAGCTTTTAGAAAACTGTCAAACTACAGCAGAAAGAAACAGCAGCAGACAGAAAGAGAGAAGTGACAGGGCAGAAAACAACTCAAAGTCACAGAGAGATAAATGATAGAAGCAGCTACCACAAGGAAGAGCTGCGGAGGTTAGTGTGCGACAAGAATAAAGCGACCACAAGATATGTTGCCATCATTTGTATAAGCTCTTTTTCCTCTCAATTTACAGTCATAATTAGGCCTAAATTAAATTGGATTTAAACTACCAGTAAGCTTCTTAAATTTTTCAATATGAATTATATGCAAGAAACTGAACTGAAATTTACAATTTACACTTATAAGTTTAGGCTTTCCAATCATACCAACAAAGAGTTGTTCAAATTAATAACTGATATGTTGTGAGAGAGGAGAATTAAATAAAGAAAGGAAAGGTGAAAAGATGCTGATATTTGAAAGACAATGCAAAGGTAGAGATTCTTACTTTACAAATGGCATTTTTAATTTAATGGTCATGCTTGTGATTGCTGCAGAGTGAAGTCACTGTTATTGTAACAGTGAGAAGAACATCGACAGCTGTCTAAAGAACGGCTGTAAACGCAGGTCAAATGTCATGAGGCAGAGCCAAGTTATGCGCATGTGCTGTCTGAAAGTAGCACCAGACACACACGTCGTCATTAGCCTTCTTAATATGATCAAAGACTGTTGGAATTGGAGCACAAAGCAAGAGGCAATGCTTAATATCAATATGCTACTTCAATGACACTTTTGTCAAAAAAACAAAATGTGTGTTTACAATAACTCTTATCATAACCAACATTATTAGAACTACTGTTTAAAATCTAATACACATTTCCTTTCTTATGACTGACAATGACCACAGAGCTTTCCTATATAATCTGACATTCTCTATTTCTGAACATATTTAAGAGAATATCAAACAGAACTGCTTTGCTAGCAATCTACATCAAGAAATTGAAATTTCTGAAATTCATAACATAGTTTTGAAACTAGCAGCATAATTAGTGCACAAAATACAAAGGGTAAAATGCACATGTAACATTAGGAGGCAATCTAATCCAACAACCAAAACAAGAAAAAAGACTAAATGAACAGAAAGTTAAAGAAAAACTCACATTGTCTGGGGAATCTCTGTCTGCATCAAGTTGGTTCAGTTCCTTCACCTTACGCTTCTTCTTGGATCCTGTTCCACTTCCTCCTCCTCCCCTTTCTCCTCCCACAGAAGAAGGAGAGCTCTTCTGTTGAAACTCCTTCAGCTGAGCAACACAACGCAAAAAAGAGCCTTTTACGTTCTTTGTCTGCAAAATATTTATGTCTTTCTTTAGACAAGTATTATCCAACTTGTAAAATATAAAGAGGGCTAGTAGGACATTAAAAAAGCTCTCACACTTTGCAGCAAAACTATGTTAAAGTAATATATTGCTTTCATATTCTTACTTTTTAGCTATTGTTCCAACCACTGTTCACCATATATATATATATATATATATATATATATATATATATATAAAAAACGCTTCACATATTCATTTAAATTATGGATATACTTTTGTGTAATTTTAGATCTAACATTAGGCCTCTTTGCAGCTGCTCCCCAAATGTCAACAATTGATATTAAGTAGGTTTCTCAAGTTGAATTTTGTCTGGCATGAAGCAACATCTAAGCAATCTCTACTAATGCACCTTTAATCCACTTATTCTAAAAAAAAAAATAAATAAACAAACAAACCAAATACTATGCCACTCACACAACAGATGCTGTTTAAAACAAACACAAAAATATAGTTCAATCTTGAAAAACCCCCCAAAAAGAACAGAGACGATGTTTTAAAATGCATGAGTTGAAAAATAACATTTTAGGCGCAGGGGCTTGAAAAGTAACAGGAGGGATAACAAGGAAATCAAGTGACTAATCAATTTTGAAATGGTGCTTCAAATTTATGATCACCTATTTACAAAATATATGAGTCAAAGACTAAATATTGAGGAGTACAGTCGGCGAAAAGTATTCATCTTTCTACAAAACTCCTAAACACCTCCTCTTCTGTCCGAGAAGAGGGGTGTCAGCTGTCAAAACAGTCCCCTTATTCAAACCAGTTCACTATGCTAGCAAGCTAATTTTCTGAAGTTCAGTTTTATATTTTCTGAAAACGACTGTTCGTAGCCCAATTTCTAATGTTAATATTTTTTGCAAACGAGTCAAAAGGTTGTCAAGCTTCTGTGTTATGGCATTTCCACACATCTGTAGCAATGTATTCGTTAGCTTTTGAGCTTATTTGCTAATGTTAACTTGCCTTAGCACGTTAAGATTTCGCCAATGACTACATTTACGGTTGTCTTGAAAGACGGGTAAACCTTTGGCCCACTGTTGAGTTACTCGTTGTGGCACTAAGATGAATAAGATATTGTGAATACAACTTCCAACTAAGAACAGACGAAGGTTAAGGCTATCAGTAGGTAAATGTTATCAGTAGAGGCCAGGAGACAGGCACCGGTCTTTCCTGCTCATTGAAGCCGCAATATGAGTGCGAGAGGAGGAACGTGCGACAGCGCAGAGGTCGGAAGACGTGTAATGACAACACCCGTGCTCAGTCATGGAATTTATAATACAAGTAGAAACACAGTTGAATTAAACTTGCAGGCAAAATAAATGATGAGTATATAATGTGAAATTAAGGAAAGTCATTATTAATACACTTTACCTTTTTCTTAGCAGCAGCGAGTTTTGTTTGCCTACTCTGGTCGGCCATCCTGCTGCTTTGGTGGTCAAGCGACCGAACCACGTCATCAGTAAGGTGCTAATAGATCCTTGCATCGGTAGGGGGCGCAAAGCCCCCGTTTTTAGGGGGCGCAGCCAGTTTTAGATAAACGTCGACTTGTGATATAAAGTCGAGAAAAATGTGACGGTAGATCCCATTATTATTACACTATAAGTTCTTTCTCTTCTGTGTTTATAAGCACTTTTAAAGCAATCTTTAAGACGTTATTTGCAACTTCATTTTTGTTTTAGAAAAGGGTCAGACCATAGTGCGATAATTACTCTAATACAATGTCAATATCAATTTTATTTATAAAGCACTTTAAAAACAGATATTAACTGCAACAAAGTGCTGTGCAGTATTCATAAAACACATAACAATAAAACACTAATTAAAACAGACAGGGCGAGTAAATTAATGTCAGGCCTTATGCATGATAAAGCATACAAAACATTTTTACGAGGTTTAACAATGAAATAAAGTGATATTAATTAATTTCTACACAATTTTGATAGGTCATATTGGAGCTAAAGTAAAATTAAATAGATAAACCTTATTGTGTGATTTTTTACTATATTTTACTTGCATAGATTCGATTTGTCACTTTCACAGCTAAATGAAAGACTATCAAACTGTTCATTTTTGCAACAATCATAAATCTTGGGATATGGTACTGGTTTTTAGAACAGAATGCCACGCATGTGAAGAGTTCATCGTTTGTGTAGTAGATAAAGTAACTTGATCCCCCTTAAACAACTACACCTTTTGGGTTCAAGTAATTAAATACAACAAAACTACCGAATTTGTAATTTATTAAATATGATGAAAATAGCATTGATTTCCAAAATAAAAGTTTTCTATTCTTTATAGCTGTAAATTTAACATATGTAAATGTTTAGAATTAACACAAAGTTTGAAAGTAAGAGTGGTCTTTGGTTCAACTGCAAGAAACTGAAAAAGCAGAGCAAATCTTACAACCAGTTTCACTTCCTGGTTATATTGTTAGATTTGAGTAACATAGCTCTCTCTAGCTCCTTATAGGTGTAGAAGGAAAAGGAGGAAATGAGTGATCCTTGAAGAAATAACTTTATCTTCTAGAGAGCTAAATATTTGTGAACCAACTCGGGGATCTGGTTTTTATAAAGCATATTCAACTTTTTTTTTCTTTTTGATAACTTTTTTATGTTTGGATTTTTTAATATATCCCTTTTTAGGTTGCCCTTTAACATTCATAATGTGTGAGACTCTGATTTAGTTTTAATTTGAATTATTTTCCCAGCTGAGGACAACTGCTTACATCTCAAAGTACTTAAGAACACTTTGGAATTTTGGGTAAATAAAATTGAAATATGGAGGCTTGTTTTTCTTAAATTCAGGGGCTTGATTAATTAAAAACAAACAAACTAACTAAAAAAAACAAAACAATGTGTCGCCTATTAATTAAAGAAAAACAATAAATCATAGTTTATAGTTAATTTCTAGAAATGTCCACCAGGTCAATCCAAAATAACTGATAAAAAATATGTTCATAGATACTTATACAAACACCATAAAATAAATTCAATTCTTTCTGTCAAGTTCAATCTAGTTTGATACTGCAGTTACTGACCTTTTGCATAGATTTTCAGATTGGTCTTAGTTTTATCAATCTTTTACATTTTCAAAATGTTTCTAGAAAATTTTTGAGGTATCCACTGCTCTTCTATACTCATGAACACACTATTTTTTTATGATGTAGAAGTCAGTGTGTTTTAAATCAAGAAGAAAGAGAGCCATCACTTACTGGAAATTTTCATTTAATTTCCAAATTGTATATTAGAAATGATGGAATGGCTAAGCAGCATTTATGTTGAAGTGAACAATAATATTTGCAGCCCTCATATCAAAACAGACAAACCTATGAATGAATCATCCTGACAGTCAGCTCATCTAATGAAACATGCTGTTTATTTTAAGCCATAATGGTATATTATTCATCAAGAGAGCGATCATTACAATGCCTGATACTAGAGTAGTATCCACAGAATTACTTGCATTCATATTGCAGCTTATTTTGTAGGATACTACAACACGTAAGAATGTTCTAGAAAAGCAAATGCTACCCAAACTTCAAAATGTAGGAAATATGACGATGCAACGCCTTTTCGCCGGTATGTAGAGTGGCGTGTCATTGCACCAACTGCATTTATCGGCGTTGCTGACTGACAGCCAATCGGCGTCGGCGTAGTGGTGGACAAGGCGATGACGTTGCCTGAAACTGATGTGTGCAAATCAGCGCCGGACAGCGTGCTGAACGAAACCAATCATCGCCTTCCAGCGAACAGCTGCTCAGCCAATAGCAGGCCTCCACGACAGAAAACCAACAACGGCTTATATATGGAGAAAGCACACTTCTCTCAGCATCATTCTGAACAGGCAAGATCGTAGAGTATACATAAGAAGATACGCAACTCATTCGGAGGGAACTTGACTGGATTGATTCATTGTCGAGGCCTTTAAATCGTTGATAACGCTGTAGTAACGGTAAGTACATAAACCTGTGTAAATATTATTGTAGAATATTGTGACATTTCGTTTTCCACTTAGCATAAGTGTTTTCTAAATCGTGTCATGAAACCAATGTAAAACGCTAGCAAAGCATTGACAACAATACAGTCTCGTTTTAACACTGCAGTTGTCATTTCAAGAAACGTAATTTGAATGCAGGGTGACTTTGTTAAATTTTTATTCGGTCTTCATTCTTCCATGATATTAACTTATACACTAGCCAATAACTGACATTAATGCTAATATTTGTTAGAGATTAAGACTATTTTTTCTGTTATTCCAGCTTGTAATTTTACTTAATGTTTTTTTTCCCATGTATTTGGTTGTAATGGTTGTTTCCTGTCTCTAAATGGTGGGCAACAACTACAAACTTCTATTGATCGGTTAAGGAAGGAGACCTCGTGGTGCATTCTGGATACTTAAACGGTCTTATTTTGTCTTTTGTAGGTTTTCCTCATTTCTGCGTCCAGAAAAAGAGAAGCAAAGATGAAGCTGTTGTGGCTTGTAGTGCTTGTGGTCGGCACAGTTCGTGCTGATGACGACGAAAAGAAGGACAGTGTGGGCACCGTCATAGGAATTGACCTGGGAACAACCTACTCATGGTAAGGAATTAAGTCGCATTCAAAATTTCAGACACCTTTGAATTTTTTTTTCTTCATTGATACCAAGAAGAGTACTCAAAACTAACCTCCTTTTAATTTTCAGCGTTGGAGTCTTCAAGAATGGACGTGTGGAGATTATTGCCAATGACCAGGGCAACCGCATCACCCCCTCATACGTGGCCTTCACCAGTGAAGGTGAGCGTCTCATTGGTGATGCTGCTAAGAATCAGCTGACCTCTAACCCGGAGAACACAGTCTTTGATGCCAAGAGGTTGATTGGTCGCAATTGGGGCGACTCCTCTGTGCAGCAGGACATCAAATACCTGCCTTTCAAGGTGAGCTACAACTCTTAGCTGTTGCGGTAGTTGTCATAATTGAAGGGTTTTTATTTTATGTTATCCAGATTCTCTCTTTTTTTTTTTTTTTTTTTTTTTTAAACATTCGTGTGTTATTTTAGGTTATTGAGAAGAAGAGCAAGCCCCACATCCAGGTTGACATTGGGGGTGGCCAGATCAAAACCTTTGCCCCAGAGGAGATCTCTGCTATGGTCCTGACCAAGATGAAGGAGACTGCTGAGGCTTACCTTGGCAAGAAGGTAAGAGATGTTTCCACAAACCACTTGTTTTAATTACAGTTTCTAATAAATTTGTGAAACTTACAAAAAAAAATGGCTTTCTTTTGTGCTCAGGTCACACATGCTGTGGTCACTGTCCCTGCCTACTTCAATGATGCTCAACGCCAGGCCACTAAAGATGCTGGCACCATTGCTGGTTTGAATGTCATGAGAATCATCAATGAGCCGTAAGTATTTAAACAAGACACTGAAATTATAGAAATATTTTCCTTCCTGCTGTATAATATTAACTTCTGGTTTTTACTTGCATTTAGTACTGCTGCTGCTATTGCTTATGGCCTGGATAAGAAAGATGGCGAGAAGAACATCCTTGTGTTCGATCTGGGCGGTGGTACCTTTGATGTCTCCCTTCTGACCATTGACAACGGTGTGTTTGAAGTGGTAGCCACCAACGGTGACACCCACCTGGGAGGTGAGGACTTTGACCAGCGTGTCATGGAGCACTTCATCAAGCTGTACAAGAAGAAGACTGGCAAGGATGTGCGCAAAGACAACCGTGCTGTGCAGAAGCTCCGTCGTGAGGTTGAGAAGGCAAAGAGGGCTCTGTCTGCCCAGCACCAGGCTCGTATTGAGATCGAGTCCTTTTTTGAGGGAGAAGACTTCTCTGAGACCCTGACCCGTGCCAAGTTTGAAGAGCTGAACATGGTAAGTTCAGTCTTCTTAAAAAGCTGCACAACAGTAATGCAACAAGGTTTCTCTAAAGTGGCTTACAACTTTCATTTCTTTTCAAAATCCAGGACCTGTTCCGTGCTACAATGAAACCTGTACAGAAAGTCCTGGAAGACTCGGACCTGAAGAAGCCTGACATTGATGAGATCGTACTTGTTGGAGGCTCCACTCGTATCCCTAAAATCCAGCAGCTGGTGAAGGAGTTCTTCAATGGCAAAGAGCCATCCAGGGGCATCAATCCTGATGAGGCTGTGGCATACGGAGCTGCTGTCCAGGCTGGAGTACTCTCTGGAGAAGAAGATACTGGTAAGTCTTCTTTGCTCAGTTGAAATTGTTAAACATGATTAAAATAGCAAGTGTTTGCTTATCAAAAATCTTTCTGTCCTTGCAGGAGAAGTGGTCCTTCTGGATGTGTGCCCCCTCACCCTTGGTATTGAGACTGTGGGAGGAGTCATGACCAAACTGATCCCCAGGAACACTGTGGTGCCAACAAAGAAATCTCAGATCTTCTCTACAGCCTCTGATAACCAGCCTACTGTCACCATTAAAGTTTATGAAGGTAAGAATTGGACAGCACTCCAAATGCTTGATATGAAATTTTAAAATTGATCATGAATGTAAAATGTTAAAAAAGCCTAATCATTTATTTATTTTTTTTAGGTGAGCGCCCTCTGACAAAAGACAACCATCTGCTGGGCACCTTCGACCTGACTGGCATTCCCCCGGCCCCTCGTGGAGTTCCACAGATTGAAGTCACCTTTGAAATTGATGTCAATGGCATTCTGCGTGTCACCGCGGAAGACAAGGGAACGGGCAACAAGAACAAGATCACCATCACAAATGACCAGAACCGCCTGACCCCTGAAGATATCGAGAGGATGGTGACCGACGCCGAGCGCTTTGCTGACGAAGACAGGAAGCTGAAGGAGAGGATTGACGCCCGCAATGAACTGGAAAGCTACGCCTACTCTCTAAAGAACCAAATCGGCGACAAGGAGAAGCTTGGTGGCAAACTGTCAGATGAGGACAAGGAGGCCATTGAAAAGGCTGTTGAGGAGAAGATTGAGTGGATGGAATCCCACCAAGATGCCGATCTGGAAGATTTCCAGGCTAAGAAGAAGGAGCTGGAGGAAGTTGTTCAGCCTATTATCAGCAAGCTCTACGGTAGTGCAGGTGGACCTCCACCAGAGGGTGCTGAGGATCAAGAAAAAGATGAGTTGTAGGCAGGCTTGAAGTCTTTCGTTGCCCTTTTCCCTTTAGGTGGCATTAACATGAATTTGAACTGATGGGACTCAATTGTGAGAGGAGTGGCAGGGAAGGGGTGATGATAACAAGCAATCATACTGAATTTTCTAAAAGACTTGAAAACAAACTTCAGTGTGAGAAATGTCCTTCGCTGCAAGGTGGAGATTCGTCAGCCCAGATGAGGCTTGTTGCTGCTGTTCTCAGGCAGTCCTGATGGGGGTTTTGTGAAGGGGAGGGGCTTAATTGGGTGGGCAAGTTATTAGGGGGTACACTTAGGATGGTGTCTGTGGGATCGATGGTTCTGTTCACAGGCAATGCTCAACGTTATTTATTGTACTTCTGGAAAGACACTGAAATAAATGTTTCATACAAACTAGTAGCTGGTGGTCTCATACTGCATTAATTTGATGTTTGATAGGATTTGCTTCAACACAAAATTCAGGGTTGGCACACAGTGTTGATTTATGCCTTTAATCTCATGTGCCCAAATTTCACATAATGGGATCGAAGTGGTTAAAACTGACATTTGCAACAGAATACAATTCTACTTGAAACTGTCATCCAGCAAAAAATAAGAATTTTAATGGTGAAAATAGTTTAAAAGGTGTCTATTAAGTTGAACATTGAAATTTGAAACCTACATGTAAAAGTTGACACTCTGTAATAAGCTGTCAGAGTTAAACTTACAGGCAGCTCTAAAAATCAGTTTGACTTCTGGAGTTTGCAGAAACTGACATGAACCTTGAATTGTAATAAAAGTTCACTTGACAACAGTCACAATGCAGTCATTATAAATAACGCCTTGAGAGTCCATTCCTGCAAATGCAAAAGCCAGATTGATCGTTTCAAAGTCTGGACCATCGGTCTGCGTCCCATCTGCATTCCTTTCCTTACACAGCTGCCATGGCAATAAACACATGGAGTGGTCCAGGCGGTTTGGTGGCAAATCTCCTTCAAATTTCATTAGGGTCCATCTGCTCTTCTCTGCAAACACAGAAAACAGCATGACATGTCTGGTCTTAAGAAACACGGCTCCAAGAAAATTAAAACCAGGAAAAGGCAGTGTACCAGTATTAAATCTGTACATTGAATTGATGGCACCATCTACAGTCAGCCCTCCAAATATATAGATGTTTGCACCCTGTACCACAGCCGAATGGGCTGCAACGCCTGGGGGGATATCTCCTTTTGACTGCACTTTCTCCCACTTCATGATCCCTTTAAATATGGATTCCATTTTTAGATTAGCCAGAATTTCCATAGTTAATATGTTTTACCTTGGTAAGAGGCTTACCTGAGTCAAGAGAATACATATCATTGAAGAACTTATCTCCAGCCATGCCTCCATGAATATAAATCTTCGAGCCAACAGCAGCTATGACATGTCCGTGTCTGGATGCCGGTTGCCTTCCTTGTGTTTCTGGCTGAAACCAAGTGGAAGAAACTGGAAAACATTCACGCAATTAGCATGAATCTTTTCTTGAATTTGTTACCATTGAAACAATGTTTTTTGAGGAACTGTCTTTCGTATTGTGCATTTACACACACTACTGAGATCAAGTTGTAGAGCTTTTACAGAGAGCTCCACAGTCAGTGCAGCAATGTCTGCTGAAACTAAAATGATATCTGAACTCAAAGCAGACTGGATTTATAGTATTCTCTCCTGTCAATCTTAACAGTCGACTTCTCAATTTTCATACTAGATAGTTTAGAAGACAGTGTCATATATAAACACTTAATTAGAATTAGAATTCGACTTTATTGTCATTGCACTGTCACAAGTACAAGCAACGAAATGTAGTTTGCATCTATCCGGAAGTGCTATACAGGATATAAATATTTATATACTGGCTTGATGAACAATTAGCCTGTATTTTTAATTTAATTTTAAAAAGTAGCCATTATGAAACCTGCCCAATGTCCCTTTCTCTTTGGGATGACAGCAATGCTATTTATAAGAATACACCTAGATGCAGCAAGGTGGTTATTAGAGGGAGTTGAGCAGCATTATGTACCTCGGACACTTATTCAACTTTGTACAAAGCTTAAGCAGTTGTCACTCTCCATTATAGCCAAAAACTGCATGCCTAATCCTCTTTCATTCCATACTAGTATAAAGATAATTAGATACAATTTATTCACTTACAATCAGAATTTGTTAAAATCTTATTCTTTACATGGACCCTCCTTACACTCCTCCAAAAGAAGTTAGCAATTTTTTATTTATTTTTTATTTTTTACAAAGTTTGTGATTTTTATTGGATTCAGTTAGCATTATTTCATATATTCCTCAGTATTCATAGCAAAATACTGCTTATTATTATTATTATTATTATTATCTTACACAGCAGGTTCTTTGCTCTCTAACCTGTATCAAACACATGAAGTTTGGTATCTGAGACGGGTGTAGCGCCTGCTTCCCCACCAGAAAACACATACAATTTGTCCCCTAAGCAGGCTGAGCTGGTGTGGTACGTCCTGGGACTGGGAATCTCCCCTTTTGCTTCTACATTTTTCCACTGAGGCTCCTTGTCTGGAAACAAAATAGACTTTACTGTTTTTATAGGAATTATAAACAACTGCTGATTAGAAGAAAATCTTAAGACAAGATTTACCAGAAAGGTGTAGTTTCTGGATAGATTTGCGATTCTCCGTCTGCTGTGCCCCACCAAACACCCACAGGCACTGTGGACAGCTTTCGGACACAAAACTGCAGTGTTCATATCGGGCTTCTAAACCTTTCCAGTCAGATGTGATCCATTCATGATTATCTGGTAAAAAAGAACAAACATACAAATCCAGACTCATATCTTTTAACTTGAAGGAGTCACTAGTCAAGTACATAACTAATGTTTTACTTACAAAGTCTTTATCATATGCTTAGGCTATAACAGATACACATTAAAAACGGCTTGTGGATATTTTTTTTTACCTAGATTTATAGCATATGACTCTGAAAAACTGCCACTGGGATTAGCTCCCCCAACAATAGCGATTCTTCCTTTTCCTCCATCTTCAGAGGGAACAAATGTGCAAGTATGACCCACACTAACCCCTGGAGTGCTTCCACTTGGTATCAATGAATACCTGTTGACAGCAAAAAGGGTTTCAGAGAAAAACCAACAAGAGATCATTTCTATTCTTACATAAAAAGTACAAATGATACATTTTTACTATACATACCAGATTCCTTCTTTAGGTCTATCAAACGGGTCAAGCACTGGGAGAAACTCCATGGCACACAATGGTGAAGTTAAGTCAATCTGGAGTTATTTATTCTTGATGTCTGCTTTGACTAGGACAATAATGGCAACATTTCCTTTGTAGAACGTTGGAGGAAACATTCAATTTACCCTTACGTAAAAACTTAGCACAAAACAAAAAGCGAAAAAAATGACTGGCTTTTAAATGTTATTTTTTTCTTTTTAAAACAAGAATTATATGTCAACTTTAAAACACTGTTGAAATTAACTTCGTTTAGCTGGAAAGCTCCAGGTGGAGTCAGGAATAACAGCACGAGCTTTACCAAGCTTAGCATGTGGAGCACTTCCTCCACACCTAACTGCGGAGTGCGGAATAAAATGAGAACAAACTAGTAATCAAGATCATTTAACAGTTCTCTGACACCTTTCATTACGTGATGCTGTTTACATATTTAAGTAAAGTTAAGACGTTTACTCACCAGCGTAAACATTCTAATTCAAATCAGGAATGAGCTTTAGGAAACAAATTATGTGTAGGTTTTTGCGTTAACTACGCTATTTGGTCTGATTCGGACGTATTTGTCATGGTTTCGTGGTGCGCATGCTCTGTTAATTGCTTCGCTCTTTTTCTTCTTATTTTTCCCCTTCTTCCTCTTTTATGGCGGTTGGAAAGCAACGTATTGATGTGCATTACTGCCATCTACTGGAGTAGTGCGGACCGGGACGCCACATGTATATTATTCCACACAAAACAAAACAATTTCTCTATATCCTTTCTTTTAATTTTGTCGTCTTTTCAGTAGAGAACAAAAATATTCCGAAGTGGAAAGTTTTTTCAAAAGATCTTGTATATTTAACTGTAATTTATTGTCTTGTAGTTTTACATACTAATTCCCTTCTCTCAGCAGAATATTTGGAACAGAACAACAAAACATGTTTTATTGTATCTTCTTGAAAACAAAAATTATATTTTCTTGAGCCGTTTTGCGTTCGCACCTGCCAGCCACCGTAGTTTGCAGCTCGTTTAGCATATGATGAATGCGGTTTCGCCCAGTGTCGCTTGCTACGCGTTTGCACCTGTTGGTTTTATTACTTTGACTAAACGAGGTAAGAATTATTATTTTTTGTCTTTTTGGCTAAATCATAACTTTTCACAACTTACAATTCCGCTTGATGCTAAACATAGACTTGTTTTCTTGTATGCAGTGTTGACAAAGTGCAACATTCCCTCCCTATTAAATTAAATTTAAGTGTTAGAAGTCTATATTCCGGAAACAGCTTTAAGAAAGTTTAAATATTTGGTCCATTGATACTGGAATACAATGCGTTCACTGGGTATTTGTTGGCTTTGTTGTTGGCTGTAGGTAATGAATTCACTTCTTTAATTGGATATATGTTGCAGCTGTTAGAGTTGCAATCCTTACGTTTTGTGATTTCTAGTGAGTCCAAGTTACATTGAATGTTGAGTGATTCACAGTCATCTTACCATGGAAAAACGGCAGTTCACATAAATAAAATAAAATTTAAAAATATGTACATTAATTGCATGAGCTGGTCAGTCAAGCACAATAGCTGTAACACAATGGTGAATTCATACCGTTTTAGTTTTTTCAGTGTAGTAATTGTTTATTCTTCTTCAGATGTTTTTGTTCCATGTATCATATCTATTCTGCCAGTTTTGTTAATGATTGAGTCACAGTTTGCAAATCAACATTGATGCTGTAACACAAATTGCAATTCACGCTGAATCCACGAGGTTGTGCAGTTGTATTACAGTAAAGCAAACCAAATTTTAGAGGTACAGATTTCATGAGCAATATTATTAACCCATCTAGGTGGGACTTTGCTTTACAGGCCAACATATTTACCTGATTTAATTTTGGTGTAATTCTGTTAACTTGCCTTCTTCTCTACTACGTCTTCATTGTCACTCTTGCCTTTGTTTTTTTCCATCTAACCCAACTGACTGGGAAAGGAGAGAGTTAGACAGAAACGCAGGCAAGAAGCACATGACAACCCTGGAGGAGCTGCAGAAACCTACAACTTCTGATAATGAATGTTTCAACAAATCTTGGGTTTATGAAAAAAATTGGCAAGAAGAAAATTGTTATTGAAAGAAAGTCATAAGAAATTAAATTTGCAGTTTTGCTATGAGCCGTTACTCTGGAAGAGAGCGTTTTGGTCAGGTGACATCTGGTGGTGCCTGAGCTTGAGCTATTTCTAAAAGAAAGAGGAAATCTTGTCTAAAAGCTGGCAGACATATTCCAAGTGGCATGCAGCAGTAATTTTATAGGTGATCCTATAAATGTTCACAAAGTATTAACACTACAGAGAGAAAGTTTTTTTTGGCTTGAACACATAAAATGTGTCAAACCTCCAGAGGTATTAATAGTTTTGCAAGGTACTACATGTCAGCTGAAAATGCAGAACATTTGTTATCAAATGAGTTTGTCTTCGTCCTGTTCTGCTTCCCTTTTGGGAAAGCTGTGTAGGAGTTTCAGATAACTCCTTTGTTTTCTTTTCCTTTGAGCTGATAAAGACCTATTGAATCAGGGATTTTTTTTCCACTGGCAGATGAGAATGAGGGGACAAAGGTGAATGATCAGGAGTCCTGAGAAACAGACAAGAGACAGAATAAAGAGATGACTGGACATCGGATTTTCGTCAGCCTAAAATAGTCTAATTGAGGATGCGTTATCATTGTGAGCATTATGCTGACATAGATTGTATTGGCCAAGCAGCAGTGTCACTTTCTGCCAGATCTGTGCATCTCTTTTAACTAAGGCTTTGATTTTGGTGCTTTCTTGGTAATCTGGTCAACTGGTAATCAGGATTAATATTGAAAGTTCATCCTTGGGTTACTAGTGCACTGCTGCTCAGCAACATGTCCACACAGTGTGATGCAGATATTGCTGTTGTGTCACATTTCACCTCAAGGTGCTTTAAATCATGATGTACTGTAATCTGGATTATTGCTGCATTAACACAATGATGTATTGTTTGTGTTTGGCATTAAACACATTTACAGACTATCTAACCTGGGTATTAACTGTTGGATTGTTGTCGTTGCAGCTTCCTCTGAAGTCCAGGTCTGTTGATGTGTTTAATCTCTTGCAGATTTAAATTAAAACAAATTTGAATTATATTCTTTATTCTTTAAAATAAATACTTAAAAATGTCCTTGAACATAATCCTGAAAGAGTTTTATTGTTTAATTAAAATATGTCTAGCTTTTGAAGAAAACTTGAAAGCTCTTATTTGCCTATTTGAGCCAGATTTTCGAGCCAAAAATCTGTGAACAAAGTGTGCTTTGGTTTAAACCAACTCTTGTTTTCACAAATAATGGTTTTTATCTACTATTGCAGTTGTAAACAATACCATGAATGTCTCCTGGAGATGTACTAAGTACTTATGTTTTATTTACAATATATAGTGTAGTTTATTACATTATTGGAACAAATAAACAAGTATAGCAAATATGTAAATAGGACTTGGTCTTTTGGTACAGATTAATTGTGTTCGTCTGAATTTGCTAAAGCATAACATACTAAGGCAAAGGAGCAGAAAACTGAGATAAGAAATGAGGGGAAATCTGGCCTACAATTGTGAAAGGTCATTTAATCCATAGGAAATCTGATTTGCGGTATGAAATACTATCCAATGCTGACCCATACAAGGTCTCCTCCCCCTTACAGCCCCTGAGACTGTGTAACACATTCAGATTCATAAGACACAATCATGGTGACTGTCCATTCTTTCAAATTTGTTGACAGAGCTGATTTCCAGTGTTTTAAAATAATCCTGGAAGCTGTAACTAAACCGACCATCTTAACAAAAAGTATTCTTTTGCGCACATTTAGGATTTGAGATCTGCATAGCAAACATACAGCAGGAGTCGGAGAGATTATTGAGCCTTTCTACCACTTTAGCCCAAAACAGATTAACAGATTTGCAGTCCTATAAACAATGTTGTACGGTTCCTAGTTGTGATTTCCATTTCCATCAGATATAATCTTTTTTCAGTTTTATTCTGTGTAATCTCACAGTAGTATAATATCTGTGTATGACTCCCCCCTTGTGCCTTCTACATATTTCTACAGTCTTCCAAAATCCTCCGCCACTGTTCTTGTCCTGTGTTTGTTTCCAGGTCTTTTTAAAACCTATGCATATATTGCTAATTGAGAGTGTTGTTTTCCTCAAAAATGTTTTTTCTGATTCACATGTATTGAAAAGTCCCCCCCCCCAAAATATAATAGTTTAAACTAATGCTGACTAAATTTCAAATGCAAACACATCAGCGATCCTACGGATATTCAATTTTAATTACAAACACTAGTAGAAATAATCAGAAAAAATCTAATTATTTTGATTTTTTTCTGATTATATAATCACAAACATATTTTTACTTTGGTAAAACCAAGTAACATACTTTTACTTTGGCTTCCAAAATAAAAGTATGTTTGTGATCATATTTATTTCCACAACGGTGGATGCATCTTGTAATTATATGCTGTATGTTTGCACACTCAGGCATGCACAAAGAGGCATCGTGTTTCTTCCATGTCCTGTTTATTGAGGCTGAAATCAACCCGTCTACACAAGCACACAGGCTCTGTCCAAGATGACTTGTCTTACAGTTTACCTCCGGAAGCCACATGATAACTCTCCTGAGACATCTTCTTTGGTCATCAACTCATATGGTAAGAATGATTTTCTTTCCTTTGTTTTTTATGGTAAATTATGTTGTCAAAATTATGTGTTTGTTGTGTGAACTTTGCAGCATATTTGTGTGAATCCAAAAAATGCAAGACTCTTTATGTACATTTCAGTAAAATATGTATCTTGTTTCTCCATCATTGAGCGTAAAGCCATGTTCTCAATGTTAAGTTAGCTCTTGTGTCATGAAGATCTGATGCTGACGACATTCAATCTTGCGGTGTGTTTAGGATGAGAATCATATCCCACACAACAACTAGTAGAGTTGAGTGGTGTAACATCTTCCCTGGTCTGGTAATGAGGCCTCTCCTCTTTATCTGGTGATGCATTGAATTATTTATGGATGGTATTATCCAAACCAGGGAAGGGTGCACCTTCACTGTTTACTGACACTGAAGCCTCATTCATAATCTAGTATTTATCAGGAGGGATAAATGAATATAAATAAGGTATTATAGAGGTGTGGTCACTTTACAGAGGTTAATTTGGGTATTTTATGCATGTGCATGAGATGTTTGTGTGAATGTGTGAGGAAGAGGTCATGAGTGTTCTGGTTCTGATATTTACTATGACTATATTACAATGAAACAATTCGTATCTTTAACTCGACAAATAACATTTATTTCTATGTCTGTTTATTAAGAAAGACGATTCATAGTGCAGAATAGGTCTTTTTCATGTTTTGGCATTTCTCCAGAATGACCCAGTGAAGGAACTCTATGGCTGTCCAAGCTTCAGGGTTTATAGAAATTACAAATCACTTATCTTTTATTTCTTGCTCTAACCCTACGGATAATGAAAGTGTCTTGAAGAAATCTGTGATTGGAAGTCAACCTCAAGACATTGACACAACTAAAAGCCTTTTACATATTTTGACCACCATACTACTTATTTTGAACTCAAACACAGGACTAAAGACGGGAAATTAGTTCTTACTATTGTTGTGAAATTTTCATCAGGCGTACCTGTCATTTTTAAAATTCTCATTTAGAATATTTAACAAAGAAGGGTTACTTAAATAGGAACTAGTTCCTACCTTTTATTTGTTTTAGCACATCTGGTACATACTGTACAATTGAGCCGTTCATGTTCAGTCCAAAAGTCTTCTTGGAAGCTTCCCCTCACCTAAATGTGGGACTCACTGTTATCTTTAATAGTTTATGCAAATTGGATAAACAAGTGAACACCACCATTTATCAAAAAACTAATCCTAACCAGAAATGTAAATTATTATGTTGCAGCTAGCATCAATTTTACTGCCTAAAATGTTAAAGCTTGTAAAATTTCTGACGAAGTTACGAAATGCTTGCTCTTTCTACTTCAGTCCTTATTTTAGTCCAATTTGACATGTGGCCTTTAAAAACTGGGTCAAGTTTTTCTATGAGCATTCAGAAAGCTTTTGTTTGGTACAGTGCGCCTGTCGACCCCTAAGAGCATTTCCTTTTGCTGCCAAGGAGTAATTTAGAGCCTTAAACCGAGTGAAGACCTAATGTTCTCTCCTCCTCTGGGAATTTGTGGATTCTTTGTTGTGTATTTTCTCTGATGTAGAGTGTAGTCAAAAATACGTTAAAGTGTTTGTTTATCTGACAAACAAACCAACCCAGCAGCTGTACAGACAAGAACACAGAAAAGATTATAGTAGTTATTGCATAGGTATTCTTTTTTTTTTTTTTTTTTGCTGCACAGTGCATCATCTGTCAAATTCTCCTTCTCTATATAGGGGCATCTCAAACTTTTAGAATATTATTAAAAATTTTTATCTATCCCAAGTTGCTTTCGTAGCAGTGTTTAGTTTGTCTGTATTGTTGCGACTTCATTTTTTCCTTCCTTTTTTTGTTTTTACCACAGAATCTTTCTATTGGATTCAGATCAGGCAAATTTGCTTGTCACACAGGCATAAAAAAACGGCATTGGCACTTTCGGTAGTGTGCACTAGGTCCTGCTGGGAAATGAAATAAGCATCGCCATGAAGCTTGTTAGCAAAAGTAAAACACAATGTACTTTTCTGGCAGATGGCTTCAATGACAAGAATGAACCAACACAGATTACAGGCTCCCTAAATCATCACTGACTATGGAGATGTCACACTGGACCTCCAGCGACACGTCCTTCAGACTCTGGGACTTAATTTTTAAAATCTCTTTTGGTCTAAGAAAACCTTAGAGCACTGAGCAAAAGTGCAGTAGCTCAGGTTGGCCAGTTCTGCTGTAACTCTGGATCAGGAGCACCTTAACAGAAGAAATCCAATATTGACTGCAGCTGCAATCCATACTATTTCATTTTCTTTTGCAGCGTACTTCCTCATCAACGGTTATTTTGACTGTCTACTACTGTCACGTTTGTAGTATTTTTTTGTACTGTGTGGGAAACATGACATTTTTTAAAAACTTAAAACAATATTTAACAATTCTTTTTAAAATGAACAGAAGTTTTGGTTTACACCTGCTGTCAGTGGCTGCACTTATGCAAAATGGTTTTCCTGTTGTATCACAGTAGTTTTTCATTTAGGAAAAACATAATTTTTCCTCCATTATTTTCCACTAAATTAGTGTTTCTTTTGCTGCCATAATATCAAGCATTTATCATCATCACCTTTTTTTCTATGAATTGCCTGCAGATCCTTATGGATAGTAGGACAATGGCTGTGATGCCATGATTAAAGTGCATAGGTATTGATAAAACCCATGGTATTGTAAAACATGCCAAGTTCATCTATCAAAGGCAGCTGTGCAGCTTACTAGATACAGCTGCTGTAAGGGACACAAATTATCATCTGTTCTTTCTGTTGAACATGCTGGCATCTGACATACAAGTGTCTGGCTTCTGTGGATTAAATGGAGAGAATAAATTTGATCCACTGCCCTGATTAAAAAAAAACCTATAAGAATTGCGTTCCACTGGTTTTGGACGCCTGCATGGAAGGGGATGAGTTTTTTTTGGACGTTATATGAAAAGCTTGTTAAAAGAAATTCAATGAAGAGAAGCGAGGACACCTTGTGTGCCTCTCATCAAATCTCCTCTTTGTTCCACCCTGGATCAAATGGGATGAATTGGCACTCGCCCCAGATGAGAACGTTTAAATCCTGCACACAGCAGTTTCCCAACTTTTCAAACAGCCTCCTGTCTTGGAGAAAAGGGTTCAGAACAGGGATTAGCTCTTTTATTTTTCTTCCTGGTTCCTCTTTGATAATGGCTGGGTAAACTGTCACATAATGACTGTCAATGTCCCCTGGACTGGCTTCACCGGATCCTTTTGGGGTAAATATTTTTTCAAATGTAAATGTAGCAAATCAGTATGAAAGACAGAAGACAGAATTAGGGCAATGTATAAGAGAGACATACTTACGCAGCATAATTCCCACCATAAGATTTCTCCCATTCCTAACCATTTGATTGGTGATTATGGTTATAGTTAAATTATGTTTAAATTATCCAAAACATGTCATTAATTGTATTCTACTTAAGTTAAGCAAAAAAACAAACAAACAAAAAAAAACCACACCCAGGGATATCTCTGCTTACTGAAACGTTATAACAACAGCCTACAATGTTCATCTATATATCTTAGATGAACAGATGTATAGATGGCACCAGTTCATCTATACATTTGTATAGATCGGTCCTATCTATACATACATCTGTTCATCCGTACATCTGTATAGATAAACATTGTAGAGATGGACTGGTGCCAGCGGAACAATCTCTTAATCAATGCAGAGAAAACCAAGCCACCCCATTGGCACTGGTGAACATCCAGGGAACTTACACTGAGATTGTGGACTAACCATAAGTTGGGCTACAGCATTGGAGCCCTTTACAGGATGGATCAGAGCAGACTCTTCCTGCTAAGGAGGCTGAGGTTATTTGAAGTGCAGGGGGCGCTCTTTTAAGAATTTGTGATTACAACAGTTTATCTGGAGCTGAGAGGAAGCAGCTAGATAAGCTCATCAGGAAGGCCAGCTCTGTCCTGGGACGCTTCCTTTCCCAAATTGTAAGGACGTCACACTGTAAAAGCAAAACAGTACAGTGAAAGGTATTTGGCGCAGGCATTATCATTTTAGTATATGTATCTCATGCTGAGTTCAAGTTATGTGGGAAGTGGGATCTCAAAGTAGTATTTGACGTCAGACCCAAGGTGACAGCGTTCTAGTGAAGAAGTCAGAATTTCAACACGAGGTCGCCTATGAACAAGGTCGGCAATAGTTCTTACAAACATCATTTTAAGCTTTACTATCCATAAGCAAACACCACTTTTAATTTGTTCAGTTTAAAGTTGCAGGCACTATGTAACACTTATCTTACAAGTTGGAATTTTCCAGTTCTGAGTACAGCTGGAATGCAGCATTAGTTTGCTGAAATCCTAATGCGTCTGTTGGATTCAGTGACCTCTAGTGGGTCTCTTATGGGGAGATGGTTTCTTCCTTTTGTCTTTTAGTTTAGTCCTTGCCTGCTTTCACACCTTACTGCACAGCTGAAGTCACTTCTTCCTTGTTGTAGGACTGCATAAAATCTTCAGTCACTGAGTATCATTCTCCTTTCCCTTGGACATCTGTAACATGGTTGGTTGTGAAGCTTAAACCTGTGTACTGAGAGAAACTCTGTGATAGATATTTTTTTGTGGAATTGTTTAATTTTCAGTTTTAAATGAGAACTTTGGTAGGAATTCTATATTTTCTTGTTTTCTGCTATTTTGTGGCCACATAGAGAATCTACGTATTGTACCTTTTATTATTATTTATTTTTAGATACAGATTTTTATTTTCAATCAGAGGGGGGGGGGGAGTTGTGTTTACTGATCTGGGCTTAGAGACCCTGAAGTTTATTGCTCTCATTCATTTTTTTGTCAAGTCATGTGTGAAACCCTGAACATGTGAAAATCAATCACTTTTATGCTGAGCTGGGTTTTGTTCAATTGTTTTACATTGTTT
This sequence comes from Gambusia affinis, assembly GCF_019740435.1. Lineage (NCBI taxonomy): Eukaryota > Metazoa > Chordata > Actinopteri > Cyprinodontiformes > Poeciliidae > Gambusia > Gambusia affinis. Next base: position 12,086,243 of record NC_057884.1, on the reverse strand, counting down.
GTTGCTACATTTATTTTACACATTTTGTACTTCAACTTGCGCCTCCTAGACATCCATTAAAAGAACCATTAAAAGGTTATTTCATAAGATTCGTTTGACTGCCTTCAAAATCCAAAACAAAAATTGCGACGCACAATATATGAGAGTTCTGAACTACATATGTATTCAACTTAAACTTATGTTTCTAATATGAATTGTGAAATCAGTAATGAGTAGAAGTAGGCATTACTATGTCTGTGGAGGAAACAAAGCTGCGCTAGTTGGCACTCAAGATAAAAAAATCAAAATAAAATGAGGGAATTACCAGATTATCAGGTTTCCCATATGAGTAATCAGTGTTTCATGTAAAAGGTAAATGCCCAGCCTAACCACAAGGAACTTGCAGGGGTCGGAACAGCCTGTTTTCATGCACATCATGACTGAGGCTGCTATCTTATCTGATATTCCTCAGATGGTGTATCTCATCCTTCCAAAACATCAGGACCTGCTCTTACCTCTACCTTAACTTCATCCTAAAACCAAATCTTGTTTTTCTTCTGAGGTTTGGTTCTGATAAGAAATAGTTTAGTTATCTCCTCAGATCTATGGAGATTGTTGTTTTCTGTCCCATGATACCCCATGATCCTATTGTGGCAGAAGCTCTTGTCTCTTTTTCTTACCTTTAAATTCACATCTGAGGGGAAAAAATATTTAAAAGAATTTAAAGAGGAATGAATTATAAAAGTACTGACATTCAGTGTTATTACTGATCTTTTTGACACAGTTTTTAAAGAAATACAAAAGCAACAAAAAAAAAAACAAAATATTTTTGTTGCCCAAAGTAATTAATCTTCAAAGGCTTTACTCTGTCATATTTAAAACTTCAGTCAATATTTACCACTTGAAGGACTTTAAACATGTTGCCTCCTGCTAGTCTTTTGCCAGCCTCCTTTGGCCATTTTCTGTTGACTATATGATAAACAAGTTAGGTCAGCTACATTTGAGACTGCTTCATGACATCTTTTGTGTGAGGCATGTCAAGACCAGGAAAATCTTTCCAACACTGTTTTCTCTTCTCACAAAGTTCCTTCACTACTTTCAAATCCATGCCAAGTTCAGTGTGGGAACGACAAACATCCCTCGTACCCAAGCTCTGAAGTGCCAGCAGCAATATCACACAGCAGGTCTCCTTTATTTTAGCCGTAGACTGTGCTCTGATAATGAACAGGATTCATTTAGAGCAGCACAAAGCCAGTGTCAGCTGTGACCATGTCAACGTGGTTAATAAGTCTCCTACAGTTGTCAGCAGGACTGGGAGGAATACAGGAAAGACGAGCAGACTTAAGAAAGTGAGATAGAGGTGAAGAAAGAGGCACTTTAACAGACAGTGGACACAGACTGGCATGCATGCACTACTCCTTCTATGTTTCCAAGGATTACGATCAACATTTTAACCTTTACCACAGTCTAATGTTCAACTGTGTTCTCAGAACTGAGGATTCAACTGAATCACACAAGATGTAGAACAGAAGATTGCTCAGCAAGGAGGTGACTGCACGTTCCTTAATCCAGTCTTGCATTAGCTGCAACAAAATGGTCAAAGCATTATTGATCTTCATTTCTCTCTGGCCTTATCCAAACAAATTGGTACACCAATAACTCCAGGCAAGTCTAGTACTCCAAAACACCATTTCAAATGGCAATAGTCTTTCTAAAACTGTCGAGTAGTGAATCTCTGTGCACACTATCACTGAATGATGAGGCATTTTTAGGGAAAATGCAGCATAAAAGACTCAATACAATAAAATGGTAAATATAGTAAAAGTATTGCTTTGAATAATCACAGTGGCTCAGTTTATCCCATTGGTTTTTCTAAAGTTGATTTTAAAGAGTTTAGAATAATGTTACATTTCTCAACAAGCCACATCAAACAATCCAGGAGCCTCAAAAGCGCACTTTGTTCATTTATCACCTAGCATTTATATAACACAAAACAGGAAATTGTGGTCAGCACAATACTTATTAAATGGATTGCTCCTCCTTATGTAGTAAGTATAAACTTATCTTATTTGTAAAGTTACAGTTTGACATCCAAAATGGCTACAGTTCATATAAATTGCCAAATTTGAGTGTTTTGTTTAAGCAGGTAACACACAATGTAGTATGTAAGCTCTACTTCTGTTTGTGGGCATGGATAAAATGAAATATGTTATTGCTAAAATTGTTCAGTTGCATTGCGATGAATAGATATCACCATAAGTGCAGTCATTGGTGTAAAATCTGAGAGCATTGTCCTAATGTGAGAAGAGAAATAAATACCAATTAATGAGACATAAGATATAATAAAGGGTCAGATAGATCTGCTATCCTTTTAAGTCTTGTGGTCACCTCCCATTGACCTTTCTGTTGGGACGGTTTTGATATAAGAGCATAAATTTAATTCAATGCCTCAATGATCTCAAAAGGTGTAGGTTTACACTGCTTTGTAAGAATGCAGTGTAAAACAAATAAGTTATTTTACTTTTGTCAATATGTAATTTAAAAAAATTAAGTACGTTTTAATACAGTTGAAATTAGATTTGGAGTCTGGTTTAGAAGGAAATGTAATGTATAACACCTGTCAGGCTGTCCTAAACCTTTTTCTTTCGTTTTTATAGGTGAGCTCAAACTGTCAGTCTTCAAAGAGCGTGAAATACTCGTTGTCAGCGGTGAGTCATCTCAAATGCTGCCCATATGGAGAGATCCTGCTTTTGTGCATCAATTTGAAAGCAGTGTACTACATGCTCCCTCTCCATACTTTGTTTTGTGTACATTTTCAGTATTAAAAATATTATAGAAAATAGAGTCTGCAAACATAATTTGCTGAATGTAAATATTAAATAACCTATTTCAGATAACTGTTCAAAGCACAACAGGAGGCCATTAATGATGAAAAGCTTGTTTGGTGGTACATTGATTCAACAACACTGTTTATTTTGGTTACCCAGCAACCAACCCGGACACCCTTATCTTTTTGTGTGAAATTCTCTATCTAACCACTCTGCATCCTTTTTCTTTTTACCCTCCTCTGATTTTTCTGCTTCTATTTCATTTCTCAGTGCTAATCATTTTAGTAAAGCAGAGAAACTGTATTACACATTAACTCTTGAAAATAGTCAACATATAACATACATGCTACAAAAATATAGGTAAAACTTGTGCGTAACTATTAATTCAAACATTTTCATACAAAAAACAGATATTTGTCCCTATTTTCAGAAATGACCAAAATGCCAAATCATTAGCTAACACAAAATCTAACATTTTGTAAGCGTCCTAACTTTCATTGTACAGGTTTTTATGTACAAAAGCTGCAGAAACAAGGAGGAGCTTAAGTCGCACAAAACACACCTCTTTGTTTCTTTATGCAAGTATCCTGTCATAATAAAGCCACAGAGTATTAAATCACTTTGCTGGTGTTAGAATACAATTAAAATTTTTTTTACATTATTTAATGAGTCAAAGAGCATTTGGACTTATGTTTTACAAAGCAAAAACAAAATGTCTTTTATTTCTCTCCTACAAAATGAATCTGCCAAATAAACATCCTCTAAGACTACTTATTCCCTTATTTTATTGAAGGTCACTAATACTGATATTGAATGTTTAAGGAAAAACATAGCATGGGACAAAACTAATATATATATATATATATATATATATATATGTATGTATATATATGTATATATATGTATATATATATATATATGTATGTATATATATGTATATATATGTATATATATAAAAACCTTCAAAGCAGTATAAAGACTGTCACAAAGTCGGCTTCTGTCACCTGAAGAACATTTCCAGGATCTCAGCAAGACCTAGAGAAACTCATTTCTGCATTTATCTTTAGCTGTATAGCTTGCTGCGTCAGTGTCTTCATAGGTCTGCCTAAATGATCAGAACGCTGCAGCTGATTCAAAATGCTGCTTTTCGCGTTAGTAATGTTTATCTCACTACAACGAAATAGTTGAATATATGGTGGTTTTTTTTTTTGTTTTTTTATAATTTTTTATTTTTGTGTTTTTATGGTGTAAAGCATTTTTAACTGCCTTGTTTCTGAAACGTGCTATACAAATAAATTTGATTGATTGATTAATAAATCTTTGTAATGTTGTGCTTTTTCTACAGTTTTGGAGGCAAGAAACATGCTGAGTGACTGCCAAGAGTCCTGTAACACCTATGTCAAGGTATGTTTAGCTTTTCGTGATAATACAGAAATTGAGTTTTACATAACCTGTATGATAAATGTTTGTACTTTTGTTTTGCAGGTTGGCAAGTTTCCTGACAGTGATCCAAAGGGAAGGCAGAAGACTCCGATGGTTCCTCAATGTAGGAATCCCATCTTTTTGCAGACCTTTTACTTGTAAGCATTCAATTAGTTTGTTTAGCAATTTCTTTTCCAAACACATCATTAAATGATATTTTCGGTGCTGTGGTATGAAAAGATTAGTTGTTTTCACCAACACACACATAGTATTTATTACATTTTACCCGCTCAAATTTCTATTTGTCTACTATGTATAAACATGATGAATGTCATAAATGGGAAGAGTTTTGCATGAAATGTTATATTCATTATATTTTATTTCTAGTTTAAGGCTTTTATAGTCTCATTGTCCCTGACAAATGCATTTGAAAAATTATGTGAACAGCTCATTATTTTAATTACAACATAATTTGAACCAATGGAAAAGTTCAATAAACTACTATTTTGATTCAAATTCTCAGATAGTGTTTTACCTGATTTTAGGTGAATAATAGCTGCCACCAGAAGCTGAAACCAACAGGGACATTTTGTCCATTTCTGTTCAAAGTCTGATAATTCACAATTCTTAAACGTAGCTATCTTGTGCTTCAAACTCACTAAGCAAATTCTTGCATTTTGCAGTACAGTCAATGAGGAGGACCTTCACAAGAGACTTCTCTTTACAGTTTGGAACACTGACTCTACATCAAGGTACCTGCAGGAAAATAGTTTACATATTGTGAACAACACAATTTAAGCAAGTGATAACTAAAGGTGAAAATAACAAAGATGTACGTTTGGAAATTTATTGGCATAAATCTTTTTACCAGAGCAGTAAAATATACAGTTTTAATGTTTAAATTGCATGCAGGTTGTGTTCTTCTTTGACTAGTAATTGTCTTACTTTTGCTTTCCTCACTAAAGAGACTGATGTTGGAAAAGGTTTATTGGGTCTTTGTTTCAGTGAGTCAGATATTTTCCTGTGTATGCTGTATTAAGGATGCAGGCACAATGCCTTAATGTGTTCTGAAAGCACTGAACAAAACCATTCGGAGCATGTCTCATGTTGTCAAAAAAACCTACATAAAATGTTACCAACAGCTTGTAAGTAAAGTAAATAGACACAAATCTGATAGCAGTGACTTTAAGATTGTGGAATGATTTTAAAGATTAGGATTGGGAGAGTTTCTGGGACACAGATTAAGTGTCATTAGTTTAGTTCAGTCATTTTATCAAGTTGATGAAATTCCAAGATCCTGTTCTCCAGGAACTTGATTTACTAAGTCGTGGGGATTTGTTCACCCTGTGGCATTTTGTGTACATTCAGTTTAAATTTTTATGCACAGCCAATGGACACTGCCGTTATTGCAAAAATAGTTTTATAGATTAAGCTATTTATCACTTATAGTATTCTTACACTGAAACATTTTCCTCCTTTGAATTCCTTAGGCCGTATGTGTCTTGTACAATTACCGTAACCAAAGTAGAATCTGTTCAGGGTAATCTTGCTTTTTCAGCTATGGAGCAGTCACATTATTCACAGCTGTGTCTGAAAATGAAAATCTAATTTTCTAGTCCACTGATATATGCGCAAGGACTTAATTTATATGTAGTTTTCAAAGCTTGGTCCTCATGTTGTGAGAAATCTATGGACCTTGTGGTAAAAAGAGAATTTTGTACTGTATAAATTTAAAATGTCATTGTCTGCATTCATGGCTGTAAAGTTAGTCAGCAAACCTACACAATATTTACCAACAATCATAACTGATTTCTGCTAGACTGACCTTCAACCCTGGAGCAGCTGTGCTCATCTAGGAAACAATAACAAGATCTAGCTGAAATATGCTCAATCAACATTATCTGTCTTTGTGCTGCTGAAGTCAGAAGTTGTGGGAAGTGATGCCTCCTCAGCAAATCCCCTGAAATACTCCTGATCGTTTGCCAAAATGCTGCACCAGTCAAACTCAACTAACTCATTTCCTTTCTGTGATTTATTTACAACATAACATTGAACAGATCATTTATTGTTTCAATCCGAGTCTCTGAAATCCACAGGAATCATATATATGAAGATTTTATTTTTTTCATGGTTTTTCCAAAGACAAACATCATTCTTGTTGACATTGGAAAACTTGAGAAATAAATATCCATACACATGCACTCTTCTAATCATAAATAGGTATTGACTAAAGGTAATGTTGACATGGTCTCCACGGCTTCCCAAACCAGGAAGAGACCAGACAACTTGGAGATGGAAATGTATTTACTTTATTTCCAAAAGATTACAAATTTGTCAGCAAATACAATAAACCTACAGTTTAAAGAAATAGTCCCCAACTAATACCCTGGCCAGCAGTATAATTCACATGAAATAAAAACAACATCCTATTGAATTTAGGAATGGCTCATAAAACCATATGACATTCATGGTATTTTTCACATTTTATCACCACGTTGGGATTTATGTAATAAAATCAAATAAATAAATGTGTAATTGCAAAATAGAAGAAACATTTCTAACTAAATGTATTTTAGCTTCCTTCATATCTCTAAAACAATCTGATGCACCTTTATGCAATGCAATCTCAGTAGAAATACTGTCAAAAAGACAATGAAACACTCAAAACAAAGAAGTTTAAAGCAGAATTAGATTATAAAACAATATCCCAGCAATGGAAGACTTCCACTGTTCAGTGCTTCTTTTGAAAGTAGAAAAGCATTTCACAACCTACCAAGATATGACTATCAACTTAAACTGCCTGACCCAGGCAAGGGGATCACAAATCTCTACTAAGACCTATAACTCTGGAGGAGCTGCACAGATCAACAAGACAGCTTAGTTATGTAGCCCTCAAATCTGGCCTTTATGAAAGAGTAGCAAAATTAAATACATTGTAAAACCAAAGTTATATAAAATCAAGCTTGCAAAAAGTGCAAGCTTGATTTTATCTTGTACGTTTTGCTATGTGCAAAAGTATAGTCTATTCACTTTTGCACAAAGCTTGTGACTCAACTTTATACAAAAGTTGAGTCACGTAACTCAACTTTTGCACAAACGTAACTTTGTGGCCTAGATGCAAAATGTTAATAAAAACAATCTCTATAAATTACCCCACGATGAGACGTCATGCTGTGTGAATGCTTGTCCTCAGCACAATAAAGGAGCTTGGTAGGTTCCTTTATTGTGCAGAAAACCTGTTAGAGGCTGCAAAATATTTATGACTGGGATTGAGGGTTACTTTACCACAGAACAAACCTAAGCATGCAGCCAGAGCTTGAATAGAATGGCTTAGGTAATATCTTATTCATGTTAGAAAGTGCAGACCCATTTACAACTAATAAGAGATTACAAAACCCATAAACCCCCATTAAAAACCAGGGGTTTCTGTGTCTAGATATAAATGTTGGTTTAAATGTCCACAAAGATTTGCAGTTGAAGTTGCTGGCAAAGATAATTCTGATTCAGGGAGGGTCTAAACTAAATGTTTCTGAAGGTTAATTGAACCTTCACAAAAATAATGTCAAATTAATAATTCAATTAAAATATTATTAGAAGTGTATTTAATTTTTGTTTGCTAGTGTTTGGTTAAATGAGTTAGAATTAAATAATGCCTTAATCCCAGTGTTTTTATATTATAGATGTTTTCATGAGAATATGAAAGGATAGCTGAGAATACTGCTGTCCTCATTTCACAAACTATCCAGAAAATCTGCTGGTGTAGTGTTAAAGTAACCTCCATACATACAAGTATTGATCATAGCTGGGTGAAATGAATCCTGTTTAGTGTAGTAAACAAATATGTTAATGGATAAATATCCCTACTTCTATGTCACATGACTCAATGCAATTTATGGGAAGAGGCCAGCTCTCAAAAAATTAATCCATTTAGAAAGAGACCTTTCAGGCAATAAAAAAGCTATCCTTTTACACGTTGCTTTGGATAGTGAAATGCAGTAAGTATACACTCTCCAGGTTATATTATTTCAGAGTATCATTCTGTATGAGCGGGTTTGTGTTATGGATGCATATGATAGCATACATTTATTGATGACAGTACAGTTCTTATGTTGCTGATCAGTTGAGCTCTTAAACTGAGATATCTCCTGGTAAAAGAATCAATAACCAAAACACACTGAAAGAATGTTTGTTAGTCAGACCAAACATTAATTCCCTATAAATTAGGTAAAGGGCTTTCAGTGAAAATAATAGGGTCTCACTGTTGTTAATTTCTTAACATTATACTTTTGGCAGCTACTAAATTATTTTACTCTTTGCAAATGTAGTTCGGGTGTTCATTTGTCATGACAACTAGTTTGCATCATAACAGCGTCAGCAGCTGCACTACACGCTTCCAGCTGTGAGCTTGTCAAGAATTATTTTTCTCATGTTTTTTGTCCCTATACCTACACAGTTGCACAGACCACCCAAACTAAATATAGCAAAATTTGCTCCACACAAGCTTCTGATTCAATTACATTCAAAAATACGTTATTGATCCAAAATGAAGATTAAATGTTGTTCCTGTTAATTTAAGGTTCTTCAAAAGGTTATAGGTGATGACGGCTGTGGGAAGGAAGAATCTGCTGTAGCAGTCAGTAATACACCGAATTTGAAATGGGATTTGATCTAACCTTGTTTTTTCTGAAATCAACAATCATCTACTTTGTTTTGTTCCCATTGAAGATGAAATAATTGCTTACACACTTTCACACAAAGCGGTAAACCAGATCTAAATGCAGAGTCATCTGAGTATTTCAGTGGATGACAGGAATCAGACTTCTGTTGGACATTTGCGATATACAGGCAGAAAAGGAGTGGTGAGAGTACAGGCCCCTGTGGTGCTCCTGTGGTGCTCACAATGTGGTTAAACACATGACTCTTCAATTCAAAACTGTGGCCCTATTTGTCAGGTAATCATTAATCCAGGTGATAATTCAGCCCAAAACAAATTGTGCTGAATTGTGTTAAATGTTCTGGAGAAATCAAAGAACGTGATTCTCTCAATGCTGCCTGGTTTGTCCTTAAGACAGTGGGTTTCTTGAAGCAGGTATATGATGGCAGCTTCAACTCCAACTCAATGGTGATGAGCAAACTGCCGGCGGTCCAGATACAGGCTTGTTTGCTTGCTCAGATGGACCAACAGGAGTTTAGTATCTATGCACCAAAAATCTGGAACAAACTTCCAGAAAACTGTAAAACAGCTGAAACACTGACTTCCTTTAAATCTCAACTAAAAACCCACTTGTTTAGAGTTGTATTCAAAACGTAATCAATTGCAAATTTATTGACGGAATCTGACTATGTTGTGTTTTTATTGTTGATTCTATGTTGCATTGTATTTTTGTGTTTGATTTGATGTAAAGCACTTTGAAATGTCTTGCTGCTGAAATGTGCTATACAAATAAAGTTTGATTTGATTGATAATGTGGGATATCAGGACAACATGAATGGTTGTAATTAAATATTTTCAAATTCCTTTTGTCCTCTACCTTAAATTTTAGTTTTTCACCAGGCTTTTATTACTCTGACATCACCAAAAATGTTATGAATGAGCTTAATGCAAAAGATCTAGATAGCAAATATATAAAAGGACCACTTAAATTATTAAAAATATAAATCTGATGGGTCTGATTTTATTTTTTTAAATTAGTTTTCTTCATTTCTACCCTATGGTGGATTGAAAATGTATTTGAAGCGTCTGACCTGAGTTTGTTGAGCCCCTCAGCTCAGGGGTATTAATTGATTTTCATTCTGCTGACTTATTCTCTCTGATGTCTCTCAACATCAACAGAGTGAGTGTTCTGCTTGGTTGCATGAGCTTTGGCCTGTGCTCCCTTATGGATGCAGACAAGGTAAGTTTGAACAGAGATTTCAGCTCTAAAGCCATTTTTGTGCTGTTTTTCAGCTCTGTGCAAGTGTCTCCATCTGTTGTGTGTCTCATCCATCAGACCATGAATTTAAGAGTTTAATTCAGTGCGAATGAATTCCAGTGACCTCAATAGTTTGGAGGAAACACTTTGGGGTTAACAGTGTCACAGCACTGCACTGTTGCCTCTAGATACTGGAATGGGAACACAGTTTGACTCACTGAGCTTTCCTGCTTTAAGGTCAAAGTTCACACACTTTATACACACACATTATTTTAATGTTTCAGGGTATATTGTATATAATTACATGAATTGGTTTTCATAACTAGCGCCTATTTTTCTTTGGACACCAAAGATACATCAGCGTAAAGAAAACATTGTGCTTTGCATATCCACAAAATGACACTATGAAATCAAAAAGACATGTTTCCACAGCTTATTTCCATTTGTTTCAGAAAATATTCAGAAAACAATCTCTCCCACATTTTACTTATTTTTCACAGAAGTTTAATCAACTATTTGTCTTTTCTAGAAGGACTGGTTTTCACCAGAGACATCAAGCGTTTTGGCGATTCGTTTAAGTTCAACAGAGCTCTACCACTAACAAATGGTAGACAATCTAAAATAAGTTAAAATTGAAAAGAAATGTTATGTTGGTATAAATCACTTAAAATATTTAATTTATTGACTTCTGTCCAAACTTTGACAGTCAAATCACCCAAAAATTATTATAAGAATTCAAGTAAATGCAGTTCAGTTTACTTATGTAGTGCCAATTCACAAATTGATTAAACAAATATCATTTTAAAGTACCTAACATGACGGACAGATCTAATTTAAATATGGGAATAAATTGTCAGTTCAGTCCAGGCATAAAGACAGCCTCAGAGCTAATTGCCTATTTTTCAATTTGAGCCGATTTATTAAACAATGCAGTCAATTTCTGTTTTGTATATATTTTTTTACTTATTTTGTTTATTTTGTAGTATTTGCACTGTTCCCTTACAACAAAAAATGTTTCTGTTTCAAATCTCAATTTTGCAGGGATTATTTAATCACACAATCCAAAAACATGAATGTTATGATAATTAATGACTCAAATACTTACTTTATATAAGTGTGGGTGATTGTGTGTTTCATTTCTTTGTGCTGACTCTGAGATGACCTGAAAACCTCTTCAGGATGCACTCGACCTCTCGCCCGATAACTAAGACTGACTTCAGCCAGTGTGCAAACTAAGTGCCCCAAAGCTGCTCATAATAAGGAAATGTTGCCTCAGTTCCACTGACAAAACCTCCATTTTTGTCAGACTTGGTTCAATCTCTTCCTTTTAGTGTCTTTTTCTTCTGAAGCCTGTGGTGCAGGTGTGTTTTTCGAAAGAATAACATGGTTATCAGTAGTTGCTGTCTCTCTTTTTTCATCTGGGCAAAAACATTTACAAAAATTTGCCAAGCTGTATTACGTATATTTAAATACCGTAACGTTATTGGCACACAGGTAGAGAAGAAGCGCCGAGACCATTTAGCCAATCAGGACGCAGAATACAATGCACTGTGGGAAAAAAATCTTCACAAAAATATCCGCGGAGAAGCGAGGCCGTGAAAGGTGAACTGCTTTATAGCGAGGGTTCACTGTAGTGGAGAAGCAAAATAAGCAACACCAGAATTGTTCTCTTTTACAGCACCAGAAGGTGTCTGGAAACACTATATTTTTCCTTCAGAGACGTCTTATTATTTTTGTATTTCCTCTTTATTTTTAAATACTTCACTGACAATTAAAGCAGCTTTAAGCCTTCATCCCACGATAACACTTTCCTTATATGAGAGTGTTGTAGTTGGTGTAATCTAGTAGTAGTAAGGTTTGGTGTGTTCACTGATTGGAAAAAGGTTATTTTTGAATTTTCAGCCAATTCTCTTTGCCATTATTTTCTTTCCCATGCTTTGCAAATCCCTGATTAAGTTGTCAATATTAAAGCATATATATATATCAGTTTCAAAGCAATAATATTTATTGGATATTATCAATGCACATTTTTGTCATAGATATTTGCCATTACTACACAAAGTTCTTTTTGCATTGAGATTTACATGGGAAAGCACAGATAAATATTAAAATCTTGCTAATGCTTACTGATGGCTCCTCTTAGCATTTATCTCGATGAATATTTTATCAACTTAATATGCAAATCCGTTAGTTTCACGTTTGAGTCGTAGGGAGTATTGTCTTCTCATTCTCTCCACTACATTCATTACTCTCCTCTGCTGTTGTTTCATTCATCCTTTTTTCAAGCCAGTCCTCCTCTGTCTCCTCCACCTACTTCTTTGATTTTCAGAATCATTTTGGGCTTATGAGAATGGGCTGATATTTAGGCAATTTCTTATCCTGACTGTCACATCTTGTGATTTGTTTTCATCCTTCTCATATGCTGTGGTTTTTGCTTCTGTCATCTTTCGCTTTTTCTTGTTGTCCCCCTCCTTTGTGTCCTTCTGGTCCATTTTTCCTGCTATCTTTCATCATGTGTGTAGGGTAATATTGAATGATTGAATAAATCCCTCCCAGTTTTTTAAGGCTTATGCCCTCTCCTCCCCTCCCCCTTCTTCTAAATAAGTTCCCTGCCTATCCTCCCCCTTGTCCTACAGCCTGCAGAAATCTGTCCACTCTGAGAAGATGCTTTTAAAATGAAGATTATTGTCGCAGTCTGTGGCGCCACATTTATTGAGCACAAAAGAGAAATCAGCTAGTGTGGTAAATGTGTGTTAGATTAAACAGAACAAATGTATGACAGTAAAATGATAGCAGAATTGAATCGACTTGTTTTGCCATTGTTTGTCAGTCTGTGTCCATCAGGATTACAAAACAGGCCCAATCTGTTAGCGTGCATAGTCTCATTAAGTCACAATAGATAGCATAAAATACTCTCTCTCTCTCCTCTATAATTTCACACACCATCTGGTTTAAAGACTAGAAGTGTACAGATGTAGAAGCATCAGCTGCTGGAAAAAAGCAAAAGTAGCTAACAAACTCAGCTTCCGAGTGTTTAGGGGTTTCTGTCTGACTTCACATTTTGGCCATGATATGTTGAACTCCTGACAGCTTTCATGTATTTATGTGTATAATAGATACAATATCCATGTGTGTGCAGTCAATTATATATGCATTTGTCCTCTAGGAAATTCAAGGATGGTACTATCTGCTTGGGGAAGAACTGGGGAGATGGAAACATCTTAAAGTGCCAGCTAAACTTAATCACCACACCACTGGTAAGTTAATGGAGCAAAAATGAAATATCTTTAAACTAATAAAAATTTTTGAAAGCAATGATAAATGTGTATTGTATTTGTCATGTAGAATAGGTTAAACATTTGAATATCACACAAACCAACAGAAAACATACACTCATTGCTGGGCACATACGGTAGACAAGAGTCCACCAGATGTTGGATAAACAGCAGAACAAAAGCAAATGAGGTTAAAATCATATATCATATATCATATATCATATATTTTACTCCATGCTTCATTTACCACTAAACGTAGTTACATAATAACTATTATTTGAAAACTGGTCACAGATCTGGGTATATATACAGTGGTGTTTATTAGGGCAGCACAATATACAGCTCTAGAAAGAATTAAGAGACCTCTGCACTGAAACCCATACATCAGTATTATTGTTTCTAAATTAATATGAAGTTGTTTTCTTTGTTTCTCTGGTCTGAAAGACCTCAAATAATGTGGATCAGAATTGGTTATTTTGACCATTTATCATTTTCTGCAATTAAGTACAAAATTTTTGCCTGAAATTTCAGAGACATGTTGCCAAAAGTTCATAGAATAAAAGAACAATGTTAATTTTACTCAAAACACAACTTTGGTGTTTCAATCATCTTTCAGAACAATTTTTTTTTTTATCAAGATCCTGTCAATATGGAAATACCGGTACTTTTTTATTTTTAGTTTATTTTTTTTATTTACTTTTTGTTATCAGTAGTTTAACTCAGTTTTTCCCCTTACTTATATTTTCATAGTGTTTAGAGCTATTAGACATCTCTGTTAGCTTTACATTAAATTTTAATCCGTCATTTCAGCAACGTACATCTGTTTATATTCATAAAACGGATTCATGGAAGTACAATGTAGCATTTTTGCATTAAAATTTAACCTGATGAAACCAGTCAAGCCGAAAACACAAACTAACATGTATAGTACACACAATAATAAAATTTAAGTTGAAATTAATCCAATGTTCAACAATGCATGAAAGTAAACCATGAACAGCCAATGGTCTCTCTTGTTATGTGCTTGGCCACTGGAAATAAGTTTTTATCTGCCCTTCGGACCAGGAGGCGGGCCGACCAGGGAAGCGAGGGATTAAAAGAGAGAAGGAAAAAGGGATTAGGACAGCGAATGAGGGGGAAACGGAGAGAGTAGAGTGGAGAACACGGGAGAGGAGGGAGGGGTCTGGATGAAGCCCTAACACGTCACAGTTGCCAGAGAGCGAGATTGAGACGGAGCTCTCCAATACCATTCACTGCTGAAGCAGATCTACCCCTACACTGATACACACGCCCTCAACTCACACTCACTCACACACACATTCACCACACACTGACACAGTGGACTGGACAACTATTTGTTTCTTCTCAACATTTCTGAGTGCTCCCTCTTTTTTTCTGCCTATGTTTCTTCCACTCATAGTTGATGGCTGTGCTGGTTTGTGTGTTTGTGTTGGAGTCATGCTTCTCTGTGCCAGCCATAAGGGCAGCCTAGACTAGGTGAGTACCACATTTATATTATTCTACTTGACAGTACTCACTTCACATGGTTTAAAAGTTGTATGATCAGCTGCACAGCTGTGAATTTGCAACTTGGACGGGCACATTTATTATTGAGGGCGCTATAAAAATTTGAATCTTATTAATTTTTTGTTCTCCTTCTGCTTCTTTATTTACTTTGTGTCGTTTTGCATGTGGCTAGCATTATATAAGTATATTTTGCAGTGCTGTGGGCGTGTTACTTGTCTGTCAGTCCTCATTTAATTTGTACTTGGTAGGCTAAATTGGTCACAATTAATTTCCACAATATACCCCTGAAGGGGTTAGCCTACCCATCGACTGGCTTATTGATTGCCAGCATCAGTGTGACCCTTTGACACAGACATGTGCTCCTATTTCACCCCTCACAGCTCGAAGGCTCTTCTTTCTAAGATACTTTCCTCTCCTTTTTTTTTTTTTTTTAACATAGCGCAAGTTTGGATTACTAATATTATGGTTATCATAAGATGTTCACAAACTCATCCCAATTTACACTGCTTGGCTGAACAAGGCTAATCTGCCTCATGAAACTTTAAAATGAGTTTTATGCTTCTGTGGATGGAACTAGGACAGAAGTATCAGATTGGACAAGACCCAGCCAGGAGGAAATAATTGCAAAGCTTGCATGTGGAGAAACTGACTTTTACTTGGGGACGTTACAAAGGCAAGTTGTCCTTTTAGCTGTTAGATCTGATCATTTGAAAAGCTGTGCAGATATTTTCTGCTGATAAGGGGAATGTGGGAAATTGCTAGATTGTTACTTTTAGAACGTGGCTAAAAAGTGAAAGCCAAATGATTTATTGTATTATTAAATGTGTTGTCTTTTCATCTCTTGCTTTGACAGTACTGCCCTACTACTGTCTCATCTGGCCTCTGCGTATGTGTGTCAGTGGAGGATGCATACTCATGCATGCTCGTGTTCACTGCCAGCTGGCAGAATATAGGCCATGGAGGCGCTGCTGCAGGATGACATGTATTAACGTGAAAAATGCCAAAATCAATTACATTACAATGGCATTCAATAATCTATCTTAGTGTTTCTTCCTCTTGCTTTCTGACCATTCTTATTTCATCTGTCCCAGTGAATATTCATATCTTTAGAATCCTCTCGAGTGTTTCCTTGTCTTGTTCTTTTCACGCTTCTTGCTGATGTCTAGTTTTTGTTTACTTGATTTTTTGTTTCCTCTTTTATCTAGACTGACTCCTTTGTCACATTTCCTTTCTTCTCTTTGTGTCACTGTCTGTTCTCTGAGGTTCTGACAAAATAAACTTTTTTCTTTTTTTTTAACTAAACTAACAATGTGACAATTTGATAGCAGCCAAATGCTTGTGGATGTTCTGATTCAAGCAGTCTGCCAATAACCTAAAGGGCCGTATTTCAGTGTCCAGCACTACTGTGACGTCAGTTTACTACTGCTTGGTGTTTCTTACTTTGCTCTGAGTGCTCCTGTGATTGGTGGCGTATTAGTGAGAAGGCACTACTAATGTAATACAGCTATTACATTTGGTCATTATTATAGTTCTTCTTGCTGGATAAATCAGATTTGCACACATCAGGGGTTATACTTGTATTTTCATTGACATCCTTGTTTTTAAAATTTTTCTCTCTATACTGGCAACACCTTATATCTTACAAAAGGTCACAGTCTTATAGGAATCAACTGCTAAATCTTAACCTTATCTTACGATTGCTTTCCATATTTAATATTTAAATGAGCAAAAAGAAAATGCTATGATTTTGCTAAAAAAAGGAAAAGGAAGTCTTTTTATTTAAGAATTTGTAACCAGAATAAGAAGCAGATTTTATTTTTTGTTTCTCAAAGTTTACAAGGATGTCATTACAAAATTTGCTCTGTGTATGTAATTCTCTGCTTTTTTTTATGCAACATTTGCAATACGGAGGTTCATCTGGGTCCTGCCACCAAGAGACCAACACAGGCTCACCATTTTTTGGATGATTGTTTTCCTCCTCTAACAAAACAAAATTAGAAAAGAGGTAGGCCTTGAAGTTGATGGACCATTAAAATGACACTTGCAATATGAATGAGGTAGAACCAGCTCAGTTTGAAATTCCTTGAACTGTAGCTGAACCTTGTTTTATTTAGGTTAACTGCTTCAGTGTAGGAAATTCAAAGGCCCTTAGATTTATCTCAAAGCAGAAGCTGCCATATGTTCAGGACCTTGTAGTCCTGTGTTTATTTTAATGAGCTTTCCCTCTAAGGTTTGGTTGTTGAGTGCACTGCTTATTGTATTTATGTTAAAATGGAATCTATTAAAAATCTAGTATTGTTTTATATGCTATGTTTATGTTATTCAGTAGATAACATGCTTTTATAGGGCATTTTAACTCTCACCAAAATTCCTTTTTACAGTCTGAACTAAAATCTTCTCACAGCATGTAGATCTGAACGTAGTAATATTTCTATTCAAGTTGATAAACTTGAACGTGGACACCATAGGTTTATGGGAGTTATGGGAGTCTGGTTAATCCCTCTCTGAGATGTGTGCCAGGTCAGAGCGTTGTCAGTGTTGGGTCAAACCTCTAGAGACAGAATTATCTTTGTGAACAAACCTGCCAGCATACCTGCACTTTATGTCGCAGCAACCTGAATGAGGAGGGAACACATGCAGTTGGCCTTTGGGTGAATTGCTTTAAAATGACCTGATATGTAATTATTTCTATCAAGCATAAAATACAGTTGGTTCCCTCTTTTGATACCAAACTCATTCAGATCACTCAGGAGATCAACAGAGAACAACTTAGAGTTTCCTGTGTTGTTTCTTAACTGGACCATAAAAGAAAATCCCCTCAGCACTTATCACGTTCCTCCGTTCCTCCTTTGCTTTTGTTTTTCTAGACAGGGCTTTTGTTCTACAGATGCCATCAGATCTCATCAGATTGACATCTGGGTAGTTTGGAAGCACTATGAAAATCCCAGACTCTGTCATAGTCTTTAAGTCTTTTATAAGTAGTTTTCATGGGTCCTAGGGCTGTCTGACTTACTCCCTGTATGGGGGGGCTGTTGCCATGTGAGAAGAGTGATTGGTCTTCAAAAATGTTTAGGCATAGATATCAAAGTATAACATCCATGGGAAAGCCAGGGCCCAGATTTTCCCAGCAAAAACATTGTATCAAGAGGTACCCAACTCTGAAACTAGGTATTAACTTTAGTCTTTGGCACCAATGTTGATACATACTAAATAAAGTTGACGAGTTTTCTGCTGAAGGTAAGAAATCAATTGCTGATAACTTAACAGAACCTCCCTTCATAAATCCTAAGTTCTCCTTTGGAGGCTGGACACATCATTTATATGTAGATTCTGTGATATTCATTAAATCACCGGAAAATACAAAAACAAAGAATAGGTTGAATAAGCTAAATGTAGCTTACAGTGGTAGAACAAACATTTTCAAACACTTAGTCTTTAATTCAGTACTGAACAATTTCTTAGAAAGAGATACTTAAGAAATGTCTCCATATTTAAAAAGATTAATCGTTTGTTATTAGTCATGCTTCTCTTTGCTTTCTTGCGCTGTTGTCGCTCAGATTGTCCTTGTGTTTGGTTCAAGCTTTCTTTTGCAACAACAAAACCTAGCTGCTGAGTGTTGACAGCTAATTACACTGCAGGGCTGTAATAAAAAGGCTGCCATGTTAATTTTGCTAAACAGGACTGAAATAGGAAGGCTGAGTATGAGTGGCAGCTAAACAGAAAGGCAAGACAGGGCAATTGGTCCCAATCTTTAACCAACCTTTATATGACAATAAATCAAACCTCTTTATCCCCTTGTAGAGTATTAGATGCTAACAAAGTATCAAAGTTTTTCCTTTCCTAGTATCACTATACATATTATCCAATCCTGGAAGTACAAATATAAATTGTTGCACCTTTATGGACACAAAAAAGTATGCTTTAGATTATTGACATAGAATAACTAAACACAGATATATTTTTAAAATAATTTTAGAAGTAGCACTATTTACATGATTTCTTATCATAAATTCATGTATTTCCAATAATTTCTCAAATTTTGGAAAATTTTTCCATAATTTGTGGAATTATCAAGTCTATTATATATATATAGACTTGAAGTTTTAGCACTTCAAGTCTCTCTTTTCTATTACAAATTACACAAAAGGTTGACTTGCCATTTATGGATATTGGGGTTTATTATCTCAGATTGGTGGTGTCAAAAATGGGCATTTATTTTCTCATCTGCTGAATGCAAATTGTTACATTTAAAGTATATAAAAATTGCATTTACAGTGGGTCCAAAAAGACACATATTTCTCCCCTTATTTTAAAGAAAGACATAAACAATAAAAATATTTAAAGCCATCCCAAACACACCATCTGGAAGAATGTTATTTAATTTGGATAAATGCAGCATGCATAAAATAATAATAAAAAAAACACACAAAAAGGTCACAGGACTCTTGAGTGTTTAGGAAAAATATTGTGCAAAACGGTAACGATTATCATTTTCCTTAATTTTAAGTGTACTTGTTCCAGTTTTTTAAAATTAGAACAATATATTGGTTTAAGTGTTTAATAGATTTTTAGATGAAACACAGAGTTTGTTTGGCCATGTGCTATTGACAAAAAGTGATTTTTTTTTTTTTTTTTTTTTGGCTTGCCTCCATTGTGCCAGTGGAGACAAGTGACCTGCAGTGGCATGTACGTGTGTGTGTTTTTGACCATGGCTAATACACTTCCCTCCAATAGGCTTAGCATGGGGGTCTGCATATGTGTAAAACCGAGAATAGCAGAACACCCACTGGGGGTTGTGCACATAAAACTGTGTCATCTGCATTTTTGCACACATTTGTTGCACATTTTTCAAACCCATTCACACTCTGCAGCCATCCATAGACACTACCAAGCTTTTCCAGATGGCACGCTGGGCCTTTAAATCAGAAGATTATATTGAACACCATGTGATTAACTTGAATCAGGGAGATTTTACATTGACATTGGGGGAGGGGTTAGTGTATTTATCTTCTCATTTGCACTGGTTAAATCTTGCTATGCGTTTGGGTGCGTGTTTGGGTATGTGACAACGCTAGACAATTGGTTTGTGGGTTCATGAAGGTCTGACATGACTTGCATCTGATGCTTGAACTGAAGGGTAACACTGACTCCAGGCTCACATCCACTTGATGTGAAGCGAAGCATTTGACCCAGTGGTGCTCCCTGAGCTCCGTGCTTCTATGTGACACATTCCTCTCCTCTGAAACGGCTCATATAAAACGCATAAAAACAAAATGAACTTAAGCCAACTTGAAGCCATTTATTTAAAGCTAAAATATACAGTGTGATAAATTTTAAATGTTGTTCTAGCTGCTTTGTGCATCGCTGTTCCATAGCAACACAACACATTAAGCTTAGTGAGTATTTAGTGTCTTTGAGACTAATCTGTGGTGGCAAATCATTCACTTATTTATCTCTGGTTGGAAAACGCTCCAATCAGCTTGCATTCAGACAAATGATTTTTGAAGTTATTAACAAGGGGTGAATTATACCTCGACATTTGTGCCGGTGCAGCACATTTTCTTTCACAGTACGATAGCAGACTTATACAGTTCAACAATTAAGACTTATAATATTTCTGTAGTTCTATTGTTTTATTGAGTTGTCTACATTCTATATAGATTGCTATTAATTATATTCAGAGGGCCTAAAAGAAAAAAAATCTGTGCATTCAGATGTTACTAAAAAATGACTCTCCAACAACTGGAGGAAAATGAATAGACTCAATATAAAAAAAGAGTAGATTTGCACATGGTGCCGCATTTAAAACACATTCCTCATGACAAACACGGTAACATTACAAACATAAAGCTTTTACATGACTTTTGTTTCTCACTAATTATAGGAGTGATCTAACAACTTAAATTGCAAACTACTCTCAACTTATACCATAAGTCAGATGTAGATGAAAATATGTACTACCAGCTACAAACAAAACCTTTGTTGTTATTGCACATAGAAGCCAAGTTATTTTGAAAATAATGAGTCTGATCTTGAGTAAAAGGGACTTGCTGGACTTTTACTTGCTCTTGGTTTATTTATTTTAGTCCTGCCAGGTTTTCTCTTTAGCGTTGACCCAAGATCTGCTGTTCAACAACCATTTACCTGGGTGACTGGAAGGCTGTCCTACCATCAGTTCACATCTCTTTCAAGTTAATAAAACCCCCGCTAAAGTCAGCCTTTGATTGAGAGCTTCCAATTGCCAATGAAATAAATGAAATAGCTCTTTATGCTGCTGCCACATCAAAAACTTTGAGAAAGCTTGACAGGAGCTGCAACATCTGCTCGCTAACATTAATTAGCAAAACTGTATCTTGAGCCAAATGCTAGGGAGATTAGCAATGATCCTCAGGCACTTTCGGTGGTTTAATTGGGAAGCTTGAACAATTATTTATGTATTTGCTTTAGATCAGCTAAAAATATTATTTTTCCAAAAACATCTACAGTTTCCAACAAGAGCACACTCAAAAGCCACATAAGTCTTTTGGTCCATGTTCAATTATTTTTACATGAAAATGATTAAAATTTTATGATGCTTACATAACATTTTATTTTTTTATTTCATTTATGTTCTCTGAGAGCCAGTCCAAAATGAAAACGTACCAGCTTACTCCGCTTGAAGAGCTACATTAGGAACCTATATGTGTGCTCTCTACAGTGTTTTTTATTTTAATATTTTTTTACACATGCAATCTGTTTAGCATGTTTTGGTCTTCAAAGAGGAAGTTTTATCACACTTATGTGTCACTCTTGCACAGGCCCAAAGCATGACCAATCAGATAATTTGCTTAGAAGATGGATGCTTATGATTTTCAGTCATTTCTGCACCCTTTTAACAAACATTAACAACATTTATCTTTAATAATCCACATAGGTTCTCATTTCTTAATTCCTTCTTTTCATCGGAATTAGTTTTTTTTTATCATGAGACATAAGTTAAGAAACATAAGTTGCTTTAAAAAAATAAACAAAAATTTGTGCAAAAGCAATTAAAACAAATTAGTGAGGTGAATTGCAAGGATCCTGTGGTGCCACTGGCAGATCTGTGCAAATGCACAGGGACATAACAAAGATTGTGTTTGTATAAGTGTCGCACAGTTTTTTTTTTTTTACACCTGACATCTTGGGATATGAAATTAAGTGTTTCATACTCACTATGCGTCGGTTTCTTGCCCAGCAGAGGACATTTTTGACCCTGACTGTGTCATCTCGCATCAGTGTCTGACCTCACAATCACACTTCTAGTAAAGAATTTTCTTAAACACTCCTAAACCTTGTAAAAACCCTTTCTGGAAGAGTTGAAGCTGCAAATGGAGGGACAACATCATAAAAAATGCTATTGATCAGGAATGTGATATCACCAAAGTTAATATGTGTGTGAAAGCAAATGAGCAAATAATTTTGGCATTATATTGTAAGTACCAGCTAGAGGTTTTTAGGATTTACTAGTTTGTTCAAGCGTCTGATGGTCAACTTGCTGAAATTCAGAACAACAGCCAATTAAATCACGTAAATCACAAATTGACCCTCAATTTTTTTTTTTTTTTGTCCTTGCATTTTTTTGCTGAGAAAACTTGCATCCCAGCACCTATAGGTTCCCAACACACACACACACACACGCACACGCACACACACGCACACACACACATGGGAAAACCTCTGCTCTGCAGAATCAACTGCCACTTCTCAGCAGGATGTCGGTAAGATCATCTAAAGTTGCTAAGGGGATTGCTTAACAAAGCAAAAAAATGTCTGAGATGCTCAAATTCCACAGATAGACAGGAGGTCTATTCTTACAAACTAGGTATCAGACAAAACGACACACTATCTCAGGTTCTTAGCCATGCCTTTTCTGATCAGAGCTCTTTAAATATTTAAAGCGTATTAAATAGTGTGTGATTATATATTTATTTTATGGTACATTTGATTCATAATCCTTATTGGATCATCCTTTTTAGTTTAACTGAAATATTTTATCGTGTAACACTTTGACTGAGTTCCCAGATGATATTATCTAGGTTTTCTTTTGGCAGGAAGGGAAATGTGTTATCGCCACACATCCAATTGCATCCTGAAATTAAGAGTTTGATTTACTAAAGAGAGGCAAAAACAGAACACAAATAATTTTGGTTTGTTTGGATGTAACTGGTGTTCTTTGGGACAGACTCCTGCTTATTTATCTGACCTCCTGCAACTTTCAAATCACTTAGATCTAAGGATCACTTGCTTTTAGCAGTACAAAGGTCTAGGCAGGTCTACAGGCGTCATCCCGCCTTTGGAGTTGCAGCCCCTAAAATGTGAGGTCAAACCGTCTCCAAGGTGTCAATGTAGTGGCTTTAAATAGTGTTTAGTGTTCAGTTTTCTCTTTTTATTGTCTACTTTGCTCTATTTTTTAGAATCTGATGCATCATTTTTTTAAAAAATCACACGTGAATAATAATAATATTATTTCTGGCACAAATAATAAGTATACTGTGTTGGTGATGTTAATATAACTCAACTAAAAGCAATGACTCCGGGATAAAGCAATCAAACTCTCCATTAAAGAATCTGAATTCAGAATTAGGATTCCTTTTTATTGTCATCGTGCACAACAATAGAAATTCTCCAAGGCAAGTCATATAATTAAATAAAAACAATAATAAATATGTAATATGTCATAATAAATATGTATTTACAACTTTTAAAACAAGAGCAGTTTGCATATTTGGGAAACTGCTTGAAATGAACTGAATTATAACTTTTTGATGACTTCATTCATTCATTTTCAGTTTTATAATTTTTATGTGTTTATTTATATTACCATATTTTTTGTTGGTTTTTCCTCGGTTTTTATGCAAATCTATTGTGGAAGCTATATCTAAAAATGTTGACTGGTATTTTTGGCATGAAGTTAAATTTTTTACTTCTGCTTAGCAAAACAATAGTGACATTTATTATTCAATAAATCAGGACATAGTCCTAGTGTTTGTTTTTTTTGTGAAACAATGAAGACAAATATAGCGTTTCTGAAAGGGTTTAGTTTTTTCTTTTGAAGATCTTTTCATAGAATGCAGAATTTAAAATGCTTTATAGTTACATTAAGAGGAAATTAAGAAATATAAGATGTAGGCAGTTTCACAGCAGTTTTGAATCACCTTAAATACACACGTAATGAAAAAGTTTTGTAGCGCAATTTAATGATTTGTAAAATGCTAAAAGACCACAGTACTGTATTAGAACAGTGATGTAAATCATAACCACAACATAAATTAATTTTGTCCAGTCTAAACACTGTTTTGATTTCAAAAAAAGAAAACCTCAAGAAGTTAAAAATAAATGTAAAGATTATTTTAGATATGGTTCACTTCATAATATGAGCCAAAGGTTTCACTGTCATTAAAGGTTTGAAATGTTGAGTTAGCAAAAAGAACAAACTCAGCAGGGAATCTCTGAAGTATGAAGTTCAAAGAGGACATCATTATTGAAAGAGAGGCCCAAGAGACCAATGGTAAAAAAAAAAAAAAGTCTCATAGATATACCAGTCTTTCAAGGATATGATGCATGCACAGAGGGACGCCAAATAAGTCCTATTTTAAAATGCTAAGCATTATTGAGATACTAGAAAAGGAGTAAGAACAACCGCCATCTTGCTGTTGTGTGTTACAAAGCAAATTACACAAAACCTTTTTTTTTTTCTGGCTGACCCTACTCACCCCAAATTCTCAACCTACCTTGGGCTGTTTGATTTGTGTGTTTACACTGCAGTGCTGTTTATGTGAATTCTGTTTGCTGTTGCTGAGGAAATCACTCTTTCCTCTTTTGTAGCCCAATGTGCTGGAAACGGGTAAGGTTCCTCAGCAAAAGCGATAACCACTTATTCTGTCACGGCTTTTACCGTTTAACTTATGCAAAGCTAGCAAAGCCGCTGTGCAAAAATGTAACGTGACATGTTTTAAGACTACTTCCACCTTCACCACATCTATCAGAAATTAAATAAACAGACACTCCTTTCTGGGTTGTGATTCAATGTTGTAAAATAATGTAAATACTCTGCAGTTCCACTCTAAAAAATTCTTTAAATTTAGAGGACGCTTATAATTTTAACAGCCTTTCCATTAGATTAGGCCGGTGTGTCCCAAAGTTAGCTACTTTCTTCCATATTAACATTTCTGGAATTGCATTATTACTGCAATGTGCATTTTGCATTTAACTGCTTGGACTGTAATTCGTGTTAGGTGATATTTTGGTACCATGCACATTTGTTGTTCAATGCAAAAACAAGACAGTTAAAGATACATTAGTCATTTTTGTTGCCAAAATAGTAATAAACCAAACCAGAAGCAACTTTTTGAGTAAAACCTTGTAACTGAGATAAAAATAATACATTTAATTTGTTTTCCCAGAAGCTGGTTAAACTAATCGTCATCTGGGGTTTATTTTTAGTCTTTTTTTATTTTAGTGCAGAATAATATGCATCGAGACAAGAAATTGTGGAATTTTTTTTTCATCATTTAGATATTTTTTTCAGTAACCACAAACATTTTAAATAACTACTTCATTCAGACTATTGATTTGTGGTTTCAAGGCAAAATTTGTTCAGCTTATTTTTTTAATGGAACTATGAATGCACTTCAAATTCAGCATAGCCGAATGACTCATTTTCAAAATAAAAATCATCTGAAAAACATTGACAGAAAATAATATATTGGATTTAAATAAAGGCTTGACATTGTAAACAATACAGGTTCAACATGTTTATCCCCCAACACTGTCGATCCATAATTTTGTGTATTTCTATAAAGTGCACCAATCTTTTATTAGGATCTTCTTTGGATCTTGTTGTTTCCTTATCCCACTGCCAGGTCTTGTGTTTGTGTCTTGGCTTCAAAATATTTGTAAAAATAAAAAATATTCAACTGTATGTTTACAGTTTGCAAAAGTGTACTGTATGGCATATTAATCTGAGCATTGGGTAAACTGTTAAAAGTCTAAAGAAAGGCAAAATATGCTGTTTGACAGCTTAAAGTCAAACTCTTTCATTGTATTATATAAAGAAATAGGTAGTAGACAATAGAATATCCTACTAGAGATATCTACATGCCTATTTACAGTTTGGCTTAAAGGTTTTGTTAGCAAAACCTTTAAGCCGTGAGATAATTGAAAGTTACGTTGTCCCTTTTGACTTTCGTCTCTTTTCATTGAGTGTTTATTGATTTGTTGGCAACATCAGGTATAAATAGGGGCTTGGAGTCAAATGATTGGGCTGTACAACAAGAGACCCAAGCAAAGTTAAGACCTTCTCTTTTGTTCTGGCAGATCCCAGAGTAACTGGCTTAACATCAATAGAGTGTGGAAACCTTTTGACTTACTTTGAAATCTATTTTCCTGCGTTTTTGTGGTGGCTGTTGTTTCAAACCATCTGCTACATTTATCTTTCTTGAACTTGTCTAGTGTATACTTTTCCCACTGTCCACTGTTTCTGTCTGGTGTTATTACTCTCTCCTTCCCCCTTTTTAATGTCAGTCATGCTCTGTCCTCATTGCAAGCTGCTCCACATCTTCACCCTACTGCTTGTTTCTTTGTCAGACAAAAGGCCTCTGATCTGGGCTCTACGCCAACCAGGTTAGCTTTTCTCTTTTGGTGCATCCCCAGGCGGTTTGAGATTAACGTGTGACTTAATCTCTCTTTCATGGGCTTTATAGACGAGTTCAACAATGGGCTGTCAGGAGTGTCTTGAGAAGAGGTCAATGACTGTTTCTCTTCTTTTTTTTTTTTTTGGTGTGAAGTGTCAGTCTCGTTGTTTTGCTCTACAGAAGTTGGCACTGAGATGCTGTTTAACAAAGTAAATGAATGCTGTAAAATGTGATATTAACTATAGTCTTTCAGTTCATAAAGTGAAGGTGTCAAGAAAAAGTAACACAATATGGTGTGTTACAAGTAATAGCGATGTGTATATATATATATATATATATATATATATATATATATATATATATATATATATATATATATATATATATATATATATATATATATATATATATATATATATATATATATATATATATATTTTCAAGCTTTATTCTATTAATTTATTTCTTAAGTAATTTGGATTCTCATTAGTTTAGTCATCAATTACTTTTGTCTTTGTTAAAGACAAAAGTAACATTTTGCTCATAACATTGCGCTTCATTTCTTATATGTGCACAAACAAGAATTTGTAAGATACCAGCTAGAATTCAGTATGTCCAGATATGTTTAGTGTGAACTTGAAAAAATTTAAATATATATATATATATATATATATATATATATATATATATCTATATATATATATATATATATATATATATATATATAATGGTACAAATTAGAGTATTTTAAGTGTTTCAAATGCCATATTTATCTGGTACATGTGTTTTAAAAAGTTGTAAAAACAAAATAAGACTTAAGATCCTGTTTAAACCATAGATAATATAATGGGGGAAGAAAGCAAGAATGACGGCTTTTGCTATCATGGGTGTAAAAATAACTTGTTTCATTTCAGTAGATAATTTTGATACTTATAGAAAACTAAATTTGGCTGAAGGAAGGAAACAGGAAAAAAATATCATCTCCTATAACACTGTTTGGTTGTTATCTTTCCTCCCAATTGACAAGAAGCATAGTTCCCAAGTCTGCTGACCCAGGATGTCACTGAAAGTTAAAACATTTTCTACTTTTTATTTTCCCTGGAAGTAGGATACATTTATGCTGGCGGTGGATGAGAAACGTAGACACTTATTCTGACCAATTTTAAACATTTAGAAGTAAAGAACATTACATTTCTTTAAAACTAATTCATATTTCTTTTTATTTGTGGAGTACGTAAATAAACAGAGCTAAATCCAAATTCCCACCTATTTCTTTTTGCCTACAAGCCCAGTTTACCACTGCAGCACAGCTAACTAATATGGGAAGTTAGTAAAGCGTTGGATAAAAACTCAGCTGAGATCATTGGTTAAAAGCTGTGTTTTATTTAATCAGTTGTTTAGCTTTTTTTGCCACAATAAGTAGCCCCTGCTGGCAATAATTAATATGTTGTGGCTGTGTGTTCAATAAGGCTGTCAAAAGCTAAAGGTGTTTGTAAATAGCATATCTTTAAAGAGGTATAATTTTTTTTTCCAAGGAAACTTTCTTCAAAAGGCAAAGTATAGCACTTGCTGAAACAGACATGTTTATGACACACATTCACACATTTAACTGATCGACACCCTGTCAGACTTATTTGAACTGAGTCGACATAATTTGAAGCTTGAGGGAAGATTGAGATAACAGTTTGAAGGAGCTGTATAGATGACACAAGGTCAGACATTTCAAAAGGAGAGATTGTGGCTGCTGTAGAGAGATAAAAGATGGATTGGTGACTGAAAAGCAGGAGAGGCAGAGGGAAGGTGGCTCCTCCAAAGAAAAGGTGAGAGAGATACACAGATGGAAACAGAAGATTGAAATAAATTAAAAAAGTGAGACAGGCAGATCTGTATTGTGGCCCAACACTGAATGGTGCCTTTCTGAGCAATAGCTAGAAGGACACTGAGGCATGAGTCCCTGTAACCACAGCAACTTCACAGGAGCTCTGTGACAGACGGATAATAGAGTGAGAGAGGAGTTCCTTTTCTCTTCTTTACCCCTCCCTCGCTTCTCCCCTCCCTCCTACTTGTTCTCACTCCCATTCCTCCCTTTGGCAAGTTGCTGGATTCTCACATCTTTACGCAATTTTCTTTCATGCAGCTGGCCTGGTGTGTTTGTTTGTTTTTTTTCTTTCTTAATTTTAGACGTAAAGTTTGAGGAGCAGCCTCATGGATGCTGCTTCCAGCAGCTGAAGGAATAACTCTGATCTCGTATCTCTCTCTAGTCACTTTTATGGACGCTTGCAATTGTTTGAAGATAAAATTTTCTGGGAAGCTGTTTTACATTGGAACAAGGGGAAATGTGCTCTAAAGGTACTGTCTCAGCCCGTGATTCTTTTGTCTACATTTCAGAGGCTGTGCTGTCAAGCCATGGTGCTGCCCCTGAGACTGATCAGCCTGAGAATATGCAATGCTTAACAGTAAGTGCTATTTAGCATCTTTCTTTTGATTCTATGTCCTTGTGTGTATCCAGACTCAGCCATTCTCCTCTCTGAGGCTGCATGTGAATGTTCTCAATATGAATCGTCAAATGTGCATGTGCATAACTAATAGTGCTGTTGCTGTGTTTTTCTAAAACTACAATATTTCTCTTCAGAGATTTTTAACTTTTTCATTTGAGATTATTGTGTAAGTGCTTTGTCTTTTTATTTATTGTACATTTATCTGTGTGCACATGAATGGATAGGCCTATTTAAAACAAAATAGTTGACCCGTGACTTAGCGTTGTGCCAAACAGTCATCACACAGAAGCATGCCTTCAGTAAGATAGTTACTGCACAAATTCCACGTTGCACGTCCTTTGCAGCCGTAGCAACTAATTAAATTACGTATCTGAGCTTTCAGCAGTGAATAGAGGATGAAGTATTCCTTTTCGAGACGAGGTTTGTCAAAAATGCTTGCTTGCATGTGAATTGCATGTGGAGAAGAAAATTGAAATAGTGCAGTCAGAGAGAAGTTACTATCTCTTGCTTAGTTTTTTTTCATGCACTCTCTTCTTTATATTTTCTGTTTAAAATATTTCAAAGCATGAGATCATTAAAGAGACTGCTTGCACATCAGTGCCATAGGTGATGCGCTGCATTAATTTAGTGAATAGTAGATAGACAATAGAGACAGCTCAAATCAAATGAGGCATTAGAGCAAAGGAATACTTACAATAGCATGAAAAGAAATATGTTCACAGACCTTAGTGCATAGTGAAAGAAGAGGTTTTCTACATCCATGCGAGCAGTTTTTCATATCGTGCTTTGAAAAGGTGTTTTTAACTTCTGTTGTTTGTGTCAGCTGAATGAATGAAAACATGTTTAGTAGACAAGAACAGCTTGAATAAAAACAGAAAGAAATTTTCAGATTGTTTAATTTTTAATACATAGAAAGCAAATCTGGCTCTTGTTAAATTATTAAAAAATTGATAATAACCACATTTATTGGACATCTGAGTTCAATTTCACAAGATCATTATAGCCTGTAGAATAAAGTAATAAAAATCTATCAATCAATCAATTAATCAAGTTCTCTCTATATGCAGGACCTGGCAACATGAAGTAGGCTGAAAGATCGCATAAGCAAAGCTTTCATGCCTTGCTCTAAAGAAAGTCTAAAGAAAATATGTTTTTTCCCAATATTTTTCCCTTGTCAGAGCCACGGGACTTTACATTTATCATTTGTTTATTGTTGAATCATCTCCCTGTTTTATTCTGATTAAAACAACTCTGCAAAGAACAGTGACATAAAACTGATGCCAAGTTTCAGCTCAGTAGCTCCACCTACATTTAACCAGTTATATATTGTACTTAACTAGATTTCCAATTACATAAATACGTAAATATTTTGGGTGTATTGGTTTGCTGTGGGTTATTTGTCATTCACTGTGTTTGTATTATTAGTCTTTTTTTTGGTATCCCATAATTCAGGTGCATAAAGGTAATACTTTCTGGATGCAACTACAAGTATTTCTATAAAACCTGACCATAAACTTGAAGCAGAAAGTCAGAAAATAGCACAGACAGTTCAGCTATAGTAGCGGCTTAATAAAAGATACTGGGGGACCCTTTTATCTTGCTTTGGGTAAAAAAGAAAAACTGGGTCATAGAGACATCTGTACCCTATGTTATGTTTATTGCTGTGGTTTGGTGACCCATACTTTAACTCTGCCTAAGCACCCCTGTGAACGGTCAGTCTGTCATAAGACCAGTTGACTTCTCCCATTACCCTTGTCAGGGAGGATTGTGTCACTTCAACATGTACCATTTGGAGAGAATAATTCAAACCATAGAGAATGTTTTGATGAAATTTTCAACAATTAACTTCAGAAAAATGGTTGAATTAACAACATATTCACTGATAGAGTCAAGAGTCAAATTTTAATCATTTTCTGGTGTTACTTCAGCTGAATATATAAACAAGGGCTCACTACAGACTCAGCTGGTGCTGGTTCCAATTTTGGAGTAACCTTAACATTGTTTAATTTAAATTATATTAAAGTTGTAGCGATTGTAAAAATATGGCTCACGCAAGAGTTACTTTAAAATTGACTAGTGCAGTCAAATAACAAAAATCCTTGTGAATCAAATTAAGTGGTTCTCATCCATTTCAGCTGTTTTCATTTCAGATCACTAGAGCATTGATTAATTTATTAAAGGGAGTATTGGGTAAAATAAACTTTTTTTAGCTTTACATCATGCTATAATGTTGCTCCCTCATCAAAACCATACCTGGAGTGTTGCCCGGAGCTGCGGTCACCAAATCCAGCATCCTCCTCACAGAGCACGCTTATCCCATGACTTTCGTAAAATGAGCTCAGCTGAGGCGCAGTTCCACCAGGTGTTTGCTAATTGCTGCTGGCTAGTCTGAAGGTGCTGAGTGAGGGAGTTGTAGGGGGAGGTGCTCTGTGAGGTGGAGGCACTGAAGCTTCAAAAATACAAGACCGAGGAGCAGCTGTGCCTTGAAGGTGGTGCTCTGTCCACCCAGGCGTTTTGCACAGATTAATTGTTGCCATGGGAGATCAAAGGATCTCTCAAATGTCCATAAAAGAATCAAGGCAACACTGCAGGTATGTTTATTATAAGGGGATAGTATTAGAGCATGATTTAAAGCTCAAAAAGTTGATTTTACATAATACTGTCCCTTTAAAGAGACAGAGGCCCAATTTCAAGGTCAATTGCAAAGTTAAAATTATTTTCAGTCATGTGATTTTAAACAGTCCAGCTTCTAATGAAATCTTCTAGAGGTATGGTAATTAACCATGTTTGGACTAAACCAGGAAATTGTCTACAAAATGCCAGATACTGGAAAGCTAACTTTGGAGACAACTGTGGATTTTCCAGGTAACTTAGGAGGAAACACACTCAATTGTCACATGGAAATTTTCACATTTGTATTTGTGAATGGTTGTTTCCTTTCTCTGTACCCTCCCTCCTCCTCCCACTATCCGACTGAGTCGGAGTAACATATGATTAAGCAGTTTGTGAAGCACATTCTCAGAGGAGATTTAAATCAGACAGGGGAGAGCACACTCACAGACTAAATTAGGGGCGAAAGGAAAACCTTTCAGTCATTCTCCTCTTTTCATTTCAAGTTTTTTGTTGCCGTATTCTTGTTTCTTTCCAAACCACTGAATGTTTTCCTCTCACTGTGCAGTGCACTCCTTCACCTCGTTGTCCTCTTTTCTCTCTCTCTCTCTGTTCCATGTCATTTCTGTCTCTGTCACCCCATGGTCATAACCCTGACAAGACAAAGAGCTCCATGGTACCATCTGCTGCCCACTACTTACTAAATTGGACATTTTTCAGTGTTTGTTGGCCTTACACATGAACCGCTTTGCAGATCTGCATTTGATTTAACCTGTAGTATTTATTTATTTATTGCAAGTTAAACTATGCTAGAGGTGAATTGTGACATTTAGAATTTGTGTCGTTCAAAAGTAATGTTGGAAATAATTTCTCCACCCGATTACCCTGACACGCTGCTCATCCACTTTTTTTATTTCCCATATAAGCATTGAAATAAATGTACATGCAAAGGAGAAAATAGCAGCTTCCTAATGTAATGGACAGGAAGTTACATGTTTGTGATTGTTAGCAATAGTTCCTTGGGTATGTTGTCCCCCAGCATCACTTTGCTTGTCAACCAGCATTAGCTCCTTAACAGTCCCTGTGGAAATGGACTTGACAAGTCTGTCCATTAGGGAAAAGGTGAAAAGGAATGGTGAAGGGTTCATGAAGAGAAAAAAAAGTTTATTTTTAACTTTGCAAAAAATTTGTAATATGGTGTTTACTTGTATGTTCTTTTTCAGTATTTGGGCCTGCTGGGTCTCAAAGCTCTGTCTTCTGTTAAAGATGCAGAGGAAATTTTCACCCTCCTTTGTTTTGCTCCTTCATTTGATATGAAAGGATTTTAATAGAAGCTGAAAGCAGCACATACATGTTCGGAGAGACAGTTAAAATTCAGATGGAAGGATGAGTCTTTTATTACCATCACTGTATGCATAAATCAGTTATAGTTCATCCTAATCAGTTTGAGATTTGCTCTAGAGATAGATGGCAGTGTTGGCCTCTCAGTAAGTCTGCTCACAAATTCAGCTCAGATTTAAATAGCTCTTAGTATATTAGTATATCACTTAAAAGTAATATTGTACTTTTAACTATATATATATCTTGCTGAAATTATTATGAGCCACTTGTTAAATGAACTTAAGTTGGCCTGTTTAGAAATCTTTCTCTATCATGACATATAGTTAATTTTATGTATTGGGTGGCTCTTGTCAGTTACTAACATCCAAAATGAAAATGGGAAAATTAAGCTTTTACTCTTAAAAACATGCTTGACGTTGTCTCTAATATTAGATATGCAGCAGTCAGGCTTTTTATGGACTATGCCACTTTTAGTGTTCGATGGAGGAGTTTTACTGTTTTATTTTTCCAAATGATTATGCCAAGTAGGAGATGGTCACATTGACTCCGGCAGAGAAAGGCGTTCATCAGAACCACCCTCCCTTAACTCTAAATGCTCCAAGGTACAAAGTACATCCTGTTGATTGGTGTGTTTATAGGTGGAAGATAGTTTGCATTGTTTTCTATTAAATAGTTTTTTAATTCACAACTTTTATGTTTCTCCTACAAACACGTTTGCACAATAAAATCATCCATTCTTATTTATTTCAGTTTTTATTTTGATTTGAGAAGCCAAGCTAAATTACTTTTGAAGGATATTTGAAGTAGTTTTAGGGTTGAATTCGAGGAATTGCTCTGGCCCAAGAAGTTTGTTTTAATTCTGCCTTTCAAATGAAAATAAATAATTCTACCTTTTGTTTTGTAATTATGAGTGTGTAATCAATCTATTACTGTTCAAATTCCAGCTGCAGTGAGCTGTGAGTCTGAACTTGGCCTTAGACCCATCTTGTGTGTTCACTGGGTTGGAAGAGATGTCCTCCTTTGATAGCTGTTTATTCAGGTCAGAAAGAGTGAGATGGGGAGACACAAAGTAAGACAGAGATCCCACACTGCTGAAAACCAGATTGGCCTCGCCTGGCTCCTCGACAAGCTTTTCAAAACTTTTCTTTCAGTCCTCTGCCTGAGACGTGTTTTCTTCTCTCCCTCTAATCCGTCCGTCTGCCCATTTAGAGGTGAACAGCGCAGTGTGAAAGAGAGAGAAAGTGTTTTTGTGAGCTTGATGGCTAACCCTCGCCCTTTGAAAAGGCAAACAGGCACAGGCTACCATTACCACTGGCATAAAGAGACCCTAAAACAATGGTGTTTTCTGCCACTTTATTAACATTGTAGAGACAAGTGCAGCATTGCTCCTCTGTCACTTCTCTGTCCATGTTTCGTCCCACGAGCCGGGCATCCAAGCAATTAAAGGAGAAAGAGGCACGCTGGGAAATAATGGGGCTGCTAAGGGTGAGCCAGGCCACTGCAGTATTGGTAATTAAAGAGGCCTTTTCCCCTGCTCTCCTTTTAATGTGTTTATTATTTGCTAAAGTCCATACGGATTTTTAAAAAACAGTCATGTTTGGATAACTAGAAGAAGAAGGAGGCGGGGGCGGCGGACGTTTTAAGAGTTCGCAGGCCTGTGAATTTCCGTACGTAGCGGTTTGAGGTGAGAGGGAACAGCTGAAAGGAAAAGCAGAGGAAATATGGAAGTTGAAAGCATAACAAACAACCACAAGGTCTGGACGTAGACTGGGGAGTGTGGGAACGATACTGGAAAGAGTATGATGAGGTGTGAAGTGTGTGTGAGAGTAAAGTAAGTCCCTGAGCAAATCTGGTGTCATTGTGTTTTTGTTGGGAAACAAGGCCATTAAAATCTCTTAGACACTAATGTTGTAAGCAATCTAAAACTTTGCATTAATAACCATAGTATTTGGAGATTTACACGACTGTTATACAGCTCCTTGAGGCTCCTTTTTTAATATACTTTTTATTGCTACTATTTTGTGTGAATGTGTCTCTGCCATGCCACCTACGATAGAACTGTAGCACCTCTCACAACCTCATAGTGAGGACTCAGGAAGCAAACTGGCCTTATCGGAGGCAGACACACAAAGTCGCTCGGCCTGTAGGATGGCGAGGTATGCATAAGTGCATGTGTGTCGGTGTGTATGTGTGTGTTTTTTTGGTGGGGGGGTGTTGTTGAGGTGGGAGGCACTTCCTCCTATTCTTCTACTGTTGAAGAGTTCCCATGAGCACCCCTGCCAGGAGCTACAGTGTGGCCTCAGCAGGCTGAGCCAGCGCCAGTCTCGCCTGCGTGACGCCACTACACACACTCACACAGCTGATGTCAGTAGCTTCTGCTGCTACTGTTGTTCTGGAGACTTTGGGCACGGAGCAGACAAGACAAATGTAAGTTGGAAGAAGAGAAGGAACTCGAGAGTGGAGATTTTACCAAAGTTGATGGACAGTAAGTGAGACATTTGGAAGCTGCGGTTGTGAAGAAAGTGATGGAAAGCTTGCATACTTGAATGTGGATTGACGTGCTTGAAAGGAAGACAGTGCAACTGGAGGTCAGTGGTTAAAAAGAAAAAAAAAAAAACGGGATTGAGAGTCAATTTACCTCAAGTTAATGCAGAGAAGATTCAAGTGTTGAAGATTCCTTTTGGGGCCACCTTAACTGAACTGACAACTGGAAAATCCAACATTAAGGTCACCATATCCACCTTTTGGAAACTATCATGATGATACACAACACGCTGAAGTCCACTCAGCCTTCGGAAACCAGCCACAGGAGAACAAACTCTGCCGCACAAAGAAAGCTGTGGCGATACTCCGGCTGCAGAGGGGGAAACCAGGTGGAAAGCCACCGTCGTAGTGTGTGCGTGTTGACTGCTGACCTAAATGGTGGCGATGGCGGAGGGAGAGGAGGCGGTGGTGTAATGCACACGATCCACGGGCTGTGTCACCTTTGCATTGGATGCAGGCTGCCTCAGGTGTGTAAAAAATAAATAACAGGAAGAGGTAGTAAAAGGATGGAGTGGGGTTGTTGTTAAAAGATGCATTAGCTGTTTGGTATCAATCTGTGTCACACCACTTTAAACACTAGCACATCTTTTTTTATTACTGAAGAGTCAAATGCACTTTTTATGGTCTTTCCACAAGTAAATGCAGGGGATCTCCGGATGTATTTCTTTTAAAATAGGTGCACAAGCTCTCTGTTTTTAAATTATTTATCCCTCACATTGTGAGAGAAAGATCTGATGGAGAAAAAAAGCAGAAATGGACACGTTACCAAAAGGATACAAATGATCAAAAGCTGCAAGGAATGAAAACCAGAGGGGGAAAAACATGAAGAGTCGAGTTAATTGTTCCCAATCTAAAATGCTGTTGCAGCTTGAGAATAAGATTGAGATCACATGACAGAAATACAGCAGAACATGTCTTTAGATATAACAGCTGAAAATATCTAGCCAGATAACATTGTCTAATCATGTACATATATCATGACATGCCTGGTAAATTTCATTTAGTCTGTGTTAAACTGTCAGCAGTTAATGTTTACCCTTTCCTGCACTGTTGGAAAGTAGATAAGACATGTCCTGCAATCATCGGATGGAGACTGGAGACTGACCTGCTCCTCCCTTCATACAGTCAGGTCCAAAAATTATGGCTTGACATTGTGGTGTGGGAGTCAAAGGGACATAGTTAAAAACAAAAACAAAAAAAAACCACAACATAGACATATGAAGAGGAGGTTTGGATTTATTTTCTTCTTATCGCATCCTAATTTGACAAGCAGTAAATAAATATAACTGGATTTTAAAACATCCAGTTAATCTTGCTGATTTTTATTTTTTTTTTCAAACGAATACTAGTTAAATACCAATAAACTGACCAGCTAGTTTTCACTCAAAAGGTTCTAATCAACAGGTCAAATTTTAAAAGTTTAATCAGAAATTTTGTTGGTTCATTTTCATCAACACTTTTAGCTCCTGCTTTTTGATGCACTTTGTTTTGAGATCATACCTACTTTTGCTTTGATGCATAAAGTAGGTATGATCTTATCACTATAGTTTTACCAAGAACCTGTAACCATTCTTTTTGACTAATATTTGTGATGTTAAATTGTTACATGAAAAAAGTTGGCAATGAAACCATTAACAGAACAAGTAAAATCCAAAATTGATTAGAAAAAAAGATGGCATTCAAGGACTTACCATAAATTACAATACAAAAAAATAAAGTGAAATGAAAAGATGTGAAGTTAAAAAGAATTATGATGGTATTTTTTTTATGGCTTCTTTTAGGAAGAAGATTCATTATTTCATTTTTTCCCCACCTTGAATTAAGTTCTCATATTCTCTTCTTATTCCTATTTGTGAAGCGCACAAAATTGTTACTTTTTATTTATCTGAGCCAGTCATTTGTGTACCAGTATCTGCCTTTCTTTTCTTCCTTGGAAGAGAAAGATTGCACCGAGATGCTTTGTCTTTTCTAAGTACACAAAAAATGGTTGTTCTTATGGTAAAGCTTTGATTAATCTGTGGTGATCTCAGCTATTCAGGGAGGAAAGTCCAGGACTAAAACGACAAATTAAACACACACTAAGTGTGGTGACTAAGTGTGTACACAATAACAGGTGATGACCAGAAGTAAATTTTTATTGCAGGCAAATGAGTCATCCGATTGTATCTGAATAGTTTTTTCAAACTGGTTAAGTGTAGCGACAGTCTAAAACAGAGCCTTATTCAGCAGACTGAAGCTTGCTGTAAGATGTCAAAAGAACCAGTATTCAGGGCAGATAAAATCAGTGGGCTATGAAAACCTACAATTTTACCCGACATTTTAGGGTCATCATGAGCTTTGGGCTTCAGAATAATCACCAAATTTCTCCTAGCTGCTGCGTCCAGCTCATAGGCAGACTGAGCATGCACATGCCAGCTTACTTTAGAAAAAAGCAAAGAAAAACTGTGGATGTCTGTGAGTTTCATGTCCATGGCTTTCATCGGATGGAAAGTGAAATGTTTTGGATGGAATTGTGTTTACTTTGGCTCAGACATATATGAGTTGTTTGACAATGCAAGGGAAAGAGAGATAATGGGTTGGAGTCATCCGAGCTGTCGTTTTGTATCTGCTGCTCTGGATACAATAAATGTGAGATTTTTAGTGTGTGTGTGTGTGGGGGGGGGGGATATTTTTATTTTTAAAGAACATTGAGATTGGTTTAATTATGCTACTACATCCTCATCTGTCAGTAGGCCTGTTTTCTAACTTTTAAAGGCAGATTAAAGCTGTTGAGGTACATATTTTAGAAAAATTTAATCATTTTCAAACAAATAAAGAATTTAGAAGTGACTATAAAAACTCAAACAACCTCATTAGGCAGTAAAAAATGTTCTGCTGCACTCCAAGTCATATTGCTGTTGTAACAGATTAAATATTCATTGCCTTAAGTGGAGCAGCATGTGCAGAAAAACTATGATCTATATGCACTCTTTACATTAAGAAAGAACAATTTGGCTATGTGTTGATATAAATACAATTATACAGCTTCTTTAAATATTTTAACATCTGGAATTTCCCAGAATAAACTTTTATTTTTGTTTTTTCTTTTTTAAACTCTAAGTTC
Organism: Gambusia affinis; assembly: GCF_019740435.1. NCBI lineage: Eukaryota > Metazoa > Chordata > Actinopteri > Cyprinodontiformes > Poeciliidae > Gambusia > Gambusia affinis. Next base: position 12,047,550 of record NC_057884.1, on the reverse strand, counting down.
AGAATATTAATAACAACTACTGTACAAAAAACACTTTGTTTTTCTTTCCTTTCCAACTGTTGGATACAGAGCAATTTTCTTTCTACTCTGGAACTGTTTTTCTTTCGCACTCAGCTAATTGTGTTCACTAGGAATCTGCTGTCAGGACAGTTTTAATAGGAAATAGTAGCAGAAAACAAATCTACTTAATCATCCTGTAGGAAGGAAGCTGATTATTATTATTTTTTGAATCCTTGAGCAATGAGGGTGGTAAAGAGAGCCAATCATTGTGGCACAAAATGACTAAGTTTGTCTGTGTGTGTGTGCTTTTTTGTGTGTGTGTTTTGCAGGTGACCATCCTTCGAGGGAAGGATGGATATGGATTCACCATCTGCTCAGATTCCCCTGTGAGGGTGCAGGCTGTTGATCCAGGCAAGTTTTGTGTGCTCATGTCAGTGTTTATAAAAGACAGCAGTCAATCTCCAGTCTGGGCTATAAAATGTTTATATTTGCCAAAATTTCTTGTCGCTTCTGTCAGTTTTCAGAATAATTATATTTTATTGATTAAGCCAAATATTAAAAATCAGATTTTATTTTTACGTTACTTGTGAGATTAACTACGACATATGCGTTAGGATGAAAGTTTCTCTTGTTTCACATTAACCTCCGATTTGTGTCTCTTTTTTTGGAGTTATGCTTTCGAGGCAGAAATAGGGTTGAAAGTGGTCTCTTGACTTTATACATATTTCTTCTGACTGTGGCATAAACTTTTTAGAGTGGCACAGCCAGAGTCCTCCCTTGAATCTAATCAAGAATCCTTGAAGGGAGCAAAGGTTAAGGTGATGGCAAAGGGGCCTTTCTTTCTCAAAGATGTAGAGCTAGAGTAAAATAAATAAATAAATAATAATAATAAAAAAATATATATATGTATATATATATTTATGTAATGCCAATATAGACTTTTTAAAAATAATGTTAAATATAAACAGATATTTGTTTTTCTTTTCCAAACTGATCCCCCCCTTTTCATAGTTTTATTACATTTTGAAAGATACCAGTTTGGTTTCCTTCCTCATATCTTAATTGGGTTAAAATAATATTTTATCTAAATCTGCATGTCATATGAATAATTTGGGGCTTAATTGTTGCATATCTCTGACATGACAGGAGGATCATGAGAAAACTAGCCACAGGTTACAGTTTAGGCCATCCAGAATTTACTGTCACATAGATATCAAATATACAAATAATATATTATTCTGATTGCACTGTGTTGTATTTAATCAGAAGCCTGTCTAACTTATCAGACCACTCCAGAAGGCATCTGCCCTCCGTTGTGATATATTCCTTAATATGACAGGCATGCAACAGGAGATAACTTTTTCTGAACACATTCAAAACATAAATGTTGTGTCTAAGCAATCCTTAATTCCTTCTCTATCAGAGAAACTATAATAGTAAAACAGAGACAGGCTCATGTCGTATCTGTGTTTCATGATTTCAACTCTCCTTTTTCTCTTTCAGGGGGTCCAGCGGACCAGGCTGGTCTGCAGCAGCTGGACACACTCCTGCAGTTAAATGGTCAGCCAGTGGAACAGTGGAAATGTGTGGATTTGGCCCATGCAATAAGGTAACCAGAACATAGGAGACCAGTTCACATACTTTATTTACTGTGCATTTTTAGAGCCATATCCAATGCTTCTACCAACACTAGTTTCTGGAAGTAAGTCTTCCAATTACATTTTCTCTTTTAACAAACTGAAATAAATGTGATACAGTACAGGTTTTTGACCAGTTTAATTTGGAGACCATAATAAGTAGCTGGTGGCTCATTACTTATTGAGTGGACTAGTTTTAAGTCAAAATAATTTTTTTTGTGTGTTTTTAGCTTACTTCTTTACTGCCCTGTCTCCATTTAAACAACATTTTAATCTATTCTTTCACACAAAGTTAGATATGATTTTCTGTATTTTTTTTCTGTCTGTTGTAGAAACAGTGCCAATGAAATTACAGTGGTGGTATGGCGCACCGGTCCCTCAGCTAAACCTAGTTTTGAAGGCCTCATCCACCGACCTTCTTACAAACCCTCAACCTCAAACTACGACGCTCCCTCCCCACCCACCCGCAGGCGCGCACCAGATGTTGGCCCAAGCAAAGCTCCACCAGCTGTGCCGCCTCTCCCAGCGCACCACCGACCTACTACAGCCCGCAGGCTGCTGGTGAATGGCTCTGAAACTGGAAACAGTGTCGGTGGGAGCAGAGGGACGCTGGCTTGGGGAGCCCACATGGGATCGGCTGAAGAGCTGGATGGTAAACCCCGTCTCCTCCATCATCCTCCAACCGCCACATTAAAGGGAACCAGGGTGAAGGCATCCAATGGGGACAATTACATCATCCTGGCACCCATCAACCCGGGAAGCCAGGTACCACAGACTGGTGGAGGGCTGCATCTTTATCATCTTCTTCGTCCTCCTCATCCTCATTACGGTCATTTGGTGGCACAACCTAGATATGTTTCCTTACCTTACATCCCTGGTGCTGATAGATAGATTGATTGTCTGTTCAGTGTGTCCGTGTCCTGTGGATTAATGCTGTTTCAGTGATTTATGCATGTTTTCAACACATTTCATGTTGCACAAATAGATCATTTTCTTAGTGACTTATAAAGATAGATTTTAATAACGCAGTATAACCAAGTTTTTGTGTTATTTGTTTTGTTACATTTCTACCAACCAGTAATTATTTTCATTTTCGAAAATAATGCTTTTGTGCATAATTTATCTACAGATATCATCCAGATGCATTATCTTTGTGTCATTAATTGCATATACACACCTTTAATTTTAATTTAGAAAATCCTCAAAAATATTTCTTTGAGGTATATATAATGAAATCAGTTAGGCTACATACTTTCTGTAACATGCATGTGCATTCACAACATGACATGTCAGTTATATTTTATACAGAACATACTCCTTTGTATTCAAAGTAAAGTTTCAATCGTAAAAAATGAAATAAAGCGAATCAAATGAATCAAAAAGGCTGATCTGAATTCCTCAGCTAACACAATACTAACAAACATGTTGAATCAAAATATTCAGGATCTGTTTAAAATGCTGCTGCAGTTCCTGTTTAAGTAAAATTTGCATCTCTGCTCATATAATGCTGTTTTCATTAAGCAAATCTCTTAAAAGAGTTCAAATTATATATAATCTGTCTAACTAACTCATCCTTTTCTTTTGTCCTTACTTTTATGCCTGTCACTTGAAGCTGTCTGTGTGTTGTGCTAAAAATATTTCTCTTGCACTTTTCTGTATCTGTGCTTTCCAGGTTAAGGTTCATTAGAAGGACAAAAATGAGTGTTACCGTCTGAGTCATAAGAACAGTTGGATGTTAGGAGATAAAGCAGATAGACTCACAGAAATAACAGACTAGCTTATTGAAAAAAAACGCATAGCCAGAGAAAAAAAAGCAACATTCTATCATTCTGAGTAAACCTTTCTCTTCAGACAGCTTAAAAATCAGTCTCTGCACAAAAGGGAAGCAGAGCTTTGTTGGGTTTAGACAGGCTAAAAATAATTAAGGCCCTTTGGAAATGGGTCATGTTTATGGCATCTCAAATGAACAAAGTATTATAGTTCACAAAAATCCTTTGAAAGTGCACAACAACTCTTCTGTTGCATTGTACTTTTACAGTAATGAAATATCTTAAAATGTTGCGATGCTTCCCAAATGTTACTTTAACTTCCACATAAATCTGATTAGTATATCTGGTTCTGACTTCCTCTACTGCATAACAATGAGACCAGCAATGCCTGACTGATTAGGTGGATGATCCTGCTGCACATTATCTTTCACACCAAACAGCTGATAATTGTGTAAATGCACAACTCAGCAACCTGAGTCAACAGCATCAATAGTTGCTAGAAGAAATTAGAAACTCTTACAGCCAATTAGTGTGAAAATGTTTAGCTAATTACAATTAGCATACCCTGTGCCATACATTAGCTTAGACTTTTTGAAAAAAATCTTTTAATTTTATTGATTGTAACTCATAGATTTGCTGATACAAACAATCTCAGTGTTATTTCATCCTGCTTGCTTTCAGATACTGAGGCCTGTGTATACCGACAACCAGGGTACATTAGGTAGGACATGCACTCTAAATTATGCTTTCTTTATTACTTTGAATCAAAACCTTCACACTTTATTGTTTTTTCCAAATCTCCTAAACTTACAATGTTCTTGGACTTGACTGTTTTCTTGCATTGGTTTAGTAGAAAATCAAAAAATTTGATGACTTTGTGTTTTGATGTGTTTCTTAGCTTCAGGTTACGACAGATTGTACTCCACACGGCAGACTACTGGTCCACAGCCTCAGAGCAGTGCTGGTGGTAGTAATGCTTTTTCTGGGGGTGTTACCAGTGGTGGTGGCAATGGTGGCGGAGGCTTCTCCAGCCGTACTGGCTTCCTGCGGCGATCCAACAACTCCAAGGTGTCGAAAGGGTCGTCCACCTCCCCCACTGTCGGTCTAGCTAACTATCAACAACAAAATGCCAATTTTGCTAACTACCAGAACTGTACGATTGTCCGCTCACATACTCCACACGCCAATTATGGATATGTCAAAGTCGCACCGAAAATCCTCATCTTTCCCATATTTGTTCAGGTTAGTCAGTCTTATATACTTTAATGTTTTAGTTGTGAGTTTTGACACAGCTTGTCTTAAATTTACATATTTTGCTATGCTGATAAATTGAATTTTACTATGGTAGTATTTTCCATCTCATTCTTGTTCCTTGTCAGGCTTTTAACAACAGATTGTTTTTTAAACCAACAGCTGTAACCCTGTTTTCCACTGTTTCACATTCAGTCAGACAATTTTTTTTATTTTCAAGTCACTTAGTTTTGCTGAGTTTATTTTTGTTTGGTAATATTGAGTGAGGAAATCTTTTAGAGATTAAAAAAATACATATTTCTTCAAATTCTGAAGACACATTTTAATAATGTTTGTGAGCAATATCTTCAAACAATATGACCAATAATTGTGGATATCCTTCCACAAGGTTCTTATAGTAGTTTGCTTTCATTTTGGCTAAGTCCTCATGACAAAACTCCTTGTTACTGATTAGAGATCGGGTGTTGCATTGCTTGCATACACCTTTCCAGCTCTGTCCATCCATTTTCCACTAATATGAGTAGACAGAGTTGAATTTGTTTTCCTTAAACCCCTTTTAACTTATTCAACTGTATACTCACAGTTATTGTTCATTTGGAAAAACCTTTTTTACCCAAGCTCATTTCCTGGTTGATGTCTTGAAATGCTTTAGTAGTTCCACATAATGTCCCTTCCTCATTTTGCTATTTATTTGTTTTTTTTTAAGTGTATCTGTTTTTTGTATCTGCAGCAAAACACACCCACAACATGTAGCTGCAACTCCTATGCTTTAGTGTTGAGATGGTGTTTTCAGTCTTTCAACCGTCTCTCTCTTTTATTTTTCTTTAAATGTGCCAATGGTCTTTATGGACACCAGCAGAGGAAGTATATTTAAAATTTGTGACTAATATATATTTTTGGCCTTTTTAATTTAACTATACTTTTTGAGTCATGAGTTTGCTATTTTCATACGGCATTATGCAAGACATGAGTTTTAAATACAATTTTAGTCTTAAGGCTACAGCAGTTGTATAAAGAGACTGGAGATCATTGTTAAAAGTGATCATACGGGATAATAAACTTACAGTTGCCAAAGAAATAAGTATATGGTTGATGTTAGAATTGGCTTTGGATTTTTTTCAACTTTTCACCTGAATCATTGTGGATAAAATATGTTCTACTGCACTTTAGAGCTAGAGTGAAAACTCTAAAGTCAAAAAGTAGGAAGCAGATGGAACTGTAGTGAAGTCATGTTTTGTTACTAAATTAGTTCTGCATGTAAAACACACTCTGCTCTGAATATCAAAGACAAAATTTTGAAATATGGCCACAATGTCAGAAAACTGTTCTTACTACAATTGGTTTTTCTATCAAGAATCCCCCTGAAATTTTATATCTTTGAAAATGTACACAGACATTGACACGGGCCCTTTTCACACCCTGGACTTCAGAGGAAGTCCCCCTCCTCCCACGTTGTGGCACTTGTGCATTTTTTGTGTCGGTCTTTTGTCACCACACATTTTGCTTCTGTGTCATGACTCATTTTGATTCTCAGTAGAGTAACTTTCAGTTGTGCAGTTGTTAGTCACAAAACATAATACTGGCTCTTTGAGATTGACCATATCAGTTGGATTAAGGAATTATAATGGACTTGGTATTGTAAATTTTTTATTATCCGTTACATGCAATTGTACTTGTTTCTTAGCAAATCCCTTATACGCTCATGAGTATACCAGTGATGACGGTTTAATGCTTCATAGGATTTGATAATTGCTCTGCATATTGCTAATATGCTGAAGAATTTTTGCTAAAATGATTTTCTCCTGCAACCAGCCTCTGGATCTGTGCAGCCGAACACTCATTGTGTCCGAAGAGATGATTCTACATGAGAGCAAACACCACTCTTTAAAGGTGAGTCACACTGAAATGGATGCTGGAATGAGTGCACGTTTGTCTGGGTGAAATGTAAATATATGCAAGAATAGTTATCGCAATCCTTTTTAGCAATGCAAAAATGAGTAATGTTTTGAAGCGGTTTACATGGAATGCTATCTAAACCTCAAAGTAGAATATATCACTTGGCCGGTAACAGTATTCACTTATTTCGGTGCTTCCCTGTTGCATGCAAAAAATGCATCAGGACGTAATACTATTTCTGACTTTGGCTAGCAAGGAAATTGTTTTACCACATGTTTCTCAATCACTCATGTTTTTCTGGAAGTAACCTGATGGTTTGAAGGTGTTTATTTAATTTCCAGAAAATTAAATTAGATTTGGTGGCACTTGTTAAATGTTTCTGTACTGGACAGAACCACCTGGGAGGAAAACCGAAAGTTTTTCTCTATTCCACTAAAATACATTTTTTACAATATTAGAGTGGTTTTGCATGCATTTTTGAATCCGCCAAAAAGATGTGGAGCATTTGCACAAGAGGTCAGTAGGCAGTAGAGAGCTTCCTTTATACTTTTATTTTGATCAAATGTATGCTGAACTATCACATCTTTGAGTCCAACAGATATCCACAAATATGATTCAGAAGAATTTATGTAGTGAAAAAAGCAAAACATTTTTATAGAATAACCTGCATTCATCTGTATGAAAAATAGGATAATCATTTCTGCCACAAGAAATGTAAATTGCTCTTTATGCATCAGTTGCTTGAAGTATATGAATATCATTCTGTGCTATTCTGTTTTTTCATGTCAGTGTGCAATAAAAGTAATACATTTTGGCCAGTGGACTGTGGGTAATCGGGCAGAAAAATCTGTGACCCATGTTTTGTTGCAATTCTGTAGTCAAAGCTTTAATTGTGTCCACAGTTCCCACATAAAGTCTTTCTGCTTACAAAAACTCTGATGAAAAAAATGCATGGTTGCCTCAACTTTTACTATTTAAAATGTCCAGGTAAAGTAAGGTCAATGTAGGCTGGTCTGCAAAAGGTGTCTTTTCTTTTTATTAAAGTATTTTGGGAGCCAGATAGCTCAGTGGTAGAGGAGTCATACCATAAGCAGAGGCTACAGTCCTCAGTACAGTTGTCTCCGGATCGATTCTCTGCCATGACCCTTTTACTGCATGTCTCTGTGCTCTTCTTGCTGATAAATAAAGTTCACAATGACTTAAAAAACAGAATCATTCACATTTTTGTAAAGTACACGTGATCTCTGGTATGCAGTACAGTAGATTCTCGTTGGGGTTATAAAACAAATATTTTGCTGCCAATGTTTGTGATGAGGGAGTTTCTCTCCACTCTGCTTCTTTAAACAAGCTGTTCTGTGCTCTGTGTCTGTTTTTGCAGCTTTATGAGAGTTGAGTGAGTTTATGTGTATGGGGACAACTGTTCACACAAATTGTTGCCTATGCAAGGTTTTTGTGTATGGCATTGGAGAAGAGAATTAGCTGGTATTTATGTATTTTTTATTATTGAGAGTATTTATGAAACAGAAGAATGCAAGAGTAAAACTGCAATAATTATGCTGTCAATTACATATTTGATCCAAAAAATCTATAATAAAAAGTACTCACTTTTTAAACTTGTCATTGTTTGCTTGACGAGGACATTTATTTAAATGTGTTCTTCATTTTATTTAAATCTTTCAGAATATTTGCTTTGCTAAGATTCACCATTATGCAGAAGAGTCTGTGCTTTACGCAAATGGCTCAACTTTGATGGCCCTGCTGAGAAGCTTGAAATTCCATTTAAAGTTGTTTTTTCAAATTTAATAAAATCAAATCCAAGATGTCTTTAATTAATAACTTCCATATTGTAGATAATGTTGTGACTTTTACCCAGGGGAGATATCATGAATAAATTAAGGGATATTCTCCAAACAATGGTATTTGGCTGGATGATAGCAATTCTTTGATGGCATAGGTTGAAGATTTATTTAAAAAAACAAAACAAAAAAAACTAAACAAAACCTGAAGGTTAATTTGGGTTTTTATTATTGAAATAGGAAATACATTGAATGGACTACATAACTAAAGGTTCTGCTGTTGGATTATCATTTATTTAGTTCCTACTTCTATTACATACCTATAACCAATCAGTTTCAACCCCATACATTTCAGTCATCGAGAATATGTTTCTTTTTCACTATACTTAAGTATTTTAAATTGTAGCTAACATACGTAGTATTAAATCAAAACACTTGCAGATATTTGTGGTAGCTTCTCTTGGAACACAAAACATTCTTTTCTGAACTTGTGTTTTCTTATTTTTCCACTCTACGGGCGTGACGTTACCCCTTCTCCATCCAGCTCCTATGGAACTTGCATGATAAAACAACATGCATGTTATTTAGCTGGTCATTTGCCTGCAGAGCAAACAACCAGCGAAAATTGTGCATGTAAAATTTGGAGCTTATACACATAGACGTGAACACACGGACTAGCGACATGACACATTAAAGTTGGAAAATGTTAAACCTCATTTGGCTGCTGCATGCTATTGTGAGCTGGAATCTCCCCGTGTGGCAGAAAACTTTTGCCATTCGCTCTTGTTTTTGTATCAAGCGATGTAATAATTTTCAGAGTATGGTCAAAACTGTCTCATGTACCTAAGAGTACAAACTTTTATTTGCCAATTTTATTTTGCTCAGGCATTTTGTTCTTCATTTCCAATTTTCACTTTTTACTTCTCAAAGAACTTTTATTATTAATAAAGAAATAAATTGGAATCCAAAGAAAGCATAAAATGGAAACTCACAGAACCAACGGCGAAACTTCGGAGATCATTTAGAAACTACATATGTATTTTATTTGTGTTTGTTACATCAGGTGCAATGTCAAAGTGTTCATTTCACAGTGTGAAAACAGTTAGGTCACTCTCGGATTATCTTCCACCCACTCAAATTTTTACACTTTCAGACTGAAATGATCTCTCTGTCTCACACATACACACCTACGCACACACACACGCCTGCATGCCCACACACTTTATACACTTAGCCAACAGCTAAAATGCCTGCTTTCTCACACCCTTAAGAAGAAGCAACAATTGCAAAAGCATTTAGTTGAAATTTTGAACATTTAAACTGATCATTTTCTACTGTATATATTTGCTTCACGTTGCATTGAACCACCTACTAATAAATTTTAGGCCTTTTTAGTGTCACGTTAACCAAATTGGTCAAAATGTCTTGCTTTTGTTAATCTTAATGCATCTACAAACTTTACTTTAATAAGTCTATCATTTGCTTCTTTGTGTGGACATAATGCAAGATCAGTCAGTAAGGCGTCTACTGGATCACAAGTTTGAAAGGTGTAAGCCACAGCAGCTACAAAATAATCTACAAGTATCATCACCTTTTCTTCTGCCACTCCCACTCACCAATCCTCTGGCTTCATTTACTTCCTTTCAATTTCCTGTTTCTGTCTTTGTAATTGTCTTTCTCTCCACCCCTGTTTTCTTGTAGGTCACAGTGTTCGTCTACAATGATCTGTTGCTCATAACGAGAGAAAATGAACCAGGAAGATGTAATGTCCTGCAGAGTCCCCTGTACCTCAGACACCTCCGTCTGCAGGATGGTAAGTTTGCCTCAATACCCCTGTAAGATTCAGATATTTTGTGATCACATGCAAGATTAAAAAAAATGGAACAAAACTGAAGTATTCATATCCCCCAAGAGTTAAACCTTGTTTAACCTTCCACAATTCAACACTGAATAAGAAAAGGAACCAAAAACTGCACAAACAGAAATAAACATACGGTACTGTGGTTGTCGAGATATTTTCAGTTGAGTGTTACTGAAGTGTATTTGAACAAGTGCCAAATTTCCTGTTTCTTTTTCTTCTTATTTCACTTTGACGTAAACGACTGACTTTTCAGGCCTAATGCAGGCAATATCAAGCCCATCAGGGTCACACAGTAACTGAGCAAATAAAACAAATATGGCATGCTGTAAACATCTGTGTTTTTGAGTAGTGTGCGGAAACAGAGGGCAGAGGCATGAAAGGCCCAGAGTCAAGACGCAACGGGCACACTTAGACAGAGAAACCTGAAATCTGATCACAGCATTGTTTAGAAACTTGCTACAGCCAATGTCAAGTTCAGATAATAAGTAGGCACAGCTGGATATTAATCATTACACAACAACTTCAGCAGTGTTTCAATTCTGTGATTCATAAATGTGAGTTGGGTTTAACTGAGTGGAAAGTCTTAGCAAATCAGTGTGGGGTGGGTGAGGTGTAGAAAAGACACTTTCTGCAAAAGCAAACTGTGGCTTTGAAATCATTTACATGGAAACATCAGTGATGGTTGTGGTGAACAAAAGCAATTAGAGGGTACCAACGGAGAGTTTCACCTTGGTTTTTAAGAAATAGATAACTTACTAGTATCTGCAAAAATGCAGATTTCATCTGCTTTTTGCCCGTTTTTAATCTCTTTTGAATGTTTCAGATAATCAAATAAACTTTACTATCAGCCGTAGATACAATATAAAGATTAAACAACTGCTTTCAACTGGTAATTTATTTTAGTAAGGGAGAAAAGTACCAAAAAAGTAATCACCCTTAAAACTTAACTGGTTATGCCACAGTTGGCAGCAACAACTGACATCCAGCATTTGATTTAAGTTGCAATGACTTACATTTATAGATAAGGTAATAGCATGCACTGCTTCCAAAACCTTTTTTTCTTTTTTTTTTCTTTTTATCAATTCACAATCTTTTCATAAAGTCTTGGGAGTCATCAACATGTTTTTGGGCAAGCAGTAATTTTGTTCTTGGGGCTGAAAAAAAAGATTTTTCTGTCTTTTTTTGATTGTTGAATCAAGTACACATATGTTAATTTGAATTACCAACAATTTTGTCCACATAACTCTGGCAAGTGAGACCTCCAGTGATTTAAATTACGATCTGGGCTCTTGTGTACCCTCCTAAATGAGTTGCCAATCCTGGGAGAGTTCCTACCTTTTCCATGTTCTCTCCATTTGTTAGCCACCTGTGGTTCCCTGAGTCCCAAAGCCATAGGGAAAACTGAGCAGCTCTTTCCAGTCTAATAGACATCAGTCAATCTGTTTCTCATCTGTTATTGTATTTTCTTTTACAATGAGGCCGAATATGTTGGTTTTTGAGATTGTTTAGGCTTTTCCCTGTTTTCAGACAGGTTCTGTTTACGTTCTTGATTTAGAGGTGTGGTGGCATTCAGGTCTGCAGGTAAAATAATGAAATTGAACCCAGCTTTCTAAAAAGGATGTGGTCAAGCTCTCTGTGAGACCTTAAATGTATTATTAAGAAGTTACATTTCAAGAGACATGAAGATAAAGATAATCAATTTTTACTTATGAAATGATTGGCTGTTCTAATAGTTTTGGTGAAGTTGCATTGCTTGCAACTAATATGATACTTAGAAGCTTCTTGAGCGAGAATTGAGCATGTGTGTAGCCAGGTTTGTAATTGAGTACTAATTATGATCACCAGAAACCTCAAAACACTGACTGGGTTCTCAGTTGCAGGACTAGATTAGCATGCTCAATGGAGAATGGAGTACTTTTTATATTCATAATATAAAACATCTTTTATAAGTTGCTTTGTCCTTTCTGGACACTGCTGATCTCCTCTCAGCCACTTCTGACCTCCCTGCAGCAGCCTATCAATCAAAAGTCACCAGACTAAGGATCCAAAAGGGTCTGTGTGTATGCTTTATGAGGGGATACACACACAGTTACAGATATTCTCCTCCACCCTGCAGCCTGTCATTGTTATTTCACTTCAGCAGCGTCACTCAGGAAGGAGGCGCCGGGGGATTGTGTTTGTTTCAGTGAGGGCGTGTTGGACTTGTCTGTGTATGTGCATGTAATGACACAGGACGAGTTCAATACAGGGGCTTTCCTGTGTTCCCATTACCCCAATACTAGCCGGAGGAGCGTGGGAAACAACAAAAGTAGTATAAAAGACAAAAGCAAAGAAAAAAAAGTTGTAGTCCAAGCATTGTCTTTACAATCTAGCACAATATATTCCTCCTTTATTCTTCAATCTTGTGCTAAAGTATGTAGCCAGTCAGCCAGTCATCATTTTATGAATGATCCAGTTGTAAAAAAAAGCCTTCCTTATAAAGAATGTCTTTATAAGGAAGGAGTAAAAAAAAGTAAGCAGAGAAAGAAAGACATCCAAAGTTCTTTCTAATCAGAATAAGTTAAATAAACTGTAGAGAACTATACTAAATTAATTAGCTTCAGAAACCTACCTTAGTAAAATGTTTGTTTCTAGACTATACTTTAATTTTCAAAGTTATTAAAACATTATGATCCTTGGTAGTGAACTAGTAAAAAAAATCACTGCCATAGAACTATGTAAAAATGTTTTCAAATATTAAATAATTATTTTTGTAACTTTATAGAAAAAGGGGTGGAATGTTAAATAAAACCACTACCGATTCTATGCAGGTTTAAAGTCAGTATTTAATCATTTTGTGCTTTTATTTTGGCGAGACAGCTGGTTTTTAGGAATCAGATAATTATCCAACAGCGACCTCTGCTGTTAGGTATAAAAAATTAGGAATGGAAACTTTACTGTTAAAGTTACTGTTACTTGCAGAAAATGTCAGTGTTGAACTGATACTATGTACATCTTGTCCTTGTGTTACATTCCTTTATCTTGTAACAAAATTCAGGATGTTCAAAAAGTTCATAAATGTGTATTTGTCCTAAATAATGAATATAAAACATTAGTTTTATATTCTTTTGAACTAATGAATGAACAAAATGCTACTTTAATTTAACTTTAAGTAATATGTAATGACAAAATAATAATTCTAATAAAAATAAACTTCAGTTAAATAATACCAAATTGTCCCAAGTAATTGATTAACTGCTACTCATTTTATGAAAGTTTATTGGCTATATTGACCTTTATTTGCAAGTGGTCAGACAGGAAAGACATGCAGTGGGGGTCTTCTGGCCAGGATTCGTCCCTCTGTTGGCCGCGTCGATGACTAAGATCTCCATACATGGGTTGTGGTTTTACTCCTGTGCCACCACAGCACCCCATAACTGCTATCCATTCATGAGGCCACATTTTAACGACAACCTCTTTTTATTCTAGAGGTTTCAGCACATTGAAACATTTATCTTGGGTGCTCAAAAGTATTGGTATCTTTAGCTATATATATACATATATTTTTTTTTACAGAAAACAGACTAAAGCTTCCATAGTCTTATTATCATTTGAACAAAGATAAAACCCAAATGGAAAACCCTGTTCAAAAAAGATAAGTACGCCCCGTGCCCCAGCAACATACAGAATCACCTTCAGGATTCCTAAGTTGAGAAAATTGTTTTTTTAATGATCTTATCAGTCTCACAATGTTGTGGAGGAAGTTTAGCCCATCCTTAACAACATTGCTTGAATTTGTTTACAGTAGCAGATCTTTGTTTGTGCAAAACACTTTTTAAGTTCAGTCACAGCCATTCTACTATTTTGAAATCAAGTAAATTTTTGAAATCAATTGTTTTGAAGTTTTTCTCCCAGGTATTGTGTCGTGTATTTGCTGCTATTCCATGACTCAGTTTGGGCTAAGCTACAGCTGTCAGAGAAATGGTCTCCATTTAACTCTAGCTTTAGAGTATGAGTAGAGCTGTTGGGTCTTTCCAGATTTTTCCTTTTCAATTTTAGGTTTCCTTTTGTTCAATAGATAATCACAGAGGCATTTGTTTTACAGTTTTGTACATTTGAAGCCGATTTAAAAAAATTCTGGAAGCTGGAAAAGACCAGATGAGTTTTACTATGTCGAGATACTTCAAACACTACAATTGAAAGAGCGTGTCCTTTCTTTTTTATTTTTACAATGACTGGATGTGAAAGTGAATGGTGCATTGTCAGGCACTTGAATAGAAAGCTGCAAAAATGTTTATCCTAATGCAGCAGTTTTAATAGCCTAAGCTACAGAATAGAGCCGGGAAAAAACATATAAGCTGTCTGAGTAACTATAATGATGTTTGGATGCACTTTTAAAGAACATTAAAAATTAAACCAAGACAGATCAAATTAAACCTGTGTATATTTAGTTAGCATTCATATTCTGTTTTTTGTTGTTGTTGTATTCTTTATATCTATTGAAGTATGAATTTGACTATGATTAAATAGTTTGGATTTACGTTTGTCTGTAGGGACAGTGAAAAAATAGAACAGATTAGGCAGGTATTGAAAACAATTACCATGAAGTGTGAATAAAATATTCCACTTGTTTTTATGTTTTTGTACTTGTTTCTGTGTTTAACGTGGATAAGTGCTCTTATATATCCACAGAAGTAAACATCACCACTGCACATTGTGAGTGTAGGTCTAAGTGTGGATGGTCACTCGATTAAAACCATTTATCTTGCCTCCAGAGCCACAGGCTTGTCTCCCACAGCGCTTCTTCTGTGAATTATGGAAGGATGTCTATATGGCTGACCCACAGTAAAAGCTTTCCATCAATAAAACTATTCTGTCAGAATTGGAAATCAACAGTGCTGCTTTATGTACAAGTGTGTGAAAAGGGAACCGGAGGAAAGCTGGTTGTTAAGAAAATAGATTCCTTAAAAAATTGTAACATAACCTTATTAACATGTTGTTTTCCAGATTATACTGATGGGATGAGATTCTACCTGATTCACATGACCGAGGTAAGAGAAGGATTATATCTGTTTTCTGAAGCAAAAGAAGAAGAGAAAAATGTGAGATTTAATGTTAACAGCCTGTTTTGTCTGTGAGCCAGAGGGGCAATAGACTAAAATCACATTACAGGGAAAACTTTGAGGATTAGCAGAAAGCACTAATGAAAATGTCTTCTCTGTCTTTCAGAGAGCTTCTTCTTATAAACATGCAACAAAGATTTTTAACATTTATTCCACAACTGCAATAGTGAAATAAACCCATATGTTCAGGTGGCTGTTTTAGTTCAAGCAAATAAGATTTGAAGAAGCAAAAATCTAGAAATGTAGCACATTTTATGCAAATGTGATTAATTTGTTTGTTTACACTGGGATTTGTTAAGCTGTTCAGATGATTAAAGTTATGAAAATAATCAGATTTTCTTCCATCTGCTGTTAGAGCTCTCATGCTGGCCTTCTGAGATGAAAGAGAACGGAGAAAATGACTCTTGAGTGGTTAAGATTTTTTCAGATTTAATGCCATATAAAAACTACAGGACTGTGTTAAAGTCCTGAACTGATGGACATTTTGTTAGATCTGCTTTATATCTTGCTCAAGTATCTGGATTTCTTCCATGTTCAAAGTAGTGGTGTGCAATCATTGTCTCACTTTGTCATGTTGTGAGAAAATGTGCAAAAGGTCTATGAAACTATGTGCATAAAAATTTATGAAACTAAATAATTCCATCCATCCATCCATCCATCCATCCATCCATCCATCCATCCATCCATCCATCTGTCTGTCCGTCCATCCATCCAGACACTCTTTATCCCAATACACATTCACTATACAAAAAAATCTAACTACATTAAACACTTTATAGATGTGTTAAGGAGTTGAATTTCTCAAAATGTGCCGTTTTCTTCATGTTTACTCTTTTAAGATGTAGTTTTACATGGCAAGATACAAACAGAGGCCACAGCTTTAAGTGGCTCAAAAATCTTCAAAGCTTTAGTTCTAAAATGGTTTATCTTGCGACCAAAAATGTGAGGAAACAAAGAAACTTGTCCATAAACAAATAATAATAATAAAAAAATTACAAAAAGTTCACGTTGAAAGACTATAAGCTGTCTAGTGTCTTGCCTTCCGGTTACTTCTCTCACAGAGTAGATTTTCACTAAACCCAAACCTTACCATGGACACAAACACACATTGTCACTATTTTATCATTTGAAATGTGCTGTACAACCTCATTAGGAGCTTATGAATCTTTTAAAGGAGCCTTTTCCCCCTCCCCGAACTTCCACACAGAATGAGCACGGTCTGCAATCAGTCCCTTAGGTGGAAAAATGAAGATGGAAAAGTTTCCAATATTATGCAGGCTGTCCAATTAGGTGACATATATAAATAGAAATGGAAGTGAGAAACTCTTTGAGTATGAGTAAGTCTCTAAGAGTGGTTGCATCAGCTCTTGGGTTGAGGAGTGAAAACAGTTTCAGAATTACATTTTACTCTTGTACTGCTTCTGTTTTGTCTTTGGCTTGCACATTGGAGTTGTTTGTTCCTTTAAATATGCTGTAGAAACTGCAATAAAACGCCAAACCTATATTTTTAGATCATAGTAACAGCAATGAGACAGAGTTCGACACTGTAAGTTCGACGAGACCTCTTGATGTTCCTGCAAAACAGTGAGCTGAGAAAACCTCACCAGCACTCCTCCAATCCCCCATCATGGCAAACTAATGCAGCATGATGTATGACAGATGTCAGACAGAAAGACAGACAGAGAAATGGCAGCAACTTCCTTTGTCCTATTTTAGATTTATTCGTCCTGCGTTCTTGGGAGATGCCACCAACAGAATCACACACAAACACACACATAAAATCTCAAGTCATCTGTTATAGTTGATACAGCCGTCAGCAGTTTATTTCATACCTTAGGGAGTAAACAGTAGCCACAGTAAATAGCACGCAACTCATACTGCTTCTCTTATTGCTCACAGCCACTGTTGGAAGTACTGCGGGAATGATTTAGTGTATCGTTACTATTTAACATTTACCATTTAAACTATTTATACCACGTTGTTTAAGGAAGGAATTGATCAAATAATCTATAAAGGCACTCTTTCATCTCTTTTATTATTCAAGTAGTGTGGTGTGCTGTGCCTTTTAAAAGCATTCATACCTCCTGAGCTTTTTCACAATTTATCATGGTGCAATCGATTACAAACGGCTGAAATCCTGTTTTCTTCTTCTGTGAATTCTGAAGGCATCTGGTTGCAATTAACTTTATTTAGACATATCAGCATAAAGAAGACTGAATCCAAATGCATATTACATTTCTCAGATTTTTGGGTTGTAAGAAGTTTTGAAAATAGTACATCCTTTTCTTTCCATTTCTAAATTACACACTACTTTGTGGTGCTCTGTTGGATAAAATCCCAGAACAAAGACACTGTGGTTTGGGAGTGCAACAGGACGAAAATGTTCAAGGGATATAAGAATTTGCTCACATTTGCCCTTTTCTTTTGTTAAATTTCTTTGTGTGTTTGAAGAAATGCGCAAGTAAATGGCAGAATTGAAGAGGCAAAAGTGAAAGACTGTACTGTTGAGCACTTCTGATCACAGATGAAGGTAAACACACAAAGCAACCCTCAATGTTGTCTTTGCTGCATCTGACAGCATGTGGGTGTTTGTGTTTACTCAAATGAGAAATGTGCGTAAAGTGATGGTCTCTAATTACATTGCTCTTTGTGGCTTGTCTGTGCAAAGATCACAGATGTGTGCACTCTACCAAAACCCGCAAGTAAGAAAGCTGTATGTGACACACACTTCTTATTGCTTGATTTTTCATTAAGCACAATAAGTAAGACTCTTCTGTTCTGTTAATAGAAGTCTGGTTACCAATTCTGTTACTACTATAACAGAAAAGAAAAACAGGCATGGTAAAAACTGGGTCCACCTACCGTCTTCACTTAAAATACCTGATCATGTATTGGTTCAAATGTAGCATATTTATTTTTCAAACTCTTTGAAAAATAACAAAAATAAAAAAATAATTAAAATATGAAATCAACAAATAAGTTACAAAGTAGATATCTATATTAGCTGGAAATATAGCTAATGCAGATTTTTATTAGTATTAACTGAATCACTATGTAGCAAGAATTCACTTTCTGATTAAATATTGAGTGGGTGCATTTTTTTTCTGTGTTGCTCAGGGATGCCAATAATACAGAGAAAGAGATCTTGGACTTTATGTGGTTTGGATCACTGTCTGAATCTTTAAGTCCAAGTTATTCCTACACAAATGAACAGGACACCTTTTACACCTACTGCTACCATTGCCTGGTTAGCTGAAAACACAGAAAAGTAAAAACAGAAAGTCAGAAAACTTGCATATCATATTAATAAATGGATGGATTTAATGTCTAATTCAGAGAATTGTTACTTCATCTTTCTGGAGTTGTTTATATTCTACACACCTGAATTTTCCGCACTACATATTCACATCTGTTGAGTCTACTGAATCCAATTCAAATAGCTGCATCAGTCAAAAGTATCAAAGATGTTTAAAAACTCTACATATTCTCTTCTACACATGTTGATAGAAACATGACTGCACCCCTGCACTAATTATTTGAATACTTTTTCCTTAACCACACCTGTGTTCTTCAAAAATAAGAAATAACTTGTCCTAAAGGTATAAACAGCTCCCATCCTCTCCTCATAAGCTGTCGTTCTTTAACTGCATCTAAGTCGACTCTCCTTTCCTTTGTCTTCTCCTGTCCTTCTCCTCCATAACTGGAGGTCATCCTATTTTAGCACTTGCTCAGAACGGCACTGATCTAACCCAGATTTACGTGAAAGAAGAACTCTGTGTGTGTGTGAGTGTATTTGAGGGACGGGAAGTGCAATTATGTGTCTGGAAAGTCCAGTGTCTCTTAGGTGTCTGTAAGTGTGTCAGTGACGCATGGAGAGTGAAAGAAAGGGAGACTTGTGAAGGTAAACGGAAAAGCATATAGGGAAAGGAGACAGCGTAGGAGAATTATTGACTAGTGAAGTCCATCTGGGTCATCGCAGAGTGATCATGGGAAACTTGGCTGACCGAGTTGGGCCTAAGAGACGGTTCGGCAGGGAAGCAAGCTCTCTGCAGCGGCACCTGCTCTCTGACAGTGGAGATGTAAGTCACAGAATACAGTTAAAATGGTTTGAAGGCAGAAGATTTTCTGTTTTACCTGTATACCGTAAATGTATGAAACAAATTTAGCTAAGAGAGAAAAATATTAATTTGTGTTAACCTAGATTTATAAATAACATTAAGGTGAAATTGGTAAAAATAAAGCATTTTTATTTTGGTTGTATGAGATGAGATTTTGGGTTTTCCTAAGATGTCGCTCTGTGTGTTTTAATAGTTTAATGGCCTTTATATGACTTGAGTGATAAGGATCTTTTTGAAATTCACAGGGCATCTATTAGTGGATGACAATATATTTATTCTGCTTGTGAAAATTGCAAATTCAAATAATTGTGCAATATGTCTTTTTCTGCAATTTCCGAGAAGTCTCCATTAGTATCCAGCTGCTCCAATCCAGCCCTCACTAACGACAACAAAATTATGAATAATCTTCACTTACTAAAGACCATCAGTACCATTAAACCAATTTACTCGGTCCACATCAAGTCTACTTATATTTACGCTGCATATCAAATTTTCTTTGTCTCATGTAACTCATATTCAGTAAGATGTTTTTGGCGGTATCTGAATACCACTTGTTGCGGTATCCAGATACCGCAACAAGAGATTAGATAAGCAGCTGCTGTGCCAAAATAGGTGAAATCACAGTGTGACGGCTTGCATACAAACTGTAAAACTCCAAGGATATTGTAATACAACATTTTCCAGACAGACAGTATAATATCCCAGTGATTTGTTCTGCTTTGCTCCCCCCTCTGAGCCAAAGTCCGCTCAGCAGGAGGAAAAATTGTTCCGGTGTCCCAGTTTAATTCTCACCAAATTTTACATTTTTATTGCATCTTAAAGAATCTTTCTAAAGGTTTTCTTTTTGTTTGAAGTGAATTGAAATTGTGTATTCAGAGGTCCAGTTATGTTAGACGTCAGGCTGGCTGTTACTTCTGTTATTTCCAGAAATAAATATACTTTTGGTGCTTGTTTTCCAATATTTACATTTCAGTAATCTTTTTTCCTTTTTTTTTTTTTTTTTTGCAACTCTGCTTTTGCTTGAGTCTTTCTTCACTTTTAGCTGAATCATTGGCTCCATGACATACAAGCTGCCACATGTAGTCAGGGCATGGTGTGAATGATAGCTTCCCAGAGGCTTTTGTCAGCAAAATATCTACTTTATAAGAGCCATTTATAACAGGACTGGGGCAGGCATGGCCTGGTACGGCTTTAATTGAACTAAGATGCACCATCATCCCTCGGACTTAGCCACAACTTAAAGGCCTTTACTGTCAGGATGTCAGCATGCTGTGGCAGCAGCGTGTAGCCGTATATCTAAATCTAATCACTTAGAAGCCTTCATCTTAGTAAAATTATTGCTTTAAGATCTATGATAGGCTCAAAGTGTCGTCAAAAACTGCTTTGAGTTGTTTATATTCCTATTCCACTGGGAAAAGGACAAGCGATGTTCACTATGTAAAGTACTTATACATCTAAGTGGAGAGAAAAACATCCAAAAGTAATTGCAGAATTACTCATGTATTTGCTATTTATATGGAATGACTGTATGTGTGCTACAAATTGAAAAGAGCATTTAGTTTGGTGTCTGTTTACTAAGTCAAACACACACAGATTGATGTTTTTAAGGCATTATTAATGTTAATGATCTTGATTTTTCCTCTTACAGCTAATGAAAACACAACTTTTACGAATTAAAATATTGCATCCGACCTTTTATACCTGCTTAAGCACTGATATTTTCAAAGGCACTTTTAATCTAACACACAAGCCTAATCAGAATATTTTCATTTATTGAGTACGATAGATGCCTTGCAGCTAATGATGCCTTGTTTGATTCCCGGCCCGGGGTCTTTCAGCATGGAGTTTGCATGTTCTCCCTGTGCATGCGTGGGTTCTCTCCGGGTTCTCCGGCTTCCTCCCACAGTCCAAAAACATGACTGTCAAGTTAATTGGTGTCTCTAAATTCTCCCTAGGTGTGAGTGTGTGTGCATGGTTGTTTGTCCTGTCTGTCTCTGTGTTGCCCTGTGACAGACTGGTGACCTGTCCAGGGTGAACCCTGCTACGTTGCCCAGAACGTAGCTGGAGATAGACACCAGCACCTCTCCCAACCACTCTAAGGGACAAGGGTGTAAGAAAATGGATGGATGATTCAGAGAGTGTTTGTAAGATCAGTTTTTGCATTTTTCCACAAATTCTCAATTAGATTTAGGTCAGGGCTTTGACTGGAATATGTTTTGATTGAAATCCTTCCATTGAGACTCTTGAGTGTGTATTTGGGGTTATTCTCCTGCTAGAAGGAAAACCTTTGCCCCTGGTTCATTATCTGCTTGCCTGTTCTTCCTGAAGAAAATTATCACCACAGCATGATTAGTCAGTACTATTGTTTTGCAACAATCCAAAAAGTAAACTTTCGGTCATGTTTGCTCAAACCCTGATTTTATGTGTAAATTCTTCTTCTTTTATGTACCAATCATGCTCTATTACTTGTTGGTCTATTTCATAAATTCTTAGAGTATGAATACTTTGGCAAGGCACTGTATCCCATCTTTCAAAATCTACAGATCGATAAAGTCAAAGTGGATAATTATGTGTGATTTATAAACATTGCAGGAAATTGGCACTTAATAGACAATTTAGTCTGGAACAGTTATCTGAATCATCATGTCGGTGGACTGTGGCTATAAAGGGAGTGGCAATTTAAAAAAAATAATGGAGGGAAACAATGTGGAGGACAGGAAGGTCTAAGCAGTTTCACTGACATTAGTAGGAATATTATGTTGCAGGTTTTAGCCAGCTGCTTCAGCATCATCATTAGCTCTTGTCACTTATGTGGCAGCCATAAAACCCATTAAATGCAGCAGTCATAAAGTCATCATTTAGAAGGAAAAACAGATCATAGTGAGAGGAGAGGAGTAGAGAGTTGGACAGAAGAGTTTAGACGGGGAAGCTTAGAACAATTTTTGTTATAATATTCCATCATAAATGTATGAGTCATAATCCCAGGCTTACCACCTGTTAAAATACTGACTAACGGAATATGACACTGTTTGTAGTGATGGTGGGTGTGAACTTCCATTATAATTTCTGATAAATATGGTTCTGATGGAGCTCTTAGTAAAAATTTAACATTCTAACATTCTGTGTTTCTAGAACCCATTTGGGGGCCTTGTTTTCCTGACATTTCCACAACCCCCCCCCTAGAATTCCCTACTGCGTTTTTACCCATCACTAACTGCTGGGATTGTGTGCTCACTCAACTCCATTTTATTACCATAATAGAGGCTGTGGTTATCTTATTAAACATGATCTTACTAATAATAGTGCTGTAAACATTGGTGGTGGTCAGATTCATTTGAGAAGACTTCTTCTAGAATTAAAAAAATAAATAAATAGCCATCTGCTTTATTTATTAATTTTTTTCTTGAGCACACAACTGAATAATAAGCGGTTTATCTGAATGCCAAAGATTTGTTTCAAATAACACAATGCAGTGAGTAACAAGCTTAGACAGAGCAGTACATGGGAAAAAAAAACAAACATTGAGCATTTAGGGACCTAATGCTGTTTTAAAAAAAATTAATCCCTTGATATTTATTTATTTTTTTTTGCCAAATTAATGTTTTAGTTTTGGGAATTTGTACTTTAATTGAATAAGATTAATTGTTCTGTAGTATTTGTATGCAGAAATAATTAGGCATGGAGCCTGAAACAAGAAGGACTGAGATTCCCCTGTCAGGTTCTGGCACAAGAACGCTGTCAGTTTTCTTATCTCGGTGCAATGCAAAACACTTGGCATGTCTCCAGAACTGTCGAACTCTGCTTGAATCTCTGATAACAAACATATGATGGCTGCCACATTGCAGCGGAACATCTCAGCTGGCTCATTATCACCAGGCGTTGTGAGGCAAAGAAAGATCCCACTGAAGCCATGCAAACGTGTACCTGGGCCGTTTAGGTGAGCTGTGTTGACAGCGAACACGCTGAAAACTCATCTGCCAGATGGCTCAGGGGGAGGGCTTCAACCAAGGAGCACTTTAATCAATCTGATTACGGGGAAATGCTGTCTGTATTTTTAGCTACTCCATGGCAGACCAGTGGCCATTCATTGAATTTGGTTTCATTAGGTCTTATGTGCATCTCATGGAGGGGTGGATATATAAACGGGGGTGAACTAATGTAGGAGACAGAATAGGGGGGCGGACGAGCTATTTTAGCTAATGTG
The DNA here is from genome assembly GCF_019740435.1 of Gambusia affinis. Taxonomy (NCBI): domain Eukaryota; kingdom Metazoa; phylum Chordata; class Actinopteri; order Cyprinodontiformes; family Poeciliidae; genus Gambusia; species Gambusia affinis. The sequence continues at coordinate 12,023,916 of NC_057884.1, read as the reverse complement.
CCTTTTTATGTGATCCTTTTCTAAAACAGACACTCACTCTATTGTTGAATTAAGGAGGGATTCATTTGCAACCTGACTCAGCCACTAAAAGTTACAAATTATATATCGTCCAAAAAAGGGTACCAAGACTGAGTAACTGCATCCTGTTTTAATGCCAAGAAGCTGCATCAGTATAAACCTCCCTAATAAATCTGAAAATAATTTGAGTTTAGAATCAAAATATCATATATTTCCAAAGGTTTTTCTAACAATAACCTTTGTGTTTGATTTTTCTTTTTGTCGTTTGAGTGAAACATCAGTAGATATTAGCTGTAATATTCCAATGTATGGTTTTCTACTGAGCTCTACAGTATTTTGTTGTCTAAATTACAAGGAATCTGGATCAATGTTTGTTTTTAATGTGTTTGTGTAGGACATTCCATTACAAAGCAATGCACAATAAGGATTCGTGTTCTCACTAAAACCAGGAAGATAGAGCACATAACACCAGTTTTAAAGTCTCTCCATTGGCTCCCTGTAGCTCAAAGAATAGACTTTAAAATACTGTTGTTAGTTTATAAATCACTGAATGGTTTAGCACCACAATACATTAAAGATCTGCTGTTATTGTATCAACCTTCCAGACTTCTCAGGTCTTCTGGTTCTGGTCTGCTCTGCATCCCCAGAACCAGAACCAAACGAGGAGAAGCGGCATTTAGCATCTATGCACCAAAAATCTGGAACAAACTTCCAGAAAACTGTAAAACAGCTGAAACACTGACTTCCTTTAAATCTCAACTAAAAACCCACTTGTTTAGAGTTGTATTCAAAACGTAATCAATTGCAAATTTATTGACGGAATCTGACTATGTTGTGTTTTTATTGTTGATTCTATGTTGCATTGTGTTTTTGTGTTTGATTTGATGTAAAGCACTTTGAAATGCCTTGCTGCTGAAATGTGCTATACAAATAAAGTTTGATTGATTGATTGATTGATGACTTGGGTCACTTAAGCAAACCCTTATTTATGCCAGTATGATTTCTAAATTATGGAAATCTTTCCTTTCTTTGGTAGATGAGAGGTGCAAGCCTTCCTGTCTCTCTGGGACTGTTAGACTGTGAATTAGTGCCCATGTTTGTTGTCTTCATATTTTTATCTTTTGAATCGTTTTCTAAACACAGAGCCAGATTATACTATAGAATTCAATCTGGTGCTGTGCAGGGAAAGTAACTTTGGTTGGTGTGTTTGTCTGTGCCTTTCCAAGCACTGCTCTGTTTTTAGCATTTCTGATCTGTTGGCATGAGATGAGTTTTGTTTACTTCAGAACAATGGGATTTTATATAACAAGCTAAACCTTTGAGACAAATTAATGCTAGTGATTTTAAGGGATGTAGCCGTTTTGTGTCATTGAGTGTTAATATATATATTTTTTAAACAAGAATAAAAGGATTTTTAATGCTCTTTCATGTAGATCAAAAGAAAGAGCTGCATCAGGTTTGTGGTGCTACTTTCTAACATCCTTAAAATGTCTTGCTCTTCGGGAAGCAGTGGGTACAGGATTATTTCCAGCATGATAGCCGTGCTTTTTTCACTCCACCCCGTGGCTTTTTGAGGAGCTTTTCGCGAACTCTGTGCATGGGAGCACAAAAACAGTCTTAGATGGAAATATAAGATTTTCATCCAGAGCAACACGGAGGTAGTTTACACAGAGGATGCTTGTTTGTGTGTGTTTGACTATCACAGGCTTTGTCGTACCCTTATAGACTCCAATTTGGTCTAAATGATGGATATCAAAGTCAGGTTTGATACAATAAATGCTTTTGCTACTGTATCTGAGCTGATTCTCTTTCTAAGTTTTGTCTCTTTATTTCTCTTTCTATGCCTTTGTTCTCTTTTCATCTAAATGCTCTACTTTAGATCAATACACTCCCAGCCTTCTTCAAGGTTTAACTCCCCTTTTCCTTGCATCAGCAACAATGACACAGATTTAACTGCAGAGGCCCCCCAATAGCAGTATCCTCCTGTTTGACAGCACTCAAAAGACGCATGGAAAGACTCTGTAGTGTTACAAACAGAGTCAGGCATGAAAACACCTCATTGCCTGAAAAAACAGGCAAATGTACTCCCCAAATGACTCACCACTGACCAGGGCATCAAGCGTTGAGACAGGCCTAGAGGACTTCAGTCAATCTCTGAAGACTTGAACAAAATGGGTAAAATTCTATTCATAGCCCGAAATGTGCCCAAAAATTTCAGGACGAATGTTTCTCCCTGGTACTGCCTGAAACAGAGCAAACTGAGGTGGATAAGAATTGTTATGTAGGACAGAGGAGACAAAATGAAAAAAAATGTGTGATGAATTGGTTTCCTTTTCATTACACAAACCAAACATAAAAGGGTAATGGTGAGCATGGTCTCTAATGCTGTGGCTCAATAACTTATCAGGAAGCATTCATTTAACATCAAAGAAGCAAACAAACAATCTTTTGGAAGCAGACAGATTGTTCCTGTACTCTAACTAAAAACGTTTAAAATAGGACCGGGAGAATTGGAAAATTCTAACACAATTAATTGCTTTTCTGTGTTGATATACAAAAGTCCCAAGCTGTAACTTTTTGTTTTGTGTTCCCGATACAATCATAAATCTGATGCACAAGCGGCATCCTCAAACAACAAACAAAATCTATTTCTATGCCTCCTGGGGGTTAAATTTTGTTTCAAAATGACTGTAGGGATTTTTTCAGTGGCGTGCATTTTTTTCTGGCACACACAGAAATTTCTGTGCCAAGAAAATAAATCTTGTCTTATCCTAAGAGGAAACACCTTCTTCCAGGTGTTTGCTGAATCCCTCACTTCACTTTTAGCCAATTGTAAATGTAACTTTTTATACAATGTTTTGACATATTAGGTGCATGTCCCTGAATAACTTTGACCCTGATTTTGTCTGGTGTTTTTTTTCAACCTACATTAAGTTGTTTATTAACTAATGCTCACTACCAAACCTTCAATGCAATGGCAGAACATCTATATTTATACTGAGATTAAATTACACACAAGTGGACTCTAATCATTAGGTGACTGAATTTTATTTAGGGGTATCAGTATTAAGTGAGCTGAATACATATGGACTAACTTTTGAGTTGCCTTTTCTTTTCATTCATAACGCGCTCTCCTTTTTTGTCGGTATGTTAAATAAAACGAATATGATTGCGGTTCTAATTTAGCAAAAATATAAACAAAACTCAAGGGCTATGAATACATTTAAAAGGCAATATAAACCTAATCATCCCAGAAGTGCACCAAATGGAAATAAAAATGAACATGCACACATCACATTATTTATTTCATTGCACACGAGTGAGTCAAAGTTTGAGGACATTGTGGTAATTACAAAGAGGTATTTTTCTCCTCTTGTGCAAAAAGCACCTAAACCAGCAGGCTCTGCCAACTCCTAACCAGTTTAGCATTGGTTGTCATATGTTCTTCCTCTTGTACTCCCAAGCGACGTATCGATTTGTTCACTTTCAGTGAGTGCCATCTAGAGTCTGGTTACGCTATCGTTCCGTCAGCATATCAAATTCTGCTTGAAGTAGAAGCGGGCCGTTATTCAATTTCACTAAAGCGAGCATTTCAGTGTTCAAGGAGGAAGAAAAGGAAGTTCGAATAACATCTGAATGTGAAGGCATTATAAAATGTTGTAAAGAAATATAGAGCTACAAGAAGATGTTGTAAGATGTTTTTTAAAACCACTAATACTTTAATAAATATTCTGTCTTGTTTTAAAAAGGCTTAAAATCTCAACTTTTTCCTTTTGTTTGCTGTCAAAGCAACAGGAAACATAGTTTCTCTTTATGTCTCTGACATTAATAGCTAACTGCCTGCTATCTTTTCTCCCCCAACCCCCACTTTTTTTTTTTTTCTTTTTTTTTTTTTTGCTCCTCTCTCTCCCCCCGTCTGTCTCTAGAAGTGTGACTGCCTGCTCAGCCTGGAAGCCTATTCAGCGGACCAGAAGCGCCGCGTGTGTCAGTGCCTGAAGGACAACATTGACAAGCAACTCCAGCTTCACAGGAGGGATCCCTCCGTTCCGCATTTTGAACAGGTAGGACGCACGGACACGGACACGCGTGCACATCCCGGAGCGTTTTCAATTTCCAAAGATGAATCAGGAAATAGATGAACACATTGGAATACATATATTTGCTCATACCGCCCCTACTATCACACATGCCTGGTGAACATCACATGCTTCCAAGTATATACGGTGTGAAACAGTGCACACTTGGAAACAGTTTTTGCTGTTATAAATAGCGGTCAGTATATTTCTACAGCACTTTTCTTTTATTTGGCTTGACTGAAATAGTATCTCCGCTTTATTTTTGAACCATGTGTAACTGCGATCAGGTGCTGAGATGAGGTTATTTGGAGCTGTGCTTCATGCTGTTTAATTAAAAATGTAACTTGTTCGTCAAGTTTTGGTTTTCCATCTGAGTAGTATTGTGGATCATAATTTTCTATCGAGAAAATTAATTCACATCCACAAAACTCTGTATTCTTTAGATTTTAAGTGAGATTTCTCTCGTTTAAAGCTTTTATTGACGCTTGTTTTCAAAGTTTCCATCTCACAGTACAGAGTTCTTTGATTATGGAAACCAATTTTACTTAAAATCAATGCATTAGGATAAGAATATGCCAGTATAGTTAATTCAGATAACTTGTTCTTCTTTCATATCAGCCCACATTTAGGCAAAAGGTCATTGCTGATTTTTATCAATTTGCTGAAGCTTTTATTTAAAATTATGGTTTGATTCTAAAGTCTTACGTTTGCCATGCATGTCTACTATAAACATTCTGAGTGAATTTTACCTTTGCAGACATGTTGCAATTTTTTTGAATGAAGCACAGGGAATAAAACAATCTTTCATCTGAGTTGAGTCTTCTCCCCATAAGTCGTACATTTTAGAGCAAGTTTGTTTTGAAACTGTTTGTAGGGACAATAAGAGAGCTGTAACAAAGTTTTGAAAGTAATATTGCAGCGTGAAATCCCAAGAAAAGGAGGCGTAAAGCTGCAACCAGAGAGAGTGTTTCAAAACTCCAGTAGGAATTAGTTAAGCTTCTCCAGGATGGAGAGGCCCTTTGATCTAGGCAACCTGGATTTGAAGATAATTTTATTTTTTTTATTTTTTTTTATTTAATGTGAGATTATTTAAAACACTGTCAGTGGTTCTGGATATCAAACATCAAGAGCACGTTTGAATTTGCACTGTGATTTAAAAGTGCTGTTTGGCTTTGTCTTCTCTGATTTAAGTGAGACTGTGAAAGCAACCTTCAAGTTCTTCATCTTAAGATCCACCATGGGAAATATACACAAAAAAAATGATTTCTTGTTGTTTTACTGTCAGGATCTTTAATGTCTGATAGTCATAATACAGATAGTTCTTATTTAGTGCGTCTGAATTATTTATTGAATTTCTCACTGAATTTTGTATTGCTACCAGTAAGTATTATGAATTTGTTTTTAATTTATCTGACTAGATTGGCTCTACATCATTTATTTTAACAGCATTCCCATTTCTCCTTTATTTAAATGCTAATGCCTTTTCTGTTTCTCCAAATCTTCACTTCTTTCATATTTAATGAGCGAGATAGACATGCCATTCTGTCCCCAGCTCATTTGAGTTCAGCTGAAAGGTGAATAAAAGAGATAAATAACCTTGTGAAGAAGGCCCACCTGTTGTACATTAGGACTTCATTTCATCAGCGTATTAAAGAGAGGAGGAAAAAAGGAAAGAAAGGCCGGCAATCTTTCATCCCTTTTTCATTGCTTTTTTCTGTATTATTTCCTCTCCGTTTCAATATACCGTATATTTGTGATGCATGTGTGTTTCTGCACTTTAAATCCTTCTGCACTCAAGAGATTTATCCAAATACCCTGCTGTTTTCAAACCTCTTTGAGATGTGCTTCTTGAGCCTTGCTCAGGAATTCATCTGATGTTGCCTTTAGACAGTTTTTTAAATACAAGTTTTGCAAATGCAGTGTTTTGTCTTAATAATGTGTTCAAATGTCCTCTATTAAATTCCACAGAAATGCCAAAGCCTTTGGATGCATATGTTGCAGTTTTCTGTATACTCATATGGTATCAGTTATGTGGAGCTGAAACAAATGAAAACCAAACACATGCAACAACATTGACCATAATCAATGATCAAAGAACAACCTCCTTTCTGTCTCAGGTCAGACATGTTGTAGGAACATCCTTACTTCATTTCCTGTTATTTTAATTTGTTCAGGATGCTCTATAATTTATTTCATAGTTTCAATCTGAGTTTAAACAGGCACACATTATAGCTTCAAACCTTTCACATCTTTAAGAAATAACAGAGATAAAATTTTTGTTCTCATGTTAAAACGATTTACCCTCCTTCAGGGCACATTGGGAGTTCTGCGATGCGTCACTGCAATTAATGTGCATCAATTTGCTCCTTTAACACAAGGACGTGTCATGATGGGGCGTTCAGGGAAAGAACAGATTATTGGACGTCAGTGTTGAAGCTTCTGAATAGAACATATTTGAAAAGGATTGCTGGACACAATGGCTTGGCACATATGCCACCTAGCAGACATAACAATCTCTAACTTGAAAATAACCCAGCAAATATTAACTAGCTCTTCAAGTCAGTCTTATTACAGATTCTGTAGTGTCTATTTTTTGAAGTTCAGTTTCCCAATCGCCAAAACATTAGAAAAAATGAGCAAAGAGCCTTTTTTTTTTAGTAGTTTGTCTTTCATCTGGCTTGTTTTCATGGTCTTTGTGCAGCTCTTTGGATCTTTTTCTTGTAATCGCTTATTGCTGTAAATGAAAATGTTAACTCTTTCCTGAAGGCAATGAAATGCATGCTTAATCATAGTATTTTACTTCTTGACAAATTAGTTCACTTTTGATTGCATTTCTCCAGAGTACCTTAGAGGCAAATAGTTTGTGTTCAGTCACCTTCAACTATGTTTAATTATATGCAAATCAGCTTTGTCAAGTATGAAAGATGTGAAGATAAAGTCCTTTTGTGTCCTGTGTGTTCCTTTGGGGGTCTTCATTTCTGCATTGGAAAGGAGGACACACTCCCATAGATAGATGTGAGCATACATGTGGGTCACATCCTCCTAAAAAAACCTCTCAATACTAAAGTGTATCTTCTTGCTAAGTAAGAATTTGGGATGATTTATTCTTTTGTTGATGAGTGTAAAACTGTGCTTTGGGATTTAGTCCACAACCATCACTGCTTTGAACTTTAACAGTTCTTCCTTCATCAGAGGTGAGCTTATTTAATTTCTTCTTCATTGTTACTATTGTGTCAACACCAACAGACATTTTAAAATCTGAATCAACTACACGTTTCATGATCTAGGCATTTTCATGCCTGTATTCAAGAAGTGCTGCAAAAGAGCTTTATAAAATTACCCTCTGATTCTCACGTTTCCCTTGTGTCAGTTCCCTTATTTCTCCCCTTCACACACAAAGCCGAGCAAATTCACACTTAGCTGAAGTGCGCAACTCTCTCAAGAGTTATTTTCTAGTGTGCAGGGAAACCAGAATACTTTTTTAGGGAAACACACACAAAATCCAAATCCATTCCGACTCCGTTCTCGTTCGTGTCTTTTTTGGCAAATAGGCTTATTTCTTCACAGTGTTGATGTCAGCAGCTGCCCTATTTCTTCAGTCCCTGAACATTGTTGATATATTTTTAAAGAAAAAATTGACTTTTTCAGTGGGATGGTCAATAATCGTCTTGTGACAGTAAAAGTTGGGTTTCATGAGTATTATTTGATATTCTGAGACCTACTCTATGTCAGAGGGGAAAAAAATGGAGCAATTTTCTTATCACTTCTGATTTCACTGACTTTTTGCAGCCTGATTAAAAAAAATAAAAATCTGGAAAAAAAGTGAGGTAAGATTGCATGGAGCCCAGATGAGTGTTGTTCAAGATATGTGATATCGAAAGTTTTCAGGAAATTATAAAATATTAGTTCAAAGGCTTAATGATTCATTCTTTATTGCTATATATATCAGATGGCTCTGTGTCCTTTGAGTGCAAATCTGTATTGTCAAACCAGATATTATTACAAGATAAAACAATTAGGCATTTTCCTGTCTTTATCATCACTTACTCTTTTAAATGGATGATGTACAATGGATATTTTAAGTAATGTAGTTTTGATTGTATATACATTTGAATAATTTTGATCTTAGGAAACCCATTCCTTTTAGCAGTAAATGCAGCAACATACCTCAAACATGTATTTGAAATCTTGCATTTGCTTTTATTTTTATAAAAGAAAACTAAAAAAACATTTAGCTGTGTGGAGAAATGTCCTAAAGCCATCAAACGTCTCCAAACTCTTCCACTGGAAAGCTTTCGGTATATTTTCGTCTGAATAGCATCAGCCACTAAGATGCGGGAAAAATACATTTGCACAGCTGTGCGGACATGCACACACACACAAAACACACACAGTAAAAAGGAAATCTAAACAGGGCCGCCTGTATTGAAAATGACAGCCACGTTCACACTGTTAGCATTTGATGTGTAATGCTGGCACTCCTTCTCTGAGTCAGAAGAGCAAAACAAACTATCTGGGGTTGAAAAGTTGTATAATTTTCTACTTGAGCACAATCAGTACATTCACATAAAAAGTGAGGAAAGATGAGAGCTTCTGCTAATGAACAGTTCGGCTGTCCTCTCATTTCACGTTTATCAGAATCTGCTTTAGCTACAGACATGGTTACATTCAAGTACTTATGTTGGAGGAAACTTTGACGACTGACAAAGGGGGCCTTTCTTGTTCTCTTCCTTTGGTACACTTTGAGTGTGATGATGAATTGTATTCTCTTCCATCCTAATTCATCACATCTCCCATACATCTGAAGCAGGCACGTAAGCATTCAGTTAAATATGAGAAGTTCACTGACTGAGAAGAAGTGCTTAGGAATGTGATCTTTCCTCCTCTCAACACTCTGTTTTAACAAGCAGGACCAGAAAACAACGTCAAAATAAGTTCTTTGCTTTCATTTAGTTGGACTTGTGAGTGAATGAATGAGTGAATGAATGAATGAGTTTTTACCCTTATTTTAGAGTGTAAAAAGCATACAGTCTATCTTAGCTATTCCAAAAGCAAACTCTGATTAGCATCTGGGATTATTCCTTGTCAAAATATGTAACTTCAGCCACTTCAGATGAAGTTGAAGAGTTTAAAAGCAGTTCTTCTCTATTTTACTCCCATAACATTCGTGAATATATTGGCATTATGCAGTGGTGCTAGGTGAGAAACCTTTTCATTCTTAATTTTCAAAATCGTTTTCAACAAACATTTGGTGTCATATCTCATACTAAGTTGTATATTTTAGTACAGCTGTAATGTACATATTGTTTTGTCAAAATTCTTAATAGTTATTAATGAGTTCAAAAGCTGGACTATGACTCATGAAGCAAGAAATGGGAATCGTAAAAGGTCTATGAGAAAATAAAATAAAGTTTACAATTACTGCTGAAGGCATAATTTTACTCTTGTTGATACGTTTGTACGTTTCAAGAAGTGAGTTGGTTTACCTCAAAAGTCTTTATCGGTGGTGTTTTGTGGTTCAGTAGCTAAAACCATTTTAGCTACTGAACAACAAAAAATTCTCCAACATAGCGCCAGCTGGCATTAGGTTAGCAGGGCAATATTACAGAAATATTAGTCAAGGTACAATTCTGATTTCTCTTCATCCTTTCAAAGTTGTTTGAGAAACGAAATTAAAGCAGAGCTCAAATACGAGGAGTGACACATAACCATATAAAACTTTATTAAATTTTTATTCTTTTTCTACTCAATCGCCACCCATAGTCTTGAATTTACATCAATTTACATTAACCGTAATTTACATTAACCGTAATTTTAACTGCGATAAACATTTGAAGACGCACATATCGTGTAATTAACGTGTCTCCTGCTCTTGTTGATTCACTGTGCTGAAGCAGTTTCCCCTTCAGTGTCTCTAATTAGATATGGATGAATTCTATTCGTCTTGCCTTTGCTCATCACCTCCGTTCACACATCCATGCTCAGACACACACCACTCACACTGCATGCTATTTTTGGGGCATGTTGTCTTGACATCCAGATTTAGAACTCACTCATTTGAATATGGCAGATGTGAGTTACTTTTCTGAAATATTTGATAGATTATGGACAATTCACAATTTACAAATGTGCTAGTTTGCTAAAATAGCATATTTATTGTGGCCGAGTACAATATCCAAGATTGGAAATACACAAAAAAGCATAAAAACTACTGAAAAGACCAGCGTGACTGAAACTGGTATAGGTTGAAAGGAATCTTTTGTTTACTTTTGCACACAGATGGTGTTATTTGACTGCATACTTGTTTGATTTTTACTTTCTTCTACTTTTTTCTCTGTGGTTGAAAATTTAAAGTAACAGAGCAATCCTTTTTTTTTTCTTTTGCCTTGTCTTGGTTGCTGCCTTTTCTCTTTTAGGTCTTTACGTTTTCTTATGTTAATAAATGAAACATTTCAATTACTCTCACAAGTCTTTTTCTATAGTCTAAATTGGAAAATAAAAATAACAGCCAATTTTTTTTAGTATCTATTATTGGTGCTTTGAATTTAAAGCATATTTAAAATTGTGGGAATTAATGGTTAATTAACTCCCACGACTTAATTTGCACCTCTAGTAATTTGTGATTGAATAAAACATTACTATCTATGCTCGTGAATATGCTTCGTAAGTGTTGGAACCTTTTATTAGAGAGGAATGCTCTGGAATCGCCTTGTATTGCTAGGAGTAGTTATCCTCACAGTTTGCAGTTCCCAGAGGCTTAGCTTAGAGGTGACGTCAATCCCAAATCCGAGTTGCAACTTCACACTGAATGCAGGAAAAGCACCGATTCTTTCTTCCACTTTCATTCCATTGCACTCTGCGAGTACCACTACATTTAGTCTCTTCTCGTATCACCCGGCACCTTCTCCCCTCTGATGTTCACGGACACATTCATGCAAAAACAAACATAAACGAGGCTGAACAGTGTCAATCATTGCAATGTGCCGTGCTGAATTAATTCCCGACTTTCTGAAAGAATTAATGATTTTCCCATGATGGAGTGTTGCTTAGCTTGATTTTAACTTACCTTTTAACTATTCATAACTGGATTACATAACGGAAATGCATCCCCACAGAAGGTGCTGTAGATAAGAGCTGTGCAGACTCTGTCCTAAGAAGGGAATGCAGAGCATAAAGTCCATTCCTCTCAGGTTCAATTATGCACATTCTTCACTGTGAAAAATGATGCCTGCTCCACCAAGCATGTAATGGAACTGGGATAAGAGTTTAATTCCTACATTAATAGGCTCACTTTGATCCAAAGACCCTTTTTGATTAAAACAAGTATTTATACAGCTGTGACATTTAGAATTGTAAACAATTTACCAGCCAATAAAAAGAGAGTAATCAGGGAAAAAGGGAAACAATAAAATCTAGCTTCCCTTAAGTTGATCTTTTACCTTTTAAATGTCACTCATTACTTCATGCCTCTTCTGGGTATGTTCTTCCATACCTTTGGCTTCATAGGATTAGCAGGACAGCAATCCAATCAGTATAGCCAACGGGGTTTGAAATAGCTGTTTAGGCAGCTCTTTCTATATTAGCACATGATATGATTAGGTAAGGCCTGATGAATAGCTTGCATGACTCCCTTTGGGTGCAAAGCAGACACACAGTCAGTGAAAGAAAGCAGGTTAGTTTGTGTGTGTGTGTGTGTGTGTGTGTGTGTGCGTGTGTGTGTGTGTGTCTCATTAGAAGCAAAAGACACGGCCCTAACCATTCTGCTCCTTTACAGGTTTTAAATTGAGGCTTTGATTCACGGCTGAGCAAGTTCTAAAAATAGCGAGTTGGGGAAGAAAGGGGGAAGCGATAGAAAGGGAGAAAGAGGGAGGGAGGGAATGAAGGACACAGGCTGCTTTGGTGTCAGCAGAGTTAGTTGTATTTGATCTTTTTCCATCAGATCAAATACAATCTGATGGAAAAGATTGTATTTTCCATCAGATAACACAATCTAAAGGTTTTTAATACATCACATTTTCACAACTCCTCCTTTTCACGCTCACAACTCCGTCTCTCCCTCTGATTCCATCTGTCTTACTTTTTTTTTTCCCCAAATCCCTCTTTTAGCCCCCCTCCTTCCGCCCACCTTTTTCTTTCTCGCTGTCTTTTGCACACACGTTGGCATGCACGTTATCACTGAGCTGGGGCAGAAGCCGGGACTGCAGCAACAACACAGACAAGAAACAAGAAGCAAGGAGGAGAAAAGCAGGGCTGAATTGTTTTGAGGAACACACAGAAATATAGAAAAAATATCTCAGGATAAGTAGTCTGCATCTAACTTGTGCGGCTGCTGGCAGTGTTTGTGGATGAACACTGCCGTCGCACACCGGGACACACAGCAGCAACACACTTTATACACTCATTCAGACGAGCAACAGCGCTGCCTGTCCAGATGCCAGTGTCTAAGGTAACGTATACAAACCTCTTTGGGATTCTCACTCGGAGCTCATTCAGAGACTTGTGGTGCTTTGACGTGGTGATTAGGCTTGTTTTATTTTCATTGTAAAAGCGGGGATAACCGGTTGGTAGAGATTCCCGTTTCTGTTCTCCTGTTGTTCAGTTTTTGACTGATTCATGTTCCACAGCCAGAAAGGCTTAAAATCTGCTTTTAGTGCATGAAGTGCACAGTTGTGATTTTTAAGAAATGAGTTCTTGTGTTCCTTTGTCTTGCTTTGTCATTGGACTGTAGTCCATGTTAAAGCTTTTTGATTTCCTCAGTGATTGACAGCTTATGACCAGGGCAGTGTGTGAGTGTACGAATCTGTATGTGTGTATTCTACTCTTCAGTGTCAATCTCTGTTATTGTTTATTGAGATAACCGTTTCAGGGACTGGAGAGTGAATAAAAGGATAAATGCCATGAGCTAGAGTTGGCCGCTCAAGTTCAGTTTTTTGAAGAATGAATCACCAATTTCTGTAAGGCTTATTTTGAATTTATTTGCCTTTGAAACTACTATTGTTGAAACTGAGTGCACTATTAAGCTGAGAATTGTTCATACTCCTACCAGATTTGGATTCAAAATGCCATTTAAAATTATTGTTTTATCATAAACAAAGTTCATGATTGGAAATGAGACAAACATTTCTTAAAATATGTTAAGGATAACAATGTGAAAGGAGTATCAATTTATTAGTCTATTAAAAATGAATGTTTCTGTGCCTTTTTCAGTAATCAATGGACACAATCTCTCTGGAATTAAATGAATCAAATATATCTTAAATTGATGACCAGATCTGAGTTTTTATGATGGTCTTTGAGACTGGATGTCAACTTGACATTACACTTATCTTTATCCCATTTCACAGATTCTACAGACTCTCTGTGCCACCCCAAAAAGATTAACGTTGCTTTGAGGTAGAAGGCACAGTACCAATATGTTTTATTATGTCTAATATAAAGTAGAAAATCACTTCTGAAGCTGGTAATTAGTGACATTTAATTGTAGATGTTTTGCTTATCATCCTTTTCTTAAATATATATATTTTCTATTTTATATAAAAACAAAATGTTTAACTCTTAATAACTTTGGCTTAGAAACAAATATTTAGCTCAAGAACTGAAAGCAGAGTCAATGATAGTTTTGCAGAACCCATAAAAGCAGTTCAAAATCTTTGGGACCCTGATTATCAGTTCAGTATGAACAGTAGTTATAAGTTCAGGACATACAAAGAGCTACTAGTATATTGCATTTATGTTTGAGTGTTGTTTTTTTATGTCTTGTAAGATTGATAGCATTAATATACTTGTAAAAATGTATTTGTTTATTAATTGACTTTGGTTTCCTCAAGACTCTATGCCTATTGAATTGTGTCCCCCCAGGGGGTCTCTACCTCCACTTTGAAATCCACTGTAATATGCATTTCCAATGCTACAAACATAATTTTACATGTGAAAGAAGAACAAATCCATTCAAGCATTGTAGAAGTCAGAAATTTGGTAGATATTAGTTTGGCTTCACCAAAATCATCTTAATCACTGAAAGTCTTAGCTTTTCTGGCACGTTTCTCCATTTTTTGTAATTAAGAAAGAAAATAAACTAATACTAACTCTAATGTATATTCCTGCTGTTGTTGGTCAGTTTTCAATATAATCAAAACAGCATAAAGAATGATCACAAGAGGCTATGAACTGTCAGATTTTTGTGGCGTTGCAATCAAGCCTGTCTGCTTTAGTTGAGTACCTAAAAATCCTTCAGTCTGCATGATAATGAGACGGTTGCAGACAGAAACAAATGTGCAGCCATAAATTACACATTTCAACCTCCATAAAGTCCTTCCAGTCCTCTTCTATATTGAGACTGTTCATTTACAGAAGTTACATTCATGTCATCCAAGTCTGGAAATTTGGCAGGCTTTGACTCTGAGCACTCACAGAGCACAAACATAAATATATTTATAAAGCCTTAGAGTTCATACTAGGAAACAAATATGATTATTGAGAAACGAAAGATTATCAGCAACAACTTTGTAGCATAAATGCTTTAGTGACATTTGTGTTGTGAGAAAAAAATTGCAAAATTCAATATGTAAAATTGAGCATGTTTTCACCATACAAGTTAGACATTTGATTTTGATCACATGCAGATTTCAGATGCTGCTGTATGTCGGGGTTGTTTTACATTGTCATTTTGCTCAAAGCACAAAAAAAGCCATATTTAGATTTATAAAATGCTCTAAAGTACCAGCAATTTGTACAGAAGGAGAGATTAAGAACGTGTAGCCAACCGTGTTGTTTGCATTTGCAGCCAACCTTATAATAAACTGCCTTTTAGAGCTGCAAGCTCAACAGCTGCTGCACAGAAATTGAATGTTTCCCCTCCAGATGCAAACTCTTTAAAATATTACATCAGTCCAGCTTTATACATGGGGATTCTTTAACAGTAGCTGCATTATGTGCACTCAGTTGATGTATGTGTTTTGCTCCCTGTATGTGCTTTTGTGTGTTTACAGTAGTTATGTGTCCATTGTGTTCTTTGTGCATCCTGTGGGACTGGACTGTAGTGCCTTAATGTCTTTGCAAAGAAAACTGAGGGCGGGAGTGGTGTAGAGGCACAAATGGACGCAATATGGGCACACACATGCTGAACAATATTTGCAGATACACACGTGCAATCACAGGGGGCATCACAGAGCAGTCACTCTGTTCGGTGGACAGCCATATTTCTCTCTTTCTCCATTCGTTAGCCTCTTCTCATTATCTCTGTCTCCTCCCCACTCTACAGCTTCTCCTTTCCTTCCCACTTGTTTGTGCAGCTTGGGAGCCTACCTACTTTGTCTCTTGGGCATTTTCTGTCTCTCTCTCCTTCTCTCTCTCTCTTCGTCTCTCTCAGACTCTGTAGATTTGCACAGTTCAGTTGGCCTAGCCCACACTGACAGAATCACACACCAGCGCAGCTGGTCAGCCATAGATACGGTCACACACCAGTTTGACAGCGGAAGTAGGCCACTTTTATTGGGATGTGTGGAGAGCTCTATCTGTCTTTAGTGGATTGTAATCTAGAACTGCTGCGTCTTGCCAGGTAGGGTTTCTGTACTCTTGGTTTATTTTTCCTCTGTTCTCATGGCATCATTTGTGTTCTGTGAGGAGCAATTTCATGTAAATGATTAGTCAGCAATTTATACTGTTATTTTTGACAGCCTGACGTTGTTGTAAAGCTGGGAGACAAGTACAGGGTTTCACTATGGAGAGAAGAAAGAGAGAAGACCATGAGATGAGAGAAAAGATAGCAAAAAGTCATAAACGCCAAATTATCATGAAACAAACTTATGACCATCCCAGATGAAGAGTATATATTGCTGAATTGCCCACTTTGTATTCATTCAACCTTCTCTTACCCACCTTTTAACATTTCTTTTCTCTCCATTTTCCTCCAATTGTTCTGTTCTGTAGCTTTATTGTCTCTCTTTAATGTGATTGTCCTTTTGATACCAGCCCACGGTGCATAAACAAGGGTTTTTCACCCACAGTTCTCTGTTTGGTCCTTTAATTTTAGTGCTACTTGTTGGCTTTGTCCCAGCAACACAAGTTAATTTGTCATGTAGCTGGGAAGCCATAGTGTGAAAAGAAGATGTTAGAAGATGGCCATTAAAAGGACACACTCTAAACCATGTTAGTAGGGCTGAAAGTGATACAAACAAGAGGAGGGAGCAAAGTGGGGGACCACAGGGGAAAAACAACAGGAAGCACACTGAGAAAATTGCTTTTTGCTTCTCCTCATTAGGAGAATTGTTGGGTAATTCTCTTCTCACAATGGAAAAAAAAAACAGGTTGAGGAGAATTAAATGCAAGATGTGTAATGTGACAGTATAATCAGTAACATCATTTTTTGTGTTGGAGGGAGTTAAATCTAGAACATCATGGCTGGATGTAACCACAAGAGTCCTACGGTTATTCATAATCACCAGTAAACATCTGTCTATCCCAGGATGCTGCGTACACATGCAGACAAACATGATTGGGGATTATCAGCTGGCTCTGCAGTCTCAGCTTGAACAAATGAGATGTTTGTTATAACCCAGGAAACAGAATCACACACATAACAAGGCCCTGTTTGTCACTCAGACAAACACTCACAATGAACAGGAGAAACAATAGAACATATATGCACATACCCACAGTACGCAAAACATCACGCCTGGAGCATCATTTATTTTCCACATATTTACCTTTTTAATACCAAAATCTTGGCGTTTGCTTTGAAATTTATTATGTTACCACCATATCTTAAAACATACGACTGTTCAAACTCATTTATGCTCTCATCTTTTTCTGTTAAGGCCTTTTCCCGTCTTCCTCAGTGGTCATACTGTCTTCAGCTGTTTAGCGTCATGGGGCAAGTTACGTCAATGACATTTTCTCTTTGAACTCGCAGCTTACACCAATAATGGCTTTGCAAACTAGACTCATCCTCCTGCCCTCCCTGCTTATCATGGACAGTGCTTTGCTTGTTCTTAGAAGCTCTCCCTGTTCTCTAGCACATAAATTTGCAGAACAGAGACTAGAAATGGGCTACACTATTCCACTCAATAAATTTAGCTTGAAATATCAAAGTGTGTTGATGTGAGTTGATCATTATAACTTTTTTGTGTGGATAAGAGATGTTGAGTTGAATTAAAGTGCCAAGAACCTGGTACAACACCGTGATTTATGACCGACCCAAGAGTTAACCAAACCTTTAATTACTCAGAGTTTGCTGCAGGTAAATGTCATTGTGGGAAAGCAGAGCTATTGCCACACAGTTTCCTTTTACCATTATTTTGCCACTTAATGTTGGCATATCTTAAAATGCAGTTTTTGAGTAAATGTGAGGCATATTTTGTTAAACATCAAGTATTTTTATGTCTCTAAAGCATGTATTCGATATGTCAAGGCAAGTGATTCTTCAGCAGTGCAGACAAATAATAATAAAACACCATAATAAAGTGTAAGATTAAGCAACATTGGAATTGCACAATGAAGTAAAATTGAAGTACTTCCTTTCGAGAAACTTGCAAGTGTTACTACATTTGAGTACCATTTATATAAGACTCATAACAGTGGCCCTTTTATGGTATGTTGGTACCAATGCTTATGTTATGAATGGTTTCAGCATTTAAAAAATAATTTGTAACCCAGATTAGATCTTATTGCTTATGATGGTAAGAGTATAAAAACAATATTTGAGCATTGTTTACGTACGCATACATATCTTACACATATTTGTGTGCCATTAAAACCTTTTATTAGGACATTTTTATTTTCTAAGGTGTATGTAAGAAGAAAATCCCTCTTATGAGTGAGCAACAGTTGCTGTCAGATTGAGCTACTCAAATTTCCTGGATTAACTGATCACCAGTGAGTCCTACCACCACTATTAACAATAAAGCACAAAGTGAAATGGGGGATGTGTGCTCATTTAAACCAAAAGGATATGGGCAGGACACCTAGCATTCATTGAGCTAACAATGAACTATTTTGAGGTAAACATATATTACTCTAATAACTGAAGCTTGGACATATTTTAGTCCTACTATGAAAACAATGACCCAAAGGAAATGAGCTTGTATCAGACTGCAGCAATGTGAGAAACATCTGACCTCATATGAAACACAGCTGCTTAAGGTTATTGTTGTTAAAATTAGTTTTTAAAAACTGTGAAAGCATGACATTTGCTTTGAGGGTTTTTCCACAGTGCTTCGCACACCATTCAATTTTACATTTAACAACATAGCGTAGTATGTCACAAGTTGTGGTTTATGAATAGAACTATACTATATCGATACTTGAATAGTATTATTAAATTCAAATAAAACCAAAACAATAGAAACATTAAATATTGAAGAACAGAAACTAATAAAACCAGGTAGAACATTTCTCCTTATCTGCATATTTTAAGAAACCACAATAAATCAAATATGTAATGACGATACAAGAGACACACTAATTGTGACAACAGTATGTTTTTTTAATTATTATTATTATTTCATGCCTCTTGCATTGTCTGCTCAGGGACCATCCATCACAATTAAAAACACAATTTTCCTATTGTACAAACAAGTGTGATGCATTCAACCTAGGGATTTGAGCGCTTTGAAAATATAAATTATATTGTCAGGATTCTTGTCTCCAGACCTATATAAATGTTATCTGTGAATAAATAAATAACTTGAGACAAAAATAGCAAAACTGCCTTTAAGACAAAGTCAATTTGTTTTAGAGTTATTATTTAATGATTTCTACTTTCTCTTCAGATACAAACATGAACAGCAAAAAGAAATAAACCAAAAACAAACAATTAGGAATGGAGTTGAAACCCAATCTTGTATTTACTGGAGAAAGAATTACATATATATATATATAAATATATATATATATATATATATCAGACTAAAAGTTTGCTATTTTAGGTCAGTTAGAATTATCACTTCTAGAACATTGTGAAAAATTTATTTGTGTCATTTTTACTAGTTTCTTTGAATTCGTAGGATTACGTACATTTTACAACATTTTTTAATATTTGGTGGGATTTCTTTTTAACTGTATGACTTGGGTGACAACGTTTTGCTGAGATTTAGTCTCATTTGTCCATACAGAACTGGTTGTTACTAAGTCTGGCTTTTAGTTGCCTTTTTAGACAGTTGGGCAAATTTCTATAAGATTGAGATTTTGCGATGGTTTCTCCGAAACATAAACTGGCTTTATTGTTCAAATCTCACTTGGCAACACATTTGTTTGTATCTTTAGGTTCTTTGTCCATTTTGTGTGCAAAATGCTGTAACTTGTGTGTTAAGACGTTGCTTCAAATTTCCCACAAAATCACTTTGCCTCTGATGTGAAGCACAGCAGTTCCTCCTTCAGCAAATATACGCACAACACATTACGCCCACCATACTTTCACATTTGGGGTGGTGTTTCAGTTTTGCAACCTTCCCACTTTTTTTCCCTAAATGACTGAACACTTGAATTTTTGTTTCATTACACCATTGGATGTGCCTATAAGAATGAGGGTCCTTATGCTCATTTGCAAAATGTAATCAGATTTTTTTTTTTTTCGGTTTTAGATTTACTGGTTTTTCCTCACTGAATTGTACATATAAAATTCTAGCTTAAGCACTACAATGTCATCAGCGAGGTTCAGAAGCTCAAAAAGAACAGATATTAAGGTAAAATCTTCTGTGACATAGCAGGTCACTGAATATGAAAGCAAGGCATATTTTAAATAATTTTAATTCATTTCACAATTTATCTCTAGTTGCTCTAGTTTTTAATTTAGCTTTCTGTTTCTCTGAATATTGAATTAAATTGTGTATTAGTTAATTGAACAACTTGTCAGTTTCTTTATAAACAGTGAATAAATACTAATATTAAAAAGACGAGTAAAAGAAAATCTGTACTTGGTTTATGAAGTGGAATTAGATTCAATCAATCCAGCCCCAAACTTCCACTTCACTATTTATTCTAAGAAAAACAAAGATGAGCCAATGTTCTGCTTTTTTTCATGAACATATGAAATTTATGAGCGTAGATTTCCCAATAATTAACTAACATCTCCAAATCTGTATTCACTCTAAAGTATTTCTGTTAAATATTTGGTTATACTGCAACACAACAAAGCTGAAAACTATGGAGTAAAATCCAAGAGATAATTTTTTTTTTTTTGAACATTTAACAGGATGCACCTTAAATATGTGTTCAGAATTTTATTGTTGGGACAAAATTGTTTTTTTTTTTTACTTTGCTGCTTCACAAAGTAAAAAATTAATGGGGCAATTTACAACTACTGATTGTAAAAAAAAAAAAAAAGATTAAATAGGTCAGTAATCTTTTACATGCATTAGTAGTATATAGTGCGTTTATGATTCAGTGTTCCCTTTTATGATTTACAACACCTTTTACGCACTCACCCTTCCTTCTTTGCTCCTTGTTCTCCTTTTTCATGTTTTTTTTTTCTTCCTCTCTTTTGGTCTGATGACAATGGTAAATAAATATCACTACCTCACCCGTCTCCACTCGGTGAAATCATCAGCAGAAGAGTCTGGCGCGTTGCAGTGCATATAATAAGGCTATTTAGGGATTGATCATCTATTTGTTCAAGCCATTTAAAAGGCCTTTGGCAATAACGGCAAGCGGTTGTGACTCCTATACCTTCAGATTGGAGATTGTTCTGGATATCACATGTGACAACATTTTTATTATATATTTAGACGACACAGACCCAAAGGCAGAAAAACACAATGTCTTGCAAATAGTGGTTCAGATCTGGAATAAGATCTTGTTAGATATTACAAGATGCAGTGTACAGAACTGTTCCATGTTAAGCTGAACATGTGATTGGAGGAATGCAGAAAATGGATTGTGAGCATCTGAGTCCGTGCGTGTTTATGCAACAACCTGTGATGTAGATTGGAACATGTGATATCACTTGAGGCAAATAAACAACTTGCGTGCGTGACTATATTTGGTGGAAAATAAAGCTCACAAACAAGTTTTGCTATCACTCTTGAGGAAAGAAAACAGCAGCTTTGCATCCCTGAAGGAGTCCCTAACAACAATTTTCCATGGGATGAAGCTTCCAAGTGCTGACTGATATCTGTTTGAATATTTTTGCTTTTGCATTGTGGGCCTTTAGTGGCAATGCGTTTCATCTGAACAGGTACCCTGTGCTGAGTCATTTATCATCTGAATCCTGCTTCGAACTGAATATTTTTGGGGGCTTTCCCCTCATAATGAAATAACTTTATTTGATAACTGACTTTAACCTTGTTTTTTAAGTTTGATATATTTTGGTTGAAAAATTAAGTCCTTGTGATATAGACCTAATTGTAATATTTTCAAGGAGGAAGCCAGAACGTGACCTTGAATGGGTTTGTAATCAGGGTCTTATTTTGCCTTTGCATTGCATTGTACAGAAAATATGAAATGATGTGGTCCTTCCAGATCATAAGCCATTTTGGATACTTACTATTCTTAATAGGGGACGTTATTGCTCATTTACAGCATACTATTTAATAAATATTGTGCAGAGGAAAGTAAGATGGAGAAAAAGCTAAATTTAAGTTCAACCAAGGACAATCAGAGCTAAAATGGTGCTTCACTTGCAGTGGAGTTACATCATCAACTTGCAATATACACCAAACTTGATGCAGGTATTTCTTATGTGAGAGATCAGTGCTTAGAAAGTTGGAAAATAGTCTCATAACTAATAGATTACAGCAAGCTTGGGATTTGGGAATTGGAAAACAAGATGGCCACTTAGTGGAGGAATACTTCCTTTTAATGTGTTTTTATAATGTTTGAAATCCCCTATGATTATTTGGAAATGTGACAGGAAACAGTTTTCCCACAGGGGTGATATAAGTTAGTAAAAGATTTTTTCAGGTTTTACTGAAACATGAATGCAGTAAGACCAAACCAGCGGTATCATGAATTGTCTCTCATTTTTCAAGATTTTGTTGAGCAAAATCCAACCTTTCTCTTATTCGTATGAAGGTTGGTTTATAAGTTCTTTATTTATATGGGGTTGACCTATTTTCAAAAATACATTCTTTCAGGCAGAATGTAGGAAAACACTTTTAGGCGTTGTTCTGTTTTTCGAAAAAGGATGACAAAATATTTACATGGAGGTCTGTGCTCATATTCAAAAAAATTTCTCTTTCTGTTTTCAAAGCATCCACTATTAATCTGGTTTAATAAACGTGCAAATAAAACCAGATAAATGACAACAATCAGAAAATAAAGTAAAAATTTTATATTCTGTATTTCCTACATATTTTCTTTCACAGATGCAGCCATGATGATTCACTGAATGTTTGGAACAAGATAACACACAGTGAAAAATAAAATAAGATTAAACCTGTTCTTGCTCTTTTTTTTTGTATTGACATGTTTGTTTTAACTTTGCCCTCTGGGCTATGTAAACAGGATGTGTTCTCCAAATTTGTCTAACCTTACACATCCTTTAAAGAAATCAATGCGATCACTCAGTGAGTAAAGGAAGGTATTGAACAGGGTAGAGGCGAGTCAAACGATGCATCACTCAGACATTCAGCCAAACTGCTGTTATAGAGATCCAGAGTCTGCGAGGGGAAGAGAGAGGATATGTTGACAGGAAGGAGCAAGGAGGAGGAGAATTATGTGCTCTTGTATGCTAGCGCTCAAGATTTCTGACAGCTTGTCTAATTGAAATGAGTTGGTCTTAATGGGGTGAATGGGAAAGGTGAATTTAGCATTGTGTTTAATTCATTAAACCATCAGTTGCTACGGATAGGCAAAGTAGACTCATGCAAGGGATCTTGTCAGGTTAATTGCTTTCTTAAAAACAGAAATGATGCAGCAAACTAAAGTAAAGAAGGAAAGATAAAGATGGCAGATTGTTTTTGGTGAGCGTGAAGGGTTTAGGGGTAAGATATAATGACCTGGGAAGTTATACAAGACCTACCTTTAGCTTTTGGAAAATGCACGGTGCAGTTGCTCCCCTTGGGATGGGTTTCTTGTTGCCGTGGTAACTATCGGACACACGAGGTCACATGGTTATCCCTGGGCGATAGACTGCAGGAAATAGGGCTATTTTTCCTCCGCAACACATTTGACTTTCAAAATATTATTGTTTGCCACCAAGTGGAACAGTGCCGATCTACATATAAACGTAGATCATATAAATTCAAAGTTTGTTTGTGTTCATTTTTTCCCCTCTGATCTACTTATCTCTTAAACTCGAGACCTAAGCCCAATTGAGGAAACAAAACTGAACCCGGCTATTTGTCCAGTGTATAAAAATATGGCTAAAAAGACTAGCAGCTACTGCCAAAAGCTATAGGGGTCACTCAAAAAATGTGTGAGGGCGGTGTTAGTAGAGAGGCTAACTTGTTTTCTTTCTTGAGAGATTTTTTTTTAATGACACGTGGGAGTTAGAAATGTCTGGGTAGATGTGGGAAATGCTATTTTTATTTTGCTTTATATTTAGGAGAAACATTTTAATTTCCGAAATACATGAATATTCTCTTTTTGGTCAACAGGAACAGAGTGTGCAAAAAGCTTTGGTTAATATCTTGAATATATTAAAAAGATTTTATAATTTGTGAACATTTGTTAAATCCTCTGTGTTTTCATTCAGTTTCTGCTGTGCCCATTATTCATCCCTTAGATTTCCCCCCCAGCTGTTCTGGATTCTGCTGATTGTACTTACTTGGTTTCTATGTTTCTTGCCATTCCTTCTCGGCATGTAAGCTCCTTGATTTCTTATTGCATTGCTGGATTCTACTGTTTTCATGTTTTCTGTGTCCTGAGATTCATTTAGTTTTGAGTTCAATAAGTTCACTCTCCATCATGTTCTTCCCTCTGTCTTGTTCCATTTGGATCCACATCAACAACCTTGAAACATAACATTTAGCTAAAATTTTTGGATTGGCTGGCTTTAGATAAATTTGCTCACTCACTGTGAGGAGGCCTTATAACTCACATGAGCCAAATCTGAGAAGCCAGCACGGCTGCCTTCTACCACTAAATGTAAGCAATGATACCATTTCTAATGCGATACATCACTGTCATATATAATGGAAAAGAAAGTCACCAAGCTAAATGTTTTGTTTTTCTTTTTTTCCGGCTTCACTGATGAAATAGCGTGACTTTAATTAGAATTTAGTCACTGAACCTCTCCACTCCAAACGTCTCCCTTCCTCTCCCACTTACTTGTCTCATTTCTGTGTCATTGCCATTCACTGACGTCCCTCCTCCCTTCTGCTTGTCTTATCCACTTTGTCACCTTCATCTATTCGGGCTTTCACTCTGCATCTCGTTCTCCCTGCTTGTTTAGTTAAGGTTTTGTTTGCTTGCCTAATTGAGTCAGTGAGAGAGGCATTTCTCTGTTGAATCACTGCTGACTTTGCGATGCATTCGAATACATGTGTATTGTGCATATGCACGTGCACAATACACATGTGCTTGCATGAATTCAGGCTCAGAAGCAAAGAGCTGATGCTCCCCAGATGGCTGTTTCCACATTAGCTTGCTCGTTTTCTTTTGTATTTATAGGGAACCTAAAGAGAGATATGGTTTAAAAGAGAATAGCTAAAAACTTTACTTTTTTGAAGAAAAGCATTTTGAATTGTGTTATGTTCCAATTGTTTTATATATTTGGATAAGGAATAATTGTGAGTTTGAACAACGAAGCTCATGTGGCTTTTTTCTTTGTTTCTATTTACGTATGTGTTTTGTGCAAAGAATGCAAAAAGAATAGTGTATCTGACAAGACAGGTGACTCAGTTGTGTCTTAGACCATAACCTTAATAGAGAAGAGTTGTTGTGTGAGACTGAGTAAGTAAGATGGGCTAACCAAGCTCCAGAAAGAACCAGAAGCTGCAGCTGCTTTAGGCAAAATCCCACATGATACACGATAACAATGTCCCATGATACTTTGAAATTAGCAGTGGGTTGCAAAGCAACATACTGGAAATATGATGATCTTCCGGAGGTAATCAAAAACAGTGACTCTCCATAAAATATAGACTTGACGTATATATGAAAAAATGACAAGAGAGAATAGAAAAAAATGGGAGAAACACAGTGGCTTTACTATAACTTATTTCCTTCCCTGCTTTCACGAAAAGTGCATTTCTTTCTAAAAATACCTTCCAAGTACCCAGAGGAAAACCGAGAAGTCTTAATGTCCTGCCTGGAACAGTGCTATGAACCATTAAACGGGGATCACAGGAAGGTTAAGGACACTCAGAAGTAGAAAATGAGAAGCCTGTATCTCCTTAAGGCAGCTACATGAGGCTCCCAAACAGAAGAGGAGGAAGTCTGTCGTGTCTTTCACAAGCTCAGCTTCCAACCTCAGGCATTAAATTCCACCATTTTTAAAAAACACTCTTTGGATTCTCAAATAATGAGGACCAAGCTGTGAACTTTTCCTCAACTCAAGCCGATAAAGTTAGTTTGTAGTCTAAACTTTTGCTGCTTTAAGCTAGACAGTGGATGTTTCTGTTTTTAGTAAAACAGAAAAATTCAGCTGCTCACAAAGAACAAAGAACTGAATTTTCCAGGCACTAAAGCACCATTCAAAGGCTTGACTCTTTTCTTTTAAGTTTAGTTTGAAAATATTCTTATGGTTATTAAAGTTATGCCGAACATTCCATATTGGAAGTTTTCTTTGCCTATTTTAAACAGGATTTCTATGAAATGTTGAAAACTTCAGAAAAAAGGTACTCTTTAAATCCACCTACTGATAAAATGATTGAGTCCCCTGTCTTGTTTTGTGGACTTCATAATTTAAAATATAAAAGTCAGAATTTCAGAAACAAAAAAGGACTTTTTACATTCCATAGATTTAATTCAGACCATTTTGTCTTTATCTAGTCTGATTATCCTGAACACACATTCATTCAAACATATAAAATGTAATTTTATAGCTTGTTTGGCTTGTAACTTAAATTCAAGTGAGTCTAACGCAGAAACCAACAAGAACATAAGCATTGAAATTAATTTTTTACTATTTTTGAACACAAATGTGAGAATCCAAAACCATAAAAGTTGTACTTGGTTCAATGCTAATATCAAACTCTATTTTAAAAAATAAAATAGAAATTAAATGTGTACATGCTCCAACACAGCTTCTTTAAATTGCAAAATTATTATCTCAATTTCCCCTGCCATCAACTTTTGTAGGAGTCTACCGGTGACTCATTCATTTGTTTGAAAGACCTTCCGAATCATGCAAAAATGATGACCAAAATCACTTTATGTTTGACTTGTAAAGCAAAGTAGAAAAAAACAATGGGTAGTTTAAACATTTTGCACAGCATGTTATGAATGTAATCCCCAGATCTACCTGCTAAAAAAAGACTTTCTTTACAGAGTTCCACACAAATCCTAATTGAGATCAAGCGCCGTCGCTCTTTAAAAAGCTTTTCTAATGCTTGCATCTGTCTTTTTTCCCCTTCACTTTGTTTTTAAAGTCCAGGTTTGACGCCCCCAAATCTCTGTAAATTCAAACATCCTTCACATAATTCCATTTAACAAAGTTTTTAAGAAAGCTAAGTAAAGAAAAGGAAACAAAAATCATATTGTTCTTCCCATCCTACCTTCACCATTCTCCCTTTTTATGTCTCTCACTTTCCATGCGTTTTTATCCCTACAAAGACATATAACCAGTTTATACCTATATCCATCAGCACATACTCATATGAAGAAATTACATGAGATGAAGTTAGTTCAAGAAAATTCACAGTGCACCCCGGTTGACTAATTCTAGAGAAGATAGAAAATCTATTAAGGTTTTTCCAAAGGCTGCCTTTCTTTCACGTTTTATTAAATCATACTACATCTTTTCAGGCTTGCAGTAAGAACATTTTTCTTATCACAAACCACTTTGATAGAATATCAAAAAGAAAGAAAAAGAATAAAAGGAAAAGAATAGAAAGGAGGTCAAACAAAAAAAGAACAGTGTTAACTGGATCACAGACCTCTGTCTGATTCTGCTTCCATTACCAGCAGAGAGTTACACCGTACCCCTGAGATACACCTGTAACTGTGTGAGATGGAGCAAATCTTTTATCAGCGAATGAAACCCTCCTTGATCTTGACACAGTATCGTATCACCAATATCCTCAGTGGCCAGATTAATCAGATGCCGCGTGTAGCTTTCTTTTTGTAACCATTGAGAGTATAACAAATGCAAAATATGTCTGCACATATTTCTGGGGGCCGGTCTCCTCAATGCACTCAGATTCTGATTATAACACATACATGAATAACAGGTCAGTCAGCATTTTTCTACTTCACACCGCTCCAAAATATTGTAGTTTATGCTACCCCCACATCAAGAAACAACCCAGATACTCTAATCCCCCTTAACTGCATCCATGAAGGTCACTGTCAGATGAAGCGAGAAAGAACCCTTGAGGATCAAAGTACCCACTTATTCAAAGCTGTAGTTAGTCAGTGAAGGCTTCTTAAACCTCTCGGTGTTCAAATTGACATAAAGGGATTAAATCTTGTGGTTGGCTGATTAGGCAAATCCTTTCGATCATAGGTATCCGACAACAAACACATCCACGACTAATATTATATAATGTCTGTGTTGTATGAATATAAACAAACATGTTGTCAAAAGTGTTTAAATTGACAGAGAACACCTTTTACTGACAAGTATTATGCAATTTTACTGTTATTTTTTGTACAACTAAATAGAAGAAACAGAATTTTATTTTGAAGGATTTTTTTATGACAAACTTTTATACCGTGCTCTGAAAAATTAGATATTAGTTTAAAGTCATTTTTTTTATCGATTCTTAAAGAACTCTTTGGAGACTTTAAGTACAGTTTATGTAATTTATGTATATCTTTAGAATATCTACATATATTTTCTTTTTTAAAGGTTTTGTTGGCTCTAGTGGCCTTTATCTGAGGAAAGTGGGTAATCAGAGAAGGGAAAGTCAAAGGTCGCCAGTCTGGGAATCGAACCTGCGACGGCTGCGTCGCACAACCCCTGCGCCACCACATCACACCCCAGAAAATCTACCCCAGTGAAGACAACATCCTTTCTGGTTAAAACATAACAGTATCTTGTGACTG
Organism: Gambusia affinis; assembly: GCF_019740435.1. Classification (NCBI taxonomy): domain Eukaryota; kingdom Metazoa; phylum Chordata; class Actinopteri; order Cyprinodontiformes; family Poeciliidae; genus Gambusia; species Gambusia affinis. The sequence continues at coordinate 11,995,735 of NC_057884.1, read as the reverse complement.
CAGATTGACATCATGGGTTTAGTCATCCAGCACAATGAAGCCCTTCACAACACTGAGAGTTGACCTCAATATACAGAATTGATTTGACATACTTGACTGAAGAGTTTCAAATCATACAGGGGTTTGTAATCTATTTCATTACAGTCCTGTTATGTATAAAAAGTAATCCTCTGTTTTGATCCACAAACAATGTCGGTAAAACTCTACTTTGGGTTGATGGCTAATGTTTTCATACAGTTTTAAGCCTTTTTTATGTAATTCAATGCCTAAAGCTCCAATCAGAAGTTTACTTTCAGACATTGCTGGCTTGAATATCATGCTGTTTGGTGTTTTGTTCCAGGATGGAATGATTATGTGATGTAAACTTGCAGTGAAACCCAATAAAGATTAAGCTCCACAAGCTTGAATTTGTTGTGGATTTTCTTCTGTCCACTTCTGACTCAAACGTACATACATGCCCACTAATACTTGGAAAAATGCCCTTAAGCAAGATGCACTTGGTTTGTTCTGTTGGTAGCTATCAATATAGTTCTGGTAGAGTTCTCGCTGGATGTGTGACCACTCTGGTCAGCAGAATTGGTTTGGTTCATTTTAGTGGTTTGTTTCCCAGCATGGACTCAGCTTTTAAGCACAGTCAATAAATTTTTAATAGGGCAAATGTTGGGACTTCAAAGTGTTCATTCCAGGACCTTAATCTTAGTCTGCTTTCTCCATTTCCACAACAGTTGTGTGTTTTGGGGTTGCTGTGGTTTAATAGTCAGAGCAGTCGACTGGCAAATGGAAGGCTGTGACTTTGACTACAGCTTTGATTTGCGGACAAAAACAATAAACTTTTAAGTAGCCTTCGAGGTTGTAGTATAACTGTGTTAATAATGTAAGAGGGCGTGTGGGGATGGATGTTTGATCAATATGAATTACAATAACTTTAAAGTGAAAGTACTTTGGGTGGTTGATATGGTTTAAAAAATATAGCATTTCAGTCCTTTTGTTAGTTTCTGCTTGGACAAACCAGATGTGTCTTATTTTTAACCAAATGACCACCAAGGTTTTAGTGTAAAATGATATTCACTCACATATGTATGCAGTGCTGTTTCAGTGGTCATGTCCGTTTAAGAAAACTTCAACAATGTGTGCTAAATGATGTCAAAAGTTATGAATAAAGAAAGAAAGAAAGGGCAACTGTGCTGTTACCACTTTCCAAAAACATTCAAAGGCCAGAAGTTTCTTAATCTTTAATCCACAGTGAACGATTAAACCAAAACCCAAATTGTGACTTATAATTTCCAGAATCAGTGTGACTTATTTAAACCTTTTGCAACCTTTTGTCATATTTGCAAGCAAATTCTGTGGTTCTGATGTGGTGCTGGCCCACTCAAAGTGAATTTGTAATGATCCACCCACAGGGCTCAGTGAGCTTGAATGTGGAAGCTGGAGGAGGTTAAAGATGCATTTTAAACCAGCAGATTTTGAGAAGGAGGTGAAACAGAAAGTAGAAAATAATAAATTTCCATTCTAAACTGGGGAAAGGAAGAATTTTACACTGACAAATATTAATCAGCAAAGAGACCATTGAGGGTAAAGATAAGGAAGCGAAGGGAGAAGCTTCTTCTTTTCTATCATTAGGGGTCCTGAAAACCTTATTAGAAGCTTAGTTTTAATAGACCACTGCAAAGGCTCTTGAAGTTTGTAGCAGCAGTGAAGAGAAGATCAGTATGACAATATGAAGTTCCTGTCTGCATTAATGAAAAAATGTGTCAGGCATTTTTTTTACCCAAACTGGTTTTTATCCAGACTATGGTTTAATGACACCTTGGAAGCTCGACTGCAAAGGCTGCCAGATTTGATCAGTTTTTCTTTTATCCTCCCACTGATTGTGTGGTTGTATTTGGGATCTGTTTCTCTGTCCCTTCCAGTCAAAACACTGAGGTCAACGGCAGGACTATCATAGCTTAAACTGACACTTTGACCTTTTCAAAAGATGTTATTATTGCATACTGTTCCCTCAATGTTGCAGCTCATAGCAGATAGGGGTCAACACAAAACTGTAATCCTGACGAATGAACCGGTTGTAAAAGGCAATTTAAAGTTTGTATTCTGCTGCTCTGTTAAGCAAATTCTAACCATCTTTCCTCCTCCTGTGTTTTTTTCTTCTTCTTTGTCTTTTGTAGATGTTGGAGCCTAATGTGGATGCCTCTTCTTGTGAGCTGGGTGGTGTAGAAGGAGACAGGGAAAGTGTGGGCCTCCACATGCTGACGCACAGCCCCGAAGGTGAGGACAGCAGCCTGTATCCCTCCAGCCCTTCAGAGCCTGCGACCCTTGGAAGTCCTCATCCCTCAGAGCCACTCACACCTTTGGATGAAGTGTACACTCCCCTCGGAGGTCTGTTGGGATCGGGTGACCGACATAAGGTGCCTCCCACACCACCTCCTTCCACAGAAGGTGAAGACTCAAAGAGCATAGACGGGCACGAGATGGACATATGGAAAGAGAGCAAAGATGTGGAGGAGAAGGCAGCAGAAGAAGAGGAGGAGGGGAACAACAGGAGAAGTGAGGAAGGGGAGAAAGATGGAGATGCAGAGGAAGAAGATAGATATGAAGAAGAGGCCAACTTAAACCTCATGGTGTCAAACACGGATGAAGACAATGTCTCCGAGCCTCCTGACACTAATGCCCCCCATTCCTCCTCATCCTCCTCATTTGTCATCCCCGAGCTGCGTCTTGATCGCTCCTTCAGTGCCGACGCCCTCTCCTCCCCCAACACAGACGAAGAAGAGTACGACGAGGATGAAGAGGAAGAGTCAGAGGATGATGAAGATGACAGCGATGACGCTTACTTACAGCGAACTGACAGCAAGCGCCGTAGCATGGTAGAGGGCGCCACGTGTGAGAAGCACGGCGGAGGGCGGCTCAGCGTGCAAAATTCCCTGCGGCGGCGCACGCACAGTGAAGGCAGCCTCCTGCAGGAACCCCGCACGCCTTGCTTCACCTCTGACAATGCCATCAACTGTCTGGAGGCTGGGGGTGTGCACCCAAAGGGTGGCTGGACACTTCCTTCACCCAAAACCTTGAAGAAGGAGCTGATGAAGAACGGGGGCTCCATGCACCAGCTGTGCATGCTTTTCTCCGGTAGGAAGGTAAGCAAGTTGAGTCTGAATGAGGTTACCACAAAACAAATATAAAAACCCAGAAATATATGCATACACAATGGCTGGTTTATATTATTTTTATGCTTTTATGATTATATATGATTTTTGTTTCTTTTGTTAAGAGTGTTACTTCCCCTTTGCTACGTTTCCTTGACACTGCTGTCTGTGTAAAAAGGATGACACCAAGTGGTGAACATGAGAAAGTACACAAGAGGAATCTTATGATGGTTTGAAATTTCTGCCAAACATATTGACATCCATCCATCCATCCATTTTCTATTCACCCTTTGTCCCTAATGGGGTCAGGAGGGTTGCTGGTGCCTCTCCCCAGCTAACGTTCCGGGCGAGAGGCAGGATACACCCTGGACAGGTTGCCAGTCTGTCGCAGGGCAACATATTGACAGTGTAGCACAATTTTCAGTGCTATGCAAAAGCATTCATAGGCAATCACAAACTTACATACTTTTGGAGAGTCTGGTGTGATAGACCAACACAAAGGAGTGCATTGATGTGAAGCGGGGAGATTTAGTGTGTAGCTTTCAGCATTTTTCTTTTTACCAATAATAAACTTTAAGGTCAGAATGAGTTGTCAGTTTTTCCATAAATTCTAACTAGCTTCCATGTCCCCACAGAAGAAGAGCAACTCAGCACCATCATGATGCCACTACAATATTTCGTTATAGAAATTGTCTGTTTAGAGCCATGTCCAGTGCTAATTTTCTACCACAGATGGGCTAAAAAACGTATGCAGATCAACTGCTTCTATGTGTTTGCTGTGTCGCCTAAGTTGGGGAGGAATGCAAATGCTACATCTTATGGATTTCTCTCAACATTGGTTTTGGTCAGGACCACATTTCACTACAAATACATGACTATTTGTTGTTAGTAGGTTTTCAATGAGTCGACCAGAACTACCATGGATCTCTCCTTGCCCAGATTGTCAAATTATGGAAACTCTTTTCATCTCTGCCACTCCTCCCACACCCATGTCTTGGTAGCTTTGCTGAAGGTGCCATCTTTTTTCCATTTCGGATTCGAGATTGAACAGTGGCCCATGAGATTGGTAAAACTTGGAATTTGAACTTTGACACACCTGTATCCCTGAGCTGTCTGCTCTTTCTTGTTTTTGTGCTATTTGTTCACCAATGTTTTCTAATAGACCTCTGAGGCATCCACAAAACAGCAGACCAAAACAGTTAAAAGGCCAAAAACAAATGCAAACCACTGTCACTAGGTTTTTATTTGTCTTTTTCCTTCTATTCATAATTTTGTGCCAATTTGTGTTGATCTATTTCATAAAATTTCAAGAAAATAACAGAGGGTTGTGGTTGGAATGTGACAATATTAAGAATGTGACCAGTTGAGTTGCAGTCAGTTTGGCCATCACTGAAGCAACCATAGTATTGATGATACAATGTAAACGCACATTTACATTGCATCATTTTCCTATATTCAATTAAAGTTAAATCTACTTTTCTTATCCAAAACAAGTGTGTAAAGTTTTAAGCTCAATATTTATACCCACTTTTTACCATTAAGTTTTATTTTCAACATTCTCTGACACAATAACACACATAACACATTAAAGACTATTTTAATAAAATACATAACTTATATAAAAAATAATATACTATATCAAGCAGTTATATCTGATGAAAAGTTGTGTTTGCATACATATATGACCACAATTATGGTAATAATTAGTGATATAATCAATGATTACAGCAGCTTTAGGAAGCCACAGCTAAAATGCACTCATCTATTGAAAAATTTAATTTTGATTCTCTTTTGCTGGTAGCAGTTCCCAAAGTTGACCTGCAGATGGGAGCATCACATCCCTATAGACCAGCAGTGCTGTACTGTTTTCATCGGTTGTGTAGAAATTAAACTGAAACATCCTTCTTCCCATGGGTCGCTTGTTAGCCGATAAGTGTTTTGACACACACTTTTACATTTATCTCGCATTTACTGTAATGCACACAAATCATCTGCTCTGCTCCACAGCAGACAGAGATAAACTTACACACACGAAGAGAGTTGACAAATGAAGAGCGAATGGAAGTAAGATCAGGAGGACAATCACATCAAGACCCTGTTGACATTCACTGGACTTAATGACAAACTTGTTGCAGAGGTAATCAAGAGCATCGTCCAACAAAATCACAAGTGCTGCTCCGTTTTATCTGCTTCTCCTTCCATCAGTCTGTCAGCACACTCGACAGCCTTAAATGGCTGTGAGTGCACTCTGCACCAGAGGAATGCAGCAGACAGAGCTGGAGCCTGTTTGTCTTGGCAGATTCAAGGGTAATTTTACTACCTATTGGCGTCATGGACACAATTCCTTTGAGGGGTTTGTTTCCACTATTCAAAAGGATCCTTAAACCCTCCACCAACACTTTTAATTTTGTAAATATTGCAACATTTTGAGAAGCAGAAAAGGTTATGGATTTTTGTTCATCCCCAGAGGATGAGAAGTTTATTATTTCACCTTTGGACTGATTTGTTCAGAAATTAAATTTATGCTTCATCATGGACTTTAATCTTGTTGGTCTTTAAGTATTATACTGTTTCAAAAGACTTAAAGATAAATACCTTTAAAATAAAATATTTGCAACATATAGTACTAATAATGTAACTCTTCTGATGATTATGACCTGGTGCTTGCACATAATCTAATCCCCAATAAAAATCTGCTGTTTTTAAATGTTCTTTGGAATGATTTTCAAGATCGTTTTTTTTTTTCATAGCTACTCACTTTCATCTTTTCTATTTACCATTCAGATGACTTTGTTTGACTTTGTTTGATTCAGTGCAGTTTTTTACATCACAAAATAATCAAAATTGTTTCATTGATTTACTCTGTGTTCAACCTGACACATTTGGCTCATAGCTTTAATATTGGGAATCATGGCTATTCTGAGAATTGCAGAGGAACCTGTGAGAATTACTTTGGTGTGCCACCACTTCACTATCTGAAGCTCTTTGTGTCACCTCTGTTTTCTCCTGCCAGGCAGTGTTTACTTGGCCCTTAATCGGCACCAGCTCTACTCCTGTCTTTCTTTCTGCTCTGCACTTTTTCCCCTCACTGGATTTTTTTCCCCTTATGGGCTATCAACAATGCAAGTAGAGCCAACGATATTGAAGGAGACGGTGAGGAATAAGTTTTCTCCTTAGCCAACTCAGAATATTTGCTAGATAATATCTAAAGGTGCTGCTGTCAGGGAAAGAAGGACAAATTAGGTCAGAATTTTCTAAACTCAATGTAAGCTCAAAATATGTTTTCCAAATCTATAGATTCAAGTTTTTGCTCATTTTTCTTTGCAAAAAGGTCAAGCTCCATCTGACTGGATGAGTGTCAGTGAACATTAGGAGTAAAGTCTCACACCCAAATTTGATTTAGCTCTGAACTTTGATTAGGCCATCTTAGCAAATGGACATGCTTCTGATGTTAACTATTGTTTCTCTAGCTGCATGAGGAAAAACTTTTACCCCATTCTGTAGCCTGTTGCTACAAGAGATTTTCTTGTGATACCTCCTATTTAATCCCTCTTCCTAATTACGCAGTTTCCCTGTCACTTCTGAAAAAAAAAAAGACCTACACAGCATGATGATGCCATCACCGTATTCCACTGCGGGGAGGGTGTATGCATGGTGATGTGCTTTATTAATACTTTGGATCAGTTACACAGGGAGCTTTGCTAACTAATTGATGACTTATGATCAAAACTGGTTGTACTCTGGATGTTTTTTTTGTTTGTTTTTTTAGGTCATATGCACATCACACTTTTCAGATTTTTGTTCGGAAATTAGTTTGGAAACCATTTGTAATTTTTCTTCCATTTCACAATTATTTGCTACTTCCTGTTGGTCTATTACATATATTAAAATTTGGGGTTATAATTCAATAAAATGTGGCAAAGTTCAACGAGTATGGATACTTTTGCAAGCTACTCTAAACTACCACCTGAGAAAACATAGTGCTTGTTTGGTCTATTTACTGTGTTTGTCGTAAGCCAAATATTTTGTTCATGAGGTCATAATGCTTGTTTGAAAATGGAGTAAATATTGGTTTGCAGGAAGCGATTTTAATATGTTTACGGTTGCTTGAATTCTCTAGATGTTCCAATAATAAGCTGAGTCAGGCAGGGCGAGATGGGAATCGGTTGGAACATGTTCAAAAACAGGGTTTACTAAAAGTGTTGTCAGACTCAGTTGCTTAAAACTGAATTAATATAAGGTTCAACTTTTTTCCTTGCATAATAAACTGAGTGAATAGTTCCCAATTGTAAAATTTGTCTGTTGCGAATTTCACAAATGCTTGACTTTTTGGATTGCAAAAGCAACATTTATTGCTCTGTTTATTTTTGTTGCAGGCATTCCTTCTCCTTTTTGTTTATAAGTTAATGATTTAAATGTATTTTACATAATAAAAGGAAACATTTTTGTGCTTAAAGATCCTGTGCACATATTTTGTTTTGAAAAGAGAGAGACTACTATAGCTAAAGTGTAAGCAGCTATAGCTACAGAGTAAAATGAAAACTGCATCAGTAGTTAGTTCAAGAAGCATTCAGGAAAACTGAGGAAAGGTAATATTTATGCAATTTTTAAGTGACCTAGTTTTCAATTAGTAGTTAAATGTGCCTAAAGGTTTGGTTATAGGTCGTTTGGCTCTCTACTAATATCAATCTTCACACATAGTAGAGGCAAGAGTTGGGTAATGCCAAAGCATTAAAAAAGGTTGCACCCAACAAATTTTCTGTGACTTATCTGTCAATTCAGTATTTCAATTGGAAGCTGACGGCACCCTCTGTAATTGCTGATTGATAAAGCTACACATTTCATCTGTTCCATTTCTTTAGAATCGGCTTAAATTCAAGTTTGAATTCAAGCTTTAAATTTTTCAATGGAATCTGGACTGCATTATTATTCATCCTCAAGATCAACTTCATCCCACAATGGAGAAAATGCATTTAAGTAGGAAGGAAAAATAAAACATAAAAAATAAACAGAATAATACACACTCTTCCAAATAGTAGTTTTATTGGTATTTTGTTTGGGCTCAGGTGAATGATTAATTTTTGTACTAACTTGTTTGGTTTTTGCGCAGTAGTCAAATACTAATAAAAAAGGTCTGAGCAACATCTGGATCCTGCATCACTTCTAAATATTTTAGAACACAAACATACGGCGAAGCCAAGTACACGGAAATGAGCTCAGAACATCATGTTTGGAATAATGTACCTTCAGAGAAGAGGTTGCCTTCTGACCTCTTCTAAACACCAAATTGTGATAAGCAGAATAAACACTCACGGAAACCTAAACATACTATTTTTGGCCTGATTCCAAAAATCTTTACGTTGGTTCTGTCACGTCATCTGTTGGTGCCTGTGCTTCTCGCTGACCAGACCCTTCCAGGACAAACTTATTAATGAGCTCTCTCCATTCCCCAAGCTCCAATATTCATAATTGTCTAATTTTAGCTAAATGGTTGCAGTACACACTTGTGGCAGTACTTGTTGATATCAGTTTAGAAACTTGTACCTCACATTGGCCTGGGCATGTGATCAAATCTAAAAATAGTTTGCTTTTTTACCTACTGAACTAGGCAAGAGATTCAAGGCAAATCAAATGAAAGACCAGTGAGTTGTTTTGACATGTTTTGCCACTGTTTGAGACTAATAGATCCCACAAATAGTTGGACCTTTCTGAATTGACATGAATTAGTTGATATTATTGTGGGTAAATATGTTGAGTGTGTGTTAATTAACTTAGTTGAGACAAAAGGTCTTTAGAGGTCAGTGCTGTAACATAAGAGGTCCAGAAGAGAGGATGTAATCAGGCAGAGCTTCAGCATTTAGGCAGGAATGTGTATCAAAATCAGAATTTTGATACACATTCCTGCCTAAATGGCTGATTATAAATCTGTAAGTGAACTGTTTATAAGCAGAACACTTCTGGACGGATTGCTATAGCTATTGAGCCGCAAACACTTTTTTTGTTTCCATCTGGACGCTGAAAACGAAGGAAGAAGATTGTTATATATTGTTATAGCGTTACCTATATGAATTTACACTTTACATACATTACATTGAATGACAATTAATTGTTAAAATGCATGACAAAGTTATTTCACCCTTTGCAGCTGTCATACTTAATGCTGTTTTGGTTTTCTTTTTCCAGCCTTTGCTTGAGCTCTGTCATATTTCATCATAACACACAAATACAGAAGCTATGAATTGTTTCCCTTTTTACATTGCTTATATCAGCCATGCCTAAAGTTGACTTTTGATTCACATAATAAGATTTTAAGATATCTACACTTCATACATACTAGGAATGTCACTTAACGGCTGGTTTCCTAGTTGCTTCCACTTTCTTAAAATACCACTGAGAGTTGAACAAAGGAAATCTTACAAATGAACTTTCTGCACAGGTGTCACACTTCCACATTACCATGCCTGAATTTGTACCTGAGATGGATTCAGTGTTTCTTAAATCTTCAAAGAAGCAATCTACAGGCCTAGATGCTTGGTTGTGTAAACCAGTGGCTGTGGAAATAAAGAATGTACTTGAATTCAACAATTTGGAGAGGTCTCCTTTTATTTTTTTATAATACTGCATATAACTGCAGTATTAGCAACAAGCAAGTGCTAGTCACTATTGTGATCTACATTTACAGTATGCTAAAAAATGTTGTTACTTCCTCTTTTCCAACCTTAACTTAGATACAAAGCACAACTTCACACAGCCAAGTTTACATTTTACATCCTCCTATTGTTCCACCCATGTTTCTGTTCCAGCTCCTGCCTCAGCTGCATCAACATATCTTGAGAATATATGGCCAAAAGAATATGCAAATAGTTATTTTTATATCTATTTCATTAGCAGAGTCTTTGTCTTGCTGAGCATTTACTCAGAATATAAGCTTATAATCTCATAAAGAGAAGATTTTAAAATGCATCTTCTGCTCTACATGTTTTTAGGAGAGTGTTAGATGATCCACTATCACCAAAATAAAGTTTGCACGAGAAAAACAGCTAAAGCTCCATGTACAGAGACACCGACACTATCCAGTGCATAATGTTTGTATTCTGAATATTAGAATAAAATGCTATTTAGTTAGATAACAAAACTGTTACTTTTTGAATATACTTTAGACAATTTATTTAAATAGAAAAATATTTGCAAAGAATCATGGAGGATCAGTTTTCTGACCTATTTTCTTTAATTCTTGCAGATGGACATGTTGCTTTTATTTTTTCTTCACCAAATTTACCTCTAGCTTTTCCCAGCTGTCTGGCACAGCATGTGTCACACAAACAGTTTTGATTTTGGAAAATGTGAACTTATTTTCCCCTGGCTCTGATTTATATAAACATGCATCTATATGTGTGTAGGTCAGTTTTAAATGCGTAATCCTTCATTAAACGTGGCCAACCTGCGTCAGCACAGAAAGACGTTGTTTATGATTTTTTTTATGAATAATTTTTTTAGGATTAGCTCTACAAACTGTGTTTTAGAATTAGATGCATGTGCAGGCTCTGGTTTACAAACATTTATCACAGACAAATAGCTTTGCACATCCACGTGCAGCATGTGAGCTCACTTTCTCTAACAAATCTCCACCGCAATCTGTAGCTTGTGCTTTAATTACTATCATTTATCTGATGTAATTGCTCAGTCGTTTGTGTTTAATTTGCTGTTATTGGCTAGTTACCTTTGTAAGCTGGATTTGAGGAGGTGTGGGAATGTACTGCACTTTTCCCATTTACCGTATCCTATTTTGCTGCAGCACAATGTCATTTAGCAATATTAGTTTACTTTGAAATCCATCCAAGAATAAAACGCGATCCAGGTTGTGTCGTAATTGAAAAGAGAAGCTCAGCAGTCAAATCTCGAACTGAACATTCAAATGTTCTTGGCTCAGGCACTGTAACAATGCCCAAACTATTATGGAAAACTTGACATTTCCTAACAGCACTGACATTTAAAAAATTGGCAGTCGAACAGCAGCTGGATTTTTATTCTTCTTGCATGAATAGTAGAATAGAGTAGAAATGCTGAAAAGGACAACCTTGGCAAGTATTAAGGACAAAGGTTTAATAGTTTTAGTTATTTTGACTCTGAAAAACAATACAGCCAAGAATTATACACATACATCATTTCAGGAGTTCAGTCAATCCATCAGTTTTATACCCCCCTCCCAAATATGGGTCTTGAAACAATTAACAACATCAACATATGCTCTGCGGCCCTCAGCTTCTCTTTCAGACTATTCCACAGGCGGGGGCCATAATACTGGAAAGAAGGCTCTCTCTGTTGTAAGTGTGTGTTCTGACTCTTAGAACTGTTAATAGTCCAGTACCAGAGGACCTTTGGGTCCGCAGGGGTTCGTAAGTTAATAGCAGCTCTGCAAGATGAGATGGCGCAAGACCATTAAGACATTTACCAACTCTCTAACGGAATCTTAAAATCAATCCTGAGATGCACAGGGAGCCACTGCAACAATTTTAAAACAGGTGTAATATGAGCCCACCACTTAGTCTTGGTTAGCAAATGAGCAGCGGAGTTTTGTAACAGTTGAAGGCTGGACAGATTTATCGTAAGTAGACCAAAAAGCAGGTCAATACAGTAGTCTAAACGACTAGAAATAAAAGCATAAAAGCTTTAAAGTCTCAGTATTTGAAGAGGGTGAACTCTGGCTATCTGTTTTAGATGACAAAAGCCTGTTTTGACTTAATGTTGGAAATGTGGAATAAAAATAAGCTAAGAGTCAAGAAGAACATCTACTATGCAGCAGTAATAGTAGTACTTCCAGTAGTTTCTGTTTCCTCAGTTTCATTTGTATTGTATGTGCTGAAGTCTTAAGCTGAAGGACTGTTGACATGACACTGGCACAAAACAGTACTCTCTTGATGTGCAGCAAATCCGAGAAATGATGCAGATGTGTTTTCAGTGCTTGTTGCCATAGCAGTGTTGTTGACTGACTCAGCAAACGGTAACATAAATGTTGATGCAGTAGATGGTTCTTTACATATACATACGCACACTAAGACTAAATGTTTAAAGATGTGTGATGCACTAGTCGCAGTAAACGTGCATTTTAGCAACTGCACATGACATATCTTAGTGCCTCCAGAAAATACCATCACAACACAATTTTGTGTTTTGCAGATGCAGGAGTGTCTAGAAAATGACGCAGTTAAACAGTTTCTAAATTTATGTTGCTAATAATGTCTGCAAGGAAAATCATCTGAATCCAGTTATAAAATGCAATTTTTATTTTATTTTATAGCTGTAACATTAATCATGATTGATCATGATTTCATTCAAAAAGATCCAAAGACCACATAATCTGTGACGTTTTACAAATTTCAGATTTTTTAAAGCTCTGAGAGGCTGATATACTTTCTGCATAAAATAATCAAACTCTATGTTAAATTTTAATTTAGGAAAACACTATGGCTTTTGTGTTAGATTTTTAAATAATTCGTTACATTTTAAGAAGCTTTAAGAAACATCTCTCCCATGATTAAACATTTCTTATGTACTTCAAATTTCACTATGATTTCAATAAGACCTGAATTTGAGTTACAATTAGCAGAGTTATGGTTGGCACAAGTAGCACTACTAACTGATTGTAGACTCTTCAATTGTAAAATTTTGTGTAGGTGCCACTTTTGCGGCTCAGGGGTGATTGGTTTCAATCAAGAAGTGATCCAACCGCCTGATCACGTCTGAGTGTAGCCTAATAGGCCTGCATCAGCACAAAACTGTACATGTTTGAAGTATAGACACATGTAAGTATTTGGCAGCACGCACAGAAACTGGACACAGAAATGCACTCTCACTTACACATCCCAGGAGGCCAGAGTAAGAGCAAACAGCGTCTGTGGTGTTGATGGGAGCACACATTCTGTCCTCTCGAGATAGGATCAAACAATCCTGAAGGTAGAGACATGCAAATAAAAGTTGTAGTTTGGTGTTATTAAAAAATCCTTTTGACAAGCCGGAACAGCCCTTTTCTGCCTCCCTCCCAGGAAATCAGAACAGACTGTTGCTCATGTAATCGCACACTGTTATGATTCTAACATCAAAGCATATCCCTTTTGTCTTAAGATGTTTTTGTAGTATATTTTAAAGCCGGACGTTTTTCTTCGCTGAAGTTGCTCATAAAGGTCAACGACTTGTTTCTACTCCATCAGATTTGTTCTGTAGCAGTTATACAACGTTTTGCAACTTAAGCTGAAGTGACATTTCTAAAACAACGTACAACTTTAAAGCTTTCAAGGTTGTTTGGTATTGCATAACCAACTTGATCGGAACTGAAACTTGTTCTAACGTCATCTGTCACAGCATTAATTAGACCCAGCTGCTAAGGCTTTAATGTTATGCTTTGGTATTTGAAATGTAACTCTAACCCTTTATCCGCTCTCAACTTGGAATGCTTTCCAACCACTGCAGTTTCCGCATCCTTAAGAGTGCAGGATGTGTAATACCAATCTGATGCTATCCTACAAATATGTATATAATCAGTATTTGTTAAAAAAAAAGCAAAAAGTTTATGTATTCCGTTCCTCCTGATTAATGTATTAGCTGTGCTGTTGCCATGGCAGGGTAGATGCAGACCTCAGGATTATCTGTTTGCAAAATTTGTTTAAGGTGGAACTGATGCTGGACTCCCAGGAATCTGAGGACTCTTTCATGTCTGACTGCAGTTTACTTGTGCACACATATATCATGATTCTTATGTCCAGAATAAAGTTGTTTAGATGACATCTGTTTAAAAAAGATTGCTCGGGAAACATTTTTATTGTGCTTATGGATAAAGTAATTTGTTTAAAGTTTGACATCTTTGTGTAATTTTTGCTTTTGCCTTAACCTAAACCTCATCTGTGAGAGTCTTAGGTTGAAAAAAAAAAACAAACAATAAATGTGAGTAATCAAGTGTGAAAAAAGCCAAATGCTCAGATTTGATTTGAAACCATATTCTTTTTGGTTATATCTATGAAACAAGCTTTGCTACTTGAACTCTGTTCAACATGTCATCAATATTTGCTTTCATCTGTGTTCTTGCATCACCATATAGAAGTACGTTAACCAATAGAAAGTGAGCTACAGTGCCAGTTTTCCAAGACACAAAGTATGTAGGCTAAAAGGTTCTCCTTTAATCTCCTCTGACTATCGTTCTATATGTTTGCCCTCTCTCCTAAATAATTTGTGGTAAATTTTGTGAACATTGTATGGCCTTTTTCACTCATAATTTTTTCTTGCCTTTTGCTGATTTGTGGAGTGCACATCAATACTTTTCCATGTAACTTTGGAAGAACCTCTCTTAACCTCGCCTGTCAGTATAGATGGATGGCCACGTATCCATCTATATATGCATCCTTGCCACAATTATACACAGCTTAGTGTTAGTCAGAAAACATAATAAAATTTATTTCTTTCTGTGGTTGTAATATTAAAAAGAGTTGCACAGATATGAATTTTTTTTTATGGAAATATAATTGCTAATAAAATACTTTATTCAGTGATTATCAATCATAGCCTCCTAATGCTAACACATGTGGTGAAGGAAGAAGCTATTACAGTTGGAAAAATTTGAGTTTTTATGCCCAATATTTATTCTTTTGATGCGCTGCTGCAGATTTGGAAATGACTACAAGGCTTCACCTATAAAAACCCTGGGCAGAAAGGTCGTCTGCTGGGCAGTAGATAACATTTTAATGGGTACCATTAGTTCTAAGGCTGAATAACCTGACACCTTTTTCTGGACCAGTTTAGAGAAGTGACGTTGCATCTGCATTGTTCATGAACATCCTGCAACATGGGAAATACTCTGGCGGGAAACGGCTATCTCCTTGTAGATGACGAATAACCAGAGAACAATTTATTGCAAAATACAGACTGTGCTATGTCTCTCTTTTTTTTTTGTATTAAAATCACAACCTGACTCTCACACACAAACATAAAAACAATGTAACTACTGGTTCCGATAACATTATGTAGATGGAGCAGATGTCAATCAGCATCGCTTCTGGAAGCTAATTTTTGGATATTACAAACTATTATAGTTACATCTGTTAAAAGTGAGGGCGTGTGGGGTTTGATGGCATTTGCTATGAATTATGAATTAATGCATGTGTGAAGATTTTCAAGGACATACGCCCAGGCACAGTTACAAAACAATCATCCATGGACAGATAAAAGTTTATTTTTCTCTGAAATTTCCTTGAATTTGTAAAGGAAGTTGAACAAAATATTTCCTGAAACCTTTGAAACAATGGGGGAAGAAAAAGTAACATGGCACTAGGGCAATTATGTAATCGTGTATGAAAGAAAATATTGAGTCAAAATACTTCAGGAATGTTTTCTTGAGGCTTTTGATATCAAAGATCTGTGGGGAAAATGTCAGGCACTAGGAAATCGCTCAAAGGCTCATCTTTAGGAATGCATTTTGCAAATCCATGTGAAAGATTTCAGGATAATTTAATATTTGTCTTTTGAATTGCTGTGTGGTCTTCTTTATGTCTTTGTATTTATTATTAAGTGTTTTTTCTATATTTTTTGTTGTATTATCTGGCTGGGATGAGTTGTCCATTTTTTTTCATTGCTCAGTAGACTCCCTCAAGGACAAGAACAGGTCGAAGAGAAAACTTTTTGCTGTTACAAAAACACATATAAATGGGAAGTAATCATATTAATCATATTTCAAACCAGCCCAAACTGTTATATTATTGAACAAATGTAAAATTTAGGCTGGTCTTTTGACTGGTTATACATATTATCACATTACGCTACCTAGTGGAGCCATGTGTTTTCTTACATTTACCAAAGTTCTGTTGCTTCAGGGTAGTTGAAACTAAAAATATCTATTTTTCACTGGATGGAAGTAGGGTTTACTTTGGATTTGATTTCTTATTCTCATTTCTAACAGGATAACAGAATTAAAAACAAAACAATATTTTTCCTCACTACCTTAATTTTTCTCAGCTGGTTTAACATCATTACAAATGTTCATTGGCTGTGTTTAGTGCTTATTACTGAATGCATGGAAAGATGATTAATTCATTTCAGTAGAATAACAAGGAAAAAAGCATCTCTGAAACAATGCTTTTGATTGGGTGGCAGGGTCAATTCTTAGAAAATTGGAAGGAAACTTTACCTATTTTAAACCAAATATTGACAAAATAAAAAATTACACAAAATAAATTACTCCATTTTTTTTCTATTTTTATAAAAGATCAATCAAATTTTATATACCAGATAACAGTAAAAAGGATTTAAACTTATTTTCTGTACCTTATGATTTATATTAGTATGAAGTTAACATGTTAAATCCTGTGGCCTGATAGGCTGTTAACATACTGTATGTCTCACACTTACAATCAACACTGTATTAACAGACTGTGATCATGACTCATGTCTTATGCTGTTCCCTGTGTGGTCCAAGGCCTAGACGTTGTCAAAATCTCTGCTCACAACATCATGGGTTTTAAAAAATGGACACAAAGATTGTACTATGCATCATTTGTTTTTATAATTTTGAGCTTGTATCAAGTTTATTTATATTTTGACTGTCTAGATCATTCCCAAATTTACTAGTTCTCCTGGTAAAAGCGTGTAAAATTGAAAAAAGGATTTTTTTCTTTTACAGTATCATAATTTATCTGAATTAGTCAAGCACTTACATCATATGTTGCTTCTTTGAATCCATCAGTGGTGATAATATTTCCCTCACTGCACACAGAGGGACATTTCCCTTAGTAACACATCAAAATGAGAGACCCACACTATATCATAATAATGAAGCATTATTTTAAAAACTGTAGCAGTGACAGGCGCAGCTGGACAAGGACGAAGGGTTAGAGTTTAGGTATTCTGTGAGGCAAGTGATTCATAAGTCAAAATTCTAGTTTTCTAACATAAAAATAACATAGGACAACTTCAAATTGCATAAACCCTCTGCAAGATGACACTGGAACCTGTGGAGACTAATATGTCCAGAGTTAATAGTTGATATTTCAGCATTGTCCAGTAACTTAACAATTGACCTTATTTTTTGCTCATGGATAAATCCCCTGTTAAACAGATGTCATTACATCAGTGTGAACATAGTGTGGCCCACCAATGCACACATCACACATGGCAGAGCCACACAATGACAGGAAGCAGAGCTCTAAAATGGAGCACCGATCCATGGCCTCGCTAAAGGGGGAAGTAGATTGTCTGAGTTCCCGAAACATTGTTCAGACACCAGCTTGTAAAAAAAAACAAACAAAGACGCTGAAAGGAAAGAATGAAGCAACCTGAGAGAATGGGTCGAGTTTAAATGCACACAGACAAGGTTAAGTAATGAAATTGTGAGGATTTAAGCTTCTGAAGGATTTTGAAGTTTAACAGTAAAAGCTGTTCTTGACTGAAACAGACAAAAACACATTCTTCTGAGATTTCTAGCACTATTACATATACATATACATATACATATAATACATATAATGATTATATGTATGCATATAATCATTATCAAGTTTCTGTTAGCAGAAATACACCAATAAGGTTCCAGTGACACCTGTGCATGGAGCCAGTCAAAGTTGTATCTGCAAAACTATCCAGCAACCCGTAACACCGTGTCAACATCTGCATATATAGTTTCTGGGGGGGACACATCACCCTGTGGTCTTTGGCAAATTCTCTGCTTTCTAGTTGTCTTCATTCAGGCATGTAAAACACACACACATACCAAAGTTATTTTTAGGATAGCCGCTGTGTGGAAAGTCTCTTTTGTCTATTTGGGGCCAGGGTAGGATCAGACTGAGAGAGCACATGGAAAGCTTGAAACTTTATAATTCATGTAGAACCATTACAGTTTTGAGACTTTTGTTTTTAAATCAAAGACTTTAACGTTGCGACATTCCACCTTCAGTAAGCTATGGTGCTGGTTATTTTGATCACTATTCACAGGTTTTTTGCACTGCTGCATAGGTGTAACACAAAATATATGTTTAAGACAAAAGAAGAGATAAAGATCTCAAAAAGAAAATGAAATAATTATGCTGCTAATTGTTTTATAAGTGAAACAATTCAGTCAACTGGAAAATGATGACCCCCAACTTTTTAATTTATTGGTACCGTATAACTTACCAACTATAGTTTTGAACCAATAAAAATGATTGGTGTTTCTATAATAAACATACCATGACTGAATTATTTCTAAATGGCCAATTTTTTCTGTCATTATTTGCAAGAGAAGGTTATAGTACTCTTTTTTTTCAGCCATCTGACCTTCAGATGGATTACTCTTTGCGCTATAAATCTCAAGGAAACTCTAGCCAGGTTTCTTGTTTCTGGTGTCTTGTTTAAAGACTTTTTTTTAAAAAAAAACTGATTTAAAAGTATACCATTAACTTGGTCATGCCTAGCAACTTGTTATAGAAATATTTTAGCCACCTGTTAAATGTAAAGATGATCACCATATTAGCAATTCTACTTAGCTGATATTACATATTTCTTCATTTAAGAATCACTACATTAATACATTTATAATATATCTTTATTTTAGTCCTCATTAGTGCTGCGACTTTAATGCACTGAAACAATAAAAACTACAAAAGTTGAAACAATACTGTAAAACATTATGCATTTATTAGCACTGTGGAATGAAAAACCAATTATGCTCTCTGAATTACAGCGTTTACATGAGTAAACATCAGAATGTTTGAGTTCGAAAGCGGTGCAGGTTGATCTATGAGTTACTTGGCCTCCCCCCTTCCTTTGTGTGTTTAGCTGTTGTTGGGAGAACCGTGAAGTGGTGAGAGCAGCTTGTAAGTGAAGTGGAGGGAGAACTGAAGATGGAGCCACCTGTGGCCCAATGTACGTCAGACGGCCTTTCTAAAAATATCAGATTTACGTCGCCGCTCCCTTGTGTCGTGATTCTATTTCCTGCTAAAAGCTGGTACTCATATAAAGTAGGCAAGTCATATTTTTTGTAGCCTGTAATGATCCCTCTAAGGTATAATGCAATTCATGTGCAGTATATTGCACCTCCACTTCCATAAATAGGTATTAAAAGAAGATGGAAGTCTACTTTGTTCTGTATGAAGTTATGGCAATGCAATGTGTGTTTCACTGATATGGTACAGTCATGTTTCCTGCATGTGTAGACAGGGTAAAGTTTTGTCAGAAAGTTAGGAGGAGAATCTTTTTATGCATTTGTTGTTCAAATGTGTATCAAATTGAGGTTCACAGATGATCTTCAAAATTAAAGTCCTGGGTCAGATTATATAGAAAGTTGCTTCTTGAGTTGATGTCTTGAAGGAACACCAATCACTACTAAGTCATTGCTGGATAGTTTTTGGTTCTATGTATCTTATCTTTATTTTTTATTTTTAATTACATTAGCAGTATATTTGTTGTTTTTCATTTTTGGCAAAACAAAGAAAATCCCAGCTTGGATGCCATCACTGACGGCCGTTTAGCACCTCTCCAAATGTGCTCAGCAGGTTCCAGACTTGTGTGTGAAACGTCTGCGACAGGATCAGACTACTGTTTATATGGCCTTGCAGATTTCATTTAGCTCAGAGCTGGTTGTTTTGTTAAGCACTAACTGACCTGACATGATGACAGATGTCTCCAAAAGGGGCAAAGTCTTTGCCTCTTTTTCGAAAAGATTTGTGTTTGTGTTTCAGGAAGATGTCAGTCAGACTACCAGCCTTTCCTGTGAGCTTTATTCGTCTGAAGTGAAGAGTTGGATGTCACTCAGTGAATTTTTTTCAGGGGAAAAAATTTAATCATAACTATTATTTGAAGTGGTTGCAGGTTTTAAAACACTTATTTATTTGTTATGCAAATTGTATAACAAATGAAGACAGGCATTTATCTCCACCTTTAAAATGAAAACAGGCAGTTAAATTGTGAGAACCACTCTAACACAATGCCACATAGGCTTAATAGGGTTTTACTGCTTTTTCATTGCACTTTTTTCTGCGTGAGTGAGACATCTTTTTTTTTATATATAAATGTGTAGAGATATACTGATTAAAGATTCACACATATTTTATAGTTCTGACCTGCTATTAAAAGAATAAAATACTACAAAATATGTCTTCCTCCTTTTTGGACATTTGTAGGAGACAGAGAGGGAGGGGTCAGAGTTACACAGCTCTGTAGTGAAACTTACATTCGTATCCAATCATAGGCACAATAAAAGACTTGATCAATTCAAATGCTCCTTTCAACTTACTTCCTTTAATATTCAAGCAGGGCTAAGTAACTGCTCTGCTATAGGCAGTTTCAGTTTTGTTCTGTTTCAGAAACTGGTCAAAACATTAAGATAAACTAATTAATAAATGTATTTTTTAGTATATGCTTTTGTAGGGAGTCAATCATCGGTAAAGGCTATAAGTAGCTGTTAACTTTAGCGTCTTAATTTCTTAAGATGCTAAAGGTTCATCAAAACCCTTAATCCTTTTCAGGTTTACAATGAGAGATGAAACAAAGAAACCCAAATCAAGGACAGAGCTATAAAAGGAATGGTTTTTCATGTGTGTTAGTTTTTGTTACATCAGATATTCTGAAATCCTGCTGTTCACTACAACATTGTGAAGCTGATTTATGAAGAGTGATTGATGTCTTATTGCATTTTTAGGTAAAGTTGTAATTTAAAAGAACAACTTCAAACTTTACAGTTAGTTTTAAGACCAAAAGGAAGACAAAACAGCTTGAATTACTGAAGGCCTGCCAACATGCTCTCACTGTTCTCACCCTCAAGGTTGGAACGCAGATTGGTTCCCATAGAGGTAGAAAATACCAACTATGTGTTAGCAGCCATAGCCAATATCTAGCTCAGATTCAACTGCATGGTCCAGTAATACAATGGCTCATTATTTAGAGTCTCACACACACAGAAACACGACACACGCACACAATGGGGCAGCTTCAGGCCACCAGATTAGTGAGGACTGACCCTTTCCCCACCCTGAAACGACTTCCCTTTTATTCTTGACCAATCAAAACACCGGCCTGACAGAAACTGTAATGTGAAACCAGGGGTCCCAGTTCAACACTTTAAACCTTGGCCACAGCTGGAGGGCCACCAGAAACAACAGCTGTGGTCCTTCACACTCTCTCATTCTCTCTCAATTTCCTTCCTTTGCTATATACTGTTTATAACCGCGAGCCCCTGGCTTCTCGCGTAGTTTAATTGAGCAAGATACAGCCGTGCACCTCTACAGAGCTTTGTGGGATTTACAATGTGGACTACTGCTGTAGGTTAGCCATTTTTTGTCGGCTTTGCTGTACGTGTGTCACACTTCGTCTATCTCAACTTGACACTCTGTGGATTTACAAGTTTAAAAGCTAACTAGGTTGCATGTAGGAGCTTGGTCAAAATATCCTGCAGGAGCCTATCAAGGGTCCCCCATTTCAAGTGTGGACGGTGGATGACGGAGTGTGTTTTCTCTTTCCTCTCCCCTTAGCTGAGCGCCGGATCCCCCTGCAGCTGTGAGGTCAGCCCTAACGGCACAAAAAAGAAGAAGTCCAAGAACCTGTAAGTCCTCTTTTTACAATCCCTCAAATCAACTTTTATAAAAGTGTCTTAATACATAAGTTATGAGGACGAGACTGGCTATAGCAGTGTGGAGATAGCTCCTAGTTAAGGAATTAGCCTATTTATGCTAATTTAAACAACGGTCAGTTTCACACACTGAGGAAATTTGAGGTGAGTTTCTGTAGTTGACACATCAGTCTCGTCTCCAGCGTTGCATTAGTTTGGGTGAGAAGCGTTCATTGTACTGTTCCTGTGAGAATATTTTAAGCCTAAACTGAATACTCATGTAGAAACATTCACAAACTCTAACAACCTCATATCCATATCAGGTAAATCTGCTCAGTGGATTGGTAAATGCAGGGTGTGATACCATGTTTGTGTCCGACATTCTCAGAGGTGTGAGAAATGTTTGTGTATTTTCTGGTGTGTCAACACCTCTGGGATTCATCAGCTGTCCTCAGCACGTTATTTAGACTTATAGACTATAAAGCAGAGGCTGTCCGCAGGCCTGCTAGCTGCCTTTTTGTTCTTCCTGTCAGGCTGTTTTTGTGCTGTTTAGTTAAACAGCAGATTAAGGGATTAAAATTCCAGTTCTTTATTTTACACCGGTAGTCTAGACTGCGTTTTTAAACCAACAGTTTGCAGTGTTATAACTTAGTATAAAAATTAAGTTTCAGGGATAAATAAATGACATGTAAAATGTGAGACCCATCCATCCATTTTCTGTTCACCCTTGTCCCTTAGTGGGGTCGGGAGGGTTGCTGGTGCCTCCAGCTAAAATGTGAGACCTATTTTTTAAATATTTCATAATGAGTAATTATTTTGTTAATGTAAATGACAGAGTTGAAGTATAGTAAGATGGTTTCAATCATAATATAAGAAAATGAATTATGTCAAGTCGGAAAAGAGCCTAGTGTTTGATTTTTTATTATGGGAATATGGTGGAAAGTAAGTGAAGTATTAATACCTGTCACAATCAGACGCAGACAAAGACAAGCAGCAGATAAAGATTCATCTTCAAGTTGGCTTCATTGAGAAAAACTGTAATCAAATCAAAAGCCACAACTCTGGAGCATTGTTTCAAAAATGATCCCATGGATAGATTACTTAGTTTTAAGGTTTTTAGATATGAAATGGATCAAACAGTGCCTTGCACTTTTCATACACATTCGACTTTGTGTTTACATTTTGTCCTATTCACTCACAGCCAACAGCCCTAGACAATACTTATATTTTCACTTACATTTGAAAAGCTTTGCAAATGTGCAGCCCAAAATTTTGTAAATTGTTTTTTGCAAGGTAGCTCTAGTTTAGTGAGGCTGAATTGAAAGGATGTGTAAATATCCATTTTTAAGCCTTGCCACAGATTCTCGACTAGATTTAGTTCTGGTCTGGACTGTGATTGTGATACTATTAAGTTACTAGTTAGCTCTATTTAATAATAGGGTGATTTGTGAATAACACCTAGTTCATACTAGGTTTTATTTGGGGTATCACGAAATTGGCTTGATGCGAATATACATCTCACAATTGTGTGTTACTTTTGTTGGTCTATCAAATAAAATCCCCCCAAAACACATTTAGCTTTGTATCTGTAACACAAAATTCTGAAAGTTGCATGAAGACATTTGTAAGACTTTGTAGATCTAAACTCAGGAGCAGTTGACACTTATTGACAGAAAATGCCAGGCAACGTCATGGATCAACAGGAATGTTAGACTGTGTACACATTCTTATCACGGAGCAGTCTATACTTCCTTCCTTGCTGTAGTTCTATATGCTGAAAGGTGTTTTCGTCTTTTATAAATGTCCGATGAGTTATCCAGGTGCAACAGCCCTTAGCCTTAAGGGCTCACCTCTACAATGTTTGACAAGAGGCATCTGCTCTGCACAGTTGCAACTTTAATGACAGCTGCATAAAGGAGAATAGTTTATCTTTTGTTTATGGAAAGTACATCTGTCATAATGCTGCTCTCTCCTGTCATCGCAAATCAATAAACTGAGAATGAGTTATAAAGCTTCTCATGCATAGAAGACTTTGTATGTTAGTTCAACTGTTTTTGTGCCCATTGAACTGACAATGTCTTATTGGGCGTGTAATTTTAAAGTTGTATCAAAATATGTTTTTTACATATTTGTGAAAATTGTCATAATGTCAAGACAGAATAAAATGAAACAGTTCCTCTGCCTCCTCCCTGTGGTCCTACAGCATTTTACAGAAATACACAGCTCCCAGTCAGAAACAACTATTCAGAGCCACAAGGAAGTTCTTAGCGCTGTCAGTCATGCTTGTGTATGCATTGCTCAATAGTTGAGAAACAAGTTACCGTTACAGGAAAGCTGTTTATCCTCTGTCTTCAATGGCCATGATAACAAGCATCCACAATAAACTCTGGTGTCTAGAACTAGCTATAGCCTCGCAGAGAGCAAGGTGGGAGGTGTGAGCAATGAGGGAAGTCTTAGCAGCGTCAGTCACGCTTGTCAGGAAAGAGTGAGAATTTCAACAAATATGTAAGAATCATAGTTGTTTAAAAGTTACATACTGCAGCTTCAAACTGTTTCCTGACATTTTTCATGCGGCTTGTCTGAAAGCCACCAGATTTATCTGCTCATTCACAGGAAAGTCACACAAATAAGCATGTTCTGGACACAATATCTTTCAGCGTGACTCAGAGGAATACAAATTCAATATCTTGCTGCTATAGATTGAAATCTTAGGCTTCCCAGCCACGCATGAAGGAAATGAAATTATTTCCTCCAGATGTTGAAGGCTGATAGGTAACATACAGAAAGAGCTATGGGAGCCAAGCGATGTAAGTCAGTGTGTTGAGGAAATATATCTGCAGCTGCAAAATCTGTTAGAGCTATTTATAAGTTTAGACTGTGCTCTCTAACCTCTGGCCAAAGTCATTTTTGCACTCTCTATTCACTAAAGATTTTCTTCTTATATCATTTTCACTAATAATTTGCAGCTCGTGGTTTTTGTGCAGGCTTCAGATCCAGTGCACGTTGAAAGATGGCAGCTTAGAATCAGTTTCCAATGCTGTGAGTTTGTAAAAAAAAAATAAAATTAATCTTTCAGAAAAAAAGCAAAATGATTCCTTGGATAATGAAAATAGTCTCAGTCGGCTGGTATGGGACAACTTTAAAATTCATTAAGCCATGGTGAGAACATACCAACTATGACGCAAAGGGAAAAAATGTTTGGCGATGTGCCTTGAAGACGTCTGATTCAGAGTAGCTCCAAGTCACAACATACTGGCCTGTAAGGATCTGCTGCTAACATCGGGGTGTTAGATACCACAGGGCATCTACAGAGATCTTGATGGGTGCAAGTCTTGGTCAGCCAGTGCTGTTTTCACAACCCGTGAAGGACCAACAGCATGTTAGGAAGGAGTAGTCAATAGGTTTTTTTTCCTCATCTGTGGAAAAATACAAGTGCTCCAACTACTTTAAATGGCTACTTTTATTTGACACTTTGTAAGGAAATGCAGCGGCGCTTATTCAGTCTTTCAAATCAGCTTTTCTCAAAATAGCCAATTAATTCAAGCTTAACAGCTGTTTAGAAGTTAAACTATGTCTACATGAAGGAGATTGACATTTTTCATACAGTTGAATCTGTATTTGTACCAAGTAAAGACTCTAAGACAAAGGTATTTTCTAGATGTTATCTGCTTATGACTACAACTGCACAATATATAGAATCCCAATGTGCAACATTGCAATTAAGGCAAGTGGATAGAATTTCTGAGCATTAGTTTAAATTTTCCAATGGGGTTTCTTACAAAGCAAAATGCTAAAACTCCCAGAAAATTATGGGAAAGAGTAAAGAATGTAGTTTAATCACACCATTATATGTTCACCAATGATATTGCATTGTTTTTTGTTTTTCTAACTCTGTTTAGAACTTCTAAATTCTGAACTATCCCTGCAAGATGTTTTGGAGAGGGTTTTTTATTATTATTTGGGGTATCAGGAGTCATACCTGTCTGATTTCACTTATTTTACAGTCCTAAGCAAGTTCATCACCACAACATACTTGCTAACATCAAAATATTTGCCTACTATAAAAGACATGATATATGTTAGAGTCAGCAGGCTTAAATGGGCTCTACCACTGTTTGCTGTACTGGTCAGTGAAACAGATCATTGCATTTGTCAAGCTTTGTTGGAGGGACAAACTTTATCTAAGCTTTAAAAAAAAAAAAAAACTCTTCAGACCCCAAGCAGAAGGAGTCCATCTCCTGAGTGCTGCCTGTGGATTGGGTGAGCCCAGGGTCCGCCTTCTCCAGACCCCCTGAACTATATAAAGCTCCAGCAGAGCCTCTCGGGGGTGAGAGGAATGTGATTGCCAAACAAATCCCTGGGTCCTGACCGCTGCCATTCCTGACATATGCTTCCATGCAGCTGCGTTCATGCCAGAGCCAATGTTTGATACCATGGTCGACTTCTCAGAGAAATACCTGGAAAGGTAAGAGCAGGACTGTGGACTTTTCGCTCGAGATTGATTGAAGAAGGATTTACTTGATGTCCTGTTGGACTGGCCACACTTAGGGTGCTTTGCAGGCTGCTTGACCTCTGCTTGGATTTCATTTGACAGTCTCAGTGAGGAAGATGGAGCCCCCATGAGAGTGAGGTGCTGGAACTATTTTGGAGGAAGCAGCTTTAACTTTAACTCGAAGCTGTCCCTTTTTCCTCTTATAGCCAACCTGGATTTCAGGAAGAGGATTGCTCATGTGGTCTTTGCAGCTAGAACAGTGGCTTTGCTCAGAAGTAGAGTTATTTTTAGGGTCTTGATTGTCGGAAATTGTCAATGTAGCGGTGCTATATTTAAGGAGTAAATTTGGGACAGTTTCCTTTTTTCATTTTCTTTCTAGGAATATGGCAAAGTGATTCTCTTGGCTACAAAGCACCGTGTATGCTTTTCTTTTTGTTGGGTGTTGTGCTTTGAAATTGTGTATTTTGTGGTAATTTCAGAGCTGTTTGTTGCTAGATCTTTTAAATAGAGACTAACTTGTTTATTTATTGCATAAAGTTAGAGACTTTGTAACACTAAACTTGACCCATTGTACTCCAACATACACAAACACACAAATAGGCCCACACTCAGTCTTGTTTGTGTGTCATGTCCTGTATTCAGTTCACAAGCACACAGCCTTTGGTCAACAAACTTGAAGTGGGACTGACAGCGTGCTGGGATAATGCTCACCATTTGCTTTGCTATATCATCTAAACTATATTACCCATTACTGACAAAGTGGCATGCAGTGATTAGGCATGGGAAATGAAAAGGAAGGTAGCAGATTTGCTTCCTGCACGCATGTGGTGCACTGGGATCTGCATTATGTCTGTCTGCAGCTCTCCCCACGTGCCACCAGAGCCTTTCCCTGTGAGTGCGGCCTACTTTCCGCAGCACCAGGAATAGCCAGAGGGTTGCTATTAGTGCATCTAATGTGAGCCAAGCAAAGAGGGAATACAGAGTGTTGGATAATTGCGGAGCAAAAGACCTCTTGGTTCTTTGCTCAAGCGTGAGAGCTCTCTGGTAGATGGACATGAGCGGGCAGCGAGGTGGATGTGCTGCTAAGAGCTTGTTGAGCAGCGGAGCAGAAATGTCTGGCTGGTTATTGCAGATCAAAGATCATCTTAATTTGATAATTTTTGACAGAGCATGTGTCAGCCTCTTAGCGGATCAAGTTAAGTGCAAGAGGTTAGTGGGTGTATTAAATCAAATGGAGGGTGATACATGGCTAATAGTGTTAGGAGCAGACCGGAGTGGGGTATGTGTAGTGAGGTGGGGGGAAAAAAAGCAACTTAACATGGAGAGGTACTCCAAACTAATGGCATGAAAGAAGGAACAGAGAACACTTGAGAAATCAAATTAAAATTACCGACACTGAGAAAACGGCACGTTGTTTTGTGCTTTTAGATGTCAAAAATAGACACTCCTGCATGTGACTCTATATCAGATTCCCGTTTTCTCCTCTTTTAACTCTGTTAAGGCTTGAGCTATTTTTGAAGCTTTTAGAGAGAAAAAAGTCCAAATACCATCAGTAACAGCTCCGCACATTTGAGAGGTCAAGCTGAAGTGGCTCAGTGAATTAGAGACACTTGGGAAAATTCTGAAAAGTAGCAAGTCTACTTATCCTGATCCCCAGGCCTGTGGGGTCATAGTTTTTGGTTATTTGAAGAAAAAAAAAGAAATTAAATGAAATTATTTTATTGTATTACCGTTGCTCCTTTGATTTAAGATTTTGCTACTGCTGGCCAATGGATCCATCTGTTAAGATGGATAGCCACACAGTTGCAGACCAAACACCTTTTCTAAAACACTGATTGATACGAAAGACTGATGGATAAAATAAACTCATAATGCTGGATCACAAGACTAGAAGTGATGGAATACATTAAATTGTTAATTTATTTGGTTTGATTTTAATATATAATAAATAAAATTTGTGATTAAATATCTCTACATTTACTCATTGAATTTCATATTTAATAAACATTCAATGAACTGAATTATTGTAGTATTGTTTGATATCAGTTCTTTGGGGAGGGGGTGCAGTATCCAGTGTTATCCACATGGTGGCAGAAGAGAAACACAGATTTTCCTATAGGTGTCTTGTTTTGAAATTACTGTCACATCACTCTCACATGGGCTCAGCCTGTTTAAATCCAGACATACATAATAAGGCATATTTTGTCAGGCTGAGAGCCGACTGTCCAGTGCTTTTAAAATATAAATTTCTTTTTTGTTCACATTTTTTGGCAAGACATAGATTCCTTTTTATTTTAAAACAGCTCTCATCCTAATTGCCTCAAGTAAAAACCCCAAAATAGAATTATCTAATAAATTCTGCTCTGGGATCATGAGTCTTTGGAGTTTTTTTATACAGGATGGGAGATGTTATAATAGTATTTACAACCTTCAGACTTTCAGGACTGAGCTGTTTTCAGGTATACAGCATTAGAGAAGCCCTATTGTTTTCCTAAAGCCAAAAGCTCTGCATTCGTGCTCAGCCGTTGAGCATCTGGATTTGAGACTCCTTCAAGCAGGGCACTTGTGTTATTTCAGTCAATGGATGACTCATCCGGCTGTGTGGGGAGGCAAATTTTCTATTTTACCTGGCCTTAGAGATCGTAAAATAAAGTAACAAAATACCTCCTAAAAGGTCCATTTCAAAAGGGTTTTTTTTTCTAAATCTGATGCATGAGCCTCATTGAAATACATATTTTGATTTATTGACTGTGATTGTGTATACATGTATATTTAGGCCTGGTCAGTTTTGAAAAAGCCGACTATTAGACCTTCTTGCAGGTTTAAACACACGCAAATCAACCTTCATACAACATCCCACTCATGGATATATCAGGAGGTCTTCAGCTGCTCCTTGTTACAGCTCATCTAAGTCAGGGGAAGTCAGGCATGTTTTGACCTCCCCTGTCCCACAGTATTAAAAAACGAATCTCCACAGCTGGTTGTGCTCTCTGTCTTGTGTGAAACCACCTCACTTTCCAGCGTGCATAAACAACCTCTTCTCTATCGCCTTTGTACATCAGCAGAAATTTCCAACACCTGTTTCTGCCATAATAGCATCAATTAGGCAGGTACGAATTTGCGCTGTTGGAAAGGGTCTCTTGGAACTGGCTGTAGAGGAGTCCTCTCATCAGGATTCATGTGTATTTATGTACAGTATTTGTACTACTCTGTAGTTCTATCTCAGTTCATGCTAGCTTGAATGAGAAGTGTCTATAACAGGAAGCGCTGCTTCTTAATTTGGGGGGATACATGCTCTCCTGAGGCCTGTGGTTTGGGACAGCTCGCCGTGATTAGGCCTGGGCAGCACACGAGGCTGCTCTGCATTATTAGCAGGCCAGTCAATCCACAGTGGAAATCAAAAGCAGGGACTCAGGAAATGGGTGTTGAGTGAGGTCACATCCCAATGAGGCAGCACGTGCTCCAGGTCGGGAGAAGACAGGACACGTACCATGGGATTATGGGAATGTGCAGAATCCTATTGAACCACATGGGTGCCAGGAGCTGGGTTTCTACTGCAGTGGAGTCTTAATGTGCTCATTTGCGTGAGATGGTTGGAAGAAAGGTGGTCCGGAGGATTTTAGATTCGAAGTCTGGAGGGAGTGGAGATGTTACTGTGGCCTATTGCCCCTACCTTGGGTCAGTTTCTGCTCTGTGGACACATGGAGGATGGTGTGATGAAACAGATGATTGAGGACTGACTCTCTCCTCCTCTGCCACATTTGCTTAGTCCCTGTCGAGCAACCTGCCAGGGACACTCTACCAAAAAGGACCGAGTGAGATATTAGATTGACAAAAAGACACCGACGAGAAGTGGGGAAGAGGCGATTTGCCTTTCGCAAAGCTGTTCCACCAACATACCTCAGCTGAAGGCTACAATGTACATTTCCTTTTATGTTTTATGGTGTTTACTCGTTTGGTTTTATGTGGGCTGGCTTTGAGACTCCGCTGATGATTCCATACTTTGGATTGTTTCCGTTGTGGATTACGGACTTGGAAACTTATCTGGCTTTCTTCCTGTGTTTTCTCCTTCTTCTCCATTTTCAACCTTACTCCCCCACCCCCACTCTCCTGCTTTTACCTACCTTTCTCCCGTTTTTCCCCTCCATCGTATTCCTGTCTCTCAGGGCCAAAGACATGAAGAATCGGTTGGCTTTCCTGCGGAGGAGGAATGAGTCCCCAGGAAGCAACCCAGCCGGGAAGTTAGACAAATCTATGAAGTCAGTCAAGTAAGTGGCCACTTCCTGACAGCGTGTGCATGTGGGCGTGAGGGTGAGACAGGTTTGTGGATCCGACCCTGTGTTGGAAGGCAGACATGTGGGCAGCAGGAGAGACAGAAGTGTCCCTGTAGTGTGGCATTCAAGAAATAAATGAGAAAAATCAAGGCTACAGTACAGCTTGCAAGTTTTCCAAAAACTGTATTGCATGTATTTGTCATTTCATAAATCTTTTTAGTTACTAGTTGCACACAGTGCAGCATACGGTGATCTCCGTTTTTATAGTTTGTCTACAAAACTGTATAAGCATGAAATCCTTTTGTATAGTTTCATAAAATTTGTTTAAATAAGTGCTAAATGTGATTTTTTTTTTTTTTTTGTACCTCAAAAAATAATCTGAGGTATAAATTTGCTCTCATAAGCATACGTTTGTGTTTATAGTTTGTCATGGAGAACAAACCAAAATGCCAAAAACAAACCAAGAGTGAAATGTTCAGCATTTGAAGTGTTTAAAATCATAAAATACTCAGATGTTCAAACTGATTTATATGTCGGCTCGATTGCCTAATAACAAAACAGTTGTCCACAATTCCAAATGAAAGTGGCTCAGTTTGGGGCCTAAAATGTGGATTCCAGTGAGGGGAAACTGTTAGAATGCATTCATTGTAACCATGAGAGGCACTAGGGGG
Source organism: Gambusia affinis (assembly GCF_019740435.1). NCBI lineage: Eukaryota > Metazoa > Chordata > Actinopteri > Cyprinodontiformes > Poeciliidae > Gambusia > Gambusia affinis. The sequence goes on along the minus strand of NC_057884.1, from coordinate 11,964,596 downwards.
CAGATACAATCTGTCAGTGGTGGGAGGGCTCTAAAACCCAGAACACCTCCTGATTGGCTGTCTGAAACTCCCTCCCTCTTTCTTCAAACTGGCATTGAGAGGAATTATAAAAGCCGACCCCCACCACAGAGAGGCAGACTGACTCATGGCTAAACGAATTGCAACTTTTCACCAGCTAGAGCTGAATGTGTCAGACTAAACCGGAGCGAAACATCAGACAGAAGCCGTCTGCTCACACATTCCCACTCATCTGCGAAGCGAAGCCTTAAATCCTGCGGATGGGTCACACAATGAGAAATCTGGCTGAAATGGGCTTGTTAAAGAACCGCTCTGCTTTCATCTGCAGGCCCACCCCAGAGGACGCGCTCAAATGGGGGGACTCGCTTGACAAGCTTCTGGCGCACAAATGTAAGTTTCTTCTTTTTTTTAAAATTCCTTCTTTCTTATTTACTCATTTTGCAAATGAAGTGTTCAGCTCACTATGCATGTCTTAGAGGGTTGGGAACTAAAGACACATATGGATTACATGCTCATTCTGCTGATCAAAGTGGGCAATCTGCTGCATAATTCCTTAATCCCAACATACAAAGTTCACAGTTTCCAAGACAATGTGTCGTAAGATCTTAAAAAATTTAGTTTGCCCCTGATTATGGTGTTTCTTTTGTAATTGACATAAATCCAGCTCTGCATCTGTTCCTCATTCAGTGCTCCTGGTCCCTTTATTCCCCCTCTTCTCATTTCCTCTCCTCAACCTCTTACCTCACTGCTACTCACCAGAGTGAGGTAAGAGATGATGGCCTGCTCCCGCTCTGCTTATCAGCATGTGTGATTCATGGGAACGGAAAAGGTGCAGAGAGGAGCCGTGGGTGGACTCAGTTCCTGCCATTCTTTCCCCTGGATGCCCTCTTCCTCAAATCATTAACTGGGCAGAAACTTAAAAGGACCGAACTGCTGTAGTTAATTTGTTTCCCCTTGAACTCAAAACCATCAAATTCTTTGTTTGCTGCCAGGACTGATATGATAAATATTAAGAAGTGACAGGATGTTTTGGACATTGATCATTTCTGCCATGTTGAGCGTGTTTTTTTTTTTGTTTTTTTTTTCACCTCTCTCTTCATTAAAACCACATGGCTTGAACTATTTTAGGAGCTGAAACTCCAAGGACGGCTTAAATGGGGAGGTTACCATGGCACTTTAGTCAACTCTTCTCTGTTTATTTTCCTCCCTCTCAGATGGTCTGGCAGCCTTCAGAGCTTTCCTGCGCACAGAGTTCAGTGAGGAGAATCTGGAATTTTGGCTAGCATGCGAGGAATACAAGAAAATAAAGTCGCAGTCCAAGATGGCCTCAAAAGCCAAGAAAATCTTTGCTGAATACATCGCTATACAGTCATGTAAAGAGGTAAGTTGGTCAAATGGATGTTGTTGCTTCAAAACAGCCTCATTCTTGCATATTTTCTCTTACAATTTTCTCACTCACTATCCTCTGCAGGTCAATTTGGATTCATACACTAGAGATCACACTAAGGACAACCTGCAGAATGTGACACGCTCCTGCTTTGAGTTAGCACAAAGGCGGATATACGGGTTGATGGAAAAGGACTCATACCCCCGCTTCCTGCGCTCAGAACTCTACTTGGACTTAATTAACCAAAAAAAGCCCAGCGCCTCATCGACCTCATCCTCCTCATAAGAGACGAGGAAGGACACAAGGAGAAATTAAAAATGACGACAGACACAAATGGGCAGACTTGGAAAAAAAACAACAACAGTGGTTGGGGTGTGAGCTTCATTGTTTGCCTTTTTGATTTTGTTTTTACGTGTGCGTATGTACGTCACCCTGCTCACTATGATTTCTGTGATGTGTGTGAGAGGAGATGAGCAAAGTTTTGGCACTACAAAGGAATGTAGTTTACACAGTTACCAGATAGATGGATGGATGAATGGGTGAATATTACAAAATTTACAGATGCCCAAAAACGGAAAGGGCTGGAACAGAAATTGAACGCCTGTCTGATCACTGTTTCTGATGTGCTTTTTTTTTTATGCTAAGGTCAAAACAAAAAAATGCATTTGTTTGTGTTTTTGTCCAGTTGTACTGGAGAAAAGGAGGGGGTTGCACCAAAAACCCTGCAGACATGAAGACAGTCCGGTACTGTTTTTGTCAATTTTTCCCTTTAGCTCCGAGTTTAAACACTCTTCTTGCCCCACCACATCCTCCTTTGTAAAGGAACTTCACCGCTGTTGGTACGATTAAAAGGTCATTTCTTTCTTTTTGCCCTTTCATCAGCGCTTTGGTGATGGAGGTCGCGAAGGTGTTTGAATCGTAATTACCTTTCTGTTAAAATTTCCACTCACTCAAAGCTTCTATGAATGGCCTTTTGCTTTTTCAATTCAAGGCTGGACACGTCAGCGGAGACAGATAAGCAAAGAAGATGAACGGATGAACCGGAGTTGCATTCAAACACCAATGTGAGAACTACTCCCTTCCCAAGCACATTAAAAGCTTGAAGCCTGAGTTGGACAAAAAAAAAAAAAGACGACTTGCTTCCTGCCTCCAAAGACTCTCTACTTAAAGGAACTGAAAATCCAGAAGTGAACATCTCCTTTAACATTGTAGCTCATTCTGAACTAATCAGGAAGCATTCTCAGGACATTGCCATCACAGCTTGGTTTATCTTCGCTGTTACTGGTTTTCTACACACACTTGTTGCTTTTTTTCCCCCCCACTACACTTTAGGGATCCAATCTGCACTCCCTTATCCTTCCGCGCTACGCACAAAAGTTGCTCATTTCCTAGCAAAAAGAAATGTTTCATGTGTACAAAGGTTTGCCTATTTATTTAGATTAACTTGCTGGATGCTTCTAAAGACAAACCTCCATGTCTTCTCAAGCACTCGTCCTAAAGCTTTTTACTTTCCTCTTAACCACCAAACAGGTCCAATGTTGTCCTGATCTTTATAAGTGCAATATTTTTTTTATTTTATTTTATTATCATGTTTGGTTTGTTCATTTATTTAGCTAAATTTGGATTTTTCATGGGGAAGACGGAACAGCTTGAGCTCTGCATTACCTTTTATTTGTTAAGAGAAACATAGTTCGAGCTATAAGGTTGACTTAATGTAAACTTCAAGATGCATAAGTAGTTTATTGTGTTTAAAGCAACTGATTCTGTGTTAACACCCTAGCAGCAGGCAGCTGGGGAATTAATGGTTGTAAATATAATTCTTTAAGAAAACTATGTGATAACACATAAAAAAAAAAGAACAAAAAAACAACAGGTCTCTTCTGGTATGAGTAAGGGACGCAATTGTATCTATGTAAATACAAGAGACTCAAAACTATAAGATAACATATTGTTAAAAATAGGTTAGAGCAGGTACAATCTGCTCTTTTTCCCCTGGTCATACACTGCTTGTAAGGAGTTTTATGAAATGCATTTAATCATTTTCACTGTTTACAATTCAAAATGCATCTCCTATGATAGCAAGTGAAAACAGTAGAGTACATTTGGTGTCATTGCTAATGATAAATAAACCAACCATCTGATAAAGTAAACTGTCGAGTGTCAAGTTTTTTTTTTTTTTATCATGATGTGAATATGCACATGGATGAGGTTCATAAATGTTTCAAAAGATCACACTTTTTAAATAAAAGGCAGATGAAGTGAAGCAACAGGTTAATGGTTCATCATAATATGGGTCAGAAGTTTATTCAGTCATTGCATTAAAAGATGCAAATAAAGCCATTAAGTCATACTGCCAAAATTATTTATTTTAATTACTGACAAAAACTTGTGCTCATAGTTCCTTGAGTCAGATATTTAGTTAAAATAAAATTACAATGACTTCAAGCATAGATAATGATGTTATGGCTGTGCAAGATTCAATTAATTTAATAAAATTTGGTTTAAAGTGGAATGTTGATATATTTAAGATGCACCCCAAACACCACACACTGCTTTTCTTATGTGATGCCATGAAAAAAAAAAATCAAAATGCACCTTAGCTATTATGGACAAAGGATGTCTACCTGTAACATTCTTACATTTGAAGGGAATAGAAAGTGAAACCTGGGAATAATATTCAACTGTGAAGTAAAGGAATGGCAACATCATGCTGCGCTGGGTAAAATAGACGGCATCACAAGAAAACGTCATCATGTGGAAATATTAAAGAAACATCTGCAGACAATATCAGCCAGGACGTTACTGCTTGGGCTCTGTTGGGTCTTCCAAAGCACCATAATCACACCACCAATTACAAAGTTCCCAACAAAGTCAATGTTTAATGTACAGTGGCCATTACAAGGCCCTGAAAAATATGTGTGAGCAAAGTGGTTTAGAAACCTGACTCAGTTACACCAACACTTGAAAAATCTGTCTTGTTAAAAACAGACCAATATTATTTTACAATAGATTTCATTAACTTTAACTGACCATTCAATTGGCTCACTAACAGTATTATCATAATTTATGAATTTGAGTTAAATCTTTAGATCTTTTCACTGAGCTTTTTTCACTGAGACAGTTAAATTCAAGATAATGGCCTATTAAACTGCATGATGAATGAGGATCAACTTCCACTGAAAAATGTGAATCTCAATGACAGCCCTTCAGACTCCTGTTGATCAGGACTAGCATGTGAATGTAACACCAGGTCGAGTGTTGGCATGGTTATTGGAGAACGATGAGAGGAAACGGCAGGAAGTCTTGTGTGGATTAGTGTGTGTTTGGGGGTTGGTCAGTCTGATTTGGAGCTGGATAGTGTAGTAACTGCACCTAATCTTCTTCACCAGCTGCCATCTGTTTTTTGACAGACATGGTTTCTTTCTCCACAAGTGTTTCTTGCTCCACACTGTGACTGTTTCTGGAAAACGCAGGCTCGGTAGATTTAGTTTTTCCACTCATTTTGTTATGCCTCCCAACAGTCCCACTTTTAAGCCAAGTTTCTTTGCCATATTCTTTTGTTCAGACTTCCTTCCTCTCTGTCATATGTGGAAACCATATTGAAGTGTTTGCTATTGTTTTTCAGCTCAGCTTTAATATGTTCAAGCTTATGTTTCCTCCTGTGTCTCTTATGTCCGGCAGCTTCAGATGTGGCTGTCAGTGTTTCCTCTGCCTTCACAGTTAAGATATTATCTGACACCAAGAGCCATTGTCTTTATTTATAGATTTTTCTTAATTATATTGGCTTATGGTGGCTTATGAGCACTAGCCATTCATTTAAAAAGAGCCTAAAACAGAGAGCTATTTTGCTTCATCAAGCTGGGTGAATGGTTTTCTGCATCACTGCATATTCAGCTAATTTCTGTTGTATGTTTGTATTGACAAAACAGTAAGACGTTGTCAGTTATACACATGCATTAACAATTGTCATGTGGATAGCCGGGATAGCTAACACATACATAGGATTAGAGTAAGGAGGACAAACACGCTAGTTTTTAGCAGCAAGAAAAAAGCAGGTACACATCAGAAGACTGACAGTATGACTTCATTCTAGATTCAACAGAGCATTAAAAGGGCTTAAAATCTTCATTAATCATTAAGTCTCAGATCAGTCTACTCTTTCAACTTTTGGCAAAAAGAAACATCATATCTTCCCAGCTGTCCCTGCTGACTCAGTGAACTCTTTAACCCGCCTGGTGCGGAGGGACTTTTTAAAATAATTATTTGCCGTTCATTAAACTGCGTGTGTCACTTGTTTTTATTGTTTTTATGCTATTAGCCTATAACTCAGTTGCACAGTTTAGAAACAATAAATATAGTTCATTTTAAATGGATCTTGATCTGCTCTGTGAGGCCTTTAAATGCATGTTCACAGCTACATGGTCAACATCAATTCAACTCGCGATTAGCTTTCCTCACGGCTGTTCTTGGACTGGCAAAACTCTGAAAAAAAAAAGCATAAATTTTAGCCAGAAAAATGTGGTTCCACAAGTTGTGGTGCTTAGTGTTTCCCTTGAGATTATAAGTATAATGAAAGTTTGGGTTTAGGCATCAAACAAGAAAACGGGAAAGTGACAGATTGCAGTTCAATGGAAAGGTGTTCACACTATATACTTTTCACACATGCAATAGGTATTGTTGTGTTTTATTTCTGATATGCTAGGCTACAAATACAACACCAAGTCATCATCTTGCAGCAGAATCAACTCCCTTTTTTATTGTTTGCTGCTTCTATTGCCTTGAAAGGTCGGAATTTTCTTCCAAGAGGTTATAACACACTCCAAGTAGTTTTCACATAATAAAGTAGTCAGTCAGCATGATCCTTTGAGGATATTTTGTCCATTAAAATAACTGTGTGTACAGTAAACAAGAAGAAAAGCATAAAGTACCGGGAAGAGATAGTTTTTCTCAGTGCACTTAAGTTTATGCACCCGCTTTGATCCATCATATTTATAACTGATGTTTCCACTTTCGCATTTCCTTTCATCAAATAGGGTTTAGCGAAGCAGCTTGTCTTTATGTGCTCATGTTTTTCATGCACTATATCTTAATCCTGCCTGTAATTTAGGGATTTGGGGATTTTCAGTTCAGGAGTTTAACCAAAAATAAGCTACATTTGAATGATCTTCAAATTAAATGTTGAGTAGTACACACTGAATCTTACTAGTGTTGTTTATTTAAAAAAAGTATCAGATCCAAGATTGTTGTATCCCATTTCCCAAGTTCTTTGTCTCACTGAACTGTTTTGACATGGACCCGCTTAAATGTTCCAGAAAGGCTAACATGATGAAAAGCAGTGATGACACAGAGCTAACCAGACAACAGAACAGATTTTAAGTGAAGTCCCTCAGGCACAGACAAGAGTGGAGATAATGCAGGTGTTCCATGGCAAAACACTTTAAATGACGAATGCTTGAAGGAACTCTAAGCTTCAGTAATACACCTCACTAATAAGATTGCAATGGAAAAACGTCCACTGACATCATCCTATTACAGCCCAATATATTCCAACTGATACTCAAATCTGCCTCTGTGTGGAGTTTTTGTGTTCTGGTTGGCTTTGTTACCTCAGTCATTTTTGCATTGATCATCTGTCCCTCTATTTTACATAGCATTTTTCAGTATGCGGAAATTTCAGTTTCCATGGGTCAGTTCCAAACCATTCCTTGTAAATTACTATTTGTGCCTGATCTCAACCTTCTGGTCTTTCTAACATTTTCCTTCAATACCCCAGTCCTCGCTCCAAAGTTATGAGCAATGGAGACTTTTGCTGAGCCCCTTAACAATGTTTTTTTTTTTTTTTTTAAGAAAAGTTTGTTATTTTGTTATTTTCATCACCTTGGATTTTTATCGAGTGCAGAAGGTCGCTGGTCATGTCTTATAGAAGTATGTTGTCCTCAGACTAAATTCTGAGGTTGGGTTTTGAGTCAGAAAATCTAATAGAGCCCGGCTAAAGTCAAAATATCAACTCGTGACACACAGAGTTTATTCAGCCTTTTAATATATAAAATACAAATAAATACATTTCTTTGTACTTGTATTGTTAAAAGCACGGTACCTATGTTGATCATTGAGCACAGGAAGTTATGACACACTCGTGACCAAAGTCAAATTCCTTCGTTTTGGCTAAAAAAGCTAATCCTGATTTTAAGCTAATAACGTTGTAGCTAATATGATAAATTAAAATTCAACCATCCTTTAGTGGAAACGATGTTGCATTGTCATCCAGATGATTTCGTTGTAGTAGAGTATATGACCAGCAGACAAAGATCAGGGCTCATCCCAGCTTGTTTGGCAGTAGCCTGCGTTGGGATAGCAACTTGTTAAAGGTGGCAGCTGCCAGACAGATAGATTGAAACTGTTCAGTCTTCCAAAGGATCACAGCCCTTTGCCAAAAACAGATTAAGACTATAAAGCTGAGCTGTGACCTGAGCCAACTCAGTTACTGTGAGATCAGAAATCATTAAAAATGTTTGAAAATGCTAAACTCGTATCCAGTATTAGAAGAATCTATCACTGGTATCAAGTCATCCGCAGATTTGCCATCTTGGATGTTTTACTTTTTTTAAATTAAAACTCAAAAATACCAGCAACAATCTTTCTGTCTCAGTCAAGTAAGCAAGAATACATGAAAAATAAAATGTATGTCTTACAAAAGCATGTTTTTGAACTGTCATTTGATCATCTCATGACTACAGTCTGCACTTTTACCCCCTGGCTACAAAACACTTCTAGTAATATTTGTAAACAAAATTGAGAACCAGGAGTTCCCATGTGTCTATTTTTCTTTAATCTGAAAAATAATCACAGAAACCTTTTTTTTGTCAAGCTTGTATGATTATAGGGGAAATTATGTGGGTTATCTTTGGCATAGGTTGGTAAGAACAGTCTTGCAACAAAGTATTCCCCTCTTCTTACTGCTTTACAGATTTTTGCGGTTTACATATCTATCAATTTGAGTAATTGCAAAATGGAAAATTGAAATCCTGATTTTATTTGTTAAAGGAAAACTGCTCTGTAAGTTAACCTGCCGGCATTAAAACAGTAATTGTCCAAACTACTGTGATCAAGTGTTGGGATATCTACAATGCATCTTTAACAGAATTATTATCTTAACCACGCAGGAGGGTATCTGAGCAAGAACATGCTGGTCACTTGGTTTTATTTCCAATTTTTTAGGTTTTTATATGTAGACTTGCTGCAAACTATTATCCTTAAGTGGAAATACACAATCAATTCTAATCAATTCACCAATTAAGGAAAGTCGTCCAGGTCCTACAGCAGCAAAGCAGTCCCAGATCATGACTACCAGATCATGATTTAGTTTAACCAACATTGTTCTTTTAGATTGGAATTGTTATTCTCCCTGACCTTTAGTGTTTCTTTCAGTCTTAGTTCAACTCCCAGTGTTAATATTTCACTTCCCATCTGCCTGCTAGGTTTCTCACTTCCAAGCTGTTTTCCATCACCTGATTCTTTCTCCCCCAGCGGTTCGCATTTTCTTCTGATATCTGTGGCATTATCATTTCCACCTCTGCCTCAGTATATATATGGATTCTCTTTGTTAATTACTGGTTGAACAGTAATGAACAACCCTAATAATACGGTTGTTCATATTATACTGTTTGTTGCCTTACCTGTTTTATGACAGGCTTGTTTTGTTACCCTGCAACTCCTCTGGTATGGATTCCTCCCTTTCATTATTAATTAAAACTCTTTACCTTCTGCCTCTGGTTTTGCCGGCACTTTAGTCCCACTAAAAGCCAAAATAGAAGAGAATAGCCTTTATTTTCTTTTAGATCAGCTGGGGTTTTCATGTTGGTACTCCTCCATGGATGGCATTTTTTTACTAGTTCTTATTAAGACAGTTAATTAAGACAGTTTGGCATGAATAAGAAAAGGGGAGTTTTACTCTATTTTGTGAACTCCTGCCTGAGTTGCTGATGCACTTTTGGAGTAAAGTTAAGCTGATTACTGTGAAAATCACCTCTAAGACTGCATGTTTTAATGAAATGTAATTTTGCTGTTTAGCGTTGTCATCTGAGCAAATTGGAGATAATTTGTTTCCTGTTTGTACAGGAATTGTGTTCTAGACTTGGTTCTTAGCTTCCAGTCAGATGGTGGCAGCCACTCAGAGTCTTCATCGTTCCGTTGTAACACATGTTTTCCCTGCGGGTGCTGTACAGCGCTGATTGTGTTCCTTCATTCACATTAATGAGCTGACTCTGTGAACTGGCATAACAGAGCATGTGTGTCATTAAGAACAGGGAAGTGAAACAACGGAAATGAATCAAGTGCATGATGTCACGACGGTCCATCCTGCATAATTCACTGTATCCCCAAGCTTGTTTGAGTCATGTGTTGGTTCACAGTTTCGTCACATAGATATACTTTCTTCCCTGTACCAAACCTTTTTCATTATAGCGCTTTCACTTCCCTGGAATGAGAAGATTTTAAACCTCAAAATAAACCAGGGCAAAGCATATTTTAGACACAGCTTCCTCTTTGTGCAGACAAATATTTCCCTGTAGGCGTTGTGAGGATTTAAAAAGAAACTGGAAAAACATAACACGCATTATCTGAAGAATGATAATCAATGAGTGTGAAATTGTGACCTTCACTCATCGTCAATTCATGTGACTGTAAACTCTGCTGAGGCTGAGACCTGTTTTACTTGCATGACTCTGGAGCTCACATGACAGCATAAATATATATATTTATTTTTTTTTAAAAACAAATCTGATTTCATGCATCATGCAAAGCTTCATTATCTCTCTGTGAACATACACATTCCTTTAATTTTCCAACACGTCTCTGACACACCATTTGTACACAATGACAAAAAAAAAATCATGGTGTACTTTGTTTTCATTTATAAGTAACACAATGAAAGATAAGTATGCTTTTTACACTTTTTCTAGAATGATTGTGATTTATTCTTGACATTTAAAATGTTCTCAACGTTTTATTGATTACTCTCTCCAAAATATTAGCAATCAGTATGATTTTTGGTGTCACTAAATATAAACCTCCTTGTGCATTTTCAAGAGAATAGATCTTTATCTTAACTTTGAGATTTGCCGTTTACCAACATTTCCAAATCCAGCGTGTTTGATGACAGTGTTCAGAAGATCTACAAACATACGCAAGAACAACACTCCGTGACTCACATCCTTTCTCCTGTCTTTCCTTCTTTATCTGTTTTAACACATTTATTGGTTGAGATGTCTTTCAACTTGATACAACTGGAAAAAGCGATCACCTTACAACACCAAAGCCTCCATCAATGGAAGGGGAAATATTCTGGCTGTGAAAATAAATCGGACCTTAGTTGTTTAAACCTTGTCTCCATCACTAAGAGTAATGAGATAAAGAGCTACGCAACAGTTTCCATTATGTCTGTGAGTCATACAGTCACAAAGTGAATCTCCTTTGGGATTTATGCTTCAGCCAGGTCACAGCAAGTTATGCAGCAGGCAGAAAGAGAAACCGAGGCTGTAGTTTGTGCACTGTGGCTCCTTCTCCCTCCATTAGTACTAATAATTGTAAGAAAATACAAAGATATGCAATATAATGTACTCTTATGAAACTGTTTATAGGAAGGCAACAAGCTTAACATAGATGAATGATTGGTGGGAGCTTAAACCAGTCGTTACCATTGGTTACAAATGTGAATGCATACTACTTAGGTTTTCTATTAACATCCGCAATTTTTTAGACTTTAAAAGAGGAATATCCCAAATAACAACAGCTACAGTACAATATACAATGTTTAGTCATTAGTCAAGTAAGGCAAAAGGTACAGTAACATGAACCAAACTCCAATATCAGAAGAAAAAAATGATAACAACTATGAACTAGAACAAACTGGGAAGAATCAATTATGTTAGATGTTCAGCTCTAGTAAATTAACAGCATAAATAAAGAGTAATTGGTTGGTTTACATAATTAAAAACCAACAAAACCTTTCCACAAAACTACTTGAAAAGCCTGTTTTTTTGTTTGTTTGTTTTGTTTTATAGACAGACATCAAGTACAGACATCCTTCAGGAAAGGATTGTTGTGTTGTGCCCTGGAAAAATGTTCATACATTTTAAACCTGTTCACATTTTTTCAAACATTTGTGCATTTTAGTTTTAGAGACTAACACAAATTGTTATAGTTGTGAAACTTAAAACTGAATTAAGAACTTCTGATCACATAATAGCAATTTACCATATCTGCCATGGTAAATCATTACTGATAAATATCGTGAGTAGTCCCTCACATTAATATGATCAGGCAGCATGTAATCACATATATACATATATATACTATTGTTATAAAGGCTGAGCCAAGAAAATGTATATCTGTATCAAACAAGTAGCCCTTCGTGTTACTCTGGACCCGGGAAGTAGCTCCCAGTCTCAGAAAGGTTGATGACCCCTGTGTTAGATGTTTTTTTTTTGTTTGTTTGCATCACCTGCTATGTTAAGTCATTCCATGTTATGTAAAGTTCCTCTAAGGCTTTGCGTTGTTGTTCCTCCATTCAAACCATGGGAACTCTGCAGGTTTAATTCAGTTTATTCGTCTAGGTGATCCTTCCCCCTTTAAATGAGTAATTTTCTTCCACAATGATCCAAAGTGGAGACCCTCAAGACCTCCCAAACTCAGTGGTGGAGAACACCAGTACCACCTTCCAGTCTTAAACAGGCTGCTTGGCTGACCAGAAGAGCTTGTCTAGCGGCAGTCTGTCTCTAAAGACAGGGTGTGGAAATTGCATGCCTACAGAGTCTGAAGCCCGTTCTCTGGGAGAATCGAAAACAACAGCACATGCTGGATCAAAGTAAGGCCCTCTGTTTCAGTTCTGCTGCGGGGTGTCGTCTGGTTCTGGTGATACTGAGACTTTTTTCAACTTCCCACTTTTCCCCAAATCCTGATGTCTCATTGCAGAAGTTGCAATTTAGCTGTGAAGCCATTTTCTTTAGAGTTCAGGGTGACTGGCAGACTGATAGGGATTTGTTTGATTCCTTAAATTGGTTTTATATTGAATGTTCTAATTTAAGTTATTTAGTGGATTAATTTGCATTGTTGATCTTTGTCTGTTAATCTATCAATTTAGTTTTCCGGTTGATTGAAAATAAATGTACTTCTTGATTTAATTTGTTAGTAGCTATAATTGGTTGTCATAAATACTAACTAAATAACTGACTAGCTCAGATGTTTGTAATTATTTCTTAATCACAGAGAGGTGTGGTGGGGATGAGAATAAGATTTGATTTGCTGAGACAAGTCTGCCGTCTGAAATAGTAATGACTTCTTTCGTATTACTTTCATCGTCATCACTGAGTCTGTGTGAGTCGGTGGATCATTTGTTCAGTCATACAGGATCAGCAGCTGACAACATAAGCTCTATTGTGCTCTGCAATCACAGGATGTGGCCAAAATCCATTAATTCTTTTTTACCATTTATAGACTGCCGGGATAAATGGATTTCAAACCTGGTGTAAAAATAGAAGAAAGAAAGGGCGGGGTGCAAAAGAGGAAGGAAAGAGTAAATTATGAAACAGAGCTATCAGACCGCAGGGTGAAGACGGAGTGGGTCAGGCCAGGGCAGTCACAAGGCAAATTTACTGTCATAATCAGGAAATATGCTGTTGATTTACAGCATAAAAACACATTTATTTTAAAATCCGTTGAATGAAAAAGTTTCATTTTGGGTGACGTGCTTTTCAACATATTATTAGGGCAGAAAAACAACAAAGTAAGGCAAAAGAGAGTAAAGTTAAAATTAAACATGAAGTATATATGAAGTATTTCTTGATTCAGTGTGCAAATGTAAAGATTCCCCGCTCCCCCCCAAAAACTCAACTTTATCTCCTTAACATTAAGTGGAATCACATTTATAATTTAGTCTCCAAAAATGCAGTTTTGTAGATTGACACTAACATGTTAGTTAGTGTCAGTATTGAGATAGTGTAGAGGTGATTGTGACAGACTTTACACATCTGTAAGTATTGGACTTCTATCTGCTTTGGATGTCAGTTTAGGTTCTGGTTTGCTGAACAAGAATGGTTTTCTTTAGCACTGATGAAAAACCTTCTTTCAAAGTTTTATGGTAAAGAGCTGTGGAGAAGTGGCCATTTGTCAATATTGTCAAGATTCCCAGGATAGAAACACAAGAAAGATTCCTGTTAGCAATGTGATAAGTAAGATTGAAAATCGCCTGGTGAAAGACCACAACACAACATGCCTTCACATTTATTAGATATATTAGACAGTGCTCATAAAAAGTACTGAAATTGTACAAAAAGTTGAAACCAACAAAGAGAAAAGAAAATGTGTTTTAAAAACATGGTGACAAGTATTTAACAAAAGATGTGAAAACGTTGTCATTGAAGGATGAGAAAAATTTCCCATCAGAGATACCAAAGAAAAGAGTAAATGATTGTGTTTATGTCATGTTGCGTGTTTTTCTGTGTATTTATTTTGAGTTTCTGTGTCTCTCAGTTTCCATGTTGTCCCGTCTCCCCTTTATTGTTTCCCAGGTGTGTCTCGTTTCCTTGATTACCCTCTGTGTATTTAACCCCACCTGTGTCGTTGAGTCCTCGTTCGCTTGTTGCGTCATTTCTGTCTGCCTGTTTGTTTGCCACGCGTTTATTCTGTTGCTACTGGTGTGAGCCCTGGCTTCTGCTCAGCTGTGCTGCAAGAATCTTGTGGACTGTTTTGGAGTATGATTTATTATTAAAACTACCATCTCACTCTCTTACCTGGGTCTCTTAGCGTTCTACCTCACCACTCACCCACCACACTTCACGACAGTTTAAAGAAAGGAAAGTATATTTGTGTTGATGTACCATCAAGCCTTCAAAACTGTTTATTAAAAAAGAATATTGTAATATTACCCAGGCTTGTAGGATTGCGGACTGCTTCCTGACTATCACAATTTGTGTCTTGACAATACTATCACATTCCAGAAGGACAACGCAACAACAGGCGTTGCTGTGTTCTGTCCAAGCCACAGAACACAGCAACGCTTGGAGGATGTGGTTCCTGCATTCATTCAAAAGAATGAGGAACCATCATAAAGACCAGTCTGAAATCAAATAGCTGTGTGTGTAGAAAGCCTGTGAACACCTACAACTCGTACAGGAATGCAGGGCTCCATTGGGTCATGGGGAAGAAAAAACATCCAAGAGCTGTCTGTAAGGAAAACAGGGACTGTAGTTGTCCTACATACACAACAACACTCTGGCATTCAATAACAGTGAGCTTTTCACTGAAGAGGAAACTCCTGAATACAGAGGAAATTTTGTTCCAGTGAGCTAACTGTGTGAGATTTTCCATCCACGTTACTGTACAGTGAGTTACGTCCACTTAGCAACAAGTTAATGATACTCAAGTCATTTCTAAAGGGAAAATTAGTTTCCAAAACTCTGACACATGTCAGTTTAGTCATAAGCAGTTGAGCAAAATGTGGTCTCCACTAAATGTGCCATGTTCAACAAACAGTCCTCATGGGAATTAGAGCTGCAGGAAGTGAGCTGACGTATTCACTACATGGCTTCTAGATTTTTTTTCTTTTTATGTGAAGGTTAAATTGGCCGACTCTACATGTAGTGCAACAAACCACTCATCTGTAAGTTGAGAGCATTGTAATTTGGTAACAAAAGCTAAGGAAGTTTGGTTTATCCCAAGAGATGTCTGCATTAAAGCAATAATTTTATTTTTTTTATATATATTCATAAGATGCTTTTAACTTTCCAATTCCAGTGTGTGTGTGTTTTTTTTATAGGATCTGCACTTCATGATCACATGCATGACATCACCGGAAGCAAACGCATCTGGAGGCCGAGACAGTGGATCGTTTTGGAAAGTACGCGGGTGCACATTTGGTTTCCGCTTGACTGCTTCTCTGAGGCTGTTTTGTCTTAAAGGCCTGCTTTTAAAAAAAGACTTTAAAGTGTTTATTTGGTTGGTGGTCAGACAATCGTGGGATAAGTGGCTTCGAATCTGCAGTCGCGGCCAGGGCAGTCGTGCAAAAGCTTTGAGGCGAATTAGCTTTTTCCACTGTGTGACTGTTTTCACTTCCTTTGATTCTATTCCTGTTCCAGGCGCTGTGTCCCATTCACAGGACCTAAAACTGTGGTGGTTTACACAAACACGGCAAGCACTAATAGATTTTCTATCAGCAGGAACTCTGCTGATTTCTGAAAGTATGGGTAAAGAACTGGATCGTTTGAAAATCTTTTCTCAAGACCTTTTCTGATCAGATCTTCCTTGACCATTGAGATTTGAGATCTGGCGACTTGTGTAAATACATTTCATTTGAGGATTGTTCTTCCTGACAACAACTGACTGGCAAGCACAATGAACAGCTTTTTTTGAACTGTTCTCACCAAAATGTTCTATCATCAGCTTGTACATACTGTCTGCACCAAGCACTTCTGCCTTTTATATTTAAACAGACCAATTTTACGGTTGGTCATGTATCTGCCCATCTGTGTTTGCAGGACTATTCATGCTTAATTGTTCATTGAACAATTGCCTTGCTGAGAGCGTGTGCTCTGGTCTGTTCAGAGAGAACTGCATGAATTGTTGTTTTACAAAAGCAGCTCTGTAGCACACACACCCTCCTGCTTTTGCTCTCAATGTAAATGTCAAGGAAAGACCTTGCAGATTCGGTTAATCATATTAAAGCTAATAGGAACGTGTCCTTTCCTCCCCCTGTGTTACCTAATACCACAGCAGAAGATGCCAGCTTATCCAGTCAGGTTTTTGAGGCAGGATGTGAATTAAGTGACTGAAAAGGAGCAGAGAAAATAAACAAGAAAAAAAGAAAGTAAGGTGATATTTATGCATACTCATTAGCGGTTTCTGCTTTCTAGAGATTTGTCTAGTATAGCAGAAAAATCAGAAGTTTATATTTTGAGATGTACAAGTATTCACATCTCTAACTTTCTATTTTGGAATGTTGCAGCCAGATGTCTGGGTGTTTAATTGGTAATTTATTATACAGACCAGCAAAGTAGTGAATAATTGTGAAAATAATAAAAGATTTAAACATTTAAAATATAAAAATCAGAACTAAATCAACCTCTAGGAAAGACTTGAAAACTCCTGATCACAGACACTCTTCATCTGACTAAGCTTGGACTTTATTGCAAAGTGGAATTATAATAAATGATATGACTATAAGTTGTATAAGTTATACTATAAGCTATTACTATAAGTTATATTCTTAACAAAAAAATACTGATGTGATATATGCATATATGATTAAATTACTTAAAAAATCTAATTATGTATGATGGTGAACTATTAGTAGAAAATAATCAGGATTTTGATAATGACATTGTACTACTTCCTATTTATTTATTTTTCTTCATTTAACTCTTTCACTCCCTTTTTTTCTTTTTATTTATTTATTGTGGCCAATAAATCACGCTTGTCATTTCTTAAGCCCTGACTTTCCACTAGTCTCTTAGTCACTACCGCCGCATCCCTGAGGACATGACCAGGAAATTCTCCATTCCCTCCTTTTCTGGTTTAAATTAGAAAACAGGAATCGGGGTCTTGAAATAGTATCTCCTATTTTATTCCCAACTGAGTTTTAAAGGCACCTTATTTAATTTAATACAAGATAATGGAAAGATTTTAAGAATTTATTTGGAAATTCCAACTGTTCAAAAATATATAATTTGCTTCTACTATGCAGATTGTGTCATAATTGCTTTTCTAAGAGTTTTTCAGCCTTGTCAAAAGTCCCAATAACTCAGTTAGTTTTTGTTAATTGCTTGAAATTTATTTGTAATAGACCCACACATCCTTTTTACATCAAAGTTAAGCATTTTACATTTAAAATATCAGTTTGTAACTTTTTTCATCAAACTGCCAGCAGTGTATACTAATACTTCTCTCCTGCAGTGGATGACAACTATGGTGATATTTTTGAGACTAAAAATAACCAAAGGAAATTAAAACAGAGGTCAGGGAGATAAGCTCGTCTTTACTGTTTGCGTGTGCCAAGAATTTCAAGCATTTTTAACAACAACAGTCTTCTTGCCTTGATAATATATTAGTATTTCTCTTTCCTAACCTTCTCGTATGCCAAGTGGAAAAATATTTTGTTTCAGCTTAAGTTGAGGTTGCTGTAAATTTGACCAGAAGTTTCTCCAGTTAAAGAATTTCTCTCTTATTCTTTTTTCGTACTTTTTCCTTAGATATAATCAAAAGCAGCCTTAGATCTCAAGACACAACCACTAATACTTACCATGTGCAAGCAGTAAGCGGCCGGGTTTTTAGTGTTTCAGTGTTTTATTACTAAATTCCTAAGCATTGTATTCCCGTAACTATGAATTAGCTGAGATTTTCTTCTTCTTAAACCAATCTTATAGAATGTGTGCTGTATGGGTTGGCAGCTTAATCCAACTCCCACTTGTAACAAAGAATGATTAAACAATGGCGTAAATGAGAAGACAGGTACAGTGTAACTAAACAGATCATTCTATCATTTTGCAGAGATTTGAATTAGAGAGATATGTTGGTGACACAGACACAATAAAGCATCGGAGATAGAAAGAGACGGAGGAAGAGAAGGGATGTTTTTGCATTATTGTGTTAGTAAATGAAATAAACACGCTGAACACAGCTTATCGTCAGTGTATGCCCATAAATTTGTGAGTTCAGTGATGACGCAGGCTTTGCGCCACACTGTGACTAACAAGCTTAAGCAGCTGTGTCAAGGCTGGTCTGGGAATGAAAAAGCTAAATGCCGCTGGGGGAAGGTAAAATGGCACTCTGTTTAATATACGTATCCCAAATACATGGCTAAATAACTGTGGCTGAACATCGTCACCCCTGTGTCTAACCGGACTGAGGTGGGATGACACAAAGAATATGGGTGCATGTACTGTAAAAATATGTATTTTTAGTTACTGAGAATGGTGGGTAACTCAGCGTGTGTACACACTGCGGAGGAGTGTGCTGATGTACACAAACCCAGTTTTACAGTAAAATCTAAAAGTGAATCTGGGAAGCTATGTCATTTCCTATCCTCATGAATGACTTCTGTGGTAGTGAAGCACGGGGTGGGATATGAGAAGAGATCCATTGTTTAATGTTTATTTTTATATTTGCGATGAAAAGTCAAAAACTAAAGACAAAGCAAGACAAGTTCATTGTAGAGTACCATTCATGCACAAGGTTATTCAAAATGCTTTAAAGGAAATGAAAGAAACTAACATGAAGGGAATTATATCAAAATCAATTATTGCAGAAGTTTACCACAAGCTGAGCAAAAATGGAAAACAGCATGCACTTTCTGAAATTCAAAACAAGCACTTAAAAGGATAAATGTAATTTTAACCTCATTTAATAATCAAATGAAACTTTATCAAACAAAGTCATTCTGTCCCAGGCATTGGAGAAAAATAAAAAATGATTAATTCAAGACCTACTGCTTTTCAAATAAAACAATGGATCAGAACAAATGAAAACTCTACAACTCTTCTTTTCTAAAATATGTTTACAAACATTGTTATGTTGCCATAGCTGCCTTAACTTCTGGAGTTGATTCCTGTGAATTCTACACAACACTGCAATCCAATGACACTTAATGCAGCATACAAACGTTGACATAATAACATGCCATGAAGTCTCAAATTAGCCAACTTTCCAAATTATCCCATTTGAAGGTGTTGCACTTTTGGGTACAGAGAAGATCACAGTGTTCATGTACTAGATGAGGGATCTGGAACCTGCGGCTCTGGAGCCACAAGTAGTTTGTTGGCCCTGTGGCTTAGTAGATATGTTAAACAACATAATACTGATTTGTTATTTTAACTCCCATGAAAAAACACTGGAGTCACCCTTCCCCCTCCAGTATATGTGATCTAAAACCACCACTGCCACAATATTTTTGGATATTTGTGCATATTATTGTGCTTTTCTATTTTATCTTCTTGACTTATTAAGCCAAAGCTGACAGCATTAAACTCTAAATATAGATTTAACTAAGTGTCCGTCATTATTGAATAAAACCATAACGGGAAGCCTGCCACAAAGCTTCTAGGTCACAACACTCACTCAGGGTTGCAGAAAAATGAGATAAAAATTGTCGGAAACTCATCCAAGATTAGAGATCACGTTTGGTTTAACATAATCCTCAGCTTCAGCATCATCAGCAAAGTGTTGTGAGTAGAGATGTTGCTCAAAAAACAGAGTGCGCTCACATGAGAGTGTGTGCCTAAACAGCCCTCAGTCCTGTTCAGAGCTCTCATTGGTACCAGGAGGATGTATCATCCATTAAGATTATTTGAGTTCTATTTTTAGAATGTGTGCAATGAAACAAAACAATGGCTGTTATTCTGACAATAACACACAGAAGTATGCAGGCTTGAAATTTTGCTGTGTTGTTCCAAATTAAGACTTATTTTAGGAGAACTTGCACCTGTCTTCAGGTTGACAGCATGACCACAAAAATAATAAATACAATGTGTCTCTGTTTTTATACTTCTCACATGTATGGAAAATAAATACCTTTCCTGTACTATGTGTACTACGGTGCAACTTTTAGTTAGAAATCCCTGCACTTCCACAGAACCCAAAACGATCCATTATTAATGCTGTTAGTGCTGGAACGGGGAGAAATGGCCTTTTAAGGACAGACAATTACTCTGGAGGTTTAGTTTGCATTGTCTTTCTTCTGTCACTGGCTGAGCAGACCCAGAAGAAAGCAAAGCAGAAAGGTACACTGCAGCCTATTACCATGTAACTATTACCATGCTTTCCAAGTCCGTTATACCTGTGGGTCAGTTATGTAATTCAACACAATTAGAGCAAGAGCTCTATTTCTGACACAGGTAGAGACAGAAAAAGGACTGAAATGTTCTCTCAAAAGAAGAAAGGACAGTATAAGATGAAGCTGCACTTCATAACAGGATGAAAGAGTTTTCTTCTCTATGTGTGCTTGTGGACATGCTTTGCATATTGACCCACACATTTTGAGTTTATTTTAAGAAAAACAAAGAGGAACACCAGTGTCTTTGAAAGGCGGATATGATGAGATCCTATAAGGGGCTTTCTGCATTTTTCTTACTTTTCAGCAAGAGAACTGTAAACATTGTTCACCTTTAGTCCATATCAAGAAGATCCAAAACTTTGTAAATGTGGCACCCTGTCATTTTAGTATCTGAAGCAATTACAGAAACATCCATCCATCCATCAATCCATTTTCTGTTCACCATTGTCCCTAATAATTGTCCCTATCTCCAGCTACGTTCTGGGCGAGAGGCGGGTTCACCCTGGACAGGTCGCCAGTCTGTCGCAGGGCAACACAGAGTCGGACAAGGCAAACAACCATTCACACACACTCACACCTAGGGAGAATTTAGAGAGACCAATTAACCTGACAGTCATGTTTTTGGACTGTGGGAGGAAGCCGGAGAACCCGGAGAGAACCCACGCATGCACAGGGAGAACATGCAAACTCCATTTCAGAAAGACCCCGGGCCGGGAATCGAACCGCTCTACCAACTGCGCCACTGTGCAGCCCCTAATTACAGAAACAGTGGGATACAAAGTAAGAACAGAATAAACAGGAATGCATACCCACTGCCAATGAAATCCAAAATCAATTTGGAATTAAAAGGTGTGCTTATTTTGTATTCTTGCAAAAAGGTTAATGCATTAGATAGGAAATTACCAAGTCAGCATGATCACCAACTTGCTGGATAAGCAGGAAATCTACTTTTCTTGGCAACAGAATTTTTAAGCAATTGTAATTGACTGGACAAAAGGGGGGCAACCCAAATTTTTTACTTTATTAAACCGTTAAAATGGTATGAAAAATAGTCAATTAATTTACCAAATAGAAAGAGCTTGTGTGAAAATAAATATCTACAGCATACTCCCATGTTTTTGCAGTTCAGTATTTACAAATCTTCCTATTTGGAGATTTTCTGGGGAATGAACGAATTCAGCTGTATTCATAGGGGTTGTGGTCCTTAACCCCAACGAAAACTGAGGGACCTAAATTAATCGACATGCAGAATTTACAATTTATTTTAACTTCTAACCGTTTAAATGTCATTTAGACAATGACACATGTATGCTTGTTAGTAAAATAATCAACTGAATAAAATGCAAAGAACATCCCGGTATTGTTACTTGGAGTGTATTGCCAACAGTAGCTACCCTAATTATACCTGATTACTAACCACAGCGACTAGTTACTCTATCTTGTTTCCCAGTTTGTAACTGAATTATGATCATGTTGGTCGTGACGTCATTCTCAGATCCAATTTCCTACTAAGTTCCTACTTCGGAGGTGAATCATGTCCAGCATTTTGATGAAACACTAGCTCCTTGGGAATAATAAGATTGTTAGAAACCAGGACATCCAGAAGGTAATAAGGAGAGCAACCTAGAGCATTCAACAGGTATAAGACTAAAAAGAACAAGACTCTCAGTTTTTAAAGCTTTCCACACTCAGTTAAACAAAAAGGTCTAGGGAAAATTCAGTAGAGTCTGCTTTGCAGGGGCACGTGGAAAAAGTGCTGCAGTGTTGTGTAACATCTATGTGTAGGCTGCAGTGTACCGTTCTGAGTCTCGCTGCCTCCTCATTCATGAGAGAGACACGCATGTGGTTGGAGATTTGATTAAAGCAGAAAATTACAAAAGACAAGATAGATATTGAGTAAAAAGGTCAGAGTCTGAAAGGAGAGTAAGTAGAACCGCAGCTGTAGGGTCATTAGGAGAGAGAGTCTAATAAGGCTTTACACAAATTCAAAACGGGATAAAACAGGAAGTTAGAGCAGAAAAAAAAATCTTTACATAAAAAAACTGAAAAGGTCCTCTCTGATTACAAATAAAGATAAAATATGCAGCTCATCTTGAGTGTCTCTGGATTCTTTTATCATTGGTTGTTTGTCATCCTACTTTCAAGACAGGGGAGACAAAAACAAGCTGCACAAGAGGATCCTGAGTGCAGATTACACTCAGTGTGATGAAGATAGAAACTGAGGGAGGCCCTTGGCATAAAAAGGAGATTCAAACAGGGGAAAATCTCTGGAGTGGAGGGTCAGATGAGTGTGACGTTAAGCAACCCTACATTTCAGAGCCATAAAGGGTTCCAGCTAGAAAGGCAAGGGGATGTGAGTTTTAGCAACAACCATCCGCTAGAACTAAGTGATCAGTTTGTCTGAAAGTGTCTCAAACTTGTATGAGCTAAAATCTATTTACACTATGGAATGACTTTGCAAGTTGAACATGACTTTTTCATGTGTGATGTAATTGTGAAGCATGTACCACATTCATATTCAAGAACATATTCATAAAAAATTGATAGAACAACAGAAATATATGTGAAAGTGCATACAATACAAGAAACTAAATTCACCAAATAATTAAAACTTTCTAAAAATGTTTGATTTAATTTTGGTTGTGTGTCATTTTCATAGATTCTTAGCTAACATAATTGAAATGAAAAAGTTTCTGATCAAATATCGATATATTTATAACTGATGAATTTCACTGCATGTGCATTACATTACTTCATAACTTTTTACTTCCCTTATTATATCCTTACTCAAAACAAACACGTTGAACTTCATGCAACAGCAATACTTTAAGACAAGAGAGTTTAAGTTCATGAAATAATTTGTTACTAAAAAGCTTCCTTGAAATCGGAAATGTCACTGCTGACATTTCCTGATCCCTGATTTATTATCTGCCCAAAAAAGACACCAGGCAGTGTTTACAAGATGCCTTTTATAGCTTGTTCACAGAGGGTAAACATTTTTTTTTAGTCTTGTGTTGATGGTGTGGGTTGCAGAGAGGCAGTGCAAAGCAAAACGTGGTTTCCTAAAATTCTTCTAAGAAACTGGGACACTGAGCTCAGTTTCGGTAAATTTAAAGTGTGCAGACAACCCAATCACTTAAGTGGCACCATTTCATGTTTCTGGAAATACAGAGCATTTGTTGTAAGCCAAAGACATTTTTAGTCTCTGTTACTTTATTACTTAGTGTTTTTTATTCTCTACTGTGCTATTATTATACTTTATGTTGTCTTTAAAATGTAGATAAAATGTTTTATTGCCATATCATGAGAAAAATGCACATCCGTCTATACATTTTGGAACCCACAAGACATTGAAAAAGTGTAGAATTAATGGACATAATAATGACTTATCACAAGATGATTTGGGCTATATAAAACAACCCCTACCCTAGAAAACTAGAAAAACAAAAAATGCACAAAGTTAACATTCATTGACAGTTTCAAGATTGGAAGAAATTATGAGGGACAATTTCTACAAATTTCAACAAAATGAAAGAAACCTGCTTCAAAAGCAAGATGTTCAATATTAAACTAGAACAAATATTTAAATTTGTACATTTCTTATAAATTTAGATTCACAGTGACATGAAATTAAGATATAAAACTCAGCTATGAACTTATGCCTCTGAGGTGTTGCATCACTGACGGATTTTAAGTCCCTCAGGTCTGTCTCCATTATAATAGCTATCTAATGAGCTTCCATTTATAGGCTATCATTTATATGATGTCAGTCCTCAGGTCAACACACGACACCCACATGCATGCACGCACAACCATACACACACAGCTCTATATCTGAGTCTCCAAGGCACATATTCTTTGAAATGTCTTCCGTTCCTAATTTGTGATGCTAGGTGTTTCTCCTGACCCAGATGTAAACTATAACAGTTACATAATCCACCTTATAAATGGACTGAACGTATACACTGATGTTCTATTCATATCCACCACTCAAAGCGATTACTGGAGCTACGTTCACCCAGCTGCACTCACTGACGTGAATACATTCTTACACTATTATGGACGTCAGTAGATAACTTAGGGTTAAGTGCACAATGGCATCTGAGACGGGAGGAAGTTGGCTTCAAATCCACAACTTCCCAATTGCAAGACGATTAATCTTTCCAGTGAACCAGGTGTTATCAATCAGAAAAGAGCTGAAGCAGATGATGGGAGAAATTTATTGAAATAAAATGTAACTTACAACACAAAAAAAGCAAAAGAAAAAAAAGCAAATTATTTATGACCAAATAAAATTGATTGCCTATTCCACTATAATCTACTTTAATCCAAATTTAACTCAATTCCATCCATCCATCCATCCAGGTAATCTCTCTGTTATGAACTGGTGGTCGTTATTATTTTAGGGCACCTTTGGTGTTTTGTTTGTAAAATATTACATCACTGCTTTTTGGCACATGCAGGCTCATAGACATTTGAGACCAATGCAAATGTTTCTGGTTTCCAGTTGGTACGTATGTCAATTATTAGTTTAATTAATAATTTTATTAACTTATTCAATTACCTTTTAATAACTAAACCAGTCCTTGTGATGTACAGCTTTAAAGCAGCTCTGTAAGAGGCAGATCCCCAACACAGGAACACATTGATCAATCACATCTAGGTCACCTCATTGTATGAAGCTAAAAGACTGAAGGAATATCAATAAAACTGCATGGCAGCAAGACTAAAAGAAATGTCTAACTTGGTTCTGCATCACACAAAACAAAACACAGTGCACTTTGAATAATTTTACTTTCACTTTGAAGTGTCTCAGCAAGGATGAAGGACGAAAGCACTTCCTTTCGTCCTTCATCTTTTTCATGAGACTGTTGTCATCTATAATTTTTTCCCAGCATTTCTCTTATACAGATAGAAATTTGTTTTATTTTTATTCATACCTTGAGTCCTGTGTAATAATAAACATAAACCTCCTGGCTACATTTCTGGAATGTATACTTGCATCTGGAAACAGATGGGTATGTTGGCCGTTGTCACTTTTCAGTAGCCCATCAAGCTACTTTTCCATTTGTGTGCATTTCTGATTAATCTGAGAGTAAATTTTGCACTCCTTCGTATCTACACAAATTTTACAATTACTTGTAATTGCTATTCTGTCATCAAATTATCAGTGCATACTGTAAAAGATCTATAAAGCATTTGTGATCAATATTTGTATGATTATTTATGTGTTTCTTTTCTTCTGTCACATAAGGAACAAAAATGTACTTTGCCTTTGAATTTATTTCTAGCATGTTACTTCCGTATTTCTATAGGTGAATAAAATATCTCTGGCATACAAAGCAGAAGATGAATAAAGTGTCAGAAAAAGGACAGAACAGAATGACCTGTTTTATTTCAAATTCAGTTCAGGTGCAGATTCTTAATCTGGGCCTTTTTATCCTGGGTTGGTTTAATCAAATCCAACCAGACTTCAACAAAAAACATTATTATTTTCTTTTTTTTTTCAGATTTACTGTAGCATTCAATCCTCTTCCATGATGAATCATTAAGTGACATGAACAACCAAAGATTTTACATATGAAAATATAAACACAGGAATGAACCATTGTCTGCTGTTCCCAAATCTCCTAAAATACCAGAGTTGACCTATGACTTCATTTCTTCTAAGAAATATCTGTTAATGAAACATCAAAAGATAATAAACTTATATTTTCCAAAAAACTGCAAAATATTATGTTGTCCAAAGTGGGAGTTATCATCTGAGGCAATCAGAAGTTGTTGTTTGAAAAAACTCATTTTGACTATTTCAGACAGCTAAGGGATAATGACCAGAAAAATAAATATTTTTCAATACTCTTGTCTTTTTCTCTACCCAAATGATGAGAAATGCACTGTTGAAGAAAACTCATATCATGCCAAAAGTCATGTGGGAGACTACATGTTCAAGTGGAAGAAAGTTCTTTGGTATGATGAGACAACAATTTAGCTTTTACTCCATCAGACAAGGTGCAATGACACCAAACAATGCACATCACTACAAACATAGAGTCCTCAACATGAAGCATGGTGGTGGCAGCATCATGTCATGTGATGCTTTTTGGGCCCCAGATGGCTTGCAAAGGTAAAATAAATGCAGCAAAAAATAGAAAAATCCTGAACAACAATTTGCAAGAGAACTTTGTCTTCGAAGTGTATTTATTTTCCAGAAAAACAATGACCTGAAGCATACAGTCAAATCAAAGGCAAGATTTCAATCTCACAATTCGTGGCAGGACTTGAATAGAACTGTTCACAGCTGATCTCCACGCAACCTAATCAAGCTTGAACAGTTTTGCAAAGAAGAACGAAGTAAAATTGCAATGTAAAAGTGCCATATAACATTAACTGGGATCCTCACTGGGTTTTTGTTAATAACAAACCAAATCCTGTTATTCATTTATGCAGTCATCCACTGACACTGATTAGAAGGCTCCTTATCTAAATGTCCATTTTGGAGAGCCCAAAGTATGAACCCATCCTCTAATACACTCAGTTTTGTGAGGATGATTGCAGCCTGCGGTCTTGACTCCCCAGTGACCAAACATAAAAACAACTATCAAGGACTAAAATTGGATAACTATAATTAGCATTGGCAAGGACACTGCTGTAATCAAATTCATTCTGGGCAACAGAGGCTTGTGTGTTTTATTCTTAGTGCCCTCCTCAGCTTCTCTAGGTTTCTCATGCATACACAAATGTAGGAGGGTTAGTCATTTTCTGCCCTATCATAACTATAATTACAATAGGTGTTCTTATCTAATCAGGTGCTCAGAATGTAAGTGTAGGGAAGGCAGGTCAACCTATTATGGGCTTCTTTTGTGGGCTTTGTGCTATATTCATGGTGTGCAATCTAGTGAAGAGGAAAACAACCAGCAGCCTTTGATTAAATGCATGGTGCCTTTGAAAATAACATGACCAAAATGCTATAAAAATAGAAAAAGAGAAACCCATGCTATTCTGTAATGCCTTTTAAGAGCACAACAGGTTAAATGTTACACTTGGGATTTTAGAAATATTTTTTAACTGTAAAATATATCCCTCATCACACTAAATGTGATGAGGGTGATAAAGCTATGGAGAAAAGAAGATGATAACATTCTTGTATGGCTGTGATGTCATCTAAGCAATATTTTTCATCATATCCTCTTACTAACATTACTTAATTACTAATCACGTGATTAAACATGTTTGTAATATTACATTACATGCCTAAATTAAACATATGATCCTTTAATGTGACTCCATATGACAAACTGTAAAACCACATCTTCTAAATAAGTAACAAAATAACTATTATACTGTTTAAGTAGTCATTTTGGCAACGAGATTCAGCTGTTTTCCTTTCTACACAGACATGGAAGAATTTTGGTGGAATTTGACAAAACGTGCAATTTAGGTGTCAAGGTCAACAAACACCAGCCTGGATCACAGACTACTTTTACTTCTCTGAGGTCAGCCAGCAATCACTGTTTTCTTGGACCAACAGGAGGATCCTCTTCATTGGACTGGACAGTTGTACTCAAGCCTGTCACATTTGAACTGGTAATAGAGATTAGTCAGAGGTTGCATCACTGTGTTTGCTGATCTGTTATAGCATCTGCTAAAATAATAAAAGTTGTAAACTTTGTGTTTAGCTTAAACATGGTTATCAGATTTAATATGTCCATCTAAAACACAAACAATGTGTATGTGTGCCTATTGTCTATATCCACGTCATTGCTGCCTTCAGGTGCTAAGATGTTGGTGTGCTTTTACGACTTTGCATAAACCTTGAAATAAACTGAGGTTCTTTTGTGTTTCTGTTTGTAAAGAATTTATGTTTTATGGGAGAGAAGTTATATCTAACCATTGAGCAGCATATTTCAGTGTCTTGTTTTGCTATTTGCTAACCTTCACAATCCCCGGAGGCTTGAATTCCCAGTTCAATTTCTCAGTAGCAAAAATAAAGCTTGAAACCACGAAAGGTCATTACTAAAAAAGCTGGTTGTTCACAGAGTGCTGAATCCAAGCATACGTATACAAGGTTGAGTAGAACGAAAACGTTTAGTAGAAAAAGATGTATGAGCAACAAGGAGAACTGTCAAGAAAAAGCCATTCAAGTATTTGTAGGGGCTACTCAAGGAGTGGACTGAGGCATCAAGAGTCACTACGCACAGATGAATCCTATACATAGGGTACAAATGTCACATCCCTCGTATCAAGCCACTCCTGAACCAGAGCCAATGTTAGAAGTGTCTTACCTGGAGCAGAAATAACTGAACTGTTGCTGAGTAGTCCAAAGTGAAGCTTGAATTTAATTAGAAAATCAAGGTCCCAGACACTGGAGGAAGAGTTGAGAGGCACATAATCGATTTGCTTGAAGACCAGTGTGACATTTCCACAGTCAGTGATGTGAAATTTCACATTCTATGTGAAATAAGACTACCTAATATACATGTATAAGCTTTGGTTTCTCAAATGAGTGACAAAAATGTTACTTTTTCCATATATATATATATATATATATATATATATATATATATATATATTCAGATTTTTATTGTAACACAGTGAAGAGAAACACATCTTTCCAATCTACATTTATGCATTACTTTGAGTTATTTTATCACAAAAAAATGAAGTACACTGAAGTTGAAGCTCTAATGTGAAAATGTGTAAAACTCCAGGGAGTGTGAACACTTCTGAAAGGCACTGTACCTCACAAGGTGGGCTAGAGGTAACTCCAGAGACTGGTGCCACTGTGTCAAATATTACATAGAATTAAGGCCAAAAGGACAACTTTGGTCCCAATATGAGCAATCATTTAGTTTTATCTCAATGCCTTCAGTTTATTAAATTTGAAAAATGATTAACTGTTGTCCAACATACTGACTGCAATGTGGAATGTTGCAGTCAGGTATTTATTTACCTTAAATAAATAACTTCACTGTGCAATGCTTACACACCCAAAAGCTGCAGTAAAAGTCGAGTCCTAAAGTCAGGAGATTTAGTCATAAAACAATATTTGTTATAAATTGGCCAAAATTAGCCATCATATGATTATGATCGTTCGAAAGCAAGAAACAAAACCACCAAGAGTGCTAACTGAGAATGATCATGCTTTACTGCTATCAATTGTGATCACTTTTTACTCTGACAAAGGTCTGCTAAAAAGTCATAAACGTAGGCCTGACATTAGACATTCAAAATGTGCAAAATTCTATAAAATGCATTTAAAATGATTGACAGGTGCACATTAAAATGGGATTTTCTTTCACCATGAAATGGTTGTAGACTGAAATCAATTATTGGAGACAATGGAGAAATTAAAAGCTATGAAAATATAGATATCTTAGGAGCTTTTATGTTACAAAATCCCAATGTGCCGCAAAAGGAGATCTTATGTAAGTTGTTGTGATCTTCCAATTAGTTATTTTTGTCAAACTTTGCAAGACCTGAATTGTTTTGGGAATTTCCACCTAATTTATGTAAAAGCTCTTGAGCATCCTGCCAGGGTACAGTGGCTCTCAAACCAAAGTAGGTCATAAAGAAAAAATAGCCCAGTTGTTGTCAGCCCCCCTCACCTGTTGGTTCCTCTGCTGCTTCTAGGAAGATTTTTCAAAAACTAGGCTGGGAGGAGGTCAAGACAACCTTGAGCTGTGAAAAAAGGGAGAGGAGATAGATTTTTTTTATATGTAACAACACACTGACATCTGTTCATTCCAAATCTTGAAGCTGCTAGACATTTTAACAATATTCAGAAAGACTGAAACTGTGGATACTTGAATTCTCTCTCATTTTTTTAAGGTTGCTCAAAATAAGCAGCTTTGCAGTGGTATTCATTTTTTTCACATTTTGTTACACCTAAGCTTCGTAATATTTTATCCAGATTTTATGCAATGCACACCGATACCAAGAAGGGGATAAATATAAGAGGGAATGAGAATGATACACAGTTTGCCACCCGAACTGTGTATTCCTATCTTAAACTACCTGCAAATTTCTACAGCATAAATCTCAATCTAATCTCTTTTATAAAAATAAGCCTTCATGCAACACTTTCAATCAGAAACATTTAAATAGTCTTGCAGAGGAACAACACAGAAAGCAAGCAGTAAAAATGTTCATTGTGACAGCTTGATGACATATGACATTACAATATGTCAAAATATCTAAAATCGTAGTTGGTTTGAGGGAACAGCAGGGGGTGGTAGAGAGCAAAAAAGAGAGCGTTTGTAATAGATGGGATCACTGGCAGGCAACAGTCTAAATTTATGTGCTCCTGCCCTCTACTGGGCACAAATAGTGACTGCATCAAACGATGGACATAAACAGATGGTAAATTTTAAATGAAGAAATAAGAAAAAATAAACAGACGATGCAACCGAATAATAAAAAATACAAAAAAATTATTCCACATGACAAAACAAAAAAACATTCTGATAATAGCTATAAAGATAAATGATTAATCCAACTATTTGTTTTTATAACAAAGTGGAAATACATAAATCACCATTGCATATATTTTCAGAATGTAGTAAGAGTTGCTATAATTAAGGGATAGTTATTCCAGAGCCGATGCAGAAAAATAAAACGCAAAGTAACAAGCCAGGATAATCAATTACGCCCACATCATTCTGAGCAACATTAATAGCCCTATTCGTTATCTGCTTTTATCTCCTCCACAATTTTCAAAACTCTGCTTGATAAAGTGCTTTTTTCATTTTCGTATAAGAGGCACACTTAAGAGATTATTTTCATTAATTATCCTTTATATATAAGCTTGGCTGCGTTTACAATATTTGTCATGTTTTGTTTCTTATTGTGATTATGGCACAGCACATCAGTGAGCAAGCAAAATCTAAATGTAAGGGAAAACAATCCTCCCAGAAAAAAGAACTTAGATCAACTTGGCATTTTAGAGAGCATTTCTTTGCAAGTGATGAAACAATTGTCATAATGATAATGCAGTGTTACCATTTATGTATTATTTACATTTGCATTGATCTGTAAATTCAGATATTAAAAAGTCATATTTGTAGTTATTATTACTATTATGTTCATGCTATTACATAAAATCTGTATTAATACTGTAGCAAATAATTATCCGTAACTTTACTGAATATAAAAAAAACAATATACCTACAACGCTGTATCAAAACTCTTAAAACTCTGCGTTAAATCTAATTCCTAAGAAACAAATACTGTAAGCATATTTTAGATTAGAACAACACTCAAGTTCAAAACTTGTTGGTCTTCAAACAAACAAACAAACAAACAAACAAACAAAAAATTGTAAATTCTCCAAGAATGCGATTTTGAAAAGAGAATTTGTTGGTCAACAAAAACTTGCGCTGAAAAAAATGTAAGCCAAACTTGTGCAGTTTGGTTTACATATATAAGCAATTATACCTCAAAAGAGATAATTAATTGTCACTTTTTGTCAAATTGGGCTTTAAGAGCAAACGCACATCATAAAACAATACATTTGTCTCACAGCTCGCTTACATTGTATTAATTGAATGTACAGTTATGTTTTTTTTTAGATTTGAATGACATAACATTACATAAAAATTGTATCAGATTGACTATTTATTTTCAACTAGCCGTAAATTTCTAATAAACTTCCATCTTTTCGTTTTTGTAAGTCCCTTTTTTCCCCTGTGCAGCTTCACAGTTGGCCAACCTATTTTTTTCTGTCTCCATCCCAGACTTTTTTTCTTTTCTTTTTTTCCCCCCATGCAGGCTAATATTCAGGCCGGCGCTGCAATTTCAGAATCTGCCCTTGTATATGGCGGACGAAAATTTCCACAGGAGGAACCGCAACACTAACCCCCTGTGCACAGCACAGACGGAACGGCTCGACGAAGCCGTCAAACCCCTCGAATTCATTACTCAAATACGCCATCACGCTTTTCTAAAATGTAACGTAGCGGGTCGCAAGAAAGGGAAAAACCGCTTTGGTGAAATTTTTAATCATTTGGAATTTCTCATAACTAATTCAGAATTTTTTTTGAGGAAGCAGATTTTGTGCCGTCACCTCTGGTCGGGGAGGGAGGATTTTCTGGAGCAGTAGCCTGTTTCGCATGAGCTGCATCGCATTTAGAGGTATGTCAAACCACTGTTTTCGTTTTTTCAGATTTAAAAATCTTAAATTTCAGAAATTTTTGTTGCGGATATCAAGTTTTACCCTCCTCTTTTTACACGACAAACGAGCACAGGCAGCCTCTTTGCACTACTGTTCGCCTCTACAACCAGGTAAATGGCTTTTTAGCAATTTGAATAATCTGTTGATGTTATTTTTTGGAGGGCTAAAATTTTTAGTAATGAAGTTGCAGTGAAACTGCCGCCGTGTCGTTTGTGCAGCTAGTTTGCGCACACGTCCGCCCAGGTAAAAACGCCGTTTATTTCGATGGAGCAAGCCGGACCAGGCGAGAGTGGCAACATGAAGGACGATGAGGGGAGGAACAATCTGAAACACAAAAACCTCCTGCAGCCATGTTTTGTGAATTTTCCTGCAAATTTGAGCAGAGCTCTAGAGTTGCCTTTCTTTTCGTCAAACAGCACTACTGCTATCTCCGCTGTGTGGTTTTGATGTCTCATCGTTTGTCGTAGATAAATGAGAAGCAGACGAAAGCGTCCTGATTTTAAGAAACAGTTTCGAAATGTGTTTTTAAACAAATATAGGGTTTAAAATCAATGCGCCAGTGGCGCCACCTGTAGGTAGTCATTTTTTAGAAAATTAGAAAATGTAACGAGATTGGTTGTGCGACTTAATAATAATCAATTTTACATTTCATTACTATTATGAAATAATATTATTATTGTGGAATAATATGATGTTTTGTAATGCTTTCATCTTTTGTGTGAAAAAAGTATAATTTTAGCTCTTTCAGTTATTTTCATACGAATTTCCTAATCTTGAAAGCTTCCTAATCTTTCAGATCTTTTGCATCTACAAGTAGAAAACTATAACTGCTTGCTCAGTTATAAGTCTGTAATATCTGCATTTTGTGCCAATGGAATTTATTTGCAAAGATTGAAGCTGTGTAGACAGGGGAAAAATGTATCTGAAGTGAACTTTATAGCACTGGAAGAAGAAAGAAACATGTCAGCATAATTTGAGGGCAGGAAAAACAATCACAACCAGTGCCTGTACTGTTTATATTAATCCTGCAGACGCCAAACAGTTTTCCCATCTTGCACGGCTTGCTTTTTATTTTAATGTGAGGGGGGAAACTGCAAGAGGCCATTTTTTTTTCTGTGGGTGATTTTAATGCTGACCTTCAAAAATCTTTATTCATTCAGTTCCGAGAGCTTGTGGGGGAAAATGTATGGTCGGTATGCAAAATCTGAGTGTAAATTCTGACCTTTGCTTTAAAAGTCTAATCAAAATGCAAGAGTTCTTGTTTGACTATGGAACCGCAAAGAGGCAACCACTGTCATTCATGAGTTCAATAGAGTTAGTGATAAGAATGTTTATATGACGTATGCTTATGAAAACAAGTAGTAGGTCAATGCACTCTTGAGAATAAAACTAAGTGAACTTTGGTGAATTAAAGTTTAGATGCATAAGAGAAAAACAAGAATTTTGATAATTAGTATACTATCTGTACACTGGTATTATGATATCAGTTGGGCTAGCGTCACTCTAATATGTATCGACACAGAAGTTTTATAAAAAAATAATTATGTATCTGTATGGATTATGTACTATTACAGTGATTCCCAAAGTTGAGTTCAGTACTTCATTGGGTGTTACAAATGTGGAATCTTTGGGTGTTGTTTAGCAATTAATGTAAATAACCAAAATGATTGCAATGGCAAAATTATCAAATAAGCAAAATCTAACAAGCAAAAAAAAGTAAGGAAAATATGTTGGTAGTTGGTACTTGTATTTTCATCATACCTCTTTTTAATTCCCTTAACAGTAATGCCTGCACTACACAAGTATATCGCCATGTCATCTACAGTATCGCAAAGAACTGTTTTGAATGCATGAATTGTCGGCTAACATATTTTAGCTTTGAGGAACTTGA
This sequence comes from Gambusia affinis, assembly GCF_019740435.1. Classification (NCBI taxonomy): domain Eukaryota; kingdom Metazoa; phylum Chordata; class Actinopteri; order Cyprinodontiformes; family Poeciliidae; genus Gambusia; species Gambusia affinis. The sequence continues at coordinate 11,930,311 of NC_057884.1, read as the reverse complement.
TTTTTATTTTTTTTTTTACATTAATTTAAAATTAAGCAGTGTGACAACAGCAGATGCTCACACCAGATGCAAATTGTATTGTCCACTAAGCTAAGGGTCACAGAGTGATTGAAGCACCAATGAGAAAAGAGGGGATAGATGAAAATGGGCGTATGTTGTAACTGATATCGTCATCACAGCTTAGGCCAATTGCCATATTTTCTTATATCGTGCTGCTTTAGTCTCTTGCACTGTTATTTGTGGCATCACAATCATTTGGGAATCACTACACAAACAAAAGACCAGAATACCTTAATGCAGAGAATAATCCAGTGCCATTTCTTTGCGTAAAAGTATAGAACGGTGCTGGGCAGTTTCTGTATTTTACCAAAAAGAACCAGACGGACAGCTGTTGGTGAGGACCCCATCATTTCCTGAAAACACTAGTAGAAAAGATGTCTTCTTCAAAATAAATACAGCATATTCAGATTCATGTAAAAGTTTTATGTATGTTTGATTGAGAATTTTCAAGTGCGCTGGTTGAGAAGATCTAAAGGCACTCTTCCACTGGGAAATCGCACAGTAACCAGTTAATGTGCGGTTTGGTTCTATCCCAGGTAGAGAGCTTTTCCATTATACCATCTCTTCCTCACTATAGTGGGCGGGCCATGAGCGGCAGGAGCTGTGGTCAACTCTTTGCTGATGTTTACAGTGAGACTCATCAATGGAGAAGCTTGTGGTTCTGATGGACTCTAATAAACCTAGATATTTAATTTCGTCTTATAGAAATTTATTGCTGGCCAAAGCACAATGGTGACGATTATTTTGCAGTACAAATATATCTACATTCTGGCACTTTATTTTTTTTTAAATTTGCAACCTTTTGGATTTAGGTAAAGATGTAAACCAATAGCCAAACATGGAAAAAAAAAAAAATCAAACAAAAAATAAAATTCACATCACACCAAGTTGATATTATGTAGCTTCGGTTTTTCACACAGTTGGTGCAAAACTACAGCTGACCACAGCTTCAATGTTTCTCTTTTCTTTATTGATGCCCGTTCTTCAGATAGACAAGCTGCTTGCAGGTTTGCTAAATCACCGTCGTACCGCTAGCGTTGCTCTTCATTAAACTCATATTTACGCTTCTCTGTACTGAGAAGTTCTCTGACAATAGACCGCATGTCTGCGGTCCATAGCTAAAGTATAGTCAATCAAATAGCTTCGACGCAGTACTAGGCTAGTGCTACCCCTGAAGCAGGTGCGAAAATCTTAAAACAGCCACGCAGAGCTGGACCAGATCTGCTAATGGAAAATTAGGAAAATTAATCTGGCGGATCGGGACCAAACCGGTTGGAGGCGGTCTAGTGGAAAAGCGCCTTAGAGGACCTAATGTGGTTCAGAAACAACATCAAATTAAAGTTTGTTTAGCATATTGGTGGAAATCCCAGTTCTCAAGGGCTGGTGTTCTGCAACTCTTGGATGTCTTCTCCCTGGTCCAACATACTTCAATCGAATAGCTGTATTACCTCCTCAGTGCAGTAATGTTCTCCAGAGGGCTGCTAAGGTCTGGGGTCTATACAGAATGTGAAAAAAACAAAAAAAAATTGTAAGTTATGCCTTGTGAAATGCCTTTTTTAAAATGAAAATTTTAACATTCTTCACTTAAAAATGAACCTTTAAGTTGGAAGGTTAACAGCATTCCTGCTTGTTGATACTTATATGAGGAAAAGCCGAGCTTAGACTGGGATCAGTGAAGTCACTAGTTTAGATGAAGAGGTAAAACTTCCCTTTGGTCTCTGAGAAACAAGATGGTGGAAGATTAAATCACTGGCCCCAGGGTGGAGGCTTTGAAACCTAGTTGCTGCTCACATTGTCATAAAGTTGGTGCAGATGGATCAGGTATCTGTTTCAGGAAAACAAAACAAAAAATAGTTTGTGTTTATTTTATTTTTTTTTTTTCAAATGCATAATTCCAGATTTATTCTTAAATATGAGGAAAGAAATATTCATACTGTTAAGCCGAATGTTCTGTTTATTTCCATAGTGGCATGTTGGAAATGTCTGAAAAATGGCTTCAGTTAAATTAGTCTCGGGGGATAGGTTTTTAAGGGCGTGGAGTGCTGCATTAAAAATTTCTGTACATTCCGCTCATTTTTTTTCTTCCTTTGTAAAAATGAACCTTATTGCTTTCATGAATAATGCATATGGGTGTTCAGTTGCTGCAGCGATGAAAATTAGGCCTGTTTACGTGCTGTGGTTATATACACACTAGCTTTTTTTTTTTTTTTCCCTCAGCCATTTCTAGAGGTAGAGCAGAGCCTGAGTAGCTTTTCTGAAAATACAAATTTTCACCAAAGCAAATCTCATTTCTTTGAGTGAAAAGAGGAGGGGGGGGGGGGAAACTCCCGCGGGTTTAATGAATCCATAAATCACAATAGTGCCAGGTTTGCTGCGGCTGCGTCAGCGTGCAGTGTAATTTTGATTTTCATCAAAAATTTAATCTGCCAGCCTACAAGGGTTTAGCAGCAGTCCGGATGCAGCCCTGAATTTCTAATTTTAGGGGCCTGATCTTTCAGGATTTATTTTTGTATAATTCAACACTGCTTTTCAATATCTCTTGTTATTAAATTTTAATTCATGGCATTAACATATAGATTGAAAAGGTTTTTATGGGTTTTTTGAGTGTATGCTGATGGAATTTTACTAGACGACACAGTTTCTTTTTCCAGAACATCCCATGTGTGTATGTATGTGTGAAAGCGAGAGGCAGCGGTGGCGGAGTTTATCCATTTCTTTGCATTATTGCTTTTTGAAATCGTTGGTCATACACCATCTTGGAATATATTTACTACCGAGGACAGAGAACTTTGCATTTGATTAAAGAAATGGAAAATGCAGGCATTAGTGTGAAGCAGGTTTTGGTAAAGTCCAGCTCCTAGTCACTCACTCTGCTCTGGATAATATAAACATGCAGTCAAAGCAGTGATTGAAGTGACCCCCCCTCCCCCTCTGCCACCCCTCCCTCCTCTCTCCTTTTTCCCCTGTTTTTGCTGATTCCTATTTTAATCCCTCCAGAGTGGAAACATTTTTATGAGCGTTAAGCAAATTTGTATTTTATATTTGGAATCTTTTTTTCCAGCCTGTTAAACATGCAGAGCTTTGGGACTTTAGGTCAAGCAATGCAATTTTGTAAAAATGAGAAAACCTCAGCGATTTAAAAAAACACAGTGATTGATAAACAGAGTTATTGTGCAGAAACTCGTTTAGTATTACCCAAATATAGGCTGAGTATTTTAAGTACCTCTGGTAAGCACTAAATTTGAAGCAGAGTACTGTCCTAGAGATGTTTTTCATACGCATAACCTCATTATGTTGAAGCCCAAGATAAATTTACCACATATTAGTGCAGAAGTAAATGTGCACAAGTATGTGAAAATGAGGTTTTGCAAATCTGAATGTAATGACATAAACACACTTGGGTGCTTATGTTGACATTGATTTTGTCTTTTGTTTTTAAAATGCATACTAAACAACATGAAAATTTTCACATTTTGTCACATTGCATCCATAAACTCCGTGAAGTATTGCTAGGATTTTATGGGATAGAGCAACACGAAGTAGTGTGTTGAGAAATGAAAGACAAGAATATATTGTTTTCAAACATACTAACAAATTAAAATCTTAAAAGTGTGGCTTCAATTTGTATTTACCCCAGATGAGGTAATACTTTGCTTCCTTCACTGTCAGCAGCAGCAGTTTTTAGTTGAATTCTTGCCTTTACTCTGGAGTTTTACTCTAACACATGTGCATGTTTTGATCTAAATATGTTACTTTGTGAATGTAGATTTGCAAAACCAAGAATCAGCTCTTTCATCTTCACAATTTTGAGTTTTTGTATGTCTGTTTATAACATTTTACGATATACAGACAGAGACATGAAGCCAATGTGCATCTGGTTTAGATTTTCTCTTGCCATCCTGCTGTAGGCTATGGTATATAGGCCGCCTCAGACTGTAAGAAAACCTAGACCAGATGGCAAATTTTGCATTTTGGCTTTAATTAGAAGAAAACAAGCCACATCCAACATTTTATATACTAATTTAGAGTTTGCATTAAAAATGATACTCAAAAATGGTTGCATCGGTGAGAAGGGGAGCGAACGTTTTCTGAAAGGAAGCGTCCTTGGCATTATTTATCCTGATTTCAAGTGACAAAAGAGAGATAAAAAAAATATCTATTATTTAGCCTCAGGAAAATTTGTTGCATTGTTCCTCTCACAGGTCAAATTCATTAAGAGTACAAATCAAAAATCTTTTCGGTGTTTATAAGTGAATGTTTGCTCAGTCTTAGGCTTTTTAAGGACTGAAATTCAATGAAAAAAATTCTATTATCTGACTTTTTGAATTTTATGATCAAAATTATTTGATGTAATTTAGCATACACTACGTTTAAAATCCAGGCACTTTCATAATTTATAGCTATGTTCCTCCAGGAGTTCTGGGTATGTTTATTCCTCATCATGGTAAGAGGTCTTGCTCCACACATCATTGCACTTAGAACAAATAGATGCAGGAATTTAAAAGAAAATTAAATGCTTTGTTTGTTTCTTTTTAACCTAAAAAAGTACTCATAAAAAATTATGAGCCTTGGCCAAAATAATTAAGATTTTTTGCACAAGCCCTACACAGAGTTTGTCAGACATTGCTTTCAACATTCTTAATAACCAGAAAATATATTAAACACAAAGAGTTCTGCGGCTGCAGTAAAGGGTAATGATATATGACAACATAATATTTATGTAGCAACATGTGTGCGCTATTTTACTGTTTCAATGGGTTAAATAGAACATTCTAAGTACTTTCCTACCTATAAGCCATTCTGTACCTTAGTTACCAATTTACGTGGAGAGCTTTGAGATGATTAATGACAAGAGTGACCAGAAGGAAAAAAAATAGTACTGCTGGTCAATCTGTTTTCAATTTAATTAGGAAGTTTCTTTGGTCTTTGCCTTTTTGTTCTTTAATGAACAATTTTGCCTTTCTGGGCCCCAAACAGCAATTTAAATGAAACCATCTGAGAAGGAATGTGGCACTGGGTTAACTGGGATGCTTTTTATTTAAGTACAAGAAGCAGAACATTTTGCTTTGTGTTGTCGATATATTTTGGTAAATAAACATTTTTTTGTCCTAATTCTTTTTAGTGGTCATAAGCAATAGTTATTTGCAATATCTTATTGTCCGCTGGACCTTGTCTGATTTTTTATTTATTTTTGTTTTGTGTTTGTACTTGACCTTAAATCATTCAAGCATAAAGAACATAATTCAAAGGATTACCCATTATTGTGTCTACTAATGCCAGAATGAAAAACTTTTAAAACGCTGTAGCTGCATCAGTGAGGAAGGACATTAAATTAAATTAAATTAAATAGCTAGACCAGTTGCTTTCAACAGACAGTTTTGGTTTAGGGAGACAGTTGAGCAGCAGCGGCCCCTTTAAGGGAGGAAGAACAGCTTAGGGGGTCTTAAAATGTTAAATTTGGTTATAAAACAAGTTTTATATCCAGGAAACAGAGTAACTTTAGAGTGATTGTAGATCCAGGAGAACCCGGGAACCTGATCCAGAAGACTTTTCAGTTCAAAGGCAGAATCAGAAATTTATCTAAGCTAAATTTAGAAAAGTGCTTTTTACCTCAATTAAATTTTTTGGTGCCTAGTTTGGTTTGTTGTTTGTCTCAGCACGTGATGTAAATGAAACATAAACCTGTAAATGAAGAATGTGGTATTTGCTGTTTTTAGTGGATTTCTGCATTTTGCATTCAGAATCTGTGTGTATGTCATTCATAAACCTTGCTCACTTTGTTGTGGAAATCCACTCATTTTTCCTTTTAATTTGTGACATAGAAAGTTAACTTTTTTTTAACTACAGGGCAAAACCTCAAAACCTCTCTTTTTTTGTCATTTTTGTTTTACGATTGAATCACCTGTTAGTCCTGTTAGTAGTTTCAAAAACCTTTTGTTTTCAGAAATATAAGGTTTACTATTTTTTAAATAGTAAATAAATTCACTGTATTATTCCAGCATTATCGGCCAAACAATTTTGCTGCAACTGTAATTATTTCTCCAATTTAAATTTAGGAGGAGTTTCATGTGCAAACAAGATTATTCTATATTTGTAGCCTGATTCCAGGCTAAATAACCCAACAGTGTATGCATAAGGTTCTAGTTACATACCTTGGTAGTCTAAAAATATTTTACAAAGTGTGTTTTCTTTTGATGAAATTGTAAACCCAGATTAATGTCCTTGTCTTTATAGTACATTCAGTGTTCTTTTCCTTTACAGTTCTTCATGATACAGCTATTTTTGAATAAATGATTCAATTGTGGGCTAGTAAAGGCCTCATTCTCCTTATCCTTTGAAGGACATAGTTTACTGGAGTTCAACTTTGCTGACTTACTCGTACTGCTTTAAGATGAAACTATTCTTTTGCATTGAAGTATTTTCATAAGCATGCTATGATCCTTGCCTCTACAATACTTAATTCCTGAGTTTTGCCTGGAGTCCTTTTCACTGGTTTGATTTGACTACTGTCTGAACAGTGCTTGGTTTTGCTCATCAAATTTGTTTTTACTTTTAAAAACAATTTAAAAAAATATTTGTTATAGAAGTGGAATTTTGAAGAAAGAGATTAACTTGAATAAAGCTGTAAATTAAAATGTTGAAAAAGTGAAGTTCTGTAAATACTTTCCAGGCGCACTGTAATTCCGACTAAATGAAAAACAGCTATATATATATATGAGGTATACATCAATGGAAACTGAAGGATCTCAAAGTGGAACACCATCTTAAGAAAACACTTTTCCACATGACTGAGTGGGAGAATGTTGAACTAATGTTTTAATGTATTATGTCACCAAGACGTAAAATCTGGCGCCACTCTGTAAATGATAAAAGAGCAGCTCATTTTGCAGTTGACCCAGAAGACTTTTGAGAGGTCTGCCCACACGTTGCTTCAAATTGGATTGAAATGTTTTTTGCAGTGCTGAAATGCATAGATGAACTTTTGCGGCTTGTATTGCTGTTGGGTTGTCTCCTGTTGAAAATCCACTATTAAAACTACATAACCAGGGGGCAGTCCCACCAGATTAACATGTTTCACTGTTAAATCATCATCTTGTTCCTATCACATAATTACAAATAAATTGAATTTACTTAAGTAACTCAGTTTATTTGTAAAACGTGTGTAGGCTGATGTTTTCAAGCCTTCACCTACTTGAGATGAAGTCTTGATGTCATTGTTTACAAAAAGACGTGACTTGAATGGCCACATGGATGCATGAAACTGGCATTTTGGAATTTATTCGCACTCGGACAATGAGCATTTCAGAAATGATCATTTCTGGTCTACCGAGAAACCAAATCTCGGTAGATTGCGGATGCAGACACACCTAAAATTGTTTCTGTGTGAATAGGGCCTAAAATTACAATATTACGCGTGAAAAGCGAGTTAAATATCCGCTTAAATTTTATTTTCAAATAAACAAATTACTCATGCAACAAGTTTGGTTTGACAATGAATAATTCATAAAAAGCAAGGACAATTATTAATGAGGTTGTTGATAGAACTGGGCATTTAATTAATTAATCAAATGTGCTGTTTATCATTTAGGAAAATCAGGATTGTTTTTCACCATAGCAGTCTTTCGGCTCAGCCTACCCAGGGCCTGCCATCTTGTTTTACAATCATGTTTTACAGCTTGTATTTAGTTAGACTTTGAATTCTGGTCAACTCCCAGAAGGGATGATTAAGGTTTTGAAAATATTTTCTAATTTCTTTTAAAAAAAAGAAAGGAAGTTGATTAAAATCGGATTGAGTATGAGATTTTATTTTTAAGTCATATTGTCAGCAGTTTTTTTTTTTTACTAATACCTGCTTATGAGGCTTAGAATTATAGAACAAAAGATGAAGCAGTTAATTCATTCACTGTTGTTTAATGTTAAACCAACACAACTTTCAAATTGCGATTTCCAGAATGTACATGTAAATCAGTACATACAATCTTATCCAACATAAGGAGGTCCAAATCTTGGAGAAACTTGAGCTTCATTTCCTCAGGTTTACTTGAAACTGTTTATTCTTGTGTAGATTTTACAACTTCTTCTTTGGCTGTGACTTTAGGATGAAGCTGTTTTAGTTGTTGTGAAGCGACACATGGTGTTTCAGAAAGAATATCTAACAACATTTAGGTCACACAATTATAAGTAAAACAGCTGTGTTCAAATCAAAATTCACTTGAACAATATGAGTGGGATGGCTTCGTTTTTTTTCCACTTCATTCTATTTTAACTTGTGACATTTTGTGGAATTAAGGGGTTTTAAAGTCCACTTATAGTTTCTTGGGGAAGAAAAAGTACATCAAACCCTCAAAGCAGTGCCGACTCGCAACATGCCACAAGTATCATCTACTATTTTCTGTAGAGTACAGTGAAGCACACCAGAATATGGAAAATATTAATGTTAGTCATAACTCTAGACTGTTCAATGACAATAAAACAGCAGAATTTAGTGGAAAATGCAGGGGGGAAAATCCAGTTAAAAATATCCATCCATCCATTTTCTATTCACCCTTCGTCCCTAATGGGACGAAGGGTTGCTGGTGCCTATCCCCAGCCAACGTTCCGGGCGAGAGGCGGGGTTCACCCTGGACAGGTCGCCAGTCTGTCGCAGCAGTTGAAAATATGTTTCTTCAAACTAAAGGTCATCATAAAAAAACTTAACATCTTCATTTTTGTCTTTTAGTGATTTATTCATACATGATTAAAGTTATTCCTCAATATGTTTTATATGCAACATGAACTTCTCACACTTGTATCTTAATTTCTGTAGCTCCAGTAAACAAGCTAAATATTTAATAAACTAACAATAGACTCTAAATAAATAATCATAGATGATTGGTTATTGCTTTGGTCTCAGCAAAGCAACCTCTCAGATCACTAAATTTTCCTGCAGGTATTCTACAGCGATGTTAATAAAGAGAAATATTGTGTACTTTAAAAAATTTGCCCAGAAAGCTCTATTTTAAAGAGAGGGTTTTTTCGAAATATTATTAGCTATGCTGTGCTTATTGTTCTCATTGCCTCTATGGTAATCATTAGCTGTTCTGCATGAATAAAGGAGGGCCAGAAAGCTCTGCAGGTTTTTCGCCTCATCTATGTGGTTTACTGTGTGTGCATAGAGGAAAAATACACCCATCCTTTAGATTAAAACACGTACGTGCATCTTGTTTGAGGATTTGACTTGCATTACTTATGTTGACCATTTTCATTCCAGTGAATATTTACATTCATGTCAACCTGCTGAGTTTACAGTGAGACATGCATGTGTGGAATATAATAGTAGTAGGATAATTTTGGTTGCAGCTTCTTATATTTCATTTTGCTTTTGGTTTCTCGTTTCTTGTTCTTTTACTTCAGAGTCTCAGTTTTCTGATCTTTAGCAGCTGTTCCCCAACTTTTCATTTACTTACCAGTGTAGCATCCAGACCGATATGCAAACCTGGGCTGATGTTCGAACTGGGGAGGAGGGTGGTCATGTGGTGTTTGTTTGTTATGACAGTGACAATCACTCAGCACAGGATTGTACAGTTTAACTGAAGCAGAGATTAAGTGGTGATGTCAGCAGGATGTTCTTTTTTTTTCTTCCAAAATATCAAAGGGTAGTGACATATGTGATATCGCTATCATCCATAATAGCAATATCTATGTCAAATACTAGCCCAAATATTCATATTGGTGTATCCGTAGTCCATATCATGATGTTTCCAGTCTATTCCTAATAAGTTCTGTTAATAAAAATACTCCTTTTTTCATTATGTTCCTGTTGTCTTCATTCCTACATTTGGGTCCCCAACAACACTTAAACATTAAGGGGTGTTGTCTCTTTTTTTTTTCACATCGCAGTTTAACTTAGCCATCCTTTTGTACTACTGTGAAATATGTGAAAGTAGAAGTTGAAATAAAGAGTGAGATCTTTGTCTACTAGTAATGGGGGGGCAGAATTTTAAATTTTAAAGCCTTCTTGGATCATGTCTTCATGAAGCATCATGTTTTTATTTAGAGATTTTTGGAAGAGTCCCTGTAAAATCTAGGCCAAGTGAAGAACAGAAGATTTTACATTTTAATGATCAAGTTTTCTTTTTAAGCTGACATTAATACGGTTTATTTAAGTACAGCTGTGTTCTACGTATCTTTCTCAAATTGCTGTACCTGCCCAGAACATGAAAATATAATTTTAATTGTCAGTTACTTTAGCACAGAGATGAAGTATTCTAAAAAATCACATCAGTATCACCACAATCTGCCTTTGTTCTGTTTCAGAGATGAATGGCTAATTGTCTGAACTATAAAAAACTCAAAGGAATTTTTTTTTCTCAATTTTTAAAAGTTGTTTTATATAAAATTTCTTTTCAGACTCAAAAGTACCTCAGCCTGTGTCTTCACCTTTTCTGAAGACTTTCAGAAAAAAAACAAAAAAAACAATCAAATTTTATTTTCATTTGATTTCATTTAATCAGTTTGGCTTCTAAAGAAGATAATCAGCAAAAGGCAATTATTGAATTGCGCTGTTTTCCATTGATGCTTTTATTGTGTTATGCATTCTAAATCTACTTTCGACTTTGCATTGCTTTAAAACAACTTTTAATTTATGTCCTTTTTCTTTAAATTGTACTGAATCAGAAACGGATCAATTACAGTAGTTGCAAAAGTCTTTATATACCTTGAACATTTTCTTATTTGATCACGTTCCATCCACAAAATATAATGGATTTTGATTCTGTGAGATCGATCAACACAAAGAAATGGATAATTGTAGGGCAGTTGTAAACGAATATTGTAGTAATCAATTATTCTTTCAATTACCGTAATTGAGTAATCAGATAAAAAAAAAGATAAAGTAAAACATTGGTAAATCTAACATAACAGCAGATATCAGTATCAGTCCATTTGTTTTTACATTTGAACTTCCCTGACAGTTACTTTTCTGTAGTTTAGAAAATTAACCTGTAACAATAATAGCTCACTTTCTAAGTTAACCTGAAGAAAAGTAACACACAAATTTGAAATTATATTTAATAATAAAGAGGCTGCCAACACAAATACACTTATAAAACATGTCTATACTCCAGCTTTTTGGTTTATGCATTCATCTTCAGTCAATTTAATAGGTGAACTCTCACCTTGCCCAGATATTTATAGATTTTGTGTTTATGTCAGTGACGGGATTTGGCTCCTTTGTTTGTCACACACAGAAACACATCTACCAGCTATGTATCGTCACAATGCGCTCCGCCACACATTTGTTGAGACCGGGATGATATGAAATAAATTTTCCAGTTCTTCCGTAAAGCTACACTGACGTAAATCATCTAATGCGCAGCCGGCCGCAGTGTGCAGTCTATCCGCTCACCTGTATAAATACACCTGCAGCGCTCTTCTTGAACCAGCCACTAGGCAGCAGCTCCCGGAGGAGAAAGGCTGCCGTACTCCAAGCACTGTGCCAGTCATGTTAAGGATGCTTATTGATCCCCCGAAAAACAATAATAACCCAGATATTATCATGAATCAATAAAATCCTCCCAGCCCGAACTTGAAAACTGGACCTTATGCTGCTAAAACTTAGCTTTCGTCAACAACTTAGTGAGAGCTCTGCGCAACGCAAGTAATAACCCGGCCGGAACACGCTGCACTAAATGATAAAATATAACTTAATGAAGCTTCGAGGCAGATAAATTTTCCTCTAGGAATTTTAAGAATCGAGGTACTCGAATCACTCGCGGAATTTTTTCAGCCCTACATAATTGTAATATGGAAGGAAAGAGCTACATGATATTTACATTTGAAGTAGGCACTTTTACTTGAACTGGAAATAAACTCTTATGTAGCCAATTGACTTCAGAACTCACCTAATTGGTAGACAGCTATTTTATGAAGGACTCAACTGTTTGTTAGAGAACAACAAAGCAACTATTTTTAAATAGATGTTGACAGATGCTGTCGTTGCATTCTGACTGGGCTTGAGCTATTTTGGCAAGATGCATAGGTGAAAAAATATAATCTTGCAATGACATACCTTTAAAAGATTTTGTACAGTATTAACTCGGCTTCTTTAATTTCTTTAAAAAGTTGGGTAGTTTAGGTGGGAATATGAGAAAGTCTCAACCCGTAGGAAAACACCTAGTTTTAATGTTTCCACCACCTTTTTTTAACTGCATGTGCAGATCTACCATATGATTCTAAAAAGAGCAATGTTTGGTTTTAGTATTACCCATTTTAGGTCATGTGTCTTATTCAGAGAGAGGTGCTTTTGGGGTTTTAAGAGACTTGTTGCTGTATTGGTGTGCTATTATTAGAAGACAGATTTTCCTTCCTTCCATAACATCATTCATTTTGGCATACTTCTGTTTTGGTTGGTTGCATTTGAGCTCATTCTTTTAACAAGGCCTTTTATAGCCACGTGGTAAGCTGTGTAATTTAGATATTTCTCAAATTGCAGTGATTTGAGCACCACAGGAGTGTAGGATTTAAGCCATTAAAGATGACGTCCAATAACAGCCAAGACGCACTGAACATTACCACAGTAAACATCTCCATCAGTGTCTGGTTTGTGTGTACATGACTAAACAATTTTAATTGTTAAACGGTCTCAGCTAGCATGCCAGGATATCCTAAAGCAATAAGGGTGCCCAGATTGTTGCAAAGAATTAGGTATAGCCAAATGCTCCTTACTTCACAACTTTTGCAAATTATGTTAACAAGATAACTTAAACCTTTACTTTGAGGTAGTTAAGACTGATGGCATTAGTAGGATATTAGAAGATTGAGGCAGCAGTTTATATTTCGAAATTCTGCAAGTATTCATATGTAGTAAATTACTCTGAAGACTCAACTTTATATAAAAGCTTCTAAATTTTTTTATTAAAACAGCTTGTATTTTTCAATTAACTAGCTTGAATGGAAAACAAAAAACAAGGTGATTCAATGTTTTCATCAGGTGTTGTGAAAGACCACATTAGAGACGTCTTTAATAAACAGAAAAGTTTCTGAATGGAAACCAAACAGAATTAATGTTTCAAGCTTAAACATTTTCAGGAATTATATTCAGCTATTGATTGGATTCTTTTTTTTTTTTTTCTTATTAAAAATATCAAAAGGCACACTTTTTCAGAGCACAATGTTATAATGCCTGACATCAATGGCACTGTTTGCCTTCCTTGCTTCTAATTGGTTAATTGTAGGTTCCTCTCAAGCACTAATTAGATCCTTTGTTATCTCAAACCACAGTCCTGTGTTTTCATTACCATGCAAAAATGGGTCTCATGTTAAGCATTTTTTAAAAAGCAAGCTGCTGATAATCTTTGATGGCTTGTTCTTAGATAATAGACAAATATTTATTTCCATATACTATTGTATAATGCAAGAATGGAGTAAAGATTGGAGGCCATATAGCTTCAAATTACATTACTAGGATGTATTTTTATATCTACTACTGTTTTTACTCCTTGTACAGAAGCACAGGCTCAGAGGAGGTGGAGTCATGAGTGCACCGGAGGCACCTAATCCTGGGAAGGAGCAGGCTGAAAGCGGAAATGGGAATGCAGCCACGGATCCCTCCACAGCCACAAGTAGTACGCCACCGACGGTTGCTGTGAAGAAAGAGCCTGGGATCTCAGAGAAGAGCAATGGGAAAGTTGGAGATGCCAACCCTGCTGAGATCTGTGTCGTTATTGGAGGAAAAGATGGAGGATCAAGCGGAGGTGGAACCCGTAGAGCTCAAACCGAGGGTATGTTTGCCCTTGGTACTCCTCCTCCAACGAAGAGCACTGACTCATGCATAGGTGTGTGATTATACTGATATATCCTTGCATTTGCTTGAAGCCTAAATAGTTGCATTTATTTTTATGTGTCAAATCTATTGCCAGTTTATGAAAACAATATTCCTGCAGTGCAAAAGTCTACATTCAACTGATTATTGTTGGATTTGTTTCTTAAAAAGATGGACTGTTTGAAGGTTTACTGACATCCAGTTGATGCTCTGTTCAGTCATTTTTGTACTGCAATCAAAATGCAGTTATGTCAACTTGTTGGGATAGCAGCTAAATATCAAATATCAAAATATCAAATAAATGTTTTTCTACAAGTTTCTTTTAGGGGTGGAGAAGATATTTTGTCTTCCACATCATTCTTTCATGCATCTGTTAAGTTTAAATTATGTTAATGTCCGCTATTTTATAATATTGAGATACCATGTAGATGATTCAAAAATCATGTTAGCGTCATGCATGTATACAAGTGCAGCTGTATATAAGGTTGATTCATTATGTAAATTTGGTTAAAGCTCACGGTCTAACACAACAGCATTTACATAAATCATTATTCTGGGTAAACTAGAGCAAATAAAAAATTAATTGGAATCAGCAGCTTTTAAAAACCAGCCTGTGCCGGTTCTTTCTGGCTAGGATTAATAATAAACAGGAATTTAATTATAGATGTTGACACAAACAGTTTGTCCAAAATTTTAGAGTACTCCTAAATTTAAGTGTTTCATATTCATATTTTGCAGCTTCATATCTTCACATGAGTACTACATTCCCCCAAATTTTTAAAACTCGTCCCTCCTAATTATTGAATTCAAGTGTTCAATTTTATACACCTGTGCGTAACCACAGGTGTATAAAATTCAGCACTTAGGCTTGCAAGGCTGCTTCCATAACATCTGGTTGTGAATATCTAAGCAAGGATCTTTTTTATAGAACCAGTTCAGAATTCACACTTTGTATAAACCCTTACTCCAGCACTAAAGATGCACTGATGAGAGAATGTGACCTGCCAATAGCTATTTAGCTGAGTCAAGAATTTGTCGCTCGCTAGATCTCATTGAATTTCACTGTGGTACCATAGGATGCCACCTGTGCAACTATTTCCTTCATATTGAAGATTCCTATTTATGGTGCTATAATCAAGCGAAAGTGGTTGTGAATGAAAGCAACAAATCCACAAAATTGTAGGCTACCTAAAATCATAGACCAGAGTCAGGAGATGAGTTGTGAAGTGCACAGAGGTCAATCACTACACACCGCCAAGCTTCATGTAGTCTCTTAGAGTTTAGTGCAGGAGTGGACAACTCCAGGCCTAGATGTGTCTCTACGTCAACACACCTGAGTCAAATAATGAGGTCTTTAGCAGGACTCTGGACTGCACTTAGGAGGTGATTCAGCCGTTGGACTCAAGTGTGTTGGACCAAGGAGACATCTAAGAGTTGCAGGACACCGGCCCTCGAGGACCAGGATTGCCCACCCATGGTTTAGTGCATATCAGTGCACAAAGTAAGGTTCTTAAAGAAATGGATGAGTGAGTTTGGAGTAGAAGAACCTAAGTGGCTGCACAGAGCCCTAACCTCAAACTGAGCAAACACATTTTGGATAAATAAGAGTGGACACTGCTATCCAGGCTTTTACATCCAACCTCAGTGTCTTCCCTCACAACGTGCTTCTGAAAGAATGGTAAAAAAAAATATTCAAATGAATGTTCTCCTAAGTCCTGAGCAAACACTTCCTCGAAATGTTGGAGCTTTCATGGCTTCAAAGGATGGGTTGACATCATGTTAATATATAATACGAATTAGATATCACTAAAGTTAATATGTGAGTGAAGACAGACGGGCAAATACTTTTGGCAATAAAAAGTATATAAGGATTTGGAAATGGAAGCTGACTTCTTGTGATTAGTGCTACAGTTTGAGTATATCCTTCCTTCACTCCCCCTTGTTAAAGTTTTTCTACCAAGCAATCTCAATTCTAAAGCTATGCTAGTGTTTGCTTGCACCAATTCTGTGATTAAACATTAACTGGAACAAGTATTTAAAGTAACACAGTGATGTAAAACAGTGCTGAACCTTTATCTAAGCAAGGATCTTACTAATGTTCTGAAGAACCAGTTCAGAACCCACACTTTGTATAAACCGCTACTCTAGCACTAAATATGCACTGATGAGAGAATTTGACCTGCCAATAGTTATTTAGCTGAGTCAAATTCATTTTTATAAAGTGTACTTCCAGCATTTAAAATACTTCTTTCTGGCCTTCATGCCAAGAGTGGTCATTAATTATTTATCTTAGGAGTCACAAGATGTGTGAGAGAGCAGTCTCTGTAAAGAGGAGTTTGATTTATTTCAAACAAATACAAATGATTTGGAGTCGACATTTTAAACTCTTCCATCTTATACCAGCAATTATAATGATTGGGGCAATTAGTATTAGTAACTGTTAACATCAGTTGTTGTGTGTATTTCTGAAGGAATGTTGATGCTTGTCCTAACTTTGAGATCCAAACTCAACATATTTACTGAAATTGTGCAAGACTTGATCTTAATATCATTATAACAACAATAATCTAGTTTCACTTGAAAAACTTTCAGAAGTTAATCCCAACTTGAACCATATGGTTAAAAAGTTTGACTGTAATAAATTAATTGCTACTTATGAAATGGTACTAAAACTTACTTTTTGACCTTTGCAGGTTCGTATGTATGTGCAGTGTGTGGGAAGAAGTACAAATACTACAACTGCTTTCAGACACACGTCAGAGCACACAGAGGTAAGATAATAGATTTTATATATATATATATATAAACTTCTTTCCTTAGAGTTTAGGATTCTAAAATGTAAATGAAATACTGGAAGTCAGACTGCACAATATATTGAAATGCATTTGGTTTTGCAATATCAGTGTTTGCAGAAGACTTCCTTGAAAGGTTGTGGAGTAATTTCATGCTCCTCATGTTACTAATATTTTTTTGCCAGTTTTGTTGTCAATTACACAATCTTCCAGGAAGAGTTAATGCTGTAAGTCAGTTCTTCAATTTGGATTAAATTTAAATGTATATAACTTACTTGGAATCTTCTTATTATTGGATTGAATAGATATTTTTATTCTTTTTAGAAAGTGTATTGAGATGGAATTGTTGCTCGATTTGCCCACATGGGATTTTACAAAGTGGTGGCTGCATCTTAATGACAGCGGTAAAAGAAAGGGCCCCCTAAAATCTGTTTTATTTATATGCAAATTCCTCCTTTTATTCTACGAAATTACACTTTTCCCATTATTTCTCTGAATTCCACCATTTTCATTCTAACCATATTTATTAACCCATAAACTGTGTAATTGTAGAGTGAATTAAAACTAAATCAGCAAATCAATAGCCAAATAATTCCAATATTAATGTTATTAAGCTTTCACAAATATCACAACATTCTGTAGATCGACAAATTAGAGATTGTTTTTGAAGGTAATAACTAATATCACCCTCATTTTTTTGTTTGTACTTTTTTAAGGTATTATTAGCTCTAGTGGCCTTTATTTGATAGTGAATTGACAGTGAAGTGGGTAATGAGAGAAGGAGGAAGACATGCAGCAAAGGTCTCCAGTCCTGGAGTCGAACCTGCGGCAGCTGTGTCGAAAACTGAGGCCCCCATATGTGGGTTGTGCTTCATCCATGCACCGTCACAGCAATCCCACCCTCTTTTATAAAAAACAAACAAAACAAAAAAAAAACAGAACAAAGAACCTCTCATTTTTTATTAAAAAAGCAAGTCTTTATGTTTAAAGCTTTAGAGTTGATCTAACCTATCAACAGCTGAAATTTTTTCTTGAAACACTAAACTTACAAACAGCAAAACTTTGTGTACATTTGCATAACAAAAATGATCTGTCTTCATTTGTTTTTCTTCCATCTGTCACAGACTTAACCACTGAAATATATCATTATCAGTCAATTTGTGTTAACTCGTGTTATTTGAACTGACCTGAGTTTTACATTTTGTTGGAGCAAGTTTCAGAGAGCCTTTTTGCCATGGCTGACAGTTTTTTTAGAATAGAATAGAATAGAAGTACTTTATTCATCCCAGCAAGAAAATTACTTCGCAGTTGCAGCATGAAGACAAGACACAGTAACAACTAGTTGTAGATAAAATAAAATAAAATATAAAATATAAAATGCTATAAATTGTAAAATTATAAAGTGCTGTAAAATATAAAATGCAACTTAGTTGTATTTTTGTGTGTATATGAGAAGGAAAGTTAATCTCCTGCCTAACCAAGTAGCGATAGATACAGGGGGCTGCAGTGGCCAAAATACTTCAGAAACTTGTATCTTTCAACAATTGCAGATATGTTGAAAGATATCTGCAATTCGAACCTAAATTCTGTCATATTTTCCATTTGTATAGACGTGGGTTAATACTTACTGATGAGGTCAAGTCAGGATTAAATACAAACATGTTGATCACTGATCATCAGAAACAATATTCCTTCTCAGTCAGGTTCCAGCACTCTCATTCAACAGTCGAAAGGTCAACTTTGCAAGATGAAGCTTTCTCATCTTTTATTTTCAAATTAAATTACATTTGCTACTAAAATAACTGGCTGGACATCCTCCAGCCAGTCATGGAGGATGCATTATTTATTATTTTATCTGTATTTATTCTTTACATCTGTGTTGTATCTCCTCTAGTTTCACAACAACACATATATTTGGGAGCTTTTGAAGTCACTTGTTACAGTTTTGTAAATGTTTCCCTGTTCTTGGTTGTCAAAGGATTTCAACTGCTCAGCATTTTGAGCTCTCTTTTGTTTTGTCTTTTGTGTCATAATGATTTCAGTGAATGACAGGTCTGGTGTACTCAGAGGTCAGTATAGGACCTAGGTTATTCTAAAACAATGCAATATAATGCAATTCATGGGGTAAAATGCCACCACAGGAAGGTGTTATGATTTGCATCGACTCCAACCAAAACTAAAAGGCAGCACCTTTAAACATTGACGCCCTGTAAGAAAAAGGAGCTCAGTTCAGATTCATATCACATTTCTCTTTGTGGGCCCTTTAAAAAGAAAATAATACAATATTTAAAAGAGAAAAAGCTTCAACTTTGCTTGGACTTAAAGGATTGCATGCATGTTCTGGCATGAGAAGCCTTCTTTTTGGCTAAAACACAAAGGAGCATAAAATACAAGGCAACAGGGGGGTATTATAAGCCCGGATAAGAAAATCAATAGACTTCTATATTTCCACATAGGGAGGAGTTGCCTGTTGCTGTAGGTGTCTTTCTTTTTGTTGTTGTTGCTATCAAGCCTCTGATTCCAAATTGCCAACATGCTTTTTGAAAGCACACACTCAGATTAGAGTACGCCGACTGTGTTTGGTCAGTGTGAACAAAAAAGGTACAAAGGAACAAAATAATAGTAATTGTTGCCACAGTTTGCTCATATGCTTTATTGTCTTCAAATAATAATTTGGTGCAAACAGAGCTGGATCTTTACGTACATGTTGGCATTAATCTATTCAAGCAAGTCCAAACCTATTTTTTTTCATTATAGAATCAGAGAGCATGGTTGGAGATGGTCTGCCTCAGACACCCAATAGTAAGTACACCGTTACCAATTATCCATTAAACAAACTTTGTTTGCATGACAGCAGATTTGATGTAGCTTTTAAAACAGATGCACGAATGTAGATAATTGCAAACACAATAGGAAGATTGTGGGGAAAAAAAAATGCAAGTAATTGAGGTAATCTTTTACAGTGTGCAATTTAAAAATGGGTTACTGAGAAAAGGTTAAGTCCAAGATGATGAATACCAGTCGTATAGGACCAGTTTTTATCCGGCGCCTTAACATCACTTTTAAAGTTTGATTAGGACTAAAAATACTTGTGCCTCAGAGTAGTACTTGCGAGTTATTTATACATCTACCTACACATGCTCACTGTGCTTTTTATGTGAATATGCAACCTAGAGACTTCAGTACATGTACATTGAAAGAAATCAAAGTAAAGAGCAGTTAATGGAGATAGAATGAGAACGTCTAGATGGTGTATGAGGAGTATAAGCTGAATGCTACAATGCTGTTTAATATTTAGGCCACTGGACGGGGGAAAAAAACAACAACTTTGAGATTAAATTCTAGAATATACTGTAAAGCACTTTTGGTTATGCTGAGTCTTTATAGTTTAAACTAGGGCTGTTGTAAATGAATATTTTAATAATTGCGTAATATATCGATTATTTTTACGATTAATCGAGTAATCGGATAAAAAGAATTGATGAAATAAAATATTGATAAATCTAGCATAACACCAGTGTTACTATTGGATATCAACATCAGTCCAATTTTTCATATTTGAGCAGTTACTTTTTTGTAGTTTAGAAAGCTAACCTGTAACAATAATAGCTCACATTCTAAGTTAACCTGAGGAAAATGTATGCAAAAATCTGAAATTATATTCAAGTTAATAGTGAAGAGGCAAGCTCACAAATAAGTTTTTAAAAAATGTCTATACTCCAGCTTTTAGTTTATGTATTCATCTTCGAACGTAAGATGGGGGTTTGAGGGAGGAAATAGACCAGGAGCAGACGGTAGGTCTGGAGGAGACAGATGAACGAATGAACATAATGTGGGGGGGAGATACAACCTGTAGACCAGGGTACGAACGCAAGACCCAGGGGGAGAGCAATACGGGATACTTACAGAAAAATTGTTTTAAAAAAATCGCGGGAAAGTGGGATAAAAAACTGTAAGAAAATCAGTAGTTTCCCTGCCAAAACAGGAGACTTGACAGGTAATAAAACATAAATTAACGAAACTTTGAGGCAGTAAAATTTTCCTCGAGGAATTTTAATAATCGAGGTACTCGAATCATTCGAGCAATCGTTTCAGCCCTACTTTAAACTTCAGCATATTATGTATTTTATTTACAGGATATGTGTAGAAAAAAAAGGTAAATCTGTGAGATACCTGAACGGCTGTCCAGAGAGACTCTGTGAAGGTGATTAACGACAGATTGATAAGTCACGCAAAAAAATGGAGGAAAAATAGTCTCTTTCATTGATCAGACTAGTGAAACATCTGGGCCCAGTTTTATTAAGAAGACAGAACAGTGTCTTTTCTGAAATTGGGATAAGTGTATAGATGAGTGGGTGAGGTGTTATAACTGTACTGATCAAAACACAAATACCAATTTGAATTATACTGTCTAAAGCAGTTTAAGAAGCAGAGCAAATGAAATCATAGCTCAGTACAGCCGATAATTTAAAACTAATTGCCTTTTGGTTTTTGAACCTGATCATCTAATCATCTAGTTATTTATATTTCTGTCAGCCTCAGCTATAAATTTTATTGTGACTGGCATAAGGCTTCAAAATGTCTTTACAAGCTAATACACAGCTTGATCTACAGACTGCAGCTGCTAACTGTCCACTCTTGCATGTCTGTAAATGACTGTGATTTCATAAAATAAAAGCATGTAAAATCAGCATTGGCTGCAAATGATTTCACAACTTTTGTAAGAGTCTCAGTAAGATTCAGTAAGTCATTGTAAGATTGTGCATCCCTTTACAAAATCTATTGTTTTACCTATTGTGTATGGAATAGGTTGTAAAATCATTTTACAGCCAGGTAAAATGATTTCGATCTAAAATATTTAGATAGAACGTGTACTTTCAAGATGACTGTGCAAATGTCTTTATGTTTATGTGCAAACACAAATATTATGAAAGTAAAGAATTCCATTCCTTTATAGAAAATAACTTGAGAATCAAATCACTATGATTTTGTACATGAAACTGTCCTCAAATCATGCACTCAAGCTGAAACTTATATGAATATGTAACAGGACCTCAGATTTGTTTGCTCATACCAGATTGTGGAAAGTAAATATTGACAGTCAGTGACAGACATGACAATATCTAAAAGCAGTTTCTGACAATTCAAAACAAAGTTATGTTTTTTAATAAAAGCATTTTACCATGGCAGTGAATAGTCAGTTTGGATCATAGTGACGTTTTTCAGCTTCGGTTGCTTTGCGCTCACACAGAGGTGGGCAGACCGTACTTCATTTTAGACACAGGCTACAATTCTCTAATGATCAGTTCTTTAATAATTCCTTTGAAACATGTGATCATTATTGCAAACCTTGATCGTTTTTGTCAATAATAGCCAATTTCAGGTGCTAGCTGTTAAAATTATAGATCACTACCTCTTTGGCGTTGCTATGGTGGCACAAAATGATTTTCTTTGGAGAAATTTCAAAGGTCAGGCTATTATAAATCAATCAGCTCATTAAATACTAAAAAAACAGACATAAAATAATGTCTCCATTGTTTTGACAGCCAGAAGACAGCATAGCACAACCTTAATCCATTTATATCAAGGGGATTTTATCTCTGCATGTCAATTCCTGAAAAGTCTTTTTAAGATTATTCCCCCTTACTCATTTTTAAGTAACCTGTTGAATACAATAACCTTGACTTAAAGCCTTCTGGCAAGTTAAATAATGGACTTATTCTCAGCCTTTTATTTTAGGGTATGTGCTTCATAAAGGCTTCTATGGGCTGGCTGCAATTCAGGATGGATAATATTTTAGGATCTGAAATGAAATGAATAGAAAATATTTTGCATTAATTATACAGGAGGATGGAGGCTTTTTTGCCAGCCAACTGAACATTTTACAAACCGAATAGTTTACATTTGTGCTATTTGAATTACAAAATAGCAGAACAGTTCTTACATTCGCATTAGCATTCTTGTCAGATGTGGCTTTCATTGTTTATTCTGCTATTTACCGAAGGGACTGAAACAAATCATCAGCTACAAACTCCACTTGATCAAATTAGCTGCCGTTTCTCGTGATGATGTATTGATTCTGTGTTTGAGTGGGTGCAGAACAAAGAGAGATGCCAATGTATCATGTTTGTACATGAGTGGTTGGGGTTGCTGAATCACAAGAAAGCACAAATCTCTGCGTTTTGGATGGTTGAAAAAGGGAAGTTGGCTGCTACATTGCTAAAATGTAGCATGATTAGATTAGTTTGGATTTTGCTTTAAAACTGTACTGTTAATGTTTTGCTACATTTGATTTACAGAAGACTGACAATGAAGAGAACCCCATCTAGAGGGATTCAGGCTTCCATAACCAATATTTTTTTTTTGTTTACCCCATTATTGATTTACTATGATTTTGGCCTCACCTGTGTCTCGAACCATCTCATCTGAGCTTTTAGGCTGACAAATCGAAGAAATCATCTAATGTTTGTATAATAACCTTGTGTTAAAATGATATTAAAATGTTACGTTTTTGGTTCAGAGCTTTATTATTGATTTTAGTTGTTGTTTAATTATCGAGAGAAGCATAAACCTTCCTCTGTTGAAGATATGAAGTTCATCCATCCATCTTCTAACACCCTTGTCCCTAGTGGGGTTGGGAGGTGCTGGTGCCAGCTGACGTTCTGGTCGACAGTCTGTCACAGGGCAACAGAGTCGGACAAGACAAACAAAAATGCACACACACTCACACCTAGGGAGAATTTAGAGAGACCAATTAACCTGACAGTCGTGTTTTTGGACTGTGGGAGGAAGCCGGAGAACCCGGAGAGAACCCACGCATGCACAGAAAGAACATGCAAACTCCATGCAGACCTTCTTGCTCCAAAGATTTTATCTTGTTGCGTTGTGCTTTTCTATTTGCATCAGTTTCTCTTGGATCGGCAAACACATTGCAGATATTTTAACATTTTCTTTTTTATGTTTTGTTTGCACTTAAAACAGCATTTATATATTAAAATATCACCGTTATTGAAATATGGGTTTGCTTGCATCTAAGTATATCTATTTTAAGCTGACTTTTATGACATCGTAAAGTCTTTGAAGCTTATTGATTTTAACTTTAACAAACAATATTCTACATCAGTCAGGTTCTACCTTTCATATAAAGCAGTTTATAGATCACTCTTGTAGGATAAAGGCACGTCATGGTGCTTTTTTTTTTTTTTTTTAATGTTTTTTTTTTTTACAAAAATTTGCCAGCCATGTCATTGAGTTTTCATTTTATCATCAGATTCCTCTTTGTGTGATTTAATTTAATCTCTGTGATGCATGCATCTTTCTCCACTGAAGAAAGACTGAAAGCAGAACATAAATCATTTTTTATGGTTCTGTCTAAAGCTGATTTGTGAACCACTGGTGAAGAGAGACCAATGCATCAAGTATAACCCTCGCTTAATCCATCTTCACTGTCACTGTTACTGGTATATAAAAAAACAACTATTTAAGACAATGCTTACCCTGGTGAGAGGCCAAATAAAGCCTGGTGGCCCGCCAGGCTTATAGTATGCTGGAGTTTTTATGTAGAAACTCCTGTGTATGCATTGCACCTTCTTTGCATGTAACATTCCTCTGTTCTTATATTTAAAATGCAGAAACATATCTGTTTGCTGCTAGCTGGCGATTATTGACCCATAATTCATTCTTAATTGTTTTTTGTCTCTTAAATGTAAATATTACAGCAATTGAAATCCTTTGTCTAGCTGAACCTAAGTTGGAAAATATAAACTTTGCCTCTCTTCTGTTCATATACAGGTAGCTTCCGTTACTCTTGTGACATCTGCGGCAAGAAGTATAAATACTACAGTTGTTTCCAGGAGCACCGTGACCTACACGCAGTGGATGGTAACCTCAAGTTTTAGAAATTACATAAAAAATATGATTGTCTTTGAGAGAATCGAAGAATGATTGTTAATTAAATTAATGGTTTCATTGATGAGAATGAAACCAGTAGAGTTAAGCTCCTCATTTGGACCTCTTCAGTTCTGTTTGCAACTCTCTCATTGTGCATTGTGTTATAGGCCTTATTTTATATTTATTTTGTATTTTCCTCAAATGTTAGTTTTTAAATCTCTTATAAACAAGTTGTTTTTTTGTATTACTTAAGAAGGTTATCAACATGTCAGTGCTTATGTTTCCGTCTCTCTCAGATCCGTATGAACAGGTGGTTCTCCCTGTTGATGGCCTTAAAGAGGAGGAGCCTATTGAACCCTATCAGAAAATTGGACCAAGTAAGACTGAAGTACTCATAGTTTGTTTAAACATAGGCTATTATGGTTCTCAAAATAGCGTTTCTTTTTCTTACATTTTAAAAAGTCCCATAACAAATCGCACACTACAAACCCAAACCTATTTTCCAATCAGTGTAAACCATCAGAAACCATCCTACCTAAGGTTTTTGATTACTGTTATCTATAGTTTCTAACTTTTTAAGTGAATTACAAATAATTTCTATGTCCAACGTTCTTTTTTGTTGATTTAATGTGAATTGTCAGGTGTTACATGTCTGCAGTCGGTTTTAACCAACATGCTCCCAAGTTAAATTGGATGATTGACTCATTTATTGTGCAAAGAGATGTTGTAGAATCTTGTCTTGCTGACGGGACAAATAAAATTTGCAAAGAGAGTTTAACATAGAATCAACAATAAGAAGAATTTTATTTGCAGTGTAAGCATGTCCTAGCTAATCAGATACCACTGGTGCACTATTAAACTCCTACATCCTAGCTGAGGATGAGTATTTCTACAGAAGACTTTTAGAACATGGATTTACTGAAGCATGATCAAACAACAAATTTTTGTTTTAGGTTAAATGTAGCTTGCCATTCTCTTTAGTAGGTTTTTCCCAAATGTGAAAAATAGGCTTTAATAAGATAACAAAATGATTGTTCAAATATCCAACCAAACCAATACCTGGATCTTGTTGCTGTTTACAAAAAGCACATGGTTGATCCTCAGCAGTGTTACATTTATTCCAGAATTAATAGGGTTGTATATATATATATTTGAGCCTGGATGCATGACTTTAATCTTATTAATTCAAAAAAGTGAAGCTATTTTTTTTTACAAATTCTTTATACACATAATGATGTATTTCAAGTGTCTGTTAATTTTGGTGATTAATGTGTAGGGCTCCTAAAAAAATTTAAAAAAATAAAAAATTCTGAGAAAAAGTGAAATGTTACAGAAGATTGACAAAAAGATTTTTCTTTTTTAAGAGAAATTTTAGCATCAACAAAAGCATGTCCATGCACTGTATAGTACAGTACAGGCCCTGTTATTGGTCTTGTTACAACCCTCTTTTGTATGATTTACTGCATGGCTTGGATGTGATCATCCTGTAGCTCCGCTGCAGTGTTGAGGAAGCCCAGATTGAGTTATAGCAACCTTCATTTACTCTACATTGCTGACTCTCATCTTCCACTTGACAGTACACAAGATTCTTCCCTAAAAAAGGTATTAATAGTTTTGTAAAGTGGGCTGGTGGAAAGTGCTGCAAATTTGACATTTCCAGTTTGGTGACTGGTGATTTGATAAAATGCTGTGGACCAACACAAGTAGATGACAGTGCTCTTCAAATCATCACTGATTTAGGAAATTTCAAAGTGGATTTCAGACAATTTAAATTCTGTGCATCTCCATATTTAGTCTAGACTAAATATGGAGGATCTTGATTTCCAACTGCATTTAAAAAATTACTTTTCTCTGATAAAAGCCATCAGACAGAAATTCTGTATTAGCTTCTTGACTGACACCGGTGTCCCTACAAACATGTCTATGTCTGACATGTAAGTGTTTGGCAGTGAGAGGGTTTAAAACATTTTTATTAGTCTTGTATAATATAAATTTATTGGGAGAAATTGAATTCATTTTCATTTGGTTTACGCCTTAAACATCAACTTTAAACAAATCCTTTCCCATATTTTATCCCTGTGTGTAATAAATCTATTTAAAATGAGTTTCACTTTTTGAATTGAATTATTGAAATAAATTAAAAATATATTGAAGATATAACTTTTCAGGTGATATCTTCATTAAATTAAATGCACCTGTATGTAGGGACAGACACTGCTTAACACAAAGTCTGCTCTGCAAACATAATCACCAGTGTTATTTTAGCCTCTTATTTCCTGATGGCAAACGTGATTGTTTCTGTATTTATTGGAGTAATTAACAGGTTAATTGTGTTTATTTTCATCTCCAGAAACTGGGAGCTATGTTTGTGAGTTCTGTGGGAAGCAGTACAAATACTTCAACCCATACCAGGAGCATGTTGCTCTTCATACACCATTGGGTGAGTCTTATTACAGCGCCAAGCCAAAAAACTTCATGGAACTAAAATTTCATTTAGAGCAAATAGGAGGAATGGTGGAAAAATATTGTTTTTACATTGTAGCTTTGTGGAATATGCCTATAAATGTACCATAATAGTTTTTTTCCTTCAATACAAGTAAAAAAAAAGATGATGTTGACATGTTCAAAAACCAAGGAAAAATTAGAAAATGAAACCAAGTAAGATCAGTATGATTAGTTTATTTGTGCCTCCTTGGATTTAATGGTGGCTTGAAGTCTGGCAAGTTTTGACTTTAATCATTAAGCATTAATTAAGTTCCAGATGAAAAAAATGTCACAAACTACCTTTGTAAAATGAATCTTCTCGCTAAACAGTTACAATGCTTTATTGTATAATATATTACAGGAGTTTGCAGTTATATTGCTTTCCTAAAAGATGCTCTATGAACATATATCACTAAGTATTACATTGGTGTGTACATGACTCCCAGATACTTTTGTTATAGGGTCATTTGATTTGAAGACTTCACGTGTACAAGAATGTGGTACCCTGGACATGAGTAAATTTAGCCACAGCCAAGCTAGTAAGATAAAAAGTAAGTATGGCCTTCTTTTGTGACATTTTTGTTTATTGTTATGTGAAGTTGGATGAATAATACCCTTCTGAACGAAACTTCAATCAAACTCACAATAAATTTTGTCTGTTTCCTTCCGAATTACAGGTCTGAGCAAAGCACTGAGCAGTAAGTTTCATTTTAAACCACTTTTTCTGGATTTCACTTTAAATATATGCAGAAAAAACAAAGTTGCTTTGCTTTTGTACGATGGTCTTTTAAAAAATAGACAGCTAATGCTCTTGGCCATTTGTGTAACTAAAATAAGCAAAGGAATTCCAACACAAAAGATAAAATAAATGCAAACTAAAAAAGTCAATCATCATTTTTAGGTTAGCAAAAATGGACAAATTCTCAAATGGTAATACAATTTTTGAGTCTCATTTTGCCTTTCCACACCATCCCCCACTTCCCCCAACCTATCTTTCTGCTAAGAAGCACTCAGCCTATTTAAGGCACGGCACACACTCGCTTCGTAGAAGTGGGTCAAAAAGATGAAACGAATAGGCAGAATTAAACCCATATTTAAATGTAATATGATCATTTGGATCCTTATTCAAACCTGTCAGTATGATTGATTTTGATGCTGCAGATTAAAATTAAATGTACACTGCATGCCATTAATTTTGCTTCAACCTAATAGCTGTGGGTGTTCGTAGCTTGAATTTAAAATATTTTGGCCTTTTTGTTTTTTATGCGCAGTTCTCTTGTTTTGTTATGAGTATGCCACTTAATGTTTCTCCTGTTTTTCCCCTTACAGACAGCCCATTTAGACGGAAATTAGAGAGCGCGATTCAGACCAGTTTGGTTGATACAAACAGTTCGCAGAACTCAAGTGGTAAGCACTTAGTGTCTTGTTTAGTGCATTTCTAACTGTGCATGGAAATGTATTATTTCTACTCAAAGTGGGAGATGTGTTTTCATGTTTTACTAAGCAGATATTTGTTTCTGTCTGCTTCAGATGCTCTCAGCAGATATTGTTTTGCTACTCTTTGCTGGGCTGAAAATTGAAATGGAGTCTGTGTATAGAGGTTTGAGTGACCTACCTTGCATCAATTGTTACTATATAAAACTCAATTCTGAGAGCTGAAAATAATATTTTTCATCTTCCCACTCTGATCATGAAACCAGAGATGCTTTTGAAAATCATGTTTTCTCTTTTATAAACAGCTACTTTATATTACCCCAGATTTTCAAACAGAACTGTGTAACCCTCTTCTAGTAGAAAATGGCTGGTGAAAAACAATACATCATAAATTAGAGTGCAATGATGTGCAAAACATTTAAAGTCGGCATTCATTTCAGAGTAGTGCAAGCTGTAAGACAACATCCAGTCTTGAATTTGAGAAATGTTATTTTTAAATGTTTACTCTTTTTTTAAAATAGATGCCAACCACATGTTTAAAAATAGCTTGCACCAGGGTGTGTTTTACCACTCTATTGCATCACTACTTATTTTAACAACACTCTCGGTTTAGAATTGAATAGCTAAGGAAAACTGTTCCGTTTTAAATTTAATATTAGTAGTAGTATTCCTTAATTTTTGGGATTAATCTCTGAAATAATTTTTACTGAATCCTTTATTTTTATTTATTGGGGAACAAGTCTTGACTGGAGTTAGACCAGATTACAGAAAAAGTTCCAGTCACAAATTGAAATGCACTTACTATGGATATGAAGGTCATTGATTTGGGTATTTTTATATTTGTAGTTTTTAGTGCTTAGGTTCCACTGCACAAAAAGTAAAATTTAGATGCAAAAGTTTGAATTTATATTGGACTTTCTTCTTATTCACACAGGATAAAAATCTCAGACTCCAAACATATATTTACACCACCTCTAATATTTGGCTAAATGTCTTTCTGCCATTTGACTACTTGCTTGTTGTAGCGATTAACCCGATTTTATTGAAACCCTGTTTGAATCTTTGATTTCAGTTTTTTTGGCAGAGTTCATGCAGTTCATTTAAATCGGTTTGTGTCCCGGCTCTGAAGCATAAACCACATATTTTCTTGAGGGTTGAGGTCAGAGCTTTAGGAATGTCTTTCCAGAAGCTCAGCGTTAATCAACTTTATCTATTTGGGAAAATTTTTCTGTTGAAACGCCAACAATTTTGAATGACTTGGTCTAAACTGTCACATAGGGACATGGCAAATACCTTAATGAGAAAGTTTTCATACGAGACAAAGACTGAAAACCTTTGTTTGAATTAAAGCTCAACTTACAAATCCTAACTTTGGGGGAAAAAAAACCCAAAACAACTATGACACATTAGAAAGACTTAAAATTTGTAATAAATTTTCAGAAAGCATAAAATTGGATAGACTTTGCATGTAACTAATAATAAGATTTAAAAATACTTTCACAAAATTTTAATATTATTAAAATATTCTTTTATTTCAGTAACTCAATTTACTAAGTGGAACACATTATAAAGATTAATTACATGCAGACTGAGGCTTTTTTTTGTTAATTTTGTTTATTTTTAGCTTGTAGCCGATGCAGACATGACATTTAGGATTTAGAATGTTACATCAGGTCAATAAAAAAACATTTTAATCCAAAAATATGGGCTTAGTGAAATGTATGTGTATTGCCTGCTTTGTTTTCATATGGTGCTTTTTAATTTGACACACAATCTAATAGGAATCAGTATGTGGTTATAAGCCCAAATATTCAAAGTGTTACTGTTTGAGTATACTATGATCAAACCAGAAGACCACATATGCTATGAAGTTCATTTTGTGTATACAAAATCTAGAACAACAGTATCCCAATAACATAAAATTGCCTGGCTGCACAAAACTCATAAACAGAAGCCCCCTGGAGTTCCAGCAGGGCATAATTCACAAAGTAAAAGTGAAAACCAAAATAAAGTTTCGAACCAAACCAAGATGCACATGAAGAACTCATTAAGCATTAATCTTTATTTTGCAAGTTCATGGGAGGAAAAAGAGAGTGGGGAAGAAAAAAACAAAACATCCTAAGGGATTGTTAGGATTTCTATACTTCCATTTAATTGGGCAGGGATTGACTAATAATAGGCTGTCTTAACCATTGCATTTACTTATTTTTAAATGCAGAAAATAAGGCAGTTTCTACTGCCAAACAATAAATAATCCTGGGAGCTTGGATCATAACAATTATGACAGAAAATGACTGTTTTGGGATCTGTAACCAAAATAGAATAGAAGTCCAGGGATTAGCAAATCATCCCAGCAGCTCAAGGCTTCCACAACTGCCTGAGCTAGTCCATGGTTTCACTGCAATAAATTCATATTTACAAAGCAGTGTCATATAATAACCTCTTATCTTTTTGCAAACATATTTGCAGGTAAAAGCTCAGCGAAGTTCATTTTGAGGGAAGGCATTACCAAATTTTGGACGTTTGAAAGAAGGTTTTGTTTTTGTTTGTGTAGTGATCGCTAATTAAAATATTAGTTGCCATATAATCATGTAAAAGCAACCAGACCAAAACACACAGTGATTATTAGCTTAACATTATTATTGCTTGTGTGGACTTGGAAGTTTAAATTTGGTAGCATGATTATAGGCTATTTACTTCAGTTATAGGGTCTAAGATTAAAGCTGACCATACAGGCTTTAGCTACACTATATCAAAGCAGCCCTGATGATACTGCAACTAGCCTTTATGGCTCTAAAGATGAAGGCCTTTTCATGTTTTATTAGACTGCACTTTGGTTTTGCTTTCAAAAAAA
This sequence comes from Gambusia affinis, assembly GCF_019740435.1. NCBI lineage: Eukaryota > Metazoa > Chordata > Actinopteri > Cyprinodontiformes > Poeciliidae > Gambusia > Gambusia affinis. The sequence continues at coordinate 11,898,996 of NC_057884.1, read as the reverse complement.
GCATTTACACCCTTTTGTTACTTGATACTCCTGTTTTTGAATAAGTCCCCTCTGTATTATTGTTGCAAAAATAGAGGCACGGAATCTGGAGTTCGACAGATTTAATGAAGAAAGGGAAAGAGCGATGAGGAAAGGCCTGCACCACAGTGTCTATAGCTTTAAATCCTTCCCTCTCCTCTTGTCAGCAGGAACTCCGAGCCCTCTGGTGGCCACCACCTTCTCTACATCACAAAGTAAGTAGTAGTGCCAAAAATTAAAATATTGTGCTATTCTTTTGGACTCCACCTTTCCAATTCTTTTTTTTTTTGTTTAAGTTAAGATGTAAATGCTGTTTTTTCTGTTATTTTAATTTTTTTTGCTTTCATAGAGTCAATTACTAAAGACTAATATAGCCCACAACACTAACTGAATAAGGAGGGGCTTCTGTATTGGATGTGATTCTGTCTTGAATCACAGTAACTTGCAAACACTCTAAACAGTTATATGATAATAGAACTGAATTTGATCAATCCATGACAGATCAAGGAACATATTACCCAGGTTTACAAATGCACAGTATTTTTATTATTCTGATGACAAAGAGTCAACAGTCTTTTGGGCGTTGTGATCTTTTTAGAGCCCTACACTTGTGGTGCCTGTGGCATCCAGTTCCAGTTCTACAACAACCTCCTGGAGCACATGCAGTCGCACGCTGGTGAGTTTACGAATACAGATAAGCCTTGAGCTTAGCACCGAGACAAATGAATAATGTGCACAAGTCCTCATTGGCAACAAGGTTTGAGGTGTAGTTTTTAAAGTTGTGCTCAATATTAATGCAGAGTTTTAAGAAAGAGATTGTTATAAGGGTTGTTGCAGATCTGGATCTGAAGCTGCTGTGGTCTTTGTCTTGTTGAAAAATATTTTGAGAATTATACACTTAATCAGGTGCCTGTCTTTTGTTTGGCTGTGGGACATTTTCCGGCTTTTACCCTTGTTTATCCACAGACAGTCCATTTCGTTCCAACATATTTCCGCTTTGTGCCAGTAAACAAACCATTTTGTGCCCATACACTTAAAATTTATGTTTGTAGTTGAGTGGTTTTAATGAATTTTGGATACTGGTGTAAACAGTTGAGTTTCATGTTGTAAAGGAGATAACGCATAGCACTGTGCCTGTGATCACTCACTCAAAAGGTTAAAGATGTACACCACTGATTGGAAAGATGATTCACCTATTGATGAATCATGGTCGTCAAGAGAATAATTTTAAGGTTTCTTTTCCTATTTTGTTTATCCCTAAATTTTTGTACCTTTGTTTTACAGTTTCACTACTGGTTTTCCCAAGATGTGCTCTATTGATGGATGCTTTTTCTGCCATCTGTCTATTTTCAGCTGATAATGAGAACCACACCAAAGGGGACTCTCCCAAAACCTCTTCAGCTTCGGGTCCTCAAGAGCAGCTGTGGAGAGGGTCCCAGGCTCAGGCCCATCCCTCAGTGAAAATACAAATCCAGCCTCAAAGTATCTCTCAGAGGAACCATACACTCAGCCGTAAGTACTGCTAGCTCATGAAGTCTAAGGGTGTAGACACATAACATGTAAATGAACCCTCCCTCTTTCATCTTTCTTCTGATATCTACAGTTATACTATTATATTGGTATTAGGGATATCCTGATTAAGATTTTTATCAATGCCAACCCTAGTGATTTTAGATTAAGTGCCAACAGGTTTCTGCAGCAGAGCTGTTGCAGAACAGCACTTTCCAACATGGGGAATCTAGGTTACAAAAGCTTCTTTAGTGTTCTGATATTGTATCTCCTAAAGCAGATGGTGATATTATATCAGTTCTACTTCTGTGTTAAAGAAAAGTAGACAGAGTTGATTGTAGCAGTAGCTTTTTTATAATTTCACTTACATTGTTAACCCAGACTAGCTAAATAAACAATGCATTGACTATCTCCTATAATGCAGTTTTTGCACCACCAAATAAGTTTGTGATTTTTTTATTTTTCAAAACTGGCTGTGGAAAACCCGGTTCACCCTGCAACACTATGGGTGTAACTGGCATCAAATCACAGAGAATATGTCAACAATATATGTTTTTGAGAGCTCTTTAGTAAGGATCAGATCTAGCATTCAAGGTTGGATTGGGACATCCCTATTTGTATAGTATATTGGTAATGTTATATGTAAAATTTAGAACCCTTTTCAAAAACAATTCCTGACTTTTTCGTGTTATTTTCAGAAAATTAATATTTTTCCAGCATCTATATATTTTTCCAGCATGTCAAATATTGAAATCAGTCCATCAAATACCTCAAATAATGATACTGATTATTTGTTTTTTTGTTTTTTCTTTTTCCCTGGTAATCCATCTGGCAGAGAACAATGGGCTACCTGAGAAGGAGAGACAGCAGGTGGCTGAGCGCCTATTACGGGTAATGTGCTCTGATCTGAACATGCTCAATGTGCTAAACAGCAAAGACTTCCTGAAGCTGGCACAGACCCTTGTGGACACAGGGGCTCGTCACGGTGCCTACTCCACCCGCGATGCTCTTGGCAACATGAGTGCCTTGGCACTGCGCCAGCTCCCCCGTATGTACAACCAAGTGAAAGTCAAAGTCACGTGTGCCCTGGGCTCCAATGCTTCATTGGGCATCGCGGTGACCTGCCACTCCCAGACCTCTGGCCCAGATGCCTGCTACGTGCTCACAGCCTATCAGGTGGAGGGATCCCGCCTCAAACGTTACGTGCTCGGTGTAAGGGAGGCGGAGCTGAGGGAGGGGCCCGAGCAGATCCACCACTGGGTGCAGAACGTGCTGTCTGAGTTTGTCATGTCAGACATTCGAACCGTTTATGTCTCCGAGCCTCGACTGTGGGCAGCCGGATTCGCAGGATCGCCACTGGGAAGCGGCGGGCGGGGCAGAATATGTTTGCGGTGTGCGGGCTGTTCGCTCGGTGCCGTCGTTCAAGCAGTTCTCGGGAAACGCAGCCTCCAGGCTCGAGGGCTTCACGAGTTAGCCGAGCTTCTCTCAACCTGCAGAGATATTGCCTCCTCTTCCACGCTGGCCCTTCGTGAGGAACAGTGCTTCAACACATCCACAAGCACAACTGAGGAAAGTACACAAGGCTCCCCTGCACAATGCCCCACACCTCCATGCTGGGACCGCATGGCAGAGGCCCTCCTGCAGGTCCACGCACACTTCGAACACATCTGTGAGGCTTACGGGCGCAGTAAGTCCACCGCGCCACTTCTTCAAGGACTTAACAAACATCTGCTAAGCACCCTGGCTTGTCTCCTGGCACCTCTTCGCCTGGCAGCTCTGGAGCTGAGCAGCCAGAGGAGACCAACCCTACAGCAAGTACTACCTGTCTATCTGCGCTTGGAGAAGTTCTTCACATCTAAAGCTGGGGAGGCTGGAACCGGCACCGCTAGCAAACTCTGCCACTATTTTCTTGAAGCGCTCAAGGAAAACTTTAAGGTACCAAATTGATGATACTTCCTTCTTGTTTCCTGAACTGTATTTTCTCCTAAAAACTTTTATTGTATATTTCATAAAAGATTACAGCTGTCAGACTCTAAGCTTGATAATAAGGAAAAAATGTATTCATCTCATTGAACTAGTGTCTCTGATATACAGTACCTTGCAAAATTATTTATACTGGTGGTGATGGCATTATGTTGTGGGGATGCTTTTGTTAGGAAAAACCTCAAAGATAATAAATTGTTCAATCCAAACAGAGACTGTGGTGAGTAAAACTACCCTAAACATACAAGCAGAGCTACAATGGAATGATTTAGATCAATGCATGTTCACATGTTAAAATGATCCTATCAAAGTCCAGATCTACATGCATTTGGGATTCACTTGTATGACTTAAGAATTGCTTTTCACAGTTGATCTCTGTTAAAACTCACTGAATTTGAGCTATTTTTCAAATAAGGACAAGCGCAGTTGCAAAAACAAGAACAAAATCTATTGAAGATTGAAGCACAAGCTGGTAGAGACTTACCTTAAATAACTGTCTAGCAAAAAGTGGTTACATGAAAGAGACTCAGAGGGGGTGAAAATAAATGCATTCTTTTTTTTTTCATTTTTGTAAACATTTAAAATAAATATGTATGGTGTCCACTTTGTGCTAGTCTGTAAAATATCCCAATAAAACACTCAGAATATCTGTACAGAACTCTGTATAATATAATCAGTGATATTTCTCTGCCTATAGGTTGAAAGAGCCCACCAGGTGGCCATGGTCCTGGACCCACAGCTCAAGCTGCGTTCAGTTCCAGCCTACCAGCACGAGGACATCATTTCCCGTGCCTGCGAATTGGCTGCTGAAACCAGGGATGGAAGTCTGAGTGGTGGAGGTGGTTCTAGTGGAGAAGAGAGGGATGGAGACGGACCTCCCACCCCGAAAATAAGCCGTATAGATGGCGCTGGAAACAACGGCGGACCCTCAAGAGGTTCCTCTTTGGTTTCTGGGAACGACGAAGGTCCGGGGCAAGTTAGACAAGAGATTTTTCAGTACCTGGCCGAACCTCTTGTCCAAGGTACGCCTGAGCTCTTTCAGTACTGGAGCTCGACAGTGAGTGAGAAGTTCCCCCGGCTCGCTCGCTTGGCGCTGTGGCTTCTCGCTGTGCCTGCGGTGGGCATACGCAGTGAGTGTGTGACTGTGTGTGAACAAAGTCTGGCAATGAAGAGGAGGCAGCAGGTCACTGCTGAGGAGATGAATAAACTCATTTTTCTTCGCTCTAATATGGGTTAAAAAAACCAACCCAACATTCCCTAATCAACCAAACGATCATCCAACCAATGACTGAAGATGCATATTTATGTACTGTAGGTTTTAGATGAACTGTAAACATCAGTGTGTAAGAAAACTAAAGACTCCTCAAGGCAGAATAATACAGAAAAAACACACACTGCAAAGACTGTACACACATATAAAATTAAATGGCTTTTTATATATTTTGTGAGGACCGGGCTGATGTAAAGTACAGAGCAAAGAGCAGGAGTGGAATGGCATCTCTGATAAGACGAGACAGTCCTGTTTGGTGCGCTGCCCTTGGTTTAAGACGCACGTGTGAGCAGGAAGAATTTCATCTGTCAGTGATTTAAATTACTCCAGCCTAATGATTAAACCTCTACAAGGCTACGATGCTGTTACTCTCACTGGTTGACAATATTTTCAGGTAATTAGAGCTCTCACTGCTTCGGCCTACTGTTACACACCTCTGAAAAAAACCAACCTACTTCTCAAAACCGTTCAGGAGGGAGATAACGGCAAACTACTGTAGCAGTATATTTAGGGTTATAATGAAAGGATTACGTAGTTAATACTCACTGCCACTGCACCTCTGAAAATTGGGTGCACTAGGTTTAGGATTTTCTTACACAACTAACCTAAAATGAAAATACTTCAGCTTAGTTGACATTGGACTATAGGCAGGAAACGGAGCTTAAACGTTGCAGATGCTTTGATGGCCAGAAAATGTAGCGTTGGAGGATTTGCATGCACTGCATGCATTTTTTTCTCAACTGAGAAGGTAACTAATTTTATGTGATGCTTTCCTTTTTAATTACAGATGGTGAAGAAAATTGCTGAAATTGTTTTCTTCGCTTCTTGATATACAAGTCAAACCATTAGAGTTGCACAGGTCTGAAATTAATAGAAGTGGAAGGATTAAAAGAGGAAAGCATCCAATTAAATATTTTCGTTTCACGTTTTTTAATGAAATTGTTCAGTCATACTTGTTCTAGCTGGATTACTCCCAAAATGTATTCCATTACATTATGAAATAATAACTTTTAAAATGTTTTATTGTTTTAAAACAGCACAACCCAGGTAGTATATTGCTCAAAGACCTCCTACCGTTGATTTCACTAGCTTAATGGTTACCATTGCTGGTAATTCAGGAATGCCACATCACTTTGCACCCGCTATCAACGAGTAGCATCAATGCACTTGTTTTAGATTCACACATTGTACCTAGACTCTCAAAAGAACAGCTTATCATTCATTTGGTGAGCTTACTTGCACGAGTTTATTCCATAATGACATTTTTCAGCATGTAAATGTTTTTTTTTTTTTTTCTGAAGCTCGTTTAGAAGAAAAATACAGTCCATTGGAAGTGTGCTGGTTTATTTATTGTTGCTTCCCAGTGTTCTCATTCTACTATAAACATCGTCTTCCTATTTTGAGCTATAGATTTCCATTTTTAAGGCAATAAGCTTTAATACAGCACACAGGTCCCGTTATCTGACTGTTCTCACAACGCAAGTCATTAATCTGCATCGAATCGTTTTAACATTTGTAAAATCAATAGGATTTTTCTCAGGAACGAGCACATCCGAGCAGGCACCGCCACTTTTTCCTCACTGTACCTAAAAAAGAAACCAAACTGTGACCTCAGTGCTGAGGTGGATACCGAACCACGACTTTGATTTTCAACCATTCCACCCAAAATACACCTGGTGCCATCGAAAAGAAACACTGAGGAATTTTTATTTTTTTTAATTTTTTGGTCTACCAGTGTATCCGCTAAACTTAACGTAAGTGTGATCATGAAGTGAGTGTAGATTAAATTGCGCTAATACCTCCTTAAATGGCTTGGAAGAATGGAAACTGCTGTTTGTTGCCTTTGGTAATTACTATTCAATCTCTGGTTTGTTCTCTCTGTTTATGGGCCTTAAGTCTCTTCCTTGACTCGACCTGTAACCCTTCAGTTATCTTGCCTTTGTTTTGTAGATTAATTGCCTTCTTTTATGTTAAGCATTCGCTTCTTTTCTTTTGGCCATTCATGTAGACTTATCAGGAATTTATAGCTGGAAACAGCGTCCTCTAGTGTCCACATGGTGACATTTTTTTTGTGACTTAAGTGCTTTATTTATATGTTTATTAGGTGAAATCAACTGAGCATGTATGCTCATAAAACAGGTCAGTAATAACTTAAGCATTAAAACAGGTATCCACTGTATAAATAGACTTAAAATGACTCTACATGAGAATCGAATTTCAATATTTAGATTATTTTTATTGGTCTCAAACCGAAGGACGTTTCAAAACTGATACTGTGATTTGAGATTGTATTTTCACACATCTTGAATTTTGCTTAATATTCCTAAATGCTGCAGTGCAGTTATTTATTTTCTCATTCCTCCCCCACCACCAAGTAACCCTTCACTTTGTAAAATAATAATAAAAAAAAACACTTATATTTCTCCACACCTCAAAATCCCCTTACCATATTATACACTGTACTATAAGAGATGTTTTGCAGCTTTCAGGTGATATTGCATTCTTTTCTGTTGAAGCCTGAATGATGACAGTTTCAGTACAATAACAGCCTTCTCAGAAAACACTGATGGACTGTACACAGAAACAAAGTCCTTTTAACACTGTTAGCACTCACTTTTGCACAGACAGCTTCACACTAATGCAGTTCGCAGTGATCATTGGAAGGCAAAAGGCAGGGCTGTTTTGTTTAAAGTGAATGTAAGTGTGCAACTAATGAAAATACATATGTGGGAAGAGTAACACGTTTGTAAAGCCAAAAAAAAAAAAAAGAACAAGAAAACTGATCAATCTTTTATAAGAATTTCAGATCAGTACCAGTTTTGATTCAAAATCTTTTTTTTCCCCCTTTTATCTGATTTTAATTTTATGAAACACTTAAAAAAAAAATGAAGACAAAGATCCGAGGATTTGCTTTGCAAACTTTTTGTTTAGCTACATATTTTTTAATAGACTTTAGATTTTCTTTTTCCCAAGTTCCTAAAGGCCTTGCCACCCCTACTTCCCTATCCCCACGTTATGATTTCTTAGAATATTTTGATTTTGTTTATTATATTTTAATAATAAAAAAAATAGCTAATAAAAAAGAAAAAAAAATGACTGTAAAATCTGTTTGAAATAGTTTCCAAGTACTAATCCAATGTTTTACCTCAGCACTCAGAAGGCAGTATTGAGATTTTCAGAAAACAGTTAATTGAAATGTGGGTTAGATCAAACAAATGGTCAAAATATTGTACCTGGTTGTTGGTTTCAACAATTTTCCTGGGCTTACTGATGAAGGGATTTTTCTCACAATTTTTATTTTTATTTTTTGTTGTTGTTCTCCAATAGGATATGCTCTGGGACAAAATGCCATTGTTGACAAGAAATTAAATTTTCTTAGAAATAGTATTCTTTTTTTGTTGATTAAATGAAAAATATAACTAAGATATGCATGCTTTTGATAAGAGTAATCATATATAATATTATTAACCAGTGTTTCTCATCAGATAAAAATGAATCCTTCTGGCTCTGACGTGATGTTACTTTAAGGTACTCTGACTGAATTTCTGCCTCTCAAGGTGGAAGTAGCTATTCTGTTTTCTGGTTGGTGGTTAGAGGTTGACATCATCCCTTTTCAGAAATGGACTATGTAAATACAGGAGAACTGCTGTTTTTATGCCACAAGGGGGCGCCTTCATTCAAGAGAAAAAGTGGGGAGCACCAATAACATTATACCTCTTTTTTCTACAGTAGCATTTCAGAAAGTTTTGATATAATAGAAAAGTCAGCTTAGATACTTACACTAGAAATACTGAATTCAGCTGTAAGTTTTCTTTTGTTTAAGGGGTTTAACTTATTCAGATAATAAAAGTTCAGTTGTGAAGTTGTGGTAAATGAATGCTAACATGGAGATCTGTTCAACTAGTTAATTAATTCAGGTTAAGAACTCGGTGTTGCTTTCATCCTATTTTACAGGCATTTCTTCCTTTTTATACTCAGCTAAAAAGCAAAAAAATAATAAAAATGTCGGCTTCTGTTCAGCTAGTCTTTTTATCGCACTTTGGCAGCAGACTTCTGTGTAGATTCAGATCTGAGTTGTCTTATTAGTAAACCTAATTTATACTTTTGTAGCAACAATATTTTTATATAACGGCAAAGAAACGGTTGTCCTTTTGGTTTTGATTTTTTTTTTTTCTGTGACATATATGACAGCGCTATTCAATGTTCCTTGAATACATTATCCTCTGTAGTATGTTATGTGTGAATAAACTTTAAACTTCTGTGTGACAATATGCTAAGCTTGCTGTAGTTCTTGTATAAAGGTTTTGTGTGTAATCTGTTTGTCTTTTTCTCTATTTTCTGTGAAGATGAAGGTCAAGAGCTACGCTTCCCTGAAAGCTTTCTCTTGCATTTGACTTCAGCTCCGCTTTCTCTTGGCCACATCTGACCGGTGCTGCAGTCGCAACAATTCATCTGTTGATCTCCCGCTTTTTCTCCCCTCACTGGTGAACAATCCCCTTGCAGGGTAAAAGCTAAAGCGGGTCCACTGACCCTTCCTAAAACTGCGAGACTTTCACTTATGCAGCAACCGCTTGCTGCATTTTTGATGGTTGTGCAGCAGACTCCACTTCTTCTTCCTCTGGACCTTACTCAAGGTCAACGATGTACTGTTGCGCAAATTGCGCATCTGCTTGTAGCCATTTTCATGTGTGTAGAGAGTAAATTAAATTCAAACATACTTTATTGTTCCCAAAGGAACATTAAATATTGTTGTACGTCATTTAAAGAGTTATTGCAGAAACAAAAACGTGGAGTTGGAGGCGTGGCCAGCATTGCACAATCCTGAAATAGCTGATGCTCAAAGGAGCCCAAAATGGACAGAATGAGCAGATGAAATCTCATGATCTGAGAGTAATTTTTCCCAAAAATTGTAATGATTATATTTAATATGTCCCACAGATCTATCCTAACTTATTCAATGAAGCCTGATAGGTTTTGTTTAAACTACACAAGCGCACAACAGATATTACAACCTGGGTTTTATCTAAGGACCTCATGTCACACTTTTTATACTTTTAATTGTAAAAGAAAAAGTCGCAAACCTTTTTTTTTTTTATTCACATAAAAAAAATACAACTAAGCTTGTGGTAGTAGAGTGGCAAGCTGAAAAGATGCATGAGATATAAATACTTTCGCAAGGCTCTGTAAAAGTAGTGTAAGAGAGCCTTGTCACATTTGAGATTTTACTCCTGTAGAATTCAGTTCGCTTTTTTTGCCCAGTATAATTTCACCTCCAGGGAGAAATGAAGCCTTCCACAGTTTCTGACATAGGTGGGCGTCAGACACATGCTAAGTGAAAACAGGCTTTACACACACAAAAACAAAACAAAACAAAAAAAACCAGCCACCTTTGAAGCCCGCCCACAGGGAGTGTATACGCAGAAGCTGCTTAGAAGTGCGTGCAAGGGTTCCTCAAGGGGCTACGGATGGGGGGAGGGGGGGATAGGGGAGGGAGTGGGACCAAAAAAAGTTTGTCTGTGTTCTTCATAGACTGCTGTTGTGGTCCCTCCCTTCACACCCAGGTCAGTCTGTCCCTAAGGTGCACTGAGGTGCAGCCATGCAGAAACACCTGCACTCCCGTCTCCTCTGTTGCTCTAAACATAAGGAAATAAGGGGCTGCTTGCTTAAAGCCTAATTTGCAGCATGTGTCCACATTTGCCCTCCCTCCCCAGCTCTTTGTCTACTGCCACACCAGCCCCCTCACCCACCGCGCGCACACATACAACGTAACCCACTGTTGACAGTGACGTTTTGTTTTTTTCAAGCAATTACTGATGTGACGTGCTAAGTTTGTTTTTACTTAAGTGCTTAGGAGCCGGTCCTCATTTTCTGTTATTAAGAGAAGAAACATGGGAGAAAATAACCCACCTAACGGACAATTACTTCCGTTTAGTTCAGGGTTAAGGAGAAATTTCAAATCTGCATTCTCTCATAGAAACCTCTACACAACCTTTTACGTATCCAAAGCGCAGAAAATATGTTTTTCAATTAACGCCACATTCTGAAATAAATGTTGACTGAGTGCAATAGAGCAATAATATGTACCCTGGAGCAACAGAGTGTAAAGGGGGTTCCTTCTAGAAGTCAGTTTAACATTAGGTGGCAGTATAGGCTTTAGATGATTCAAAAAAAAAAAATAAAGGACATAAAGCCAATGCAGCTTTAAACTACGAATAAAAACATCAGATCTGGAAAAAATTTAGAGAATGTAGATTTTGTTATTATGACTGTTTTAATGAGAATAATATCAAGAGAAAGATTAGCATAAATCCAACCAAAAAAATCTCATACCAAAAGATTACACGCTTCACTTTACCCGCTAGAATATATGTGACTTAAAGTGAGCAGGGAAAGTTTCACAGACTTCCTTTTTGCCCTTGGCTGTTGTACAACTGAAGAAGCAGCATCCAGGTTTCATTTCCCATGCTCAATTTGTCTGCTGTCATGCAGCTTTCCTTCCACCTGTGGAACTCACAAAGTTGGCACTTCCACTCCCGATCAACCAAGGACCATCAGAGCTGTCGCAACTTCTCTGCCCAGTGAGCATCGGAGGGACAGGTATGTACAGAAGGAAGGAAGTGTTCCCATCTTCCTCTCTTTTGTCTTGCATGGAGGACCCTGTGGCACTGGGATGGAGGTTTCTCCTGTTCAGTGGGTGCTGACTTTTATCAGTAGTGACACGAATGTACAGAACTGCCAGGGCAAATCCACCTAGTTGCTGTCAGGTGTCATTACAGCTAACACTCCACAAAGACCCTGACCTCAAAGGTACCCAGTACACCTCTCTGTTCACCTGCCTGCTTCGCTCCCTTCCGCACACCTGCACACTCACTCGTATACGTGCGCACGCACACCACACACTTGGCTCACTTTTTTTCTTTTTTTTTTTATCCACAGGAAACCAAAAATGTGTATCCTTGGGGCTTCTCATGAATCTCTCAAATGCACTTCAGCCTTATTTCATAAATGATACAATATTGTTGGAGCAGATGACATTTACAGGATTGGGCAATCAGATTACACAATACTACAATCAGTGCAGGGGTTTTTTAAAATTTATTATTGAAACCTATAAAATTATTACAAAGTATAATGTAGCAACCATGCTGTCAAAATGTGTTATATTATTTTGGGTATAATTTTTTATTTTATTTTTTTAAATTGACTAAGTGTTTTTATTTATGCAGCTAGATGTGCAATTATTTTGAGCTATGAAGTTTGATTGAAAGTTATTTTCCTTCAAACAAGAAGCTTGTTTCCAACAACAAAAAATAAAGCTATGTACAAGCTGTATGACTAAAAAGGTAGAAATCATGATATACATTTACAAATAAATATGGCTAACATTAACTAAACCTTTCTGAGTAACAAATGGAAAAGCTTCAATTGCTATTGCAGTTCTTAATCTGCTTATGATTGTTAAGAATTTTATTTTAGTTTTTGGATGTTTTCAATGGTAAATTATATTTTTCAGGTTTTTGAGGTTGAAAGGCCTCTTGGCCATGACCCTTATCTTTGTCTGGACCATTCCAAACTGTTCATATTAGTTCCAGACAGAAGAAACATGTTGTCAAGTTAGAAAGTGTATTTCAGATGTAAATCTACCAGGTGTATATGTGGTAATAAGCCTAACTTATGCAGCTTTTTTTTTTTTTTTGAAAAAATGAAATAGGTTTTCATATGCTGCAATATTTTTTTGCTGCTTCGTGACAAAATAACAGGGAGCTGAATCCTAAAAAATCCCTAAGAATAAGCTTTGCCACCTATTATGAGTGACAGTATATATTTGAGTGAAGTTACATAAAACATGTTTTTATTTACTTTACAAGCCACCGTTGTTGGGCATTCTGGTAATGTTGCTAACGCTACTGCTGCATGTTCTGATTAAACTGAAGGCGTACCCGATCTGTTGTTTTGTGCTCAGTGATGCTGCTGCCAGCATTTTGGGGATGCAGAGAATCTCATCTTATTCAGCTTGTAGAACCCATTTGCCAACTCCGAAGACCAAAAGATTTCTCTGGTGTGAATGCACCCTAAGTATAACACATCTTAGCTCCTTTCTTTATAACAGTCACAGTGCAAAAAGGCCCATCCTGAGTCACTGAGAACATTTTGAAAGTCTATAGCAGTCCCTTTTAGAGGTATTGACACTCATTGAACAACTTTTTAACAGTCAGCAAAACTCAGAGCAGCATTTGACTGTAAAGCGGAAGAAAAATAATCCCAGGGTTTTGACTTTTTTTTTTTGCAAATAAGGGTGCAGTCACATGCAGGTTTGCTTGTCTAGCAAGTCCACTTATTTGGGGAGGTGTAAACTCTGAGATGAACCAAAAAAAAAAAAACCCAATTCTGGTCCACCTAAAAACCAGAATTTCGGTTTGGTTGAGGTAAACTGATGCATTTCGAATGTATATATGAAGGCTAAGCAAACAGGAGATTCCCCAAAAGCAGGAAGGACAAAAAATAAAATAAAAATAACACCAAGATTTATTTGGATAAATGCAACCAAAACAAATGCTTGTGTCCAGTACTAGTGGGGGAAGAGGATTGTGCTGAATCCATTGTTGAAGAGTGATGGTTTGGCACATGTGCCAAAGAGAAATTCTACAATCACTATAATCTGATGAGTCTCCATTTTTGCTTAGATTTCAAAAAGAAAGTTATGGTTAGAAGCTTAGAAGAAAGTTATGGTCAGTGTCTTGATCAGAGGATTTTGTATCATTTCTTTGGGTTTGCTCAAAGGGTTTGGTGTGCTTGACGCAATGCAAAAATGAATTGCATCAGCTGAAACAAATGTTGCAGTTTTGGTCCCCAATTGAATCAAGTCAGGTGTGAAAGCACCCTAAAACTCCAGACATCAGTACTTTCTATAACCACATTTTATTTCAGTTACTGCTACTTTCATCCAGCTTTGCTCATCTAGACTCTGAAATATTTTACCTTTTTGGGATTTTTTTTGCGCAATAGCTCAACTGGATATAGGTCCCGATCTTGACTGAGCCATTGGTAGTCCTTTACTCTCTCACTGTCTTCGTGGAGACGGTGCTTAGGCCCAAGTACACGCCAACGATTTTCTCCCAGGATTACACTTTATTTAGTACCAAGCAGTACTCATCAACTCAGATCCAACTTCCTTGTCCCTGACAAATGAACACATTCCCACAGCATAATGCTGCCACCATCATGTTTCACTGTGGGGATGGAGTCTGTCTTTGGTTTCATCTGATCTGGATATCCATATGGCTTTTCACAAACAGGACTCTGTGTTAAAGACAAAATTCATGGAGTGCTTTGGCTTATGCACTACTTTTAATTAAAATTAAATGCACTGACGTTCTGTTGATGCGCAGATTGTATTGCTTAATACTCATTGTTAAAACGTATTGATCATATTATTATTTCTTTCATGAATATATGTGCCAATGTTACTCTTTTTTCATCTTGTATGATTGTGTGCCTCTAATGTCTTAATAGGATCTATTCTAATTTAAACAGAGGTATGTTTACCATTGAATCGGTTATCACAGCTCACTCTTCATATTTGGCCGTCAGAAGGCTAATCTCATGCAAACTAAGTGTTGCTGTGGGGTGGAGGAAAGGAAGTACATTTTTAATGATTTAGGATTAAGTGGCTTTCTCTTCTATATACCATCATCTCATTTCCATGATTTGTAACTACTTGGTGGCTGGAATTATACCTTAGGGAGAATAATTCCTTGGCAAAATACACACTGAGCAATTATAATTTCGGAGGATGCTGAAAAATTACCCCTTTTATTAAGCCTGTTTGATGATTAAAGCCAATGGATCATTAGAATTTTCTAAGGTCTGCCAGTGCTAAAAGGCTTTTTGTGTCTTGTAATTTGGAAATGTGAAATGGGGGGCAGGGGGGTGTTTATAAATGTAATCATACTTATGTATTTGCATACTTTAATTGTTTTGGTCATTGTATCGAGTAACAAATGTACTACAAGGATTCAATATAAATGTGTCATGCAGACATTAACAATAAAAAAGGCTGAAGATAACCAGAGTATGAGTCTGTTAATGCCATAGGAAACAAATTGTCATGTAGCAAGACATCCAAATTTCCCACAAAGTGTCTGGAATCTGGAGCAAACACAAAAAAAACCCCAAGGGCATTACAGGTGCATCATGATGACGCACGCCAGTCATCAGTGTCCTCGACAATGTCATTCCAAAGTTTGGGGGGGAAGAAGCTGCTGGAATGGGTTCAGCGAGGCGGACTTGTTCTCCCTATCCTAATTCTTTCTGACATTCTTTTTTCCTCTCACTCTATTGTTTTGATGCAAGCTGGTATCCTATTGGTAGAAATGAAAAGGCAAGTTGATTGATCAGACTGGGGGGTATTGATCAATGTGAACCTCTGCCATGACCCTTGACCTACCGATTGACAGCGTCCTCCATAATGAGGCCTCAGTAAAAAGGCCATGGGATAGAGGTTTTGGGGAAGGGCAACTGTGGGGGGAAAAAAAAACGAAACCCAAGGGAATGGGTTGTGCAGACACACAGATGCACACACAAACACAGTCCAATCAACTTGGCGCCATTGTTAGATTGCAATGCCCTCGATAACCCCAATTTGCATAATCGGCTTTTACATTGTTCAGCCCAGACACATTAAGGTGCAGTGTTTTGCATTGTTGACTCCGAATCAGCACGTGCCTATTGTTTGCTCATCTCAATGTTGTATTATGCGTTGTTGTCTTATGCTGCAGCATGATTTTTTTGTGTGTTTTTTTTTTCTGCTTACTGACTTTAGTGTTATACTAAACACATTGCGCTTGGCTCGTGCTTCATTTCCCGACATCACAATTGCACTGCAGCACCCCGCCATTGTTTATGCACTCCACAAAGCATGCTGATTGCTTGTGATCTAAGCAAGGCAAATAAGATATGTTCGTCACAAAGTGAGCTGCATTTTAGAAGTGTTGTTGACCAGGTGCATTCTAGACATTCTTGCAATTTTTTTGTGTTTGGTTATAGTTTTGTAAGGGCTGCAGCTGTACATGGAGATGTTGTTTTTTGGTTTTGACATGGTTTTTCAATCCCGAGCCGAGGCCAGAGGAAAACTTCTGAGGAAATCAAACAAAGCGGGGAGGAACTTTCAATCTCTTTGTGTACATGAAGTTTTCTTTTTGGAAAACAAAGCGCGCGCATTTTTTCGACGCAAGCTCATGCCAATGTGTAAAAACTCCACAAGCTCTTTGTAAACAAAAAAGACCATAAACAATAAAATATTTGTCAACTGTAGTCAAATTCAAAACAGTAAAATTGATAAGAAACACACATGCACACGCCAATTTAAAAACAATGCTGCTAATCAAGTTTTTAGTGTTCACATCAGTGTAGTAACATGTAGCCAAAACAGAAAGGTCCCAAATTATGAATACACCTAGAAACATTTGTTTGAAAATAATCCCTTATTTTGACTCGTATGCGTGTTGTAATTTAAAATTGTATTTATTGATATAAAAATATAAACATGTCTCCTCCATAAATTGTAAACATTTATCAAAAACTGCATTGTTGTTGCATAAGCAAGAAAGTTATATTGGGTTTTACATTAGATAAATAAAGACTACTTTAACATTTTGTATTGTTAGATTTTTTTTTAACATTCCTTTGAGTGCATATTTTTTAATCACTTGACAGAATTACTGATCATTATTAGCATTTCAGAGGGATTGTGTAAGCTTCTCCCAAAGTTTCTGTCATATCCAAACAATTTAATATATATATAAAATAGTGAAAAGCTATTTTGTAAACTTCTTTACGTCCACCATTTTGGAATTATAGAGATTTGTAATTATTTACTTAGAAGTATTTGTTAGTACATGGTTTGTTACCACTGAATAAAGTTCAATGCAGTGTAAAGTAAAATTAAAATTGTTGATGACATATTCATTGAACCCCACTGCAGGTTTATTGGAGTATGGGATTCAGCAAAACCCATACTTTTTGTGGAGTAAAATAATAGCATCCTTTTAAAAACAAATAGAAAGATTTATTCAAATTAGATTCAGAATGGACATCTAAAACATTTATGTTTATTTTGACAGATTCAAAGTTTAGCTGGAGTTCAGTATCCCTCTTTCTGTTTAATTAATTTACAATTATTTTTCTTATACACACTAAATTGCTTCAATGGGCTCTCAAGTTTGTTGGCCTTTTTTAGCCGGTTGATTAGTGAAGGACCGGTTGTTTGGGCTTCTATGCAGTTATTTGTGTAGCTTTATTTCTCGTATTCAAATAGATTCAGTGTAGATAGAAAAAGTTTTAATAAAGACTGTGATTGTTTATAAAAGGTATTAAAAATCAATTTCAGAAAAGGCTTTTATTGTTGAATTGTTCACTATATCATTTGATTAAAGAATGAGATCATACGCATAGCAATAGAAAAATTATTTTCCAACATGCACTAACAAACATTCCTTTACCCTAATTAAACTTATTGCAACATCTATCTTCTGTTTTGACCTAAAATTTGTGCATTTCTTTCTGGAACAAAGGTACATTTATGTTTGAACAAATTAACTCGAAAAAATAAGAACAATTGGAGATCATATATGGTTGCATTCACTAACATTTTTCAAGTCTTCATTGCTTCTGTTTCATTAGACAAGCTCAAGAAATAATTTTAAGTTCTTACTCTTTTCCTGGAAAATTTTAGCCCAAAAATGTTGTCATTCCTGGGGGCTTGATACCTCAACCTGGTTAATACCACTGCAGAAACCAGTCTACTGTGTATTTTTATGGACAAGCGTCACTGCAACTGTATTTCAAGTAGGCAGTCTAATGAGCTTTCTAACTATCTCCATATGGATGTGTTCTAAAGTCTAGACGGAGGGGCAGTATTGGTGGTAAGCGATGGCGTGCTGACTGTGCCGTACTCCGCACTCCTGCACATGTAGCTCTTCCCCGTAAAAACACCAGAGTTAAACCAAGGGCAGCCCTCACTTGTTTTGTGAACCACCGTGCATACACATATTTACACATATAGGCAGTGATATGTTATGTTGTTCAATGCCAACCCATATTTTGTCAAGAATCTCTCCAAAACTACTTTGGAAGTCCATTTTTCTTTTTCTTTCACGTCGCCTTCGTAAACTTACTTTTTCTTTCTGAAGAATGCTGGCATTTTGAAAATGAGCCAATAAACTTGCATATCGTAGACAACTTTTACTAGACTATCTTAATATTGAAATGGGGAAGGCTTGTATAAAATCTAATTATAGAAGTAGTTTTATACTTTTATATGCATAATGCATATATATATGAAGTTTATCTATAGATAATTCAGCTGATTGTTGGAGTTGCATAATTTCATAAGAGTGAATAATTTATATATTTTTTTTAGGAATTAATCTGATATTAAACTCCACAGCTTGAGAAAAATATTCTTCTACACAGTGAGAAAATTGCACTCACCAGCATGACAGATTTCCTGCAAGTCAGTAATAATCTTATTTTCTGTCAAATCACCATTTCACATTCAAACTGCAACAAAAAGCAGATTCCATTTTCTGTTTATATTGTGCCTCTGTCCAGCTGAATGCTACTCTTCCACGCTGAGTACATATTAATGACAGCTGTCACAAGCATTAGTGAAGATTAACCCCCATTCTTGCACATATATGCATTTTTAGTAGCAGAAATATTCTGTGCTAAAGTAGAAACCACACCTCCATGTCAGCCAGTGCTTTCTTTTTACTGGAAAGTGCATGCGTGCCAGTTTTCACAGAAGCCTGGGAAACTCAGGCTGGTATCTGTTTGTGGGTAGAATGGGATAATACTCTTAAGTGCTTTAATGGATATTTTTGTAACGGCATTATATTTAGAAACAGTGGCCACCTTACTAAGTTCTGGATGAAACTAAAGCTTTTCTTCACTAAATGCTTAACAGTTCCCATGAATATACTAATTTCAGCCTAATTTACAAAGTTTTATAAAGACATGCCATTATGTTTTATTTTAACAAGAGCTTAGCTACAATAATCAACACAAGGTACTTAGATTTTCTTTCTAGAACAGCCACGGTACAGATTAAACTGAATGCATTAATGGATTATAGGACTGCGCTTTTTTTTTTTCTCCCCCACATTTGACTTGCACTTCTCCACACTCACTTAGATGATGTAGCAGGATTACAGCAGAGGACTGCAAATACATTTATCACAAGTGATCAAGAGACTACATGGGCAGGATTGAGAAGCTGAACGCTGACGAGACAAACGAAACCGATGTCAGAAAAATGTTCAGGATTCTATCGCGCACACAGATTTGACATGAAATCTGTGCACTCGTATATTTACCCACTTTATCAGGCTGTTCCTTTTTTGATATCACAGATGTAATCCCCCACTGGGTCAAAAGTGAGTGGCACAGGGGGTGGGGGATTTTTAATGCAGATAATCCCAACAGTGTCACTTACAGATATAGCTCTTTATTTCATACTAAATATTTAGTTTACCATTAATACAGTAAACATAGAGTAATCCATAACATAATTTTGATTTAGTTTGTGCTGCTCTTTCTGTTAGGGGAATATTTATAATGCTTTCATTCCACATTAGCATATTGCACTTTAAAAAGAGTCAGTAGATTTAATTGCCGTTTACCATACAGTTTAAGCACAGTTTGGGATTCTTTCCTTCACAAAGGATTATCTGAGGAGTTTGTCCTTTTCACTCCTGCCCCATCTGATCTTAACGTGATGCTTCTTTGATGCTGGTTTGCACTTTGTGGACTAACTCGGATCTGCCATGCGATTTGCAAAATTGTGTATGGGCTATATGGATTAGAACGTCACAGGTCATTGGGTTAAAGTGGGATGTTGCTTTCCTGGGTCCATAAATAACCAACAATTGACCTGTTTCCAAAAGAAGATGTCAAAACGTTTTACAACTTACAAATAGAAGAGATATGGGTGGAAAGCAGTTTGATATTTTAAAATTATGATTTTAAAATTATAGAGTGGTTGGTTGATGGGTGACATGTTATCCAGAAACAGTTAACCAGTTAACAGTTGTCTTCTGTTGACCTTTCATAACAGAAGACAACCACTATATGAGGCTGTAACATGGTATTTCTGACTAATTTATAAATAGATTTGTGAAGTAATTGTGTTTTCTGAGCATTAATATTTTAAAACTACACCAATAATTTCAAATTAAGCTTTATAATGTAAAGTGTTTACTGACCAAAGAGAAGAGTTAAAATTCAAACAGAAACAATTTCACAGGAAGTGTTCGAGACAATCACCCAAAAGAAAATTTACCATACAACTTTATATACAATGTTTATTTTAAATGTCCTCAAAGTCTGTCTTTATTTCCTTTCATACATGTGAACGTGTTCTTGTAGCAACTTTTTAAACTAACAAACTTCCTCTCTATATCTCCACCTCCCTACTGCCACTCCACCCACCAATACCCAATGCCTGGGACACAAAAAGAAATATGTGGCTCAAAAGTCACAAGACCATATTAGGAGGAAAGTAAATATTTAATGTTTGTTCCTTCTTCTCTTTATGGCTGGTGCCAGCTTTTCGCTGTCCGAACACACATTTGCTATAAACAACAGAAGGAGAACAGACAAGAAACAGGAAGATTTCAACTGTCTGAATGTTTCTGAATGCAAAGATATATATATTTTTTTCTATATGTGAGAGTAATTTGCACTTTAACAGAAACATTGTCTAGAAAAAAAGTTTTGCTTTCAGTTAGCTGCTTGGGCCTTTGAAAGGTTTTACACCAAGCTCAAAGGCTTAAAAGTATTGACTGAGTGTTTGATTTTGAAATTCACATCTGTCAAAAGTGACAGTCAGTAAACATCGGCATGCTTGAGTGAGTCGACCTGAAACTTACACATTTTGTCAACATTTGGCAGACATAGACATGAGAAAAGAATGAAACAGTTAATATACATTGTAAAATCTAGCAAGTTGTTTCAAATGAAAAACTGGAAGGCTCAATAAAATTGGAATATTTTATAGAAGAAGTTGTTGAACCATTACTTGGTTGTCTTAAAAAAATTTATGAGCTGTGTGTGTGTTTTATTGATTGGATTTAATAATGAAACAAACTCCCTTGAGTTGTTGCCAAACTACAAAATTATTTGCGAGCTTTTTGAGTTTGTTACTTTAAGTTGGAGCAGTAATTTTCTTGATTCTGCTAATTGCTTTCTTCCTTAAAAATCTGGTGAACTTAGCAAAATGTATTGGTTCTTTGAAAATGGTGTTCTGAGAGAGATTGTGGGTTTTGGGGCCAATTAGGACCATTTGTAACCTCTATAAACAGGCGAGAGCTTGATTTGTTTTACTAGTAATGAGTAAGACTTTTCCCCATTTGCTGTTGGACTCCATCAGCCTCACCAATTCTGTTTATAGCTTTAATAGACATAAATCACTTGTCCAGTTGATCAAGTTTTGGTCAGATGAGGGCTTTCATGAAAGGACCCAACATTGCAGAATAAGAATACATTTGAATGGAACTCAGTTGGAGTGAAAAAAACAAAACAAAACATTAATTACCTTAGTTTTGTGCAAACGTTTCAACAGCAATGGCTTAATTATTGTCAATTATGATAGTTGGTGATGCAGAACTTTTCTCGATTTTCTTATTTTCAAGCATCACTGCTGCTGAAGAAACTACCTGCAGCTGAAGTTCAAACATTTTTTTCTGTCCCTGCACCCATCAAAACATTAATGTGTGTTAATGGCAAAACATGCCTTCTGTGTTCTTGTCATAAATCCTTAGTCATCATCCCATCACAACCTAGAGCTAAAGAGACATCTCCCTAAATCAAACTTTAGGGAGTAGACTCTGGATTTACTGGAGAGATTATATCTAAGAGATGGTTTGGGAACAGTCTTGATTTGTGTTTTAAACCGGGGCCATATCTAAAAGTTTCAGGATACTGACCATTGAAGATTGGAGTTGCAGACTCCTGCACATGGTCAGTGGTCAAAGATATCCAGAAACCATATCTGTTTAGGGGAACTGCAATTAACTCAAGAAAATATCACAAATGTTTAACTTTTGTTCATATGTTATGCTTACAATGGCCTTTTAGGACTTTATTTTATGTCTCTTTGGTTTCTCAATACTAGTATAATGTTGAAAGCTCACATGTGATGGATATCAACCACTTGATTCATGATTTATGGAAGACCGATGTAGCTCAGTCATGGCCTTGTTTTTCATGACGGAACCAGTTTTTTGAACGTGTCTACTGTCTACCAGAGGGGAAATTGATCAAATTATTCCAATAAACAATGTATGCGAGCAGAAATGCTTTGAGGAGGCATTTGTCAGATTTAATGAGTCGACTGGCCCAAACACGCATATTCAGGCTGTCTTCAGAAAACAGCATAGTTTCAATTATATTTGAGATTCCAGCAATTTTATGAATATCTATCTCCATAATTTATCAAAAATACTTTACAACATTAAAAATAAACCAAAATTTACTGGGTTAAGAGCATAGAAAAGGTTTAACTACAATTGTGAAACTGGAGACTTGAAGGGCTAAAATGACAATGTGTGGGTACAAAATTATGAGTACAAAATTTCAGTGCCATAATTATGATTATTGTGCAATTTATGTACTAAAATCATGCCATATGTTCTGGTTCCACATTATAACCCAATTTTAGTGCTATAATTAAAATGATTGTGCACCCAGCAGAGGCTAATTACTTGTCTCAGAATACTATATCCCTTCCAAAGCCAGCTACTGATCTAATTAATGATAGGTCGACACTGGTGAGTGAGTAGCTAATGCTATCTGTGCTAATAGACAGCAGAGGAAGAAGCCAATCCGGTTGGTGACCAGCCTAGACATGCTAGTCACCAGCCTCTTTAAAGCAACAGTAGACTCCTTCTCATTTGCCAGCGCCAGCCGCTCAGTTACCAGTGACGACATATCATTAAGCAGCTGGATTCGGTATGGATAGAGCCTCCTATTTCAAGGAAGTAGTCACAGCTGGGAGCGCAGTATTCTTAATTGTGGCACTAAAACCATGTCATACAATATAGAGGTATGAATTATGTGCAGGGTCAAAGTACTGGAACTTTTCACCTTTTTTTTTTTTTTTTTTTTTTACGGAACTTTTGTTTCTCAGTTGTCTTGATTTGTTTGATTAAAGGCAAAGATGACTTTTGAAGTTGAGTTTTAGGGGCACTTTTTTTTGCCAACTTAAACCAATCAACATAACTAAATAACATTAACTAATCAGTTAACCCATAAATCAAAATTTAACCAGAACAAGCTATTCAGTTTGTAAAGAGAGCATTACTAAAAATAGCTTTTCTTCTTTTAGATCATGATTTGGTCTTTGTTGTTAAAATCCTAAGTATAGCATTTGCCTTAATCTCTCTCAATTTTAAATTAAACAATTTTAATAAATGTGGAGTCTGAGTGATAACTAAACCTATATGCAATGTAAGTTGTGACTAATGACACGCCACAAAACTTTTTTACAAACATAATCGGGCTTATACTGCCTGGTAATGATCTCCTGTTGTGCGAGGTGTGCAAGTGTAGGATTGTTTAAACTGTAGCCGCTAGAGGGATACATATACGCTTCACAAACTCTAAACATCATCGTATCACTGTGTACCGCGAAGGGAACTGCCGTCAGTGAGAGTTGGCTACCTGTGTGACTTCCCACTATGAAAACACGCGCATTCTCTCTCTCTCACACACGCAAAACGTGTATGAACAGCACACACACACACACACACACACACACATACGCATGCACACAGAAAGCCCCGGAACGTTTGAAACATGACTTGTTCTTTAACTGAGTTTTGAGAGTAGCTGGATGCGGACGTCGGGCTCCGACTCCTCCAAGTGAAGGCTATCTGCTTCAGGCAATCAGTGAGGACCGCGATGGTTAGTGTTGCAGCTCTCTGTCCCTCTGCCTCTCCTGCGCCTTAACTGATATATCATAGTGAATTTCAACTTTTGTACTGCCACACAGACTAAAAGGGAAGTTCTGTGTTGTTCTTTTTTTTTTAAAAATATTATTATTATTATTTCATTTTTGATCTCCAGTTAGCTCCCTTTTCTCTGTAATAAATATGAGAGGTCGGGTGGCTGTCACTTGGAATTTAATAGGCTGTGTGCCATTTCTTATGCTGTTTTACGAGTAGGATAAGGAAGCAACAAAAAGGTGTGACAAGAGGTTGGCGGACAACTGTGGATTTCTACGAGTTACTCCTACCTTCCAAAGGGATTGAGGGGGGCATCGGCCAGACCCCCCTCTTGATTGATTAGTTATTAGTCATCCCCTTGGCTAAATGGGACCCACTGAAAAGAACTCGTGGAACACATACATGAATGAAATATTCCTGTGTCCCCTGAATGTCTCCAGAGTAGTTTTGCTTAAGAGAGGGGGTCGTGGCTTAGCAATATAAAGAGGGAAAAACAGCATAGCTTTATGGGTTTATTTAGACAGTTTATACGGTTTGACATTCTGCCGCTGTAAAAAGAGAGAAAGGAAAAACTCGGGAGGATCCTAAACAGAAGAACATTTTGGACATTTATATTTTTTCAGTTTTTTTTACTTGTTTATTTTATTTTTCTTTTACCTCTTATTTTGAATTTTCTTCTTCTTTTTCTTCCTCTTCTTCTTTTCTTTTTTTTTTTATTTTTTTATTTATTTTTTTTTAGCTTTTGTCCGAAAAATGAAACTTTGGACATCACCCTGGGTGTCTTGCCTGGTGATTCTCATCCTGTGTTTTGGATCAGAGTGCGGGACAGTCCGGAGAAAAGGGAGATCCAAGAGAGAGCTGGTGCGCATTAGGGAGGCGAGAGCCACCATCCCAGGGGCTTGTGCCACACGTCTGCCCCGGGGCAAGCGCTCTTTACCCGGGCTGGAGCGGCGGGTGCTACGCCAGCGCCGGCGCTCCTCTCACGCGGAGGAAGACTCTCCAGAACGGGGGAAGGCTGTTTATTTTACCGGTCGGGGAGATCAACTGCGCCTGAAGCCCGGCGTGGAGATACCAAGAGGGAACTTTACTCTGGAGATGTGGATCAAGCCGGAGGGAGGTCAGCGATCGCCCACAGTGATAGCAGGTAGAATTTCTATCTTTTTATTATCATTCCAACTCAATTGTGAGAGTTGGAAGTGGATTAATGTATCATGGTTTTGTGCTGTTTTCCAAAAGAAGCAACGCATAGAGTTTAAAATGAGTTAATTTATCAGACTAGACAATGATGTAATGCTCTGAAAAGTGCAGCGGATATTTTAGGCAACGCACCGGAGACTTTTAAAAAAATATTTTTTATTATTGTATTAAAGTTTGCCACCTTATAGGGAGAGCATTAGTTTGACAGAATTTTCCTTTAAGCACAAATTTATTTTTGGTCTATTATTAATCTGTATATCCATGATTTATCCTATAAGAAATCTTAAAGCCTATAGAGGAAATATGGACATCAGTTATAGGCTACTGCATCTTTGACCGGCAGCTGATGTCACTGTGCGTAAAATGTAATTTCTCTGAGCCGGCTTGGCTATTTTAAAGCTATGATGTAATGGTCAAAACTTTGTGCGCGAGCACGTCACGTTCGGCACAAAACGGGAGAGATCCGTCGGAGGGATATGTGTAGGCGCTCAAAGCTCGCAGCTCACGCTGCAAGCCCGAGTGTCCCCCCTCTCGGCACTCCACCTTCCACCCCCATCACCAAATCGACACCTCTGGATTGGCTACCGGAGTTACGAGATGGGAGACTGCAAGATGTAGGGTTTCCCCTCATGTGCAGACGTGTAGGTGCGCTTTTATTCCGGAGGCTTTACAAGCGCGCCTTGTGTAACGCCGACAACTGTGCGAAACAATCGGTTCTAATTTAAGACTCAGTCAGTCGGAGGTGATGCATTAATATTCAGCGATAAAGGCAGATGTAGGTGCACTGTCACTTCGGCAGACGGATCCCTGCCGCCAGGGGAAAAGCTTTGCTGTCTGTGCACACTGCTGACTGCAGCCATGCGTAAAGGAGCCCCACAAAAGCATTAATACTACATCATTTGCTTTTCACCAATAGCGCGATTTGTGCATTACCATATCTCTTTTCACTGACACAAATATATCTTTTTTTTCCCATTCCTTACCGATAGGGAGCGTTGCAAACACAAGTCATTGCTTGCTGTACAGATGTCTGGCGGTTAACTGAGGTGAACTGAATTGAACTCAGTTCTCCTTGCCCTCTTGTAAGCCAGTCTGCATTGAGACGTTCTAAACAATAAAAGAAATTTTACATGCCTCTCCAAACCCCCCTCCCTCCCGCGGACCTGTCTGTCAGACCCCCAGATCTCAAAACATCCCTCTTCTGTGATCACATAAATACTCAGTGGTGTATTACCGAACACTTAAGCATAATGTTAGCCACTCTTAGACGACAAAAGCCACCTCTTGTGAGTCTCAAACGAAGCTGAGGGTGTTGAGGGAAGGTCTGCTGAGACCCAAGTGACACTTTGATTTTCCTCAGTATAATATCAGGAACATATATTGAGTTTATAGAATCTGATGCAGGAGAAACACAAGATCCAACTTCCAACTGGTTGTCCAAAAACATTCCTGACACAATTCTCAGCTCAAATTGAGCATCTTTGCAAATAAGGTATGAAATCACTTTATTTTCTGCAGGTGTTGTTGTTGTTGTTGTGCCCAGTCCCCTCATCTTGTTCTGGCTCCTCCTGACTAGAGATTAGTGTTTATGCATAATTTTATGTGTGCATTTTTAAGACAGAGGTCCATCAGTGCACCAGAAAGATGACTCAAAAGGCAACAAATACAATAATCAAACAAATTCAGCAGGGCCTAAACTTTTAAATCTAATTCAGCCCACAAAAATCTGACTGCCTCTAAAAATACTCTATCCCCTTGTTTTGATCCCAGCACGGTATTGTTTGCGGCTGCTGCTTTTTTTTTTTTTTTTTTCAACTGTTATTGACCACTGCAATATCTGTTTACTCCTTTTTTTCCCTTCTCCAGAATGCATTTTGTTACATCAATGCTTATGGTAATGTTTTCGCTGACCTTTGGAAAGCTTGTTTTCAATTTACGGATGCATGCTGACTTAACTGGTTTCTTAAGTGCTCAACAACCCTCATCAGTAATTTTTCCAGTTAAGTTTTTAAGTTACATTTAAGTAGCTGGTTTAGTAATCTGATATGATACAGGTGACAGTAATGTTTACCAGCTCTACATGCAGTATTTGCTGTTACTGTTAAAAGTGAGCACATGTTCTTAATTTTTAATAATAATGACATACAATACATTTAAACACAGTGGTTTTCAAACATACTCATACCTCTTGAAACTTTCTGCCACAAGCTTCAATGTATTTTTTGTATGTAAACAAACAACATGAATTAGTGGATTAAAGGTCAAGTGAAAAGAACAAGATGCATAGCTATCAATAGTTTTATTCAAAGATAGATCAGTGTGAAAAGTATGGCATACATTTGTACTCAGCCCTTTGGACAATACTTTATAGAATGACTGTTACCAGCTGAAAGTTTTTAAGGATATTTCTCATCAACTTTGCACAAAGTTGACCCAGTTTTAAGTTTTGTATGGCCTTTATCAGAATTTGTTCATCCACCCACCTTGTAATCTACTCTAACCTGCTTCCCTGGCCTTCCCACAGCATGATGCTGCCAACCTCATCATGGCAGTGAAAATAGGAGTTTCATGTAAGAGACAAAGCAAAGGTGTGGCCTGTGGAAAACTGCAAACAGTATTCCTGATAGCTTTTTTCATTAAAGGCTATCTCATTGCTTCTGTTCTTCTTGCTGCCAAACTTGTGGAGTGCATCGTTTATAACTATCTCTAAACATATTCTTCCTTGCTAGTTGTGGATCTCTGCAGCTCCTCCAAAGTTACCATGGTTCTCTTGTTTGCGTCTCTAATTAATGCTCTTCATCCTCTGGAAGATGGCCTTGCCTAGGAATTTATTGTGCCATATTTATTCAATTTTTGCACAGTAGAATAGTGTTACGAGAGTAGTGAATAGTGCTGCATTATATATTCAAAACCTGTCACATTGCTATAAAACCTTATAAGTTCCTCCACTAATTCATCTTTCTCTGCGTTTGTTGATTTCTGAATGTTGCTTAAAACCTAACTGTTATGAGGACATCAGTGTCTTCATGGATCCATTGACTAACATGCAAGCACATTGAGGGTGACAGGGTGCTATTTTAAGACATCACAACATTATAAGCAATCTGGCTAGTTGGTCTAATTATGTTAGTTAAAGGAAAGTTTGTGTATAAAAAGTTTGAATGCCCAGATCTGACATGTGTCTTTCTCTTTAAGGAATATGGTTTCATATTACATTATCTGATGATGATGCAGAGTGACAGGGGTTTTCTAAGATGCTCCCAGCCCAGTAGGATTATATTGATTATGGTGATGATTTCCCATGCAGTACTGTCTGAGGGCTTGAAAGTCACATGCATCCAGCGTGGCCTGGTACACAGAGTACTTGAAACTTTTATTTCTGTTGACTTTGATGACTATGGATTTGAGCAAATGAAAAATTCCCAGAACATTACATTTGAAACCAATACCTTTTTTGTAAACAGAAATGGTACACAAACGTATGTTCATTTATGCTATAGTGTGTGCTTACTTTTGACTCTTTGTGCATGAATTATTGCATCAATGTGGCACAGCAAGGAGGTGAACAGCCTGTGGCTGTGCTGAGGTGTTAAAGAAACCCAGGCTGCTTCAATGATGGCCCTCAGGTTGTCATCAATACTGAATGTGGAAACTTCACACTAGACTTTAAGCAATTTTGACTACAGTGGTCTTCTATTTTCCTCCAGATTCTGGCAACTTTATTTCCAAATGAAATGTAACATTTAATTCAATCTGAAAAGAGGACTTTGGACAACTGGCCAACAGTCCAGATGTTTTTTCTTAACCCAGGTGACACATCTTTGGGACTGACCTTTGTTAAGTAGTGTCCTTACACAGGGATTGCTACACTTGTAGCCCTTGTCCTGAATATGCCAGTAGGTGGTTGGTAGCTTCTGTTGAAGTACTAACTACAGCAGTAATCTACTCTATGTAAATCTACCCCAGATGCTGGGATGAACTTTGCTTGCCATAAATTTAAGGCTGCAGTTATTCTTGTTCACCTTCTTCTGTTATGCCTTTTCCTTCCACCTAATTTTCCATTAATATGCTTGGGTGGAACACAATGTTAACAGCCAACTTTGTTAGCAGTGCCCTTTTTGGCTTACTCTCCTTGTGGAAGGTTTCAGTGACTGTTAATTTGTACTTTTTGTAATTTCCCATGTATTTGCATAAGGAACAAAAGTTACCTCAAGGACACTATACACACACAAATTCGCACAAAACACAGAATGACCCACCATTGGGACACCAAGTTCTGCATCCAAGTGTTATGCAAACTCTGTTGTTTCCTATTAGCCTTTGCATCCGGGTCATGCTGGGCTATCCAGCATCAAAGAAGAGGAAAAAGAAAGAATCACAAAAGAAATGGTGGCAATCTTCCATGCCCTGTTGGAAGCAATTATATGCAGACGTTAGCAGATAATTGCTGTGATAAGAGATATATCTTGGTGCTTCCACCAGTGCGAAGGTATAAACAAAAACATTGAAATGTTACCCTAGCTTGTTTTTTTGACCTCCTCTGTTCTCAGAAAATGTCAAGGTGATCTTATGTGAATTCAATGGTGATACAAGGAGGGACATAAATAAGCCTAAGATTATGATTAATAAACTGTTGTAGAATTGTCAAAACATTTGTGGACATAGTTTTGCCTCAGCTTAACTTTTTTGGAGTATTGCATCCATACAGGGTTGTGCTAGGTGCTGACAGTAGGAATTTCAGTGTGCATGTTATTTTATCTAAGATTTAGTCACTTTTCTTTAGACACAATTGAAATAAGCTAATGACATTTTCCTAATTCTTACTTTTGACCTTGTTTTTGACCAATATTTTCTACTATTTTCTCCTCAAATTACTCTGATCACTTTAGTATAAAGATGAAAAAGACTCTTGCTGACCTCAGAGCCAGAACATTTGAAAAGTAAACAAGTCTTAATTATTTCCTTCCTCTGCTTTTTATCAAGTCTATGTGACATTTTTCATTGTGAGTGCATGTCTGCTTTTTGACTCCGTCATCTTTACGTAGTGTGTTGGTATGGGAAGACAAAAAAAAAAAAACAAACGAAGGGAAATTACTGCCTGGGCGCATGCATCCATATGTGTGTCAATTGTGGGACACAAATATGCTTTAACTTATCTGCTCACGTACATATTTGTCAGTTCTTGATTATTCATATTTATATATATATATATATATATATATATATATGTGTGTGTGTGTGTGTGTGTGTGCGTGATAGATTGTGTGAGTCCTGGTGCCCACAGTGTTAGGTCTGGAGAAGTGCAGTGCACTGGATTAATTGGGCATGGCAGAATTATGACAGCTGTTTACACAAGAAACCCTATGAGGACTTTAGCACACCTTTTAGCTCTGAGTACACAATGTGACAGATGGAAGGTTTTTCCTTCCAGCATTTTGGAAGCCTGAACACATCCACCCGAGGTTTGACCTTGATGTTGAACTCATCCCAATGTTTTGAGGATTTGTGTACTAAATTCCAAGTTAATGAATGTATACTGTTGTGTGTATTTAATTAGAAACAGGTCAAAGTAGCTAGATGTCTCTGCACCATTGGCCAGTCTGTTTATACCATTAGTCTCAAACTGTGGTCCAAGTACCAGTTTTGTGACATTCTGGAGAAATTTTGGTATTGCGTATCTGCACAGCAAATTCCCAGGACTCCCACTTATTACTATAGTCTGTTTTGGGGAGCATTCTATTTTCTCATTCAAATACATTAAAGATGGATTAATGTAGACCGAATCAAAACTTTTATATCAGTGTTTTTTAACAGCAATTCGCTATATAGCTACATTAAATTAACTTCTCCCCTGAAATGATGACAAATACCATAAGAATCTTGTAGCGCCAGATATTAACCATTCAACGACATATCAAGGGGAACCAGATGCTCTTAACTGTGTGTCCTAGTACAACTTCTACACTGTATTTAAAAACTATATCCAAATATAAATAAATACATACTTAACAAATATATTGACTGCTTTCAGTTATTTCTACACAATGGTTTTATTCATTGACAAAATAAGCCTAAATCTTTAGTTTAGTTTAAAAATGGGTACAGTTTAAAATCCAGCATATATTGATAAAATCAACTTTCTGTCAGAAAATTTACTTTTTTTAGAACTTGTTTCTCAGAAACATTTTGAAAAATGAATAATGATTTTTGTGCACCTTTACAGTCCTACTGCAACATTCCTAGTTCTATTGGATTTTGGAAATGGGGATTGTGAGAAACCACTAACTTCTACAGTGCAGATTTTGACTTCTTGGACCACTCATTTCTATTGCATAACATAACATTTTTGTGACATAACATAGCAAGTGCTGAGAGGGTGCTTATTTAATGAAGCTTAACAACCACTAACTTAAAAATATAATTTTAATAAATAAGAAATTAAGTCATCCAGGTGGGCATGTGCTCAAGCAAAGATGTAAACATTGTTGTGGTCACCAGCTTTACTCTATATAAAGGTATGATAGGCAAGTATGAAAGGTATTTACAGAAATCTCAAGTGCTGATCTCAATGTTAACTGTTAAGAACACTTCATAGCTCTTGGAACTGGGTGTGTGGGTCAAAGATTGAGTGTCTCTTTGTGGGTAGGAATAATTGCTTGAAAGCCCATGAAGTGCCTCAAGAGCAGAGTCCAGCTCTATCACCTGTGAACACACCATTTCCACTCTCTGAAAAGAACCTTTTAAAGGCATTTCAGCAGGCCCTAAGCTAACAAACAAACAGTAAGCATTCAGAGATCCCCTAAGAAGTAAAAACACATTACCATCCCGAAGCTGACAGGCAGGGTCCAAGTGAAACAGGAAAAAAAGTGTTTCGGTGCCTCTGCAAAAACAAGGCTTTAGCAGAAAACTAGCTGTTTCTGGCAACCCCCACTGGCATGAGACGTTGCATGTACAACTTTCAATGTACTCAATGTTAACATAAACATAAATATATACAAGAGACATTTCCATTGGGTCTCCCGTAGTTAAACACACACTTCCACCTAATTTCCAGGATAGCATAGTTTTAGATATCAAAAGGACCAATCATGGCAAAACCCTTCTTTTGAATGTTACCAAAATGTTTGTATTTTCTCTAGAAAAATATCTTGAAATCAATTGAACAATTATTTGTTTTACAGAAAAATCAATCACCTCTATTTTAGATTTACACATAACCACAGAAATAAGACAAATATATGTTAATTTACCTTTGTTTTCTTCTCTTTCCAGGCCTGTACGACAAATGTTTCTACGCCTCCAGTGACAGAGGTTGGCTGCTTGGGATCCAGGCTGTTAGTGAACATGGAAACCGCGATCCTCAGTTCTTCTTTTCGCTCAAAACTGACCGTGCTCACAAAGTGACCTCCATCCACGCTAATGTTCGTTATGTACCTAAACAATGGGCATATGTGGCAATCACATATGATGGTGTGTACATGAGGCTGTTCGTCAATGGGGCCCAAGTTGGTGTTAGCCGAGAGCAGTCAGGTGATGTCTTCAGTCATATGACCAAAAAGTGCAAAGTGCTAATGATTGGGGGGAATGCACTGAATCACAATTACAGAGGGGCAGTTGAAAAGGTGGGCTTGTGGAGGCAGGCCCGTGGACAGAGGGATATTATCAGGGATATGCAGGGTCACGAACACCCCAGAGATCTACCTCACTTAGTCATACGCGAAAACTTTGAACACCCAGGCCGCAAGTGGTTGACAGTTAAAGACGGCAGTTTTCCTCAGCCAGAGAAGCGAGGCCCTGGACACAAAGAATATCTAGGTACCGATGGCGTGGGAAATACTGAGGGATTATTGGACACAACTCTAGAACCTCCAGCTTGTGGCCAAACTGTGTGTGACAATGTTGACGTCATTAAAAACTACAACCAGCTTTGGACTTTCCGTCAGCGAAAGGTAGTCCAGTATCGCGTTGTAAATATTTGGGATGATGAAATGAAGAGACCAACTGTATCAGACAACCAAATTATCTTGCAACACCAGAAGTTGAATGATGCCTTCAATCCCTACAATATATCCTGGAATCTTAGCATTCATAATGTGACTAGCTCCTCCCTACGTGATCGCTTGATTCTTGCCAACTGTGATATTGGCAAAATTGGCAATGATGAATGTGACCCTGAATGTAACCATCCACTGACAGGGTTTGATGCAGGTGACTGTCTGTTTGGGCATCCAAGCAACTGTCCTAATCACAAACTGGGAAATGGAGTATGTGACGCTGAATGTAACTGCGACACTTACTTTTATGATAACGGCGATTGTTGCAATCCCAATGTGACGGATGTGACCAAGACCTGCATCGACAGCTCCTCTCCACACAAGTAAGGTTCTTGTTTTTAAAGTTTTTATACTGTTACCATATTTGTCCTTTTTTATTGGTTGTTTCATAAACACATGATTTTAATCCACTGAAAAGTTTCAACTAATCACAACATTGTAATTCATTTGATGAATATTTTTACTGACGTTACACAAAGTACACACGGAGGCCTCTTATGACTTTCCTAAATCAAACAGCAATTCTTTTCATACATGGATCCCTTAGGAAAGCTTTTTTTGGTCTGGCCTCACTGTTTCCTTACTATTTGGGCTGATGCTTAGAGTAACCCAACTCCCAGCCTGTGTGGCCAGGAAAATCCTCTGGGGTAGCCAGTCTAATCTAGCCTTGGCCTTGTTCAATCAGTGTTCCACACTCAAACAGGACAAAACAAATGCAAGATGATGACTTTCCTGGTAGCAAATGTGGAGGCCAGACTGTTCATTTCTGTCCAATTTTCAACACTTCCCTTCTTTTTTTTATACCCAGTGGTCTTAATTAAGCTGGCTTAGTTGAAGATTGGAGATGACTTGGGGGAATGATAACTTAAACAGAGTATAGGTCCATTAGAGGTCAAAAATAAAGGGTAGCATGTCTGTTTCTTGTAACAAACAGGATGATTTCTTAGACACATTCCCACACGTCAAGGAAGGGGAGTTATAGTTCCCTGAATCCTGGTAACAATGCATTTTCAGCGGAAAACACAGATGCCAGTATTTCTTGTGTGTGATTGAACAAATATTACATATTTTCCAGGTTATTAGGGTTGCATCCACAAAGAGAAAAATATTGTTCTTTACACAACATCAAGGCAATTTCTTGTTTTTGTGGTAAATTTATTGTGGTTACTAGAT
The DNA here is from genome assembly GCF_019740435.1 of Gambusia affinis. Lineage (NCBI taxonomy): Eukaryota > Metazoa > Chordata > Actinopteri > Cyprinodontiformes > Poeciliidae > Gambusia > Gambusia affinis. Next base: position 11,864,788 of record NC_057884.1, on the reverse strand, counting down.
GATGAGTAAATCCTTAGCGGGAATTGTCTTTAGAATTTGCTGCAATAATTTTTAGCCAGACCTCCAATAGCATGATTGTTTGATTCTTAGTACACTGAAAGTCAGCACACCAAAGTAAGAAATTTTTGCGGACAGCATAGCAGACTGTCAGGGGTATTTCAGAAAAAGGAAAAAAAGTTACCAATATTTTAGCCTGTCAACGGAGGACATGTGAAAGACAAAACAAAGTATCTAGCATATTATGTTTGTTCCTCTATTTTTTCCTACGTGATAATAAGAATCATTAAGATAAGTCTATTTTATCTACAGTTGAGACAGAAATGCATTCTGTTTTACAACTTACCATTTAAGTTAAAATGACTACAACTAACCTAACATTTATATCTAATCACAAAAAAAAAACCTCTTCACCAACTTAGTCATCAGCAGAAGCTAATTAAATAGACGTTAACTATTTAGTTAAGATGAACATGCTTCCAATTTTCATATTTCAATCCCCCTTTAGGAATTGAACTTATTGCTTTGTAAAAAGACAGATGCCGGCAAGAAAGAAGCAGAGAAAAATGTCACAAGATTCTTCATCTCAAGAAATAGATATAATCTTCCCAAGTGGTTGCTTATTTTGCTTTGATTATGGAATGTCTGGAGAGACTTGCACTACAAACAGTTTGACATTCCTCTTTAATTATGGAATTCTTGTTGAACAATGTACTGCACATGCAGAAGAACAATGGCTGAGAGGTCTAACTTTTTTTTTTTTTTTTACCATTTTCATGTGATACTCCTCATGTGCAATCTGTGTTTGACAAAACACCAAATTGTGGACACATCCCATAAACAGTAACAAAGATTTTTCTTGGTCTTAAATAGGGTTATTGAGGTTTGAATTATATTCATGTGAGATTTAAGTTGAAGCTACACAGTCCGTTGTGATCATCAAGACCCAACTTTTGATCACCATAAACCATCATCTAGCAAGGGGGAACAGAATGCATTCTGTCAATAGAGTGTTCCTATGAGATAAACAGTACACACACTTTCCATTATCCACATCTGGTGAATGAAAACATTTTAAATTGTTTTTACAAATGTTGACATCCCATGACTTGTGTTTTCTCTGTTCTTTGGTGTTAAGAGCAATCCAAACAGTTTTAGAGTCTACTTAAATGCGAGATCGATTCAATATAATTGTTTTTGTCAACTTTACCAGGATCTAGACTACAACAAATCAGGTCATCACTGCAATTCATCAAAGTGAAATTTGAAACTTCAGCATAACACCGGAGTGAAGATTAAACAGTATTAATATGACCACAATCATATGCATCAATATCTGTAATTTGTTCATTATTTGACCAGAGAAGCCAAAAACACATACACCTTTCTTTGACCTTTGTGCAACTTAAAATGAAAATACTTCTAAACAATTCACAAATGACAGCAAGACAAATTGATCAGGAAAAATAATGGATCTATTAGAGGCTTATTAGGGTTTGAGTAAAGAAAAGTCTGGCTTGGAACTGTGTTTTTCCATCTGACTCTATTACTCTATGCCCCTCATTGGTCGATACCTTTCACTGTGACAGATTAACGTTTGGGCCATCCTTACATCTTTCTTTCAATTCTTCTCTTTGCTGCATCCTGGTGAAAAGATAATCTCTAGGGCTCATTGTTTGTTTTCTTTTTTTTTCTTTTCTTTTGCTTCTTTTTACTGTCGGTCAGCTAAACCTTAACCCTGTTTCCCATAAAACATAATGAAGTACTTTGCATTAAACAGCAGGACTTGACTCTTCTCTGTTTAACATTAAAAGCACCTGTAGTAAAAGTTTCATCTGTGGTCTCATGTGGGTTGATCCAAGTCTGAATTGGCATTTGTACATAATTAAGGGACTTAAGGGAATGTTGGAATGCAAAGGAGTTACAACAGGCCTATGAGATAAACAGCATATGGCAACATGTCAGGACAATATGTTGCCATTTATGTTTGGTGGTCCCTAAAAATATGACAAATTAGGGAATTTAGCTAAAAATGCAGTGGTATAGCCATCGTGGTTCAGAGCTCAGAGAGATCAATGATGAAGAGGTTCTCACGTTTCTACCTAATTGTGAGAGTTCACTAGAGTAATCTGTTAATTTTGACTCTAAGAATTAGAAAATATGAAAATTTTTTATCGTTTCTTGCGTGTTTCTCTAAATTGGGCTTTTGAAGAATCCAACAACAGCGGACATGTTGTCCTTGCAAAGCGAAGAGTTCCCAGAGGACTGTGCTGGAAGGTTAAATAGGAAAGTGCAAGCATAGTAATAAAGCCAGAGATGAATGATGGGTTTAAGGGCTGTGTTGTTGACCAATGTGATGACAGGGGAGCCAAGGGCCCCTCCAATTTCAGAAGTGTTCTTGGCTGTTACACTGTCATTGCAATGCCAGCTCACCTCAGCTTCCCTGCTGCCCTAAACATATGTATGCAAGGCAAATTTATAGGCTCATTTGAATTTTATGTAGAGTCAAATGAAGGAAGTTATAGCCCAACATTTAATATGTTTTAGGTATAAAAGCTTTAAGATGATAGCATGGCCTACTCTATCTTGAATTACCCTGAAGTGAAGCCTTTTTGTAGAGGCTTGATTTTCTTCACATGTTATCTTTTATCCAATGACAGAAGATAACTATCTTCTCTTTCCATTTAGAATTTAGTATGTTTGTATCCAGTTCAAAAGTGTTCTCCAGGAAAATTGCTTAAAGTTGTATAAAGGGGCTTCAGTGAGAGGGCGAAGCAGATAAGGGATTGTTGGTCTGGGTAAGAAGGTTGATACAGAGACTGGATTTTCAAAATATCTGTACTGTTGTGATTGTGTGAAGATGAACAATAAAATATTTATCTGCTTAAATAGCGGTGTAACGTAAATTTTCCAAATACACTATTCAAAAATGTGGAACAGATTTGTATTCCTTTTGGACAAGGGAATTGTCCCGCTGCCCTCCCCTTACCTCTACCAACCAAACAACTTAACCTTAGAACTGTGTTTCCTTCAATAGCTTCTTGCATGTAGCAGGCACATGGGTGTTAATGAAACAGAAAATATTAGATCCTTGTTGACCTCAAAGTAGAAATGCTCCTTTCATTCATTGCTGCCTCAATCATCTCAGCATCAAACCTTCTGACCCCATTCCCCCGACATGCATGTCCAAAAACTCTGGACAAATATTTTTGAGGAAATAACGAAATTCCTCAAATTATTGGGAATAGAGACCTCATATTATCTGCTTTCTCCCCAGTCTCTCCCACCCTCTCCTCTTAGACCACACCCCATTGAGGCTACTGTTGCTTTTGCACAGATCTATGGCCATGTACTATATATTGTACCTTCCATCCAAACTTTATGCAACAGGGCATGCTCACCTTTTCATGACACATGTCATTATAACATTATTCTTTTATGAGGCACATTCAAACTTTTTTAAAACCCTTTTTTTGTGGAAAAAAAAAATCTTCACAGTGCTGTTCTGACTCACCACTTAATATGCTAGTTTACCATAAGAATACGAATTAACCATAAGAATACAAATTAGATAGCTAACTTTAAAAAAAAAATGTATACACATAAGCTTGGTTCTGAAATGATAACTATTTTTTTACTAAACAAAATAATGACTGAAGAACTCACAAACATTTACAATACAATCTTTTTTTTCTGTCCAATTAACCCTAGAAATAAATCCCAAAGTTTATTTGCTAGCTAAAAAGATGAGGATCTTTATGACTTTGACATTAGATCTAGTTAGACATCTAGTATTTTAACCCTAGTTTCCACCATTAAATTAGCATCCTAACACATTATTCAAAGTGCTTGTAACCAGTGAAGCAAGTTTTTACAGTCTCACACCCCAAACTGATTCAAGATGTCATTGGAATAGGATTAGAGGCTGGTCTGGCTAAATCTAATAGTACAGCTAGGCTTTTTGAAAGGATTTGGTGCAAGCAGTTAAATGTATGCGAAAGGTCAAATCTGAGGTGTTTGTGTTCACATACAAGGCAAATTTGCACTGTGTTGGGCGATAGCGTCAGATAGTCTCAATGTTCTAACGGAATGAAAATGGTAATTGTTTTTATTGCAATGAGGAAATCATCAAACACAGTGGGACAGATTGAATACCAGATGGAATTAATTCTTCTCATCTCCTTTTTTCCTCCTAGTTCTTGCTGTTTTAAAAACCACCATGTGAGATTTTACGATTGGTAAATGTGTTTACTGAAAAAAAAAAGCGAGCAGTCCCAAATGCAACATTGTCATTAAAATTAAATTGTCCTCCCAGGTCTTGTGTTCCCATCAATGAAGTAAATTATTACCAGTGATTACTATATAGTCATTTATTGAAGGACTGATTATCGAAATAAACACTTCACTCGAAGGCCAGATTGCAATGAGAAGTAATACGTATTTATCCAAATAAGTCACAGATCCTAAGTTTTAATGTCTATATTATCCAGATAATTTGTTTGGATGTATGTGTCTTCAACTTTATTAATCCTTTTCTTAGTACACATTAAAATGTTTATGAAAAGTCTGAAAATATATTAGTGCCTTTTTTGCAGGGGTTTCTATAACAGTCCTAATTAGGTTACAATTAATGTCATACAAACAATGGAAAAGAAAAATGATCCTTCTTTTGAAGTGCTCAACCAGTTAGCATTCCAATTAAAAGATGTCAAATCTGTTCCTCTGGCCTTTATGCATCACCGAGTCATTATTGATAAGTCAAAATCAGACTTGAATTTTGCAAAGATTTACAACTCGCAAACTTGTAGCAGTTCCTAACTCATAGACGTATCTTATTTCAGCCACTGAGAGTAGGGGTAAATATAAAGAGTACATTCCAGGATCAGCTGGCTCACACAAAGGTATAAATCTTTGAAAACAAATCCTTTTATTCTGTATTTACATGAGCCCACTTAAGAAGGCGTGATTTGGAGTTTCACAAAATCAACACTCACTATAACATATTTATGTTGCGCAACACTAAACATATTACAATACGAATTCAAATCTATCTTATGACATCAAAGTACAAATTTAGCTCACAATAAAAACAAAGCAAGAAAGGAATAAAGCATGTTTTCAATCAGTGCTAAACTGGGATAAATTCTATTGTCTGCAAACTTTGTTTTACATGTTATTAGTACTATATTCCTTGTCTTAAGTAAATGTTGATTGTTAATTAGCATATACATTTGTTTCAGTGTAGAATGCAGTATGTTTCAGTGCCAGACTGTTTTATTAGACAGAGCAGGTAGGACGACAGAATCAGCATTGATGAATCGCCTCTTCTGCTTTTTTATTTGAAGAAACTGGAGTTTCTCTGCAATGCACAAAATCTTATGAGGTCAGGCAAAATATGAGCACAAAAGGAAAAGGCAGGCAAGTGGGCCAAATAAACTAGGTCAAAACATTAGAAGAAAATCTATTTTGTGACAATTAGGCCAATTTATGGTGTTTTGTTTTTGGTCATCTATCTTTATCTACTGAATGTATGTCTCCAAAGCTTTCACAGAACCAAATAAAAAGAATTAACAATCGGTTGCACTCCAGCATGTGCAACCGATTTCCAAGCTCTTCCAAGAAGACAGATCTTGTTGACTCTGTTTGCCAGGACCACCAGACAGACTCAGAGAAAATGTGTCAATGAATAACAGTTTCACTGCTGTGAAGATCTCATTTTGTTGAGTGATTGCAATCATTACTGTTGCCCTTACTATTCTCAGGGCTTCATACAAAACATTAAGTCATGAACAGGAAAACATCAGACTACCTGAACAACAATTGAAGTCTCAGGGTGACTTGTATGAGTCAGGCTGATCTGGGGTCCTTTCAGAATGCAAATGTCAAGACTATGTTGAGATGCAATGTTGAGATAGATGTAAGGAGGCAAATGAAAGCTTACTGCAGGGAAATAAAATATGTTACAATGTCACAAGGGACCATACTTTTTTTTTTTTTTTTTGTTGGAAAGCGGTGGTTTGTAGTAAAAATGCCATATTCTCTCTATTGATGCCAAACAGATCAATCTGCTATTTACTCTTTTATTATTTTTTTGGAATTACATATTGTAGTTTACAATTGAACTTTGAAGAAGCAAGAAGGATGGCAATTCAGTAATTTATTCATTTAAAAAACAGGCGCCTGAGTAGTTCATGGGAGAGACATACACAGTCACAACAAACTGGCACTTTCTCTTAATGGTGGTCAACAGGTTGGTCACACACTGCTATTGAATGGCTTACCATTCTTCAAACAGCATTTGTTATTAGTCAGACAGTTTGCTGCAAGTGTAAAATGGGGTTAAGGTCTGGGGGGTTTGCAGATCCTGCCATCCTGTTTACTCGGAAATCCTGGAATTAGTTGTTCATAAACCCTCATCGACATTTTGGAGTCTGTAAGAGTGCAGATGTGGAACTCCAATTAGTTGGCTCACCAATTGGTAAATAAAAAAAAAAAAATCTTTGTTAAGCTATACTATAAACAACAGAGAACTAAAAACCTTTAACAAAAGTATGAAAATATCCAAATCTGAACAGATACTTACTTTTATGTCACGCAATATAGCTAAGTAGCTTCTTATTATTCTTTTTCATAAATGCCACTTCAGAAATGTCACACTACATTATTAACATTCAGTCGTGGTCACACAACAAACAAATTATCCTTAGACCATGACATCAAATTAAGAAAACTAAGACAAATTAAAGAACAGTTTGTATAATTCCTAAACTACTAGGATTAGAATAAATAATTCAGCTTTAAGAGCGATCATCCTAACTGAACTTGATACAATCAGATGAATTTTCTCAGATAAGGTTGAAGGAATGGAACTGTTTGTGCAGTTGAATTTATCATAACAATTGAACATATTCTTTGTTGTGATCTTGAGCTAAATAAATGAAATCAAAACTATTTACAGAAAAACACAAATTATGTTATAGAAGGGAAAAGATACTTTTTGTTAAAAGTCAAACATTTTTAGGTTATTTGTTAGTCATGAAAGGCTCACTTTGAAACTTGTTTATTTCTGAAAGATGACATATATGATTTATTTTTCGCTATTTTTGCTGCTTTAGGAAAATCCATGAAAAATGTTCATTCCCTGGAAAAATGATCTTAGAATTATTACTTTATTGTCAACTCATTTCTTTTTCTGCCACTCCCTTTTGACTGTATTTTCTAGAGCCTTTTTGGATATGAAAGAAGTGAAAGAGATTCTACGTTTGGATGGGTCGACTCACCTGAATGTCTTCTTTGCCAATTCGTCTGATGAGGACCTGGCAGGAGTTGCCACTTGGCCCTGGGATAAAGAAGCCCTTACACATCTGGGTAAAAAATAAACAAAACCACAGACACACATTCATACACGTATGAACACTCACATGCACCACATCACAGTAAATGCATGCACATGTCCCATGGACTTCCCAGATTGTTGATTTTAACACAGTAACACAGTTCAAGCCATAAATAGTATCTAACATGTTAGAATAATATTGTAGCTAGGGGAGCTTATTAATAATTCACTGTCTGAATTAAGACAGACTCTTGTTTTATGCAAACATTATTAGCCTTTTCCCTATTTTTCTTTTTTTTTTTTTCATAGGTGGGATTGTGCTGAATCCCTCTTTTTATGGAACATTTGGTCACACTGACACAATGGTCCATGAGATTGGACATAGCCTTGGATTATACCATGTATTTCGAGGTGTATCAGAGATCGACTCCTGCAATGATGCTTGTTTGGAAACTGAACCCTCAATGGAGACTGGAGACTTGTGTGCTGACACCAATCCCACCCCAAAGTGTAAAGAGTGCAATGATCCTGAACCAGGCAATGAGACCTGCGGCCATCAGCACTTCACGCATACCCCTTTCAACAACTACATGAGCTATACAGGTGAGCTTGGATCCACTCATGGATTCTGCTTTTAACATGTTTCAAATTTACAGCTAAACTGAAAAAGATTTCCATAGTAGAATTTGATGATATGTGTGGATACCAAGCCATATGTGGAATTTTACTTCGAAAAAGCACTGAAAAAACTCAGCAGGAGGGATACATTTTTATGTTTCTTGATTTATACTACAGCCAGTTTTTTTCTCATCCTTGAAAAAAGTGATATAATGCTAAATGTAAACAGATGGGTATCTTTATTCATGTGACATGGGCCGTTAGAATGACTTAATGCTTTTTTCTTTGAACAAAAAAAAGATTGTTTTATCATAACAATTAGCAAAAATTTCATGCCGGCATTTTTATTTAAATATTATGTTGAGACTACTATGCTATCTTATTTTGAAATTTAGTTCTGGAATGAAATTCTAAATAGATATATGTCTTGATGAGCAATAACACATTGTCTTATAAGAGAATTGTCACTGCCAAGCTTTTCAAGCTTTCTCATTGTGTTTACTTCACTTTAATTTCATGTGGTAGACCAAAACAAAGTAGCGCATAATTTTGTATTCACAATAAAACTATACTTGGCTTTCTAACTTGAAAAGATGAAGCCTTTAGTTGTATTTCACTGCTATAAGGTGACTTCTAAAGCAACCATTTCTATGGGATTTTATTTATAATTAAAGTAAATTGGGGTGTATGCAAATGTTCACTGCAATTTTCAGATTTCTACTTGTTAAAAAGATAAAGTAAAATTATTTGTTAAAAACCACATGTAATTTTCCTTTTACTTCAGAATTATGTGATGATTGTTGAAAAATCTCACCTTCATGAACTTCCTTCTTAATCCTCAGATGATGCTTGTACCAACTCATTCACATTGAACCAGGTGGCAAGGATGCACTGCTACTTGGATCTTGTATACCAGAACTGGCAAACAAGCTTCAAATCTCCTCCAGTGGTGATGGCACCACATGTAGTTGAGCAGCATCACAATTCTGTTACCCTGGAATGGTTTCCACCAATTACTGGACACTTCTACGACAGGTGAAACAAACTACTGCCCAAAGGTTAACAAACAAATGCCGGTGCAACTAACGAAGTTACAAATTTTCATTTTATAAATTGATTTCAGATGATAGAATTGTATTTTATATTAGTGTCTTTAATATAGGCCGGAATTTGCCAAGAAAACCTTTTGGTTAACCTCCTACTTGTCACATATTTACGGTTCTTACTATTTTACATATACTGTGTTTGAGTGTTAGAGGTGTTTTTGATCTGCATCTAAGTTGTTTTTTGTTCTTGCTTATTGGTTTCCTAGAGAAGTGGGATTAGCGTGTGATAAATGTACTGAGGGGAGAGTTCTACTGCAATATGCCTCCAACTCTTCATCTCCAAGACCATGCGACCCTTCGGGACACTGGTCCCCCCGAGAAGCTGAAGGTATGTTTTTCACGTTACATGCCATGAAAGTTTTACTATTGAGAGGTTGCTTTTTGGTTAAACATTGAACACCTGTTTGGAAAATTTATTAAATATTCTTACCAATAGATGACAGATGTGAGTCACTTTCTTCAACTGTTTTGCCAATTTTATGTTCAAAACCAAACATTATATAAATGCAAAGTAACATCCCCCTTTAATCTTGAGTTTAAGAGCTGATTACATGATTTGAGGTTTATCTGGTGTTGGATTTCTGAGTTAATACAGCATACACAAATTTTGTGGACTGACTCTGACCCAAAATGATGACTCATTGGATTCATGACTTTTGGGCAGTGAAGAAACATAGAAGGATCAGAAGACGTTTGTAATAAATATTTCAAAACACTTTGAAAAATAAATCTGTTTACACTGCAGATGTAGACAGCAAGACAATGCTTTAAAGAAATGTGTTTAGAAAAATATGTCTGTTGCATACGTGATATTTTCCACTATGGACACCCAAGCAGAAGCATTGGGATGAATCTGGTCTGGGTTAAGCGGCTTTTAAAGTCCTGTGTTTGGAAACACATTTATTTGTGCTGCATGCAACTAGCAACAGAGGTTTTATGTGCTCCGCCGAGCAAAGTGCATCACTTTAGTTTTGCACAAAAAACACAGCAATGATTCACTTGTTATTATGAACGCTAGACCTCTTTGATGCTGGCAGTCACGAAACTTCAGGGTTCATTCCTGTATTGCACAGTAGTGAGTTTGGCACATGATAGCAATTCACAAATCTCTTTGGTATCTTGGTACATACTGATCCTTTGCAAAAAAAAAGAAGTTAAAATAGACAAAATTTCTGTTTTACAACATCTAGAAACTCAGTCAATATAAAATATAGACATATTTTAAACGTACCTCTTAAATTTTCATTGTTTTGTTTTTATCTAGAATTTTGTTTAAGCACATCGTGTCTAAATTCTTTGCACAACTAGCCATTTGGAAGGATGCACACATGTCCATCTGTCCCGTTTGTATACACACATTCCTTTGCTTAGTTCAGATGAACACAGATGGATACCTGCATGTCCTTAACCCAAGCTTGGAACACGTGGTGTTTAAAAACATCACGTGTGTTTAACCCTTAAGTTAGTTCTAATTTAATGTGTCAAATTCAGAATATTTAAAGGTAGTAATGCGTCAATATAAATGTTTATATTAAATGCCTCCATAAGACTCCTCAGCAGGGTTTTGTGTCCAGAAGAGGACCAAATGTGAGCTAGCAATAATTTTGGGGTGTTAAACCAAAATAAAGACCTAAGTTATAAGCAGGACAATTATAAACTTTATAAAACTGAGTGACTCACAAATAAATGACATTAACATGAATACATAAAATATGTAAGTAATTCTTATAATTCAAGCTATTTCAATTAGTAATACAGAAGCTGTAACCATAACCACAGTAGCTGTAATTTGTTGAGGGGTACGTATAAAATTACGGTAAGATGATGTCTAAAGTACAGTGTAAAATGTGCAAATATTAGTGGTTGCCACGGTATCCACAACTAAATAGATACAAATCTGCTGCTCATGAAATATTCCTGCCTGCGAGACTCCTGTGGCAAGTATTCGATTCTGTACATCTTCACAGAATAGAGTGTAAACCTGTTTCTATGCAAATCAAAGTGTCAGCCCCTCAAAATCAAAACATATTTTTATGTAAATCTGATAATGTTGCCTTTGGAGTAAGTAGAACATGTGTACCACAGGCAAGTCTGGACATGCCTGACATGTTGTGGGTGTGTGCATATGTGTGTGCGCACAAACTGTGCTCCATTTCCCCTCTTGGAACGAATCTCTCTCCTTGCTCTAGCCTCTACTGGATAAACAGCTGCTGTTCTGCTGCAAATGTGTCACATATTTTCTTACTTCCACTGGACATTTCTGTAGAGTACATACTCAAATACTCCCAAACAAAAAAAAAACACTGACATCACCTTATTTACAAAATAAGCATATTGAAGTTTACATATCTAATACACCCCAGATATGTATGGGGTGTAAACTTAATTTGACTCAAATTAAGTTTTTTTGTTAACTGGATTAATGTCCGCAAACACTGACTACATTTGTAACTTTATCTTAACCAGTACGTCAAGTGTGCCAGTACAGTTAAATATTAGTCATAACGAGTCTCCTTAAAACATTAAGACCTCTCCAAAGCAATAAAATAAACACAATTCGATTAAAGTATAGGAATAACAGGAAAATAAATCTAAATTTAATTCTAACACACAGTACGTTTGAAATGCAAACTGGTGCAAAAACAATTAATGTATCGTAATACACATATCTAGGCTGACGATAAGTTTGTATAGTGAAAAAATAAAGACACACAACTTTTTAAAATTATTTATGTTTGATAATAAACTTGAAAAAACACTTCTTGTTTCAGGTCAGTTATAACTACCAAAATTGTTTCAATAGAATAAACATATATAACTTAAACAGCTGTTTGGCCTGTTGTTTATCCTTCCATATGGTTTGAAGAATAGTTTGCTGGAATGTTGGCCCAATCCTCCAGGCAGAACTGGTGTGAAAATCAGGTTTATAGGTCTGCCCTTTGTTGTTGTCCTTAAGAGCTTTTAAACTAATATGCTTGGGATCCTTGTTCATTTGGAGGACCAACAAGTATTTCAATGAGAATAACTGTTGCACCTAAACACTTTTATGCCTTTCATCTGGTGAACAGATGAACATGGTAACTTAAGCAATAGTTCTCTTCAACTCGTCAAGGAAGTAATATGCCAGAAGTGTTGCCTTAAAATACTTCACAGGTGGGCTTCCAATTTACTTAAATGATGTGAATCAGGAGCTTACAAACCATGTCATCATTATGTATACTTTTCCAAAGTGCTTAAAGGTTTAGTAACCTAGAAAAGAGAAACGCTAAGTCTGATTTAAAGTCACACAGAGAGGAAAAAAGGGTTATGCATCCTTTTATACAGTCTAGGTTAATGACTGGTTTCTACTGTAAGATACCCTGGGCATTGCCTTCCTATGCAATTTGACTTGGTTCTCATTTCCCTTCAGTGCTCTGTCTGGGATTTCCCCCATTAAACTTGATTTCTCCAGCTGGAGTCTGGCAGACTCCAGAACAGAGTCAGCAACAGTACCAATAAGCAAACAGGAGTTGTGAACAATGGCATCAAATTTCTGCACTGTTTTAGAAATGCGGTCTGCCTTTGGTTGTAGTTTGGTAATAGCAGCGAAAGAAGTGAACAAAGCCAGTCCATGTTGGCCACACTTGAAAATATTGCGCAACTGAGGTCAGAACGTTTAAGACGTTTTATTGCTGGGAAAGATGCCATGGCCATACTCTCCATGGGGTTGTTTAAAGTGTATGCAAACTTCATCAAGGTGCCCATTACATATGTAACAACTAAACGGTAGTGATTGTGTAAAATCAGATTCATTTGTTCATAACTTCGTCATCCAGCATGTAATAATTTTCTTAATAGCAGAGGGTCGAGACCCTCTAGTGTAGGACTAGAGGCGTAGGCCAATTGGCTGGAGTTTCCCAGGGTAACAGTAATTCAATCTGGAGAGACTCAGACAGAGAAAGACAGTGATTAAAAAGATTTATTGACATACATGAATTAAAGTTCTTTGGCCCTTGGGCCCCGGCTGAGGACATCGAGCTGTGAATTGCAATAAACTCGGATGAGCATTCCCGATTCTGGTTAGGAATGTCATCCCCCAACAAAGGAGAGCTGAGGCCGGGGAATTACCGACAAGGAAAGTGGGAACAGGTGTTAGAAGCTATGCTAACTTTGGCTTATGGGCTGGGAATGGAGTTTGTAAAAGGCGACATTATTGTGAAAAGGGGAAAGTGATGTGAAGCTGATGGATAAAGGTCAACTGGGGACGCCGCCAGGCGTGGAATGGCGGGATGCTGGCAGATGAAGCCCAGCGGGAGACGCTGTAAAACGGATACAAAATGCATCGGTTTTATTTTGTAAATGGAGGTGTTCATCTGAGGGAAGGTTTTGCTACCTGTGTTCAGAGAAAGCAAATAAAGTTTAACCCTGCGAGCCTCAATAAAAAAAAAAGCTAAATCAGACAAATTCATACCTCAGTTAAGGTCAAAGTTTATGATTCAGCAAGACAGACACTTGATTTAAAGAAAAAACATAATTAGAAACATTTCAAAGCCAAAACGTCTAGGAAATTAATCTGAAGATTGACCATAACAAAGCTAAATTTGCTGAGAGCGAGACTGGAACAAACACGTACGAGCGTAGAACCTGGGTAAGCTAGAAAATAGGTTGCATAGACCTAGAAGTGACAGGATGGCCTGGGAAATAATAGCATGCAGATTTGGGGGAACTTGGATGAGATTAAATGTAGAAGCGCCAGAGAGGACATGAGTTTGAATGGGGGGGGAATTAATCTACGTAGCTGAACATGGACAGCATCCTACAGTAGCCTACAGGCTACTTGTTAACAAGCTTAAGGTGCTGTTCTGTGCAAAGTTCTTTGCGTTTAGCTGTTTGTTGCAATGATTCCAACACACACCTGTGCGTTGGAATGTGTTATGAAACTGGGAAAATTCCTATAAGTCAAACACCAAAACACACCTTCCATTTAAAGTTGCCTTGATAAGTAATAAAAAGGACATTAAACAAAATCTGATGTAAAACAATGATTGGATGATGATCCTTGACAAACGACAATTTGTGATTTGTTTAACAATTGGCGAAAGCACTGAGCCGTCTCTCTTCGGCTAGTGCACGATTAGGGACGGCTTTGCGGTATACTAAATGTTTTTTTTTTTTCTCTCGCCCCCCTGACTGCCTGTATTAAATCTTATGGGTCATTAATACACATCTCATTCACTAGTGTCAATGGAGGCATGACTTGTAGTATCACGCAGTTAAAGACAGCGAGTGCACTGACTGACGGCAAGTTAGCCACTATTGAGCAGAGAAATGAATGTCGTAACCATGATGACCCGTGAACGGCTCTACGTAGCTGGGTGAGCATATGTGTTTTTTATGAACGAATAATCCCTCTGTGCGAATAAGCATCACCCAATACCCAACCGTTTATTTTATCATTTTGTACAGCAATGACAACCATATTTTTTGTCAACATGCTGATATTCTGTTACCATACCAATACACTAATGGAAATGTACCATATTTGCCTTAACATCTGCATTTGTTTTACTGTTAGCTTACCAATTCTGTGAAATAACCTCAAACATACTAAAGATTTGTTGTTTGGAAATAAGCAAACTGGACAAGTTATTGATTTATTTACATGGAATGGTATCTATCATTTTCTTTTCATGGTGACATTTTGTGTGTATACAACTATAAGTAACCACACTAATTAGCAGTGACCATATTCTCTCACTGACTTTGTATACGTCAAACCAAAGTAAAACAGACATTATCTCACCATAATGTTTTTTTTTTTTTTTTCACAAAAATGCAAAACAAAAAAAACAAAAAAAACCAACTTATTTTAATTTAATTTTAATTCAATCTTTTCAAATCTATGTCAATAAGTTTGGACGTGATTGTTGACTGCAATTAATGTGTCACAAAATATTGATGCAGTATGGCAACGATATCCAAGCATTAGTATCTTTTACTGTTACAAAGTGTTTCTGTGTCTGCAAAGTGTGTATTTATGTAGTGTTTATTTATGACTGTGTTCATGCTAAAGGTTGGAGTGGGTCGATGTCTATCTTCTAAGTGAGGAAGTGTGTAACATTGTGTGACAGTGAGTCATAGATAGTGAGAGCCAGAAGCATACACTTCTTAGAAAGCATAAAGTGTGCATGCCCGGACATATTCTTGTTCTGTTTATCCATTCCACTCTTCAGACTGGTTTATAGTGGGGTAGTGGTCCAACAGTTATTAGTAATATTACTTTTCTATTTATACATTAAGCAGCATTTGTCATGGTGTTGACATGAAAGAATATTGCTGATTATTTTTAAAAGAAGTTTCAAAATACATCGGAAAGTATGGTCAAGTGCCCTTTGGCTGTAAGGTCAGTGCTGTGAGTTTTCCTACTCACAATACAAAAATGCATGAATGTATTTTATCCATTCTTTGACTTTTACATGATTGCTAAGCACCTGTGTGGTAAAACTGACTCTGAAGGATTTGAACAAATGTTTGATGAGTTTGGGACTGAAAATGTGTGTAAGTTGGAATTCATTTTCAATGATCTGGTCTACATTTCTGTATTTATTTAGAATTAACTCCAACTTAAACACATCCTCAGTCCCAAGTCATCACACAATTGTTCTACATTTATAAAGGCATATTTTTTATAATAGAAACGAAAATGTCAACTGCCTTGGACATTTTGTTTTTAATATTTACTGCTTATCCATACCTACATCTCCTTCACCTGGACATGGGACATGAACAATATATTATTGAACCAAATGCTATCGGGTGGGAAAAAAAAGAACACAAATGCAACCACGTATTTGTTAGAAAAAAATTAAAAAGTCTCTAATGCACTTATACTTGTGGTAAGTTTAGGTTTAAAGTTTAGTGCTCTAACTTAACCAACATATTTGTTCTAATTGGAAGAAATATTTAATGAAGTAGCAGGGGAGGTGTTATTATCAAAGAGAGCAGAGGTGTGCGAAAGAAGCACTGGGCAAGTCTAGCACAATGATAACTATGGTGAGATTAAGCTATGTTTTCAGATTTTACTGTTATGAGCCAATCTCTCCCAACCCCAGACTGTCCAAATGAACCTGACAAATGAATTTGTGACCTTTTCATTGAGCAATCTCTACCACATAAAAAAAAAATACATGCTGATTTTGGTAGATTTTTTTTAAATTTAAGTATTTAATTACAATCAGAAACAAATGCCACTCTAATTAAAGATACAAAGAATCAGCCAGCTAGTAATCAGTGAAATCAAGACTTAAATATATTGTTAATCAATGGAATGCACGAGTGTTTATCTCCAGTCCTCAAGAGTCAGAATCCTGAGTGTATCAGATATGTTCCTGGTTCCACACAAATCAATACAACAACTGGTTCTGCATAACATGGTCAAATGACGTCACCTGCATTAGAGCTGTGGCACATCTGAAGCATGCTGGACACTTGCATTAGAGAAATAGAGTTAAACACCCCTGAGCTAATGGCTATTTTCAAATGATTTTCTGTGCTACAGAAACATACACATATCTAATAACAAATATTGTGACAGACCACTTGAGAGCTCCCCTTGCAGCTGCATTGGATTTTAAAAAGAGAAAAAAAAAAATATTTTTTTGTAGCTTTCTGTTACTCTGTGTACCATTATTCTTTGCGTGATTCTATGTTCTGTTATTTTTTATGTTAGGCAGTGCGCCGTTACTTGGTGGGTGTTAGTTGGAGTCGAGTAGATGAAATGATTGAACCAAGCTCCTGTGTCATCCTTTTTTCTCCTCCACAATAGTTGTCTGTAGAATTTGTTTTCTACAGACTACTAAAACTATTTTAACTCATTAAAATCTAAGATTTACCAACAGTTCACCAGTCACTCAGAAGCTTAAAGAAATGACTTGCACTGACAAAAGGTTCAGTTCAGCAGTTTAATCTGAAAACTAAAAAGACAGGCAATGACAAAATTTAGAAAGCACATTTGATTTATCTGCTAAGAACATCAGAACTGCCACAAAAGTAAGAACATAGCATCTTATTCTGGTCCTCGATGCTTTACTACAGTGGTGCCCAAAGTCGGTCCCCGGGGAACGGTATACTGCATGTTTAGTTCTCTCCCTAGTGGTAGTAACAACCTTCTCAGCATGTTAGTGTTCTTCATAGGCCTTCTAATGAGCTATCATTTGATCCAGGTGTGTTAAACTAGGGAGAGAACTAAAACATGCAGGATGCCGGCCCTCGAGGACCGACTTTAGACACCAATGCTTTACGACCTCTCCCAGTCCGACCAAGTCCTCCCCAATCCTTCACCACAAAACAGAAATTGACTATAACTTTTGACTGGAAGGTTGGATTCCAGAAAAACTTTAAAGGCTTTGCCTATGGGCTTGTACTGAACTGGACTGAAAGTGATTTTGAAGATTTGCCAACATGCCACCTGGTGGATGGGTCCGGAAACAGTGTGAGAGTATTGACAATGGCGATGGGGTGGCACTCCCGGAGCTCCCGCGGTTGCCGCTGCTTGCAGCTGTAGTTGTCTTTGCATTTTAGCTTTTACTACAGATAAGAAGCTTGCATTTACGCAAACACCCTTACTGATCCATTAGGTTTTTTAAAAAAATTTATTTTCCTTACTAAACAACAACCATAAATAGGAACTTCAACTCCATATTTCGTCTTTGCCCTTAAGTCTTAGTCTCCATTTAAAAAGAAGTTCATATTTTAAGTAATAGACACAATGACAAAAGTCAACCAATAACTCAATCTTTTTGGCATCTCATGTATTAGGTCTCAGCTTTGATGATGACACTTTCTCCACAAACAACCATATTCTTCAAATAAATGATAACCATTTTGATATTAATTCATATCCTGTGTGTGGGGACAGACTGGCTTGTTAGTCACAGATACATACTTGCTTGGCTGTGAAACAGTTTGTTTAGGTTTCACAATGGATGATACCCCTGCTCTGTCTCTTCCTAAATCTCCAACAACATTACCAGCAGCGCCAGAGCAAAAGTTGGGCCCATCATAACAGCTGACATTACAAAATATTTTCAGTGGCAACAGCTCTTTTCCTTGCAAACTCTATAAAAATATACTCAGAAATCCAGGACTACATGAGGAGAGTGCAGCCAATCTCTTGGAGAACCTTAGTTCTTTCCCTTACAGCCCCCTCTTTCTCCATCTTTTCTTTTTTCACTGACTCACTTTTCTTTAATTCACCTTCACTCTGGCCACACACACACTTACAGTACGATAATAAATATGTTGAGATAATGTGGCTTGGAATACATTTTCAATCCTCACTTGATTAAACATTGGAATTTTGCATGGTGCCCAGAAATGAGGTTAGCAAATGGCTTCGATGGTTGCCAGCTTGGAATTGCTCAAAAGGAAAACGAGGGAGAACATAGTGTCTACCGCTTGCTGGCTCCTGAAAGTGCTTGATGAATGTTAGTGTACGTCACTTGGGATAAT
Organism: Gambusia affinis; assembly: GCF_019740435.1. NCBI lineage: Eukaryota > Metazoa > Chordata > Actinopteri > Cyprinodontiformes > Poeciliidae > Gambusia > Gambusia affinis. The sequence goes on along the minus strand of NC_057884.1, from coordinate 11,846,242 downwards.
GCGAGTTAGCTGTGTGTGGACTCCAAATATGGCTGGAGTGTGACTGTTTGAGGTTGTAATGACTGCGCTGAAGTGAGAACCCTGCACAAGGCCCCTCTCAGAAGGTACACACCTCAGCTCTGCCTTTCCTCTGCAGATGGACTCACAATGAACTCTTAGTTTCACCTTAACCTTGATGTCGCAGGACCTTTAGAAACACCAAAAACATGAGTATGTTTCTTAACTGTGCATAAAGGTTTTTTAAACTGTTTAAGGAATATTTGAGATGCCTTAAATAAAGCAAACTAACATGCATTACCTTTGCAAAGGTATCAATAACCCTTAAATTTCTTCAAATTCTTTCACAATACAGCCACAAACCGTTTTAGAGGGATTTCTTTTATTACAGACCAAAACAAAGTAATGCACAACAGTAAATGTTAAAATGATACATTATTTATTTTTCAAATAAAAAAGGAATTTGACAGGTGTTTTATGTATTTATTTTCAGATACCTTTACTAATTAAAATTCAGTGCAACCAATTGCCATCAAAAGGTACCTAAAATGTAAATATAAATTATGTGCAATTTAATGTTAGTATACAAATGTGTTCTGTGGAGACCTAAGTGGTTTGTTACAGAACATTAGTAAGTAAACAGCATCTCGAGAACCAATGAACACAACAGACAGGGTAGAGATAAGATTGAGGGAATGTTTAAAGCAGTGTTAATAACATAGCACAAGGGTCCTCAAACTGAGGCCTCGAGGGCCAATGTCCTGCAACCTTTCTGTGTATCCCTGTTTCAACATACCTCAATCACACAGCTTAATTACCTTCTCAGTGTAGTCAAGTTCTCAGAGTGCCGCTAATGACCTGATTATTTGACTCAGGTGTGGTGAAGCAGAGTCAAACATAAAACCTGCAGGACACCAGCCCTTGAGGCCTGGTCTTAGTAATCTCTGTTTTAGATCCAACATCATTCTTGTGCTAGACCAAGACCCAAACTGAGTCTTGGTCTAGCACATGATTTTTAAGCGTGTGAGGCAATGCTTAAAAATGAATGTTAACAGGTGCTCTCTATTCAGTCTGGCTGAGTTAGAGCTATTTTGCAAAAAAAATAATAATAAAAAAAATAAATCAAATATGGTAAAAACTCAGGGGGCTCTATTGCCATACATGCCAGATTTCTTAATTATTTTTACTTTTCCTTCTACTTCACCATTATTTACTGCTTTGTGTTGGTCTATCACATGACATAGCAATAAAAAATAAAACAGTAAACACATGTTATCTGTTTTGCAACTTATCTTACAGGTCCTCCAGATGTGGAGCAAGCTTGTGAGCCAAGTGTACGCACATGGAGCCCAAATGCAGGAACTGACCAGGGTGTTGTTGGCCTATCAGAGTGTCCTCCACAGGGTTGTATGCTTCAGTTGGAGTTCCAACACCCAGTGGTACCCGATTCGCTGACTGTATGGGTGACATTTTTCAGCCCTGAAGAGAGCGCTCTGCCTGCTATCCATGACATCTTGCTTTTGACTGTGAGTGGAAACAACATTTCGCTGGGGCCCAGTAATGTCTTCTGTGACACTCCATTGACTCTGAAACTGGACTTGGAAGAAGAGGTGTATGGTGTACAGTTTTACACAATGGAGCAACACCTAGAGATTGACGCAACTTTATTGACATCCAAGCCAGACTGCAAAGTTTGCAGGCATTGCAAACCACTTCATTACAATCTGTTGCGCCAACCGCCCTTCACACATGCCCCGAAAGGCCTGCAACTGATTGAACCTATCCGCCGATATACAGACAGGTGAGTTGGCGTGGTGAATTGCAGTGAGTGATGACATACCGAATATTGCCTGCTTATTCTGTATTATTTTGTTTGCCAGGGTTTACAAATAACTTAAAATATTAAGCCATACTTTTTTTTTTTCTACAACAGCTGTTTTTTTCTCATTGTTTTCTATTAAAAGGTTAGAATGGCTGAGTGTTTATGATTTTGCTCCTGGCTTTCGTGTAGGGTAATTTTAGACATGTCAGTAAAAGGTGTTTATTTATCTGTGGAAAAGATCCACTAAAATTTGCTCATGTAGTAGCAGACATCCTTTTCAATACCCTCTGGAACACATGGAAGCCACTGCTGCTTCTGAGCTTTCAGATCTGTTTTCCCAACATTTGTTTCCTAAGTCACAGGTCAGTTGTCGCCCACATTTGTGTTTTTTCCTATGTTCCATGAAGCAAGGGCAAACAGATGACTTGTTGAAGGTATTATCTGCACACTGTGGAGAGAATTTTGTGCTTTTCTCTCATGGAATGTGCTGACTTGACAGAAATTGTGCTATACATGGCGCTGCTGCGTGTCATACCATCTTGCTGTCGTGCTATCAGTGAGATTCACATGAGAAGGAAAGTGCTAGATAAAACACAAAAGGGGTGGGTTTGCACGTTATGCAAGATGAAGTGATGAAATCGAAGTTTCAAAAGTGCAGAACTTCCTGGTTGAATGGTAGTATCTGTGGAAGGTTGCCTCCAGTAAGGATGTATTTATTTGGAGGTTTTGGCACACTTTGCTGACTGTTGATGTACTGTAGGTAGTTTTACTACTGTGGTACATTTCACTAGCTGTGGTCGCATTCCAGTGGTAGTGGTCAGTGGAAATGGCTGTATATTTTTTTCTTATGAGACCATGTGGGATCTTGTCTGTTAAGCTTCAAGAGAAGCTCTGTAGTAAATAAGTATAGCTGCATTGGATATAAAGTTTCCTTTACACATTTCTTACAAAATAAAGAGTGTAGTACAGCACTTTGCAGACGTATTTATATCCCTTGTAGTACTACAAAGAACTCCAGTGTCCTATATTCTAACATTTTGTGATAGACCAACACAAACTAACACAACCCTTTGAAGTATGAGGAAGAGGAATGATGCATTTTACAATGGGTTTTTTTGTTGTTGTTGTTTTTTTCAAATAAATATTAGAAAATATAGAGACATACATTTTTGTTCAGCTTCTCTAAATCAGTACATTGTACAATCGCCTTTTGATGTGAGAACAGCTGCACACCTTCTGCTGTATGTTCCGGGGAGCCATTGTGAACGAGCTCAGGGTTTGTCAGATAGGATAGATGGCATTGATGAACAGTGATTTGTTAGGTCTTACCACAGATTATCAGGTGGATTTATGCCTTTACTTAGAGTGGTCACTTCTAACACATAAATATGCTTTAATGTAAACATTTCCACTGTAGCTCTACATCATGTCCTACAAAAAGTCGAGTCTTGTCCCCAATTTTCTTCCAGCGTTCAGTTTTGGTTTAGCTTGACCAGTGCATTTTCTGTAACTGTGTATGGTTTTTCTACTTGCCACTTCTTTGTAAACACCAGATTCTCAAAACTGAGGTGTGACTCTTTTTGAGATGCTAGGAGATTCTCAGCTGCTTCTTTAATCATTGCTTTCCTTCTGTTGATTTAGGTTAAAAATCATGTCTTCGTAGGTGTGCTGTTGTGCTTCACTCTCTGTTTCCCTTTTGGGGTGATGATAAATTATTTATTGATTGATCTGTTAGACGTTTAAGGCTTATAGCCTAACTCTACTTTAACCCTCCTGTTATGTTTGTTTCTGAGGTACAGCAATAATGTTCGTGGGTCAATTTGACCCAAACAGTATCTATGTTCCGTAAAAAGTAGACACAAGGGGTGGTGTAAACGTGTCAAAAGAATATATTTTCAATTTATATGTAGAGTGCACCTATTAAGACAAATAGAAAAAGTTTCATGCAGAAAAAACACTTCCAACTATTAAAAAAAATAATAAAACTTTAAAACGGGTCAATTTGACCTGCAACATAACAGGAGGGTTAAATGTCTCCAGAACTGTATCCTTGGCCTGTCTAGTTTATCGCTTGGTTTTTGTGATACTGTTCACTGCTTTTACCAACAAGCCTCAGGAGTGCATGTACAAACATCACACATACAAGTATGCTTATGTAAGAAGGAGTTGACTTCTGTAGACAGTCCATTAAGGAACAACTATAGAAACATCCAACAATAACTGTGCAAGGTGCTTAGTGATCAACTTGAGCACCCAGATAAAACCCAGGCCTTGGGATAGCATTTAAATTTACAAGCACATTCCCCATCTGAATTTTGAATATTAAACCTCTTAGCTATGAAATAATAGTGCCAACTTTGACTTCACAGTGCAACTCAACTCTTTTTTTGAATAAGTGTTGTATTCATATCACAGAGTAAAGGGAAATCAGACTTTTACCCATTGTATTTTACCTAACTCTTCTCAACCACATGTTTATTTTTAGAAAATGATGGATGAAGCCGGTGAGAAATTTCTTAAAGACATATTTAGGACTTATCTATCATCTGGGTCCAGCTTCTGAAAATTTTTCGGTTGACCACACAGAAAGTTAATTCTTCCTGCAAAATGTTTCCCTGGGATTCAAAACAGTGGATGAGAGGTGAGGGGAATTGACCTCTTGCTGTCAAGCCATTGGCCTTCATCTAAACCGGCGCAAACAACAGGAGGAACGTCTAACATCTTGGCTCCTTTGGCCCCATCAAGGAGTGGTGGTTTGTTTAGAATGGCCAACGGCTGGGAGGTCAGGGTGACAGTAAATTATGGTGCAGAGTTTGAAGGGAGACACTGAGTGGGTGGTTGTATCAGTTGGGGGGTAAATTATTGCTTGGCTTGGGAAGGGGATAGGGGTGAATGGCAATGGGTGATGAAGGAGACATAAAGAGGTCAAGAAAGTATAAGGAGAGAGACCTCCCAGGCAAAAAAAGGACACAGGACAGCTCCTACACCTTCACATCTACTACACACTCTGTCTATATTAGGACTCTATCCTGGTTATGCTCAAATCTTTCACATAATGTGCCCCATCCATCAATTTAGAGACTGAATGTCTTTTATTAAAACTAGATCTGGTGACTTTAGGGGCAAAGACATTGAACAATTGATTAGTAAGCCTTCCCCTTACTTTGTCATAATGGTGGGATTGTGGCAGGAGCTATGTTTAACAATTTGTTCCTGAAGTCAACTCTGTTCACCCTTTTAATTTATTTTTTTCAAGCCTTCTAATTCTATTCATCAGATCGCAATTTTTGTCAACCTTTTTAGGGTAAAAATGTGAGGAAATATGTAAATAGCATATGGGAAAGCAAAATTGGAGTCCCTTTATTGTTGGCTTTAAATTCTACCTACCACCATGTAAATGTGAGAGATTTTTCATTCATTCGTACTGCTTCAGCTGAGGTAAAACCCAGTCATTTGCAGGAACCTGAAAATTCTGCTGACTATTAAGAGAGAACCTTCACCTGTTGCTTCCACTGCATCACCAATAGATTTTATTGTTTGATTTATTTTAAAAGCCCATACAATTTTCAAATTAGATCATGCACATCTCATTTGTATGCGCTGATTGTAATTCAATCATATTGCTAAGAATTATGCCTTTCTTAATTGTAACTATAATGCTTGGACAGCAAGCAGAACCAGAACTTGCAGAATTTGATCATAATGCCCTATGAAATTAAAAGAAACCACTGGTATCAATTTTCATCATCCTTTTATATAGAGATTAATTTTGCTTTAAATGGTATATTTCTCTTGTATCAGGCTTCTATTGAATAAAGTAAACAGTATAACTATGTTTATTATAAATCATATCATGGGCTGCATAGATGATAATTAGAGCATCTTTGGATTTCAAAGATATTACTATTAGCATCAGTAAGTAAACTTGCCAGAAGGACTTGGATGTGAGGTTACTAATTATTCAGGGTTCAGGAAAGATTAACATTTTTCAGAAAGCAGTGTGTTTCTGTCACAAAAAGTAGCGTTTTTTTTATTTCAACCCTACACCATTTAGTCTCTCTACTCTCACAATTGTCTTTTATTCCAGCTTGCCTCTTGATAGTTTATACTGGTTATGCATGAATTTGTACCAGCCCTGGGGACATTTTGCACCCACAAGGCAACTGATGATTTAAATTCTATTATGTACTCACTAGTTTACAGTAATAAAAGTGGGGTTGGTGATTCATAGGATTTTATGTATCAGCAAGTGCCACTCCAAGATTATTTTTGGTTTCATCATGAGTCCTAGCCTGTCATATTTCACAGGTACTCACTATCTCTAAAGTGTTCAATCCAAATATATGAATGCTAAAAGTTAGGCAAAAAAATTACCTCCAGTTAAACATGAAATTGGACATTTTTTCTGAGTTTTCCTGCTTTTTAATCAAAATATTTAACTACCAGTGACAGTTATGCTGATACCCTGAGGTGTAGTACATAGAAATAAAATGGTTTGTTTACAGCTATGAAATCTAAAGTTAAGTAAAATATGATACACTCCTGTTATTATGCCAGATTTTTGTGATAAACCATATTATCAGCTATTGTTCAGAATACATATTCAAATTTGGGTGGTGCAGGATTAAACAGAAGACTTCTGATTAATCCCAGTCCAACAGCAAAATTTAAGAAGCTCCAGGTTCTGTGCAGTACATGTGAAAACAATATTGTACATTCTTCGTATACCTGGGCACTTGTACAGGGTGGAAGATGGAAGTTGGAAGCTTTTGCTAGTAAAGAAATACAGCCAAGTCCAAAAAGATTTTGCTACACTCCATTTGAAGTCTCTAAAATATGTTTTAGTCCTGTGAGTTAGTTTATTCTTTTTGCAAAAGGTATGCACATTACCAAAGAACTCTGCACCTACAGGAAAGCATGTTTGTAAAAGCATCATGATTCGAAACTGGTTTTCTTGAGCCTGAAGGGTGGGGCTTGTCAGTTTGAAGAGAATTACGAACTGTTCTAAAAACTGTTGGGATAAAAGCTTCAGACATCTGCTAAAAAAAACTGACGATGATGAGAAATGTCATAACTCGGCATAGCACCGACACATTTATTAAAAATAACCAAAGAATGGCTTAACAAGATTACAGTTTTACAATGGCCCAGCCAGTGTCTACAGTAGACCTGAGTTCAATTCACAATCTGTTTGATGATCTGAAGAGGCCTGTGCACAGGCAATCTTTGCAATCTAACAAATGTAGATTGATTGTAAGCAAATACTGATTACATGGACCCCACCACAGCAAACTCCCAATAGCTGAAAGCCATGAAAAATACCATATATACCTTAAGATGATAATATAATATGCACAGTGGAAATCATCTTAGCGCTACCACTGAAATTAATATCTAGAGTTTCCTTTTTCCCACTTTTGGGGGTATAGCCAATCAGTGCCAAAGTACATCCATGGTACTCATGGATTGGCTGCCTTCTTAGAGCTTTTCTCCCTCCAACACACCTGATTTAATTTGAATGGTCATTAAGAAACTTCTGGAGAACTTGGTGACAGACTGTGGGAACAAAGTTGATCAGTGGAATCAACTGTCGAGGATTGCAAAAAAACAAAAAAAACAAACAAAAAACTAATCACCTGTGGGATTGGGAGAAATTTTAGGGAAAAACAAACAACAAACAAAAAAAACGTAATGATGAAATTTGTTGCGACGGTGATCATATGTAATATAAGTATTGTCCTTTTATGGCATATTAGATGTATACGTCACATTTAACTACATATATGAAGAGGCACTTTATTCATTCTATGTGGCTTAAAATAATGTGATCTTGATGCTGTTCAAAAATTATATCAAGTCATTATATTTAGCTGACATTTATTAAAAGCTATGCATATGTAACCTGTGTATGGAACTCTATGGGAGGATGAACTCATAGAGTTCTGTTACATCTCTTCTGTTTCTGCTTTTTTCATTCTTCCTTGCTGAAAGTAGCAACACTTTACATCACCAGTTGCAGTTGGGTCAGAGGGAACCAAGCATGCACCTAATTGAAAACAGGTTAAATCACACATTGAGTAGTTGTCTTACTCTGAGGAACAGCACTTTGACCCTTCCCCAAAGGGGGGCAATATGACACACAGTCATGGGGTATATGATCAGTGCACTGCAAAACATGGAAATCCTGGAGATAAGGTTGAGTAGATGTTTTTGTGAACTATACTGGTTGCTTTGTTATGGCATTCCATGTATTCCTTTCCTACCAGTTTCTAACACCCTGCTGTGGGATACGGAATTGCTTTTGGGGGCCTCTTTGTTCAGTCTGCATCTGGGATCTTGCCTAGTGTGTTATATCTGGGCCTCTATTGCTCTGGTCCTTAATATCTGCTCCTGCGCTGTCGTGATCAGTTCTTTTGCATTGTTCTTCAGACCTGTCGTATCTTGTGATTGGCCACTTCTGTTAGATTGAGCTGTGAGTGCTCTCACAAAGCTGAGCAGAGATCTCAAGTTTGACAGATGGTTCAGTATAGTATGGAGAGTGTGTCAGAAAACTATTGAGCAAGTGTGTATGAGATTGAAACACACGTGCCTCAAATTATTGTTCATTCACATAGATATGTGCGCTCAGCTCATTCTCACTGTGCACAGATTGGTTACTGCACGTTCAAGTTGGTAGCATTAACGATGGCAGAAAGAGAAAAAGAAACAGGTTGAAGCTTCAGCATTGTTTTACACTTATTGACCAAAAATGCAGTAAAGCATCATTTAGCATGAACTACTGAATCAACACCGAAGTGCTTTGAACAAATTAAAATCATTAAATGTAATAAATATGAAAGCAACATATACATAAGGAATGAGTTCATGTTCAGCCACTTTCATATGTCCTGGTTAAAAAATGATTCACTTTTAACAGCTGCCAATCAAAAAATATGTAACATGTGAAGAAGTTTTGCAGACTTTGAGGACTGACTTGGTTTTCCAATTTTTCTCAGTTGCTTTGGTGCATTACTCACTTCACTATTAACATTTGCACAACTGTTCATGCATTTATTAAAACAGTTAATGCAAACTCCAAAACCTAGTTAATCTTCAAAAGTGAGTCAGTTGTTCAGAATCGATAGCTCATTCCTCAAAAACAAGTGTTCATGTTAATGAAAGTGCTGATATCATGTTTATGTAAACAGCAACAAAAAACAAAAACAAAACTTTTTATCGCCTATGTTTTGCTTTTTTATCTTCACACAGTGAAGGAAGTAAATTAGACAGAGGGGGGATGTTTTATTGTCACCTGGAATTACATGAGCTACTACTGATGAACATGATAAAAGTTTGAAAAGAAACTTCAAAAGTAAAAAAAAAAAAAAAAAATCCAAAAAGGTTTTAAATAAAATTGAAAAACCTGACGTAGTAGCCAGAAACTGGTGTCAATAACCTAAATGCAACAATTTTAAATTTGTTCTTCAACAAAAAAAAAAAGGTAATTATGTGTTCTTGTACAAAAAACTGAGATGAGAAATTTTAGGTTTCACGTATTGTTATGTACATGAGGTTTTGTGGGAAACCTTTTGTTCTGCCTGTGTTTGAGAGGGTTCTGCTTTTCTAAAAATCAAAAATGCTGAGGGCTCATCAAAGTTTATGACTTTCCTGTACACCACTCAAACACTTCCTTGGTTTAACTGCTGACTTTGGCCTAGAGTTTGATGAGTCAGAGTGACTTGGCATCAGTATTTGCTCCTGGTGGTAAATTGCATTTACACTGAGGATTATATAGCTGTATTGGGAATAGTGGTTTAAACTTATGTTTATTTGTTAAGGTCTGGGGACAGGAGTTGGCCGACGTTCATTTGTCTATATTATCCATTACCGCATTTGAGGGTGTGTGTTTGTGTTTTTCTACTAGGAACATACTACATATCCTAATGATACATGCAATGGTATTCCTTTGAGGATTTTAGTATTTTGGGCTAATTGTCACTGCATCGGTGGCATTGATGATGGAATTGTAAAATTAAGTCAATGATACTTGATGGTCCACATGAAGTAATCTATGTCAAGCCCAATGGACACATTTACCTCATTTAGCGATATCTTCCCCACCCATTTACCAGTGTTCAAAACACAGATAATAGCTGTGATTATAACAGATAATTATGACCCCATCCTTCCATGCACTAAATAACATAAAATCACACTTTTTGTCTCAATTTTTCCATAGTCCAACTTAGTCTAGCCAAAAAAAATGTTTTACAGGTACTACTTGTATTTTTGTCCTTGTATTTGTATTTATATTAAAAAAATGGATCAGTACTCTGTTATTCGCTGTTGCTCATATAACCTAATACAGTTTGATAAATGAGCAAAAGAAAAATGGGTTGTATCAAGGGGATGTGCAGTCTTTTCAACATGTGACCAGTAAAGTCTTTGTTGATACACATTTGTCTATGTTGGTTGAAGTTATAACATGAAGAAATCTCACTATCAATCAGAGCATCTGTGCTATTATCTGTTTTTTTTCCCCCTACTAGATTTATTTTTGATTACTTGGAAATATGAACTCTCTGTGATTTTAGTTTTCACTTTCTGTGTAGAGACGTGGTACTGCATGTCCCGTACACCTACCAGGTCCAGACAGTCTCCCGTGTGGGCATGAGTGAGCCCTCTCCACCTCTGGTGCATGAACTTGGGGGTCCCTATTGTGGAGATGGACACATCCAGAGGTAAGGACTTGTGTAAAATATATATTTTAAATGGATTGTTAATTGAAATGATACATAAAAATCTCATTTATAACCTTTTAAGCACAGTTTCTATTTTATTTTAGTTTCAGGGGAGAGGAATGTGATGATATGAACTCTGTGAACGGGGACGGCTGTTCCAGTCAGTGCAAGGAGGAACCCTTTTTTAATTGTGTTGGTGAGTCTTATGAACTAAGTTGTTTTAAAAATTAATATTTGCCTTGATGCTGATGCAAATGATGGTAAATAGCAATATTTCCTCCCAAATGCCATTCAAATTTTGAGCAAATGTTTAAAATGTTGCTAAAAGGGAAGAAAATGTAAATTAGGTGTGTCCATCTGCTGGCTTTGATGCAAATCAACCTGCCAATACAAAGAGTAATTTTATCAGATATTTATGTTATGCATTACTATAACCATCAATGGTCTCAAAAAACAAAATCAAAAATTGTTTACATCCCTGCTGGCATTTGCACAATCCTTTGCATTAATTTTACTCATTTTCTGCTGTTGATACACATCTGCACTAATATACTTTGTTGCTAAGTCTGTTTTCCTTTTATTGTTCAGCTCACAACCACATTACATATATTAAAACCCCCCCCACAAAAACAAAACATCATCCTACTCAGTTTCACATCCTTTGCCCAGTATTTGTATAGTATAGTATATTATAGTATAGTATTCTTATTGTTGTTAATTGTGTTTTTGTTTGTATATTTTAACACTTTGATATTTTCTGTGAAGTTATCTTGATGCTGCTGGTAAACCAGAATTTCCCCACATTTTGACAATAAAGGCTATTTTTGCTTTTACTGCTAACTCCATTACATTTAGTCAAATCTAGGTTAGCTTAAATACTTAACAAAGCTAACAACCAATCATGTTTAATGCAATATTGTGTCTATAGTTTGATTTTCAGCCAGTAACCGCCCTTCTCCCTCCTACTGGAGGTCTTTCCTTCTTGTTGATGCACTCAGTCACCTTCCTACTCTTCTATTATCTGTTTATTGTATCCCTCTTCAAATCCAAATACAATATGAATGCATCGTTCCTTTCCTGAACTTGTTACTGCTCTCTCTTCAGCTCACACATTGCCCTTTGTTCGTACACTTTTCATCCGACACTATTTGAACTTCCTCTTGTCTCGCTCTCTCTTCTTGCCTACTTATTTGCCTGTTTCTGCTTAGTGAGTGGCAGAAAGCTCTTCTATATGCCCCCTCAGTAGCCCCTCGTTTCACCGTTGCCAGAGCACAAAACTGACTTGAGCTTTTGGCCGTGCTGGAGATGGCTGGAATTTCAAGGAGGAGGACCCGGCCAACTTGGCACAGAATACCGCCTTTCCCCCTAACTGGAACCCCACCGGCTGACGCTGCTTTAGCTTAGACCACTGGGGCCCAGGCAACCTTCCTGCTTCACTCCCCTTTCCTCCAATACACAGGCTTTCAGTTCCAGACCCTAACTCCGGGTGGGATGTCTGGAAAAAATACTGCTGTATCTTTCTTTTGCCTCTTGACTTTGTCTGTACTGCTTCTTCTCTCCTCCTCTTGTGTTGTGTTCTTTCATGATTTCATTTACTTATGCTCTCCCTTACATTCTTCTTTGCTCCCCTTTCAAGACCCTAACATACACTTGGATTCTCTAGTACATCTAAATTCACCGTTCCCATCCTCTTCTCTTCATCTTCGTTTTTGATAAAGTAATACCTCAGGTGATGCGTTATTGGGGTTTTGTGTTACTGCTCTGTGTGGTCACACATAAGAGTTAGAAAGGGATGGAAGATGTCCAGTAAATGTACTTTAGAATGTCAAAGTTGTGAATTCTGGAAATATTTTTGTTGAAAATCATGGAAATTGATTTGAATGTTGAGAAATTACAGACATGTATTTATTTTTGAATTGTCATATCCATACACAAATATACACCTTTGTTATTTTTCCATATGCAAACATCAAATAATAGCATACATAAAATCTATTTACCCAATAATGTAATTCAATTTCCTTTATGTAGCCCCAAAATTCAAATATGCGCCTTAAATGCGGTCTTACTTGTAAAGGGATCTAGAAGTAATCTGCACGTGACTAAAAACAAAAAGTGTAACATAACATAAAGTGACCTATAGTGTGTCCATACACAAAAGTATGCTATAATTTTTACTATCTTCTTGCACTATATAGAACAGGACCCCACCACAGGCAAAATCCATACTTTATTCATGTGGTGGCATGTAATGTTCCACAAAATGTTCTTTATTTCTTCATGTTTAGGCAAAAAAAAAAAATTAAAAAATTAAATGCAGACATATATGATAAGATACGTAGCAGTGCAATAGTGTTAACATAATGCACTTGAAAATAGGTAAAAAAATAAAACAATACAAAAGGCAGGAAATGGTAATTTCCTGTCTTTTTTTTGCAGGTTTGTTTTGACAAAGAAAGTGGCTGACAAAAATAAATCCTGATTGGTACTGTAAAAAATGGTATTTACAATTAAAAACCTGTTTGAAATGTACATTTCCTGTATCCTTCTCAGAAGAGCCAAGCATGTGCTACTACTATGACGGCGATGGGGTGTGCGAGGACTTCGAGAGAGAAACGGGTGTGAGAGACTGTGGCCTCTATACACCCAGTGGTTTCTTAGACCAGTGGGCTTCCCATGTTGATGTCTCCCATGAAGAAAAGCCATATTGCTCTGGGGATGTGGCTGCTGGGTATCCTGCTGTTACTAAGGTCAGTTCATACAGAAAAATGTGCAAGATTAAGTTCATTATCAATGTCACATTACCTCAGTGTAATGTGACACTCAATAATATAAAAGTGGTCAAGGTAATGCATCATAAAATAAGCTACAATCAGTTAAAAACTGTTCTAGGAAAAGTAAAATATTTGTTAAAATTCAGAACAATTAGGGGCAGGACCTCCTATAATGGCTGCAGCCTCAAGCACTCATCTACCTTTGTCTGTGGATGGGCTGCACAGAAACACATTTTGTTTCGCTACTGTACAATGACAGTAAAGACTGATTATGATTCTGAGGTCATCTGGCCTTACAGTGTTCAGGCATTTTTTCTATGTCACACAATAACACACATAACACAAAGGGAAGTGACATGCCTCCACATCTTAAAACTGAGTAAATTGATTTCATGAACAATGTAAAAAAAACAAAAAAACAAAAAAAAAAAACTTTTTTCTTCCTGAGATTCTTTTCTTGACATCTATTGTGGTGTGTGGTTGATCACTTCTTTTTTTTATCATTTAATATCCACATTCCCATCTGCATTAATCTTATACAATATTTTCATTTGGAGAGAAAAAAAGTACCCTTTTATGCATCTGACATCTACCTGCTACATTCTTCCCAGGATCTGTGGAAATAGTTTTGCTCTAGTGGGTGGTAATTTCTCATGACAAAACTAACCTGAAAATCAACTATGCTTCAAAAAAATGCATCTATTGCATTAGAAATTGTGAATCAACAGAACAACTATTTGATGGTTACATGCCATTTACAATGCATTGATTTAATGTTACAACAACTTGTCAGATGCAGCTGTGGAGCTACATGTCATTTAACGGAAAATTTCAAGCAACGCTAAATTTCTTTTGTGTTTTACAAAAGTTTGTCTATATCCAAGGGCAACAGATAGCCTTAAGCGCTCGATTTAAGTTTTCAGAAGCCTCGTATAGGTTTTGAAAGCTATTTTATTTTGTTTATTTGAATGAATCTTAGTTAAAATAGATACAAATAATGGAAATATATGTGATTAAATCTGAGTAATGTAGAGGAGAATAAGCAAAATAAATGTGATCTACAGTTTTATTGAGAATATGAAGTGCTATGCCAGAGTTATGCCTGCCAAAACAGCTTTGCTGTGCTGATGTAAACAGTTTATTTTAATTAGTTTGAAAGCAATTTGCATGGTGGGACCAAATGACTGGCTGCATTGAGTTGGGGTCATCAAAATAAAATGGTAAGAAGTGAGATTTAATGGCCATGGCTGAGGTTATTTTCTAAATTGTATTTCTTTTATGCAATATATTTCTCTAAACAGACTTTTTGCGTATGTAATGTTTTAACTCAGACATAAATTTATTGGTCATCCAGCGCCACCTGGTAAACATGTGACCAAGATATTGGTGCCCTTCTACCAAAAGTTAGTAAAACTGTTCTCTCAGCTAAGACAAAACAGATGTTGCCAAACATCTCTATCTCTTTTCTATTTGATAAGTGCCCTTTTTCAAATGGGTTTCTTTTGTGAGTGCAGCCATCTGCACTCACATCGTATTGCAGATTATATCATCCTTTCTCATGACATAAAGATGTCTGGGTTAAACTCTGCACCGTGGTCAATAGAGAATAACATTCCAACTGTTTTTTTGTGGTTTTGCTATGAGTAAAAATAACTTTATCATAACAACAGCACATTTTCTACACACACAAGGTAAATCCCTAATAAGCATTCTAAGGAGAATTGGACCTAGTATTAAATCCCAAGCTACACAACTTTGTGAACTAGATTAACAGTTTGGTGATGCAGCAGACACCACCATATGCATAAGCAGTTCAATGTTAGTGGACTTTGCCAAATTTTATCTCTCTAAGGGAATGAGCACCTAAACCCAAAATATAACATTTTGTGGCCAAGTACCTTAGATAAAATTAAAATATGAAGCTACAGATGCTAAGAAATTAAAAACCGCATGGGAGCCAAAAGAGTTGGCTATGTAAAAAAAGCTGACATCTTCCTAAGAATTGATCAAGGACTCCAAGAGGGTTAAAACAAAAGAAAAGAAAGGCCTTACAGCTTTTAATCCTTTTTATAGAATCATGAAAATATCCGTATATGAGTCAAAGTCTATTTGCGAATTAAGACAAAATAAAGATCAGAAAACCTGGACAAGTAATATTAAAGCCTGCTTTATTGGCTTCGTTCTTTGGTAATCAAGCTTGTACAATTACATAGTCATCCAGAAACATGTGTGCAAGCATGCATACATACAGTCCCTGTGCTGCCTCCTTATAGGTTTATAAGGTAAATCCATATGGGACTGAAATGTACTATTTTTGTCGCTCTAAAACAGTACGTAACGTTTCTCCACTACTTTTCTGCAGCATGCTTTAGGGGAATTACAGTTGTGATCTGGCCCTCACAATTTAGTTTGGTGTGTTTATAATTATTTGCATGTGTGTGGGCATGTTTTCTCATATTCTTGGGTTCATCAGTCAATAGTCCACTATGCTTGTGGGGTACACCAGTTTATTAGGACTAAAATGGCCCCAAAATTTTAAAAGGTTGTTTATGGGTTATTAGGACGTAGGTTTTAGGGTTGCTCTTGTTAAATGGTTGATAGAGCTTTATCATGCATAACAAGAGTAGACAAAAGTAAAAGAATGTATAGTGCAAAAACTTTACTTTTGCATATGTGTGTTGAGGAACTTGTGGAAGTGGGGAGTCTGCATTTGCATTCAAACACCAAGATTAAACATCAAACCGAGTGATTTCTCCAGAGAATGCTACTGCCCTCACAATCTCTCAATGGAGCTTTAATTATACATTAGCAACAGAAGGGATAAGCCTTAAGTGCTGCCACACAAAAGGCAAGTCATATGTAAAATTAAACTACCTTGGAATTTCAAATAAACATATGAGATGCACAATAGGGAGTGGGATAGCTAGACATTATTAACTGGCCTAGTTATGTTTCAAATTGCAAAAACATCAATGGTTTGTATTGGAGACAGAATAAATAAACTGCTTAGGAGCTGCTGCAGGGAGATATTTTTCTATACTATTTCTTCTCCAGCTAGATATTCAGGTACATGAATGAGATACTTGCACACAGCTTGAATCACACTCTAAAATGAGAAAGAGAGAGAGAGATACTAACAGACACAGAAGCTTAAACAGTAACTGAAATTATGCTTCAAGAGGGCAGCGAGGGCAGCGAGGGCAGCTTTTCTGGGACTTGCTCTCTTTCCTAACATTCCCTACAAACCACAAAATCCTCATCAACCATTTGGCACTGACATAAGCATGTGGTTATATTAAAAAGAGACCTCTAACATTGTGTCTTTTTATCTTTTTCACTATAGAATATTGTAAAAATACAATAATAAAAAAAACATCCTCTGCTTATTGTGAGACATTATTGATTAATATACAAAGTTTTTTACAATGTTTTGTTGAACACAAGTATCTTTAAGGTCCCATTTTGTTGACATTGCACACACTTTAGTTCTTATGTGAAAGCTACTTATGTTTTTCCTGATGAGACTGACAGACAAACTGCACCTACACATCAACTTGAAAAGATTAGTTTCCACAGTTTGCCACTGAGTTTGTCTATCATCAGCTTTAGCACAATGAGACGGTGAGCTTTGGTAAGTATGGGTGGCTCTGGGTGCAAGGACATTACCTCACATACCGGGAGCTTACCAGCATTCCAGTAAACCATGGGATGGTGCTTGGAAACTCATACTTTCTTCTCTCTGTTTCTCTTTTCTCCTTGCCACAAATGTCTCACAGATGCTCACAACTGTTTACCGAGTGCAGGCTCTAAATGTGTATGTACGCCTTCATCAGAGAAAGAATGAGAACTGGCAAAGAGGAAAAGAAAAAAAAAAAAAAAATATATATATATATATATTTGAAAGTAATACGGTGTAGTTTCCATCACTAAATAATCATTCTAATTAGGCTTTTCACCTACGTAAGAAAAGCTGTTTGAAATTAATAATAAGTTATGAAAAGCTAGGTGTTTTCTTTCACTTTCCATACTTTGAAACATAACGTAAATCATTCAAGGTTTTGTGACCACTATTTAATATCAAATTTTCTTTAAGAAAGGTTATTGACACTCTGTCAATACTGAAAGTGCTAATTCTGGCTTTTACTATTATTGTAAAAAAAAAAATAAAATTGATTAGCATTGCTAATTCTTAAATTTAGTGTGTTTGTGTACTCCCTAGGTAATGTTCCCAAATCAAGCACGTGTCATGGCACACAGAGCTAAAAGCTCCAGTGGAAAATAAAATGACAAATAAACAGAACAACAATGAGCAACTTCCTGGCATTTATTAAAGTCAGCTCTGGATCAATAGGCCTGTCAGTTAGGTGAATCATTCCCAAGTTCATTTAGTGGCTGCTGTGTTCCAGAAACTAGCTTAGTACTTCACCTTAATAGTTGTGACATAACCAAATCAGAAATTAGGCAATAAATATACAATGAAAGATTACTTCATCTATGCTTCAGATTGAATAGCTATGGGAAATCAGTAACAGGTAATATTTTAAGTGAGCTAATCTTTGTCTCTAATTTCTGGACCAATATCTCATTTCTGGAGTTAGACAATTTTTGTATAGAATTTTTTTCTTATAATTTTCTGCTTTAAAAGACTTTCAACACATTTGGACCATATCTGAAGAAGTATCTGTGAGATTATTGACTTGCTTCCTAAAAAGGTGCTTTCCAAAGTCTGAAGATGTTTGAGTGAAAATTTAAGCCATATAAGGTGCTTCATGCTCCCAAGATATGTATGTTTAAATTCTGACTTTTACTAGGTTGCATACGTGGAAACTGTAAAAACCCAATAGAGAGAGTCTGCTGGTGATGTGCATTACACAGTAGAAGGGTTATTGACATAATTTCTTTGCCTTTGCTAACAGCTCCCTTATGTGTTTCCTGCTTTTTAAGTTTATTGTTTCACTTTATGTTGTTAGGGAGTCTTTTTACAGTACAGACATAACTTTAGGGCAGTGAATCTGACAGTTGCACTCTCACTTTCTCTTTATCCCATTCGGTTTCCCCTTGGCTTAAGATGCTTTAGTCTCCTTTTATCTGAAGTGGTGATTTACAAACACCAGTTTGTGTCTGCCGAACTCCAGTTGACAACCCAGCTGGTAGATATTAAGACCATGTGTGTAACTATGTGCAAGGGCGTGTGTTTGTGTGTGTTTTGAAGCTTAGTTGCTCACCTTCTGTCTAATGTAATTGTGAATGTTTTTTTTTTTGAAAGTGAGAACTTGCCTATTCAAAACAGATTTAAACTTTAACTTCTTAGGTCAAATTGTAACCTCAGAGCTTCCATAGTAAATAATCAGTTATGTTTTTCAATAATGCTTGTCCAACAAATTAATAAATCTTCGGGTACCTCATGGGTTTTACACATTTTTTATTTTCACTATTTAACCAAAGCCAGCCATGTTCTGAGTATCTTAAACCCATGTGTGAATGTATTGAAGATGTATCAGGGATGGTGTTCTTCAGACCATCAACAGTGGCGGTCTCGGACACACTAGTAAAAATACAAGAAACACTGAGAAAAAGCAGATTTAAAATTAATATTTTTGATTGTTTTCTATTTAAGTGCCACCTGCTGATATGAGATGACTCTCCATAAGCATCTCGCTCACCTGAACACTTATCTCTGCAAATAAATAAATAAATAAAACTCTTCTGTGAACTGCATTGTCAAAATCAAATATCCGTCTTTTTGGGACATTTAAGAAAAAATATGTTTGTCATTTCCCAAGGTGCTCACTTGCAATTTTAACAATTATTTTTGGTTCCACTGCATTACGGAGCAATTAGTCATTCTTTCTTGGTCAGATTTTACTTGGAATCAAAAAGACCAGGCCAGGTGGCTTTGGTGCTCTTCCCGATAACAGTACTATTTATTTATAGTAATGGAAGTATAACTGTGATGTTTTGACTAAATGTTGCTGAAACAGCACTCATATTTTTGCCACTTTTGTTAAATTAAAGTATCCTTTTTGTATTGATAATAGAGGTCATATGTTGTACATTTGCAGAATCTGTGTAAAATGGCCCCATTTTTCTACATACACTATGCCAAACAGAATGCTGTACATGAACTGAGATTCATACTCCACTCTTCTCGGCAAGAATCAATGAATCTTTTTACTGTCCTCTGGGATTTAGTATTGAGCATGCACTCTACTCCTTGGAAAACACCTGATCATAGTGCACTCTTAATTGTGTTTTATTATTTACTCTTCCTATCGTCAATAGATTTATACTTAAAAATGTATAAGCTAATGAATGGTAAATGGACTGCTCTTGAATAGAGCTATATCTAGTACAGAAAACTCCAAGGCCATTTACACTATATTCAGTCATTCACACATTCACACATTCACACGCTCATGGTGGTGCTACATTGTAGCCACAGCTGCCCTGAGGCAGAATGACAGCTGCCATACATTTGCATGAACCTAAATAAGCTTAAATAATGAATCTAAATTGTTGTCAAAATTTCATATTATCTTTTCCTTTTTCATTGTCCTTTTCTCTCTCTCTTTTTTTTTTTTTTAGGCTCAATTAAATATTGGTCCTTTGATGCCAGCATTGCTTTGATGGACATAATTTTAAACAATTTGAAACCAATCTTTAAACTCAAACCATACATTGGTCTTTTATAAATGTTCACAGACAAAATAACACAAACGGTTTCTTAAAAAAATAACTGATGGCCAATTACCAATCAATAGCATTGGACTAGTGAATGTCGCACACCGTTTTATGAGAAAAAGATATTGGAATTCCAAATCCAGCTGATTCTGGTTTGGATTTTCCAGTTTTGTCGATGCTCGTTTTTCTTATAACTCTTATTTAACCCAAAGTGAAAAAGTAAGTGTACTTGCTATTTCCAACAAATAAGGTCTGAAAGAGAAATTCAACAATTTTCTAAACAATGCCTCTTACAATGAGCTTTCACATGGCCTTTTTTGACCCCACTCTTTGTAAAAGTTTATTGATGAACAAATAAAACTTCATTGAAGATAAGTACCTAAGTGCTTGACGGATGGAAAGTTGTCTTGCCATCAACACCCTTCCTCCCACTTTTAACACTGGCACCCAATCAATGACAAATTTATTCAGATTACTGTGATTCTGCACTCACATGGGGGATGGTGGAGTGGTGGGATGAAAGGAAATGTAATGAGCCACGGGTCACATGCGAATTGCCTCCCATTGGTGTGATGCTTTGTAAAGAGGGGGATGTTTGCCTGTGGGCAGGAAATTATGTGAGGAGGAGGGGTGCTGAGAAAGGTCTAGCTGGTTCCACCTGTGTTTATGTACAAATCGTCCCCTTGTCCCACAGTGCTTTTCTCCATCTGCCCTGCTACTGAAGTTTTAGCATTGGAAAAAGGTCATCCACAAGCAAAAAAAAAAAATAGTTTTAAGATATTTTCCTGTATCCAAATGGAGTGAAAAAGACGAACTGTCAAAACTCTCCCCAAATGGGGCAAGAAAAGCCATTCATGGCAACTAATCTTGTAGGGTGGGGTGTTGATGTTTTTTGTTTTCAACCGCATTTCTGATTTTTGCCAGTTCAGCTCTGAGCGGAAAGGTCATGTCAACAGATTCAAAGGACAGATATACTGACGTATAGCTGGTCTGGCCAGTTTTCTACGGTGGCAGGATCTTGCAGAAGCCTCTCTAGCAAAACTCTCATGTTACTGGTGTCTCATTTCACCAGCTCAGGGCAGCAGCCGAAACTCATTGTCCTTGGTGTGTGTCCTTTCTTCTCTTTATCTTTGTTTATCCATTGCTCAATAATCTTTTACAATCTGTATATATGTTTTTGTCCCTCTGCTACCTAATTCTGACCTTCCCACATTTTATGTAGATCGCACTTTTCTACTTTTAAGCATTTTGCATAGGTAATGTTAATGAGTTACCACAAATCCAAAGTAAGGATACCAGGATTTTTCTCTTGCCTTTGTTATCTACCCAAATAATGTGATGCCTTCAAAACTGTTGTGATCCAATTTTTCTCTCGCGTAAATGCAGCTCACCAGTTCAGCCAAAACATTTTACTTTGACTTTGGACCTTTCAACATGAAGGGCCTTATAAAAGTATTCACACCCTGTATTTTTTTTTTCATATTGACCAACTAGCACACCAGAAAATGAAGGGAAATGGATAGTAGTTCAGAGGTTTAAAGACCCCAAAGTTTAAAAATCTTACAAGGAACCATTCATTACATGATGCAAAATGCAAAGAGTACACCACAACTGAAAAGCTATAAAAAATGGCTTTTAATGTAAACCAACATGTGGGGAAAGGGGCCCATGTCAGTAGTTTTCAAGGTTTACATGCAATAATGTAATGTCATGCAGAAATATCATGGTCCTTTTTAAATATGCAGACCTTTTACTGTTTCACTACTTAAACAAAGGGTCTTCCAAAAACTGGCAGTAGGTTCAGGAATTTATTTTCAGTCCATCTGTAAACTAAAATCTACATAATATAGAACAGCCCCTACTAGAAACCCAGCTTCACCTTGCTGGAGTCTGAGTCAAAGTGGACCAATGAGCCCATGCACCCAGTCCAGAGTCACACTAATCATTTTGATATCCTTTTTCAGATGATTATATTTCTCGCTCACCCATAGACTCGTAAGCTGACTTTCTACATTCAATAAGAATTGAAGTTGATATTGCTCTGATTAGGAAAATATGACACAAAAAACGATTTCTATGGGTAAAGTTTGTTATTTAATGGTTAAGATGAGAGCCAAATGCAGAGAGCAGAGGTAGGCAGGTGAAAATAGACAGCACTTACTAAACAAATTAGGAAAATCAAAAACAAGAAATCCTAAGAGGAACAGAAGTAAACAGGATACAGTGAACTTGGTTGAGCTAGACTGATGTGCATTAAGATCTGACTGGGGGGAGGTTGATAACATAACAATTTTAAGAGCATGATGACATGAATCTAATGAAATAATCTTTATTTCATGCAGACATGTCTGTCCAAAGTCTTTGACTTATCTGATGGAGTCTCCCAGTATGCATGGTTCCCTTGTCAAGAGGCTTACAGACAAAGATCGGAATATTCTACTTACTGGCTGAAGGTAAGTTAAATACAACGTAAATATATTCTCAAGTGAGAATGGGAAACTTCATGTGTGATACTTGATATGGGTTGAGTTTTATTTCTTAGTATAATTAGTGTTATTCTACCTTGAAATAAAAAAAAAAAAACAACAACATTGCATGTTCCAAAACTCCAGAGAAAATCAAGTTTTAGATTTTGTTAAAATTGCCAGGTTTCAGATTAAAAAAAAACAAAAGATTCCACTGACATTGTCACACATTGCATTTTTGGAATTACTTTGTTTCAGTGTATGGATTTGGGAAGCTAGGGTTTCATATGTAGCAATTCTTCTGAAATTGCAATCTTCAGTTTATACAAAGCTCATTTCAAAAGCCCTTACAATTCATTTTGTTTGTAAGAGATATGGAAAAGGAATGAGAAGCATTTTATAGCGTCCATAAACCAAACAGAAATTTCTGTGGAATTTGGGGCTGGCATTTTTTGGCACACCACATGAGATGTAGACAGCACTGTGGGTTACATTGTTTTTTTCATTTTGAAATGCCAGTAACCGAATACAAACTCTGAACCAATGTTACGTCATGCTATTTGTGTTTGTATTAGTTAAGGCTAGCAAAAGTGACTTGATGACGGACTCTTCCCACATGACAAATTCCAATACCAGATTTTGAGGAAGGACTGAGTGCTAAAATATTGATTCAATAAAGTTAAAACATGAGAAGGAGTCTAAGAACAATATTTTGTTGACAGTCGTTTCAACCCAGTGTCAGTAATGTCAGTTAACAGACTGCAGCAAAGTATTTTTTTTTTTATAGCAAACCTGGGTGCTAGTAGCCTGGCCATTGCCTTCATACACAATTCTATTTGGTTCTCATCTTCTCTCAGTGGTGAATCTGGGATTTGTTCCATTATGTTTGATTTCTTAAGATGCATTTCACATGTCATAGCCCTACTCCCCATCTGGTTGTTTATGCAATTTCCAGTGAGTTTCATATCATAGGTCCCTTCATGATCAACATAGCGCATTATATACGTCATGGCCAAACAACTGGGTAAAAATAGATCCAATTGTTTAAAACGTCAACAGAGTCCACACCACCAGAGCAAGCAATCGTTTCTCAATAGCGGTACAAGGCAAACTGTAGATCAAGGTGCTTGTTATTAACAGACTTCATTTCATCGTTTATTGTTATGTGGTTGGAAAAGCAGCACCGAAAAAAAAAAAAAACTACTTGGTGAGTACCAAAAATATGTCCCAGTGTCAATTTGGCCTTCATTTTGGAAAAAAGGTATTCCAAATTTGGGACAATGTTTCACCTTTCAGTGATTATATTGACTGTGAAAAATCATAGACAGTGGCTACCCAAATTTGGTATTAAGGGGCCTAAGAAAACGAAACCATTTAAAGGGATTTGAATGCCTTGTTTCTAACATTGCTCAAAAAAGGGAATAAAGTGGAAAAAATAAATAAAATCTAGACAAACTATTGTGTTAAAATGGATTGTGTTTTCTTTCATGTAGGCAAACTTTTCTCATCCCATGGTGGCTGCAGCAGTAATTGTACATCTGGCTGCTGATGGGACAAAGTTCATTGACCAGACACAGTGCAACATTACTGTTCAACTGGTGGACACCAAGGATGGTTTCCACAGTCTAGGTGAGAACTCTTATAGTATTTTTAAGCTCCATCCCACTTCATATACTTCTGATACCACACTTTCATACTGAAAAGAACAACTTAGATCATTAAAACAAGGCAACTTAAACTGTAGCTCCCTTTTTATCGTTTGCTTGTGTTGCTTTTTTAACTTCAGCATGCTGCCTTGTTTAGTCACCACTCCTATTTTCTGAATGGAGAGGAATTCATTCCCACCGCCCTTATCATTTACTCTGCTCACTCTGTTTTGTCTTTGGCTCTGTGGCTTCTAATAACATCTCCACAGGTGAGTGGCGTCTGAGCTGCCGCACTAACCCTTTGGTGATCCCCGTGAGCCATGACCTGTCAGTGGCCTTTTACCACACCAAGGCTATCCTGGTCATGTTTTCCTGTCAACTGGTGGCCATCTCTGGCATTGGCCTGCGATCCTTCCAGTCGTTTGACCCCATCACAATCAGTGGTTGCCAAAGTAATGAGATCTACAACCCTACAGGACAGAGGTGAGAGATCTGCCAGCTAAAAATGAATGTGTGGAGTGGTAAAGACTTGTGCCAGAGAAAATAAATAGTTGATGCGTTTTTCAGTAATGCTGTCATGGTATTTGGTGATAATCCATTGCAGTAGGTCATATTTTGCATACATTCACAGTGACAAAATCCAAAAGATTACCAAATTTGAGATTACATGAATCAATAGAATTAAATGAGGAAACAACAGTTTTCCAGCGTTACTTTTAATAAACCTGACAGAAAATGGATTGTATCAATGATTACGCAGTCAAACCAGTGCTATCATCATAACTGTAGGAAATTGAGCAAACAATGTACCATTGCTTTGAAATTGTGGTGCAGCTCTGCAAATTTTCCAAAAATGAAGTGTCTGAATTGCCTCTAACCCTACATTGTGTTTACTGTGACGACTTGTTTTGTATCGAGCTCGGCTAAAGACCACGATACATTAAAAATAACTTTTTCTTTAAAAATCAGTAATCAGTTCTTCATGTTATCCTCTCCATTGCCAGTTCTGACTTGTCTGGCAACACAATTTCAACGTACACATCAAAGGGATTGCCACATCCAGAATATTATTTCTTTACTGGTTATATTTCTCTGGGTTCAAAATATTTAATTAAACACACACAAGATGTAAAAATGTGCATGTATATTGTTGTAAGTGGTTCTGTGTGAATGGACTGCTTGAATAGATTTTGTGTTTTCTTTTTTTGTTGTTGTTGTTTTATGGTGCCAGTCAGACCTACAGAGGATTGCAGAAATTTGAATTCGGCTGCAGGTTTTTCCATATGTTGTTGCTCTACAGCCACAAAATTAGAAAATCTTTATTGGAATTCTTCGAGTTTTATTATCACGAAATATTGTGAAGTGAAAGGAAGATAATGTGGTTTTAATTTTTTCTCATTACAAATAAAAATCTGAAACGGATGACTTACATCTATGCAGTAATGTTACTTCATGCTTATGTAAAAAAAACCAAAAAACATTCAAATAGAAAATGGTGCAATTTTATGGATGCAATGTGACAAGATGTGGAAAAGATGAAAGCTTATCTGTTATTATTATTTATTCCATAGTATTTTTCAATTAATTCAGCATTTAACTGAGGCCCACACCCTAATTCTCCTGCTAGTATTGACAAGGTTCTGCCTTTTTGATCAACACCAATCCATTATCTCTTTGTCATCAACCTTCCAATTAACCACTCTGCTTTCACTTCCCGTCTGTCTCTTGTACTTTTCCACACATCCTCCTCCTCCCATCCTTCAGCTCTGCTGTTATTCTGTGCCATCCTCTCATCTTTTTCGTTCACATTATCTTCCTTTACCCCTCAACCACCATCTCCAATTCCCCTTTTTTGTGCCTCTTGCTCTCGCTTTATTCCTATCATTTTCCTGTGCCAAACAGCACATTTCCTGTAACAATTATTCCCTCACTAAACACCACATCCCTTTTGCAACAGAGTTCTTAAAAACTGAATCTATTAACATGACTCAGTTTTGTGTTCCACGCGAGTCTGTGAGCAAACGCACATGTATGTTTTCCACGTTGTTTATTAGATTAAGAACCGAGGGGAATCCCAAACAGTTGACATGGTGCAACTGGTGGGCATCGGCGGTATGTGGAAATGTTTATTACTATATGTAAAGGTCATTTTTATATATGTTTATTATATGTGGTTAAGTTTATTCAGTTAAAAATGTTAACTACAGAAAAACATAACTCACTTCCAAATCATAGTGCAGCAAATAGAGCGGCTGTTCCCGCCGCCTTTTATCAAATGCCTTTTTTTTTTATATATATATGGCAAGAGAATTTAGAGACCCATTAACTAAACAGTCAGGATTTCAGACTGTGGCAGGAAGCCAGAGCACCCGAAGAGAAACCTGCAAACAGGAAACTACTTTTTGATATTTATATAATTTAATTACAAAATGTTTCTTTGATATTTGCTTAAAGTAGTTTTGGCCCTAGTAGCCAAAACTACTTTAAGCAAAAGAGAGCGGAGAAGACATGGGGCAAAGGTCAGCGAGTCATCTTTTTGGACTATGGGAGGAAGTCGGAGAACCCAGAGAGAACCCACTAATGCACTTGGAGAACATGCAAACCCATGAAGACAGAAGAACCCAGGCAGGGAATCAAACCCAGGGAACGGTCTTATTCACAAAAATAAATGTTTTAATCACACTAACGGAATTTAGAGAGCTATTAACTGAATAGTTGTGATTTCAGACTGGCAGGAAGCCAGAGCGCCCGCAGAGAAACCTGCACACAGGAAACCTGTCAAATCTTTTTACCCTTGTGTCCCATAAATTCAAGTCGGACACATGTTTGGTCCCAGTCAGATTTCTTCAGCCTCAACATGGCTACTAATTAGGTCTTCTAGGATTTTTACTCCTTCTGAATTTAATATTTTTAGCTCCTTTCCAAAGGCACCTTTATCATCTTCCAGAGGAGGGGCTGGAGAAACTGTAACATCAGGAGTTTCATCATTTCTTAACTTCTTGTAAATGTAAATCAATACATTTTGGGACATGTCTTCACTGCAGTCGCTGTCTGCAGTGAAGACATGCTCGTTGTCAGCCTTCACGGTTTGTTCTCCTTTTATTGAATAAGAGTAGAACTTGGCTGGCTTTGAATCCCCACAGATAATCGAGGACAGGTGGTACCTCTCCGTTCCACATTCACAATCTGCAGGCACATCCATGGTCTGATTGGCAACTACTTGGTGTGTCCTGCTCGACCTATGTAGAAAAAACACCAGCACGTTGTTATCAGCCAGGCAGTGTTTTCTCTGTAAGGCTGACCCGCAGCCTGAACACTGACGTTTGCCCCCCAAATTCAACCAACTGTTAAAAAGTGAAACTAAGTCGGTTGGAAATGTTGCCGGTGGAAGGGCAACCAGGGGGGCGTTGCTCAGTAGCTCAAGGAAAGTGGTTCCACAGTTTGAGCAAGAGTTTTTGTTGTATAACCCTCTATCTGTGTCACCGCCAAAAGAATCCAACCAGACCAACACGGACTCCAGCAAACATTTGATGTCATATTCCCTTCCCACGTCTGATGATAGTGTCTTCTCCCTCAGCTTCATCAGAACTGGGGGGAGAGGTCTTTTTGAGAAAAATGTTTCCTGGGCTGACGCACAGCTGAGAGGATGAGACTCGCACAACACGGTATGGACGATGCCTCCAGAAAAGCCCTTTTCTGAGCGAGACACCTCCTGGTGACGCTCAGGTTTAGGACACTCTGGAATGTAGCATTCACCCAGCTGTTGTGGAGTTTGCTGGAGAACTTAAAGAAGTTCTCCTCCATTTGTCCTTGTCCTGCAGTTGCTGTCCTCCCTACATCTGGGATAACCGAGCCAACTCTATGTTCTGAATTAACATCCAGGGAACAGTAAACCTCGAGCACAACGGTAATCTTAGCATTTACAGACATTTTTTGGGACAAATTAATGACTCCGTTTTCGTCTGAATTATGTTCCCCGTCCAGGGAACTTGATATTTGAAAGACGCTTGTAAAAGTGCTCTTCAGAGAACTCTTGTCTGGAAAGGAAAGCGATGGAACCAACGAAACCAAAGCTTGTGCTGTCACTTCAGCCACAGCTTCGGCTGTGAGGTCACCCGCAGACAAATCTTCCCCATCCGGGTTAGATTTTTCTGTGACTGTATTCTCACACTCACTGTGTACCGTCGTCTTTGAACAAATTTCCCCAGCCAGGTCAGTTTGTTCGAAGACAGTACCATTCTCCTCGGTACTGTCTTGTACAGTCTCAGTCACACCAATGTTTGGGATCCCACAGACATTGGTCAGTTGTTCAGAGCAAACCTCCCCAGCCGGGTCGGTTTGTCCAGAGACTGTACCGTCATCCTCTGTACTGTCTCGCGTAGTCCTAGTTGGGTCAGAGTCTGAAACGCATACATCCGTCCCCTTTTCAGAACAAACCTCCCCAGCCAGGTCGGTCTGTTCTTTGGCATTGGATGGAAGATCTTTCCAAAACAAATCATCCTCATCATCCTGATTATAACCTTCGCTAGAATCCTTCCCTGGAAAGTAACGATCATACACTTTCTTCAACCCCGTGGTTGCAGCATATCCAAGCGGGATAAACAAAGGAACGAGCGCCTTCGAAACACTAAACGTTATTTCTCTGCACAAATCTGAATCTCCAGGAACTGACTGGATCTAATTGATATTTTGAGATTCACTGGACTTCTGGCACAACGTCTTGCTTCTGATCATTGCTATGGAAACGATCAGATCAGTTCTGCATTACTCAAGCTGACATAAATACTTTAATTAAAAGTAACATTTTTTATTTATTTAACATGAAGAAATTAATGGATTTGTATACAATTTATTTTTTGCATTTGTGGTTTTCCATACCTGCTGTGGTATAGAAAAACATAATTTTTTTTCTTAATGTCTGACATTCCAACAGACTTTTCCAACCTTCACCGTTTTCTGTATTTGGTGAGTTAGGATTTGTCATCCATCTCCTGTCTCCATTCTTCTGCCTACTACCTACATTTAACCATGACAACATCTCTGTCTCCTGGTATATATAATGCATTCTCATTTTCGAAGGAGGAGGATAGTTTTCCAGGTAGTTAATTGTAATTTATGTCATAAATTCCAGAGTGACTAGCAGGAAACCACTAAGAGATTGTATTGAAAGCCAAACTGCCTACAGAGGAGGCTTCAAGGTTTCCCTGGTTTGTCTATTAAGGCTCTACATGAAAGAAGGTTTTTTTTTTTTGTTTTTTTTTTACGAACAGGCTTTATAAACAGTCTTCACCAGCTCACGTTTGTGGTAAATCTGATGAGATGGGAATACAGCAACACAGAGGTAGAAAACAAAGAGCACAGTGTGGTTAATATGATGGCTTCCATCAAGTTATCTGGAAGACAAATGAGGAAAGAGAAAGTTTATGTCTGCATTAGGAAACAAAAACCAAAATGGATGAAAAGAACAAATCAACTCATGAAAGTGAAAGTTGATTTTTTTTTCCCCTCTCCCATTCTGTGTTTTCACATGTTTTCTTGTTCCTTCTCTCCTTGTGTCTCTCTTCTTGCTTCCCCTAGTATGTTTTCCTACTTTTCTTTCCCTACAGTATAGCGAATACCTATACCTATGCTGTAAAATGTGGATTGTTGTAAAAAAAAAAAAGGGGGTGGGGGAAGAATTAAATGTTGCTGCTGGAATCCAGGAATTCCAGCAGCAATAAATGCCTTCTCCATTTGGCCAATTTCTGTTGTTGTAATCTGCAAGTGGTCTATCCTGTTGCTTTTAATTTACTATGTGTGCACCGACACCCCTTTTTATTCACATATGGCAGTCTGCTCTCCATGTGGTTTATTGATTTGATTTGTTAAGCAGTCATTGATGGATGAATGTGGTTCACTCAGTGCATAATTTGTTTGTTTGTGAGCAAATGTGTGACTGCTTCCATGTTTGCATCTGGAGTGTTACTTGGATAAAAAAAAAGCCTCTTGTTTGATCCTTAGTATTTCCTCTTACTCTTTTCTGTTACTCTTGCTTTTTTATCCCAACCCTCTACCACCCACTTCCACACACAGTTGTGTACATTATTCGTGCGAAGCCATTGACTGCCAGGAACCCTTAATCCGCAATGCAGAGCTAAAGTGCAGTAGCCCTGGTCGCCACTTCTACAACGGAGACCGCTGCACCATCTCCTGCAACTCAGGATATGTCCTGCAAGTCCACCAGGAAGACAACATCATCAAGACCCAGGTGAACACACTACTACCTATGTGCACTTAATGGCAGTTGAATAGCTTTATGCACAAGGAGGCACAAGAATGCTAAATTGTGAACATGCTTACCCCTGGGTGCAAGCACATTTTTTCCAGCAGATGGAGCATGCATGGAAACATAAATTTATGAATGCCTCTATACACATGCACAGGGGCAAACTCAAGCACACAAATGTCCACTGAGAAAAGGTGCAAACAAGCTTGCTCCCTTCTCTACTCTCAAAACTCTGCATTCTTTTGTCACCTGTGAAAACTAGGCTTGGCAGGTCCAGCCTCCAGGGAGGGTGACATCATAAAAATCCATGTAGATCAGTGCACCAGTCTCCTCCAGCAAATCTCTCATACACTTAAAATCACACATATGTGTACGTGCACATCCACTTATTCTCTTCAAGCAAAGACGTAAATGTGTGTAGTCTTCTGCTAAGCATACTGCACCATCACCTCAGTCACTTTGCATTGCTACTCCGTTGGGACAATGACATCATAGAGTACTGTCTGCTCTCTCTCCCTTGCAGGCATCTGTTAAAGGGCAGACACTTGCTACCACAAAATGGCATTCATTAAATGTCTATGCGTAGATAGGACACACATGTGATAATCACAGTAATTTAAAAGCAGTTTTTTCCACAATCAGGACATGGTAACAAGGCACACAAAGATATACATTAAGGATCAGAATAAAGCACAGTCTCTTTTAAATCTAGGGTTTATTGCATCAAAGCATAATATAAGGATCATAATGGAAATTAACAGCACCTAATGTACTGTTTAATAACTGTGATCAACTGGAATGTATGTGTGATTGAATTGAAATTATTTATTGTTTTGTAAAGTTCCTCTAGGTTATATTTGGTTTAAATTGGTGCTATATAAATAAACTGAATTGAATTGAAAGACATCCACAAACAAACAATGTATGAGATTAATCTGTAAAGATTATAAAGCAATTTAATGTATTATGAATGTAATGTCCATTATTCTACAGGGACATCAGGAATCACAAGGAGATGGTAGCTACAACAGCTGCTTGATATCCTGGGATTAGATGAGAACATCCTCCCAAAAGTCAGACCATGCTGTGCTCAGGGAAACTGCAAATAATGTAGTAACTACAACTTAGACTCTACAGATTGTAGTTACAAAGTTTATTCTTGAAGTTACACAGCATATTCAGAAAGTAATTGATAATAATAAATATTAAGTTTAGTTTAGAGCTGCCAGGAGAAACTTTGCCTGTAAAACGTTAGCTTTCAAAAGGTGCTTTTCCACTGGCAAGTCTGGATCCAACTGGTTAATGTCTGCTTTAGTTGTACCCCAGTTTACAGGGTCTCAAGGGCTGTGAGCATGTAGGAACTTGGGTTGTTGCTCTGGTCATTTCTCCCATTATGTTTATAGCAACACTCAGCAATGGAGAACCTCGAGGTTGTGCTTTTGATATACTCAAACCTAGATGTATAATTTTTGCCGTACATACATTAATTACCAGCTCAGCATAGTGAAAACGATTCAGATTAGCTGATTATTTTGCTCTAGTGTAGAAGTGACCAATGTATCTGTTTGGCTAATATGAGTAGCTCGTTGTTTGGTGAAAGACCAGGACAACATATTGACACAAACCTCTCAAGTATGGTGGTGGAGGAATGAGTCAATCACAAACTCTCTGTAAACCAGCACAATCTAGAACCACTGTGAAGACATTTGTTCATCAGCTAAATGTGTGCCCAAACTGGTACATAAAGTAATGACCGTGATCATAAAGGCAGCAGCAACTCCACAAACTAAACAGTTGTAAAGGAACAGAAGTACATTTCTCCACATTAACATTAGACTTATAACCATATGAAATAAACCCCTATTTTAAATTACTGCTGAAGATGTAGAGTTCACCTCTTCATTGTTAAATAAATAAAATGCTTAGGTATCAATACAGAAAATTTGCAATACAAGAAAATGTACTAAAAAAAAATCTTGTCTGGTTTGGTTTGGAGAAAAAAAAAAGTACATTAATATCGTGTGTGCGTGTGTGTGTCTGTGTACAGCTCAAAAATAGTGTTGTAAAAAAATGAACATATTTTTGTTTGACTTTCATCCCAGAAAGTGAAGCGCAGATTTGCTACATATTAATTGAAAGTTTTTAAGCATTTATTTTTTTGTGATTTTGATAACTATGGTTTACAAATAATAATATTACTGATAAAAAAAAATAGCATTGTTTCAGTAAATTAAAGCTATACATAATGTCAATTAGAATGTATATATTTTAAACTAAAATATCAGGATTGTGTAAGGTATGTTCAAGTTCTGGTCAGGACAGTTTGCCGGCTAATACCAGCAATACCCTTATCTTTAAACCAACTTTTTGTAACTTTGACAGTGTGCGCAGGTGCCAAGTCCTGCTTGAAAATAAAATCACCATGTCGATAAAGGGTCAGTGAAAGGCAGGGTTAACTGAAAGCAAAGCTGAAAAACAGCTGCAAAAGGACATGGCACCCCGACTCATGACTGACTATGGAAACTTCACATTCATTGGACTTTAAGCAGGAGGGGTTCATTGCCTTACTTCCTACAGATTCTGGGACCTTTATTTCCAAATGAAATAAAAACTTTACTTTCATATGAAAAACTGACTTTTTACTACTAAGCAACAGTCCAAACCTCTTTCTTCTTAGCTTTAGTAAGACAGTTCTGACATTGTTTTTGATTCAGGATTGGCTTGACACGAGGAATGTGACATTTGTAGTCCATGTGTGGGATTTATAGTAAGATGGCTCTTCATGCGCTGATCCCAGCCTCACTTCACTCTTTGAGAAGCTCCCCCAGATTCTAGAAAATATTTTGCTTGACAATACTTTCAGATGGAGTTATCTCAGTTTACAACAGTCTAATTTTCTGAGACATTACATTTGGGGTTGTCATTGTCTGTTAGTCATAATAATCAAATTGGCAAGAAATAAAGGCTTGAAATATTTATCTTCAAATCTAATATGTATTTTAAGAGATCCACTTTCTAAAACGGGACAGAAGAAATCGCAAACATTTTCACAATATTCAAAAGTTTTACCCGTAGTTGGATGTGTCAGTGTTCCTGTGAGGCTGCTATGAAGGTCAAAGTTCAGAGACTTAATAAAGCAACAGTGGAGTGAACCTAAACAAGGGAAGAGGGAATATTTACTTTTTGGAGTTTGGCTAGGATCTTTTTAAATTTAGAAATAAACCTTGGGATTTCAGTTTTCTCCAAGACAATTGTGCCGTTATACAGTTGTGAAGGTTTCATATCCTAATGCTTGCAATAGTTCTCTATTAAGTCTGCACATATTTCTAAATCCATTATGTTTTTGATTGACAGGGCGCCATGTAGCTATTAATCAATGTCAGCTCATTTTGGTGGTACATTATGCTTTTTAAAGATGGAGACACAGGAATATACTGTGATAGTGAAGCAGAAGGAGCAAGGAGAGAAAAGAAGAGGAAGCAGAATTTTGCTAAATATCATTTGCTAGATATTCAATTCAAGGCAGAAGGTTAAGGTTTGTTACAAAGGATGATAAAAGAAAACAATAGTATAAAAAAATACTCTACACTTTTTTCCAATTTGCTTCCATGGGGAAAAAAAAACAACTATTCTGTTAGATATTTTTTAAATTACTCAGCAGATATTGAAAGGCATTTTCTTATTTCTGCCAAGTTCCTGAATACACAGATGTGAATTAGTATATAAAGTCGATCTTTGTGTAGCTTAATCTCAGCATAAATGTCTTTTCTGTGAAAGCAGTTTGAGGTCAATCAAAAGGAAAAAACATAATGAAAACTAAGGAACTCAATGGATAACGTAAAGTTTAAAATATAATCATGTTAGAAAATAATATAAAAGCTCTAAACACAGTGACCACAATTCAATGTCTACATTATAACTTTAGCACAGTCACAAAGCTAACAGATATTGGATTCCATTTAAATTCATAGGCTGGCGAAGGAAAGCATTAATTAAACAAACTGGGAAGATTCTCATGGAAACTACAGCGATTCCCACTCAGAATGGGGTATTCGTGAACATCTGTAGATTCAACAATTAGTTATGCATTTCATAAATCTGGCCTTTATTGAAGCATGGCTAGAGCAAAGGTATTTTTGACAGAAATTCAGAAAGTTCTGTCTGGCACATGCCATGTTGGGGGCACAGAAAACATGTGTCAGAAGATGATTAAGTTAAAAATTTAACTTCTCAACATACAAAATGTTATGTGGTAAAATTCTGCATGGATTCCACACTTTTCTGAGTTTTAAAATTTGATTCTTAAAAAGCGCATTTAATCTTCCTTCCGCTTCACAATTATTTACTACTTTGCTTTGGTCTATCACACAGAAATCTAAACAAATCACTTTGAAGTATTTATTGCAATGTGAAAAAAGGTCAAACTGTTAGACATAAATACTTTTTGCAAAGCACTGTAAAACTCTGAAAAAGGAAGTTTTAAACAAAGTATTTAATAGTACAAGTTGGCATTTAATCATTTGTATCTTTCCGTCTTTTGTTAGTCATTAGTCTGTAAAACCACAAACTTCCACTCTAAAATTTAAACGTGCAGTGTTAGGCACAATCCTGTTTCCTTTCATTAGCCCATTACATTTTTTTTCACTGATGACAAAGTGGTTCTGGGAAAACCACCTTCTTAGTTTCTATCTTGAGCACAAATCTCTTCCCTTCACATGCTTGATTTGTTTGTGTGTGTTTCACGGCTGTACGTTTTTTTTCCTACCTCTCTCTCTCTCTTTGAAGATGCAAAGGAACACTAAGTGCTGCTGCTGATCAAGTTACATCATCTTCATACTGAACTATTCTTTAAGACATTTTACAGCCTTGAACATTACATTTTAAAAAGTATTTCCTGGCCTTATGTAGTTTATTTTACATTGTATTGTCTCCCCAATATGAATCCAACTTAGGTGACAAATTTCCTGTGCTCTTCCGTAAAGTAACTCATAGTGTGAACCTCAAGACATGAAGCAGTAAACTCATGTGCTACATTTCAGATGTAAATCAATATCCATTAAAGTTTAATTTTAAGATACAGTTGTTATGTGTTTTTTGAGTGCACGACAGAGATGTTTACAAGTCGCCTTTTTCCTTGTGAAATTTAAAGTCTTTAAGGGGCAAGTCTGAAGGAAGGCAAATTCAGAGAAAGCCCACCTCATCAAGTCCTTATTTTTTTAATTTAATTTTTTTCTCACTCAGGGCTGTAGAATTTTGTAATTGTATTGGGAAGTCATTGTTTACATCAACGTCTAAAACTAGAAGACAGGCGGGGCACAACCTGGAGAGGTCCATCGCACATTTAAATGATTTGTTCTTAATTCGAAATGGTAAAAAATGTTTAAACTGAAGGTGTTAATTACAACATAATGAATGCTGACAAGTGTAGTGAATAGGTGAATGTTGAGCTTCTACATGAAACAGAAAGTGCCTTTATATTGATATTTACAGTCAGAAATATTCTTAATGATGCATTGTGCTTAACGGCGAGAGAATTAGAATGTCAGAGGTAAGTTAGGTTAATTTTTTTTTCTGCAATGATCCAAAGTAATTTAATGCAGTTGTTCACTCAGTTGTAAGTTAATGTTATCATTACTGTGAAGCCACTGAAAACATGACGAGAATTTTATAAGTCAAAATCCACCAATAATAATCCACTAAAAATCAAGTTTATCCTTTCACGGTAAGAAATTTATCTATGGATAGAAACAAATATTAGAATGATGCTCTGACATGTTCACACACAATGTTTAGTGTAGTGCACAGAAATAATTTTTATATATATATAACCATTGCAAATTAAAAATCCTTTTTGTAATTAAGGACCTATGTTTGCATATTAAAAGTGACTTAGGTCTAACTCTTTCCATTAAATATTTAGCACAAAAGCTTTTAAAGATATCATATTTAATGGACCAAAAATATTAAAATGAACTATTTTTCTCCTTAGCAGCAGTCGTACGCTTTTTATGTGATTGACCAACATATTTGACATAACGACATCTGCCAATCAATCCAGTGGGTTTGTTAGAAACTGACGAATTGGCAGTCGCAATTTGTCCTGAAGGAAAACTGGAGGAACTGAACCCACTTTACCTCCAACAATGTTGTTGGAGTTTATCATTATGAATTAGCTGCGGTCATAGAGACTTGGTGAAAAGTAATCAGAAAAAATTGTTACACATTGTCAGTGGGGAACGTGCGATTAATTGATGTGAGTTATCTTGTCGTAGGTAGCGTCATTTCAGTTGAAGATTAATAGGGAGAAGAAGATAAACTATACACAGCATAACTTTCAATTTTGCTTTCACTTTTCAAATGCAAACTGTTTTGTTTGGTGTGTTTAAAAATAAATCCATATACTTCACAATAAAATATGGGACTATAGTGTGACGAATATAAAAATGCGGTCTAGGGATGCATTTGCAAGGCACTGTATGTTGGACTTGAGCTATTTTGGCTTTATTTTTATTTCTATGGAAGCAGATTTTTTTTTTTTCTGATAGTTCTTTGTGCTTTACTGTGTTGGTCATTGTCTCAGCTTTTACAATTTCATGGAATTAACAGACTAGATAATTATTTTGTTTTAAAATGATCATGAACACTTTCCTCCTGGAAATCGTCCAAACTCTGGAAATGTTTTATAGTCTTTCCCCGAACCATGGCTTACTGCAGATTCTTTGCAGAGGTCTACACATATCTCCCTCTACTAAATTGCCTGTTTATAGTCCTGGAACACTGTGTGAATTGTGGGACACAGATGTCTTTCTTCTCAGCTTTATCCAGTTCATTAATTTTCCTACATCCGAAACAAAGAAAGTGTTGCTTCTCACAAATGACAGATCTTGTCAATAAACTTTCAAATACTAATGAATCATGGTTCTTATGGCATATGGTTCTTATACGTAGAATGAAAGGATTTCAAGCCCTCTGTAACTGAAGGTACAAGAAAAAGAAATGGACGCAAAGTAGAAGCTCTAAAAGCATCATCTGAACAGGAGCTTTAGACTCTCAGATGGCACTTTGGGATAAATACAATGTTTAAAAAAAGTCACATGTGCTTGAGAGTTCCTGTAGCTACAGGTTTTACCCCCTAAGAAGTCCGTATGCTATTTATTGTTTTATTGCACTATAAGGGCCCTTAAGGCCCATTTTGAAAAATCTGATTGTTAGCCATGAAAGCAACAATCGTAAATGTATATTGTCTTACATTTCCTAAATTATTGGTGGTGGTGTTGGCATTCCTGAGTGCTCTTCTCAGTTTATTAACCCTCAATAGTAATGAGCATTTTTGTACTGTGATAGTTTTTTCATAGATATTTTTAGAAATAAACTTATATTCAACTAATAAGAATACATTTTGGTTTTGTTGCTACCTATCTGTGGTTCGATCTTTGTGGAGTCGTCTATTAACAGACCTTTCGGTGGAACATGACTCCAATTTTCTCTAAAAAAAAAAAATAAAAAAAAAAATCACCAATTCACAGATTTTATAGTTATACACATTTTTAGAGGGAGTCTCAAGCATTCGAATATTTTGACTACTTGTAATTGTATTTCTTGATCTCTGTAAATACTTTAAATTAGGCTTTATCTTTCTAAATTTCCATAACATTTGCAATTTGATCTCCAACTTCGCCAAACTGGCCACTTTACCAGCATTAACAAGTCACAAATCCCATAGCATAAAACATGGCATAGAAATACCATGTGTACCACACATAGAGACTACTGAAATGTATCTAGTCAGTTGTTGCACAAAGAAACCGATAATTAATTACTTGATCCCATGCTGTGGTGCAGAAGCTCTGTCTTCACTAATGAAGACTCATTCAGCTCAGCATGCTAAATGATTGGAGTGGATGAGTTGGCAGCAAACTTGGCCTTATTTTCTGATTAAGCAAGCTAATAATTAAATTACCACAATCATGGACTGTGTATAAAGTATTCTTAAAACCCAAGATAGTCAGGCAGTCATTTAGTACGGGGGAAAAAAGACAGTGACCACCCACCAAATTCTAATTTAATTAGTCCTTGCATATTAGCGTATAATAAACTGCACACTCTTCACACCAATACACAAACGCCATACAAAATGAGGGTGCATTGCAAAAGAAGCAGGAACTTAAAAGATGCAACTAGTTTGATGTTTCACAGAATTGGATCAATTTCATCATGTTCAGGACCTTATAAAATGTGTTTTTGTTGTGCTAAAATTGTAATAGCAGTTCCAAACTTTTTTAAAGCAATCAAGGATCACTTTTTCTTCACATAAATAATTTTGATTCAATTAATTATGATTCTGCTAAGATAAAGACAAAGTGAACTATTTTGAAGGCTTTATATTGTAACCATAGTTCTTAAATCATATTCTTATGCAACAATAACTTTTTTGAATTATGTCCCAAACCTCATCTTGTATATTTAAGCTATTAAAAACTACCACAACCTAGATAGTTGACAATTTACTGAGCAAAACCTGGAAGCATGTCTATTTCTGGGTACAGTATAATTCTGAGTAGCATGCTTCTTTCCTGACCTCTGCTTTCAGAAGATTTATACTTTGTGATTGTGTGCATATTCTGAGTAAAAAAAAAAAATGCTTTCCTTCAAACCAATCCCACAGAACATAAATCATTCTGTCTGGTTGGGGAGCAGAAGTTTTCAAACTTGCTACTAGAAGAGAAACAGATGGCATTATCTGCTTTAAAATGATTTAAGATTATCAAGGTCTTATATAAAACGTGGACACAATATAAGTTCTAGATTGCATTTTCTTTGAATCCATTTTGTTACATTTTGAACATTGTTTGAAGTGTAAACAAAAATCAATGAACACACAGACTACAACCCCCAATCACTGCAATTACCCAAACTTCAAGCTCCGACAGATAAACAACATGCATGGTAAGCACATATTAGAAACATGTAATTTTCTTTTTTCTTTTTTCAAAAGATGAAAAACTACAGTATGTGAACTACCATCTTTCGGACTTTGTGTGGTGGCTGTTATCATCTTTAAATTAACCCCTGAACTGTCACATCCAAAATGCTTACATGTCAGACAAAGGCTCTATAAGGACTCCAGTGTCCTCAGAGTGATAGAAGGTTAAACCCAATTATCATGACTATATTCTCTCCTTACGGTATTAGTTGAACTATGAGCTATTGCTGGAGCTTCAGTTCACAATCCCTGCAGAGCAGATTTCCTTTTGATGTCCGTTTGTGTTTGGCTGCTCTCATGTCTATCTTGACTCTGACCCCTTAACATGATTGACTGTTGGTGACAAAGTAATTGTCAGGAACTTATTCATCTCACTGGTGTTTGCCATTTTTCTTAAGTTACTTATTTTCACCAGATTGTTAATTCTATGAACTGACAATCTGCTCAAGTCTTGTTTCAAAGTCATGAT
Source organism: Gambusia affinis (assembly GCF_019740435.1). Classification (NCBI taxonomy): domain Eukaryota; kingdom Metazoa; phylum Chordata; class Actinopteri; order Cyprinodontiformes; family Poeciliidae; genus Gambusia; species Gambusia affinis. Next base: position 11,806,420 of record NC_057884.1, on the reverse strand, counting down.
GAATAGTCTCCTCCTAGAAATTCTTTTGACCCTGTAAAATTTATAGTCTTTCCCTGAATCATCCCTCACTGCAGTTTTTCCTTCTTTTTTTTTTGAAGAGGCCCAAACATAATTCCTCTCCCTAAATAGTCTATTTATTGTCATGAATAACTACAGAAATTGTGTGATACAAATGTCTGTATCAAGTGCCTAACAATGCATAGTGCAGTGACTCCGGCTCTTCATGTTTATTCAAGGTTTGTTGTATTTAAAATGTAAATCATCCTTTCTTCCGATATGCTTGCATACTATGTGGTTTATGCACTTTTTTTTAAAGACAGTTTTACATTTTGTTGTTTCTATCTTACTTGCAAAACCTTGCACACCAGACACCATTTATGCAAATAATCATGCTTTAATTCAGCATTTGAACACCACATGGATTTCTTTCATGCAGATTTTGCTCAAAACATCAAATCATGAGTGAGTCACTCACCTCTTCATGCAGTTATTTTTCATGCAGCCCTCACATGCAATGCATATGGTACTTTGTTGAGTATCCAAATTATGGATGGAGCTTATTTATTTCCAGGGAATCGGATACTGTTATTTGGTATCATATAATGAAATCAAGATGAAAGGCTGCTATTATTAGGGAATAGACATGTAATCTTACTGAGCCCAACATTTTTAAGCTTAAGGTTTAAAATGAATAAACATAAATAAACTGACCCAAACATGTAACACGTAGTCTTACTGATAGGCTTCCATTTTTACCTTTCTTTTTCTGTTAGAGATGGAAAATTGAAAATGATTGACTTTAACAACTTTGTTTTGTGATTTTTTTAAATTTTTTAAAGTTTTCCCTTTGGGCTCAGCTACCAATTCAAGCATCCATTTTTTTATTACACTGTGCAGTTTAGTGGAAGATGATAAAAACAGTTTAGGTTTGGACTATCTAATGCCTCACTGTTTTGCTCATGTTTCTGCAAAATACAAGCAAAACAATTTGCAGCAATCTTGAGGTTTTATTGTTCAAAGTATCATGATTGCAAAATGTACAAAAAATAATGCATTTTATTTGGATAGCACATTTTCAGCAGCAAGCAAAGTCAAAGTGCTTTACATGATTAAAAGAAAAATAAAACAAGCAAAAAATAAAAAATAAAAGGCAGTGCAGTGGCAAAATGAGGGAAAACAATGAAAAACAGACAACAGTTTACAATGTTCCAGGGTTTTCTAATTGAAGGCAGCTCTAAACAAATGGGGTTTTAGCTTTATTTAGCAAATTTCACTTTTTGCACGTTTTTGTACTTTTGGGTTCTACTGCTTACAGAAACAGTCCACATGCAAAACAGATTGTACCTGCTATGGTAGTTATGTTGCAGACACAATCCTGGTTAAACCTTGTTTGACGATCAGGTTTGCACCTGTTTTTATACATACATATAAAAGATCAAGCCCAAAAGCTATACAAGACACTTACTTTCAATCTTTATAGGAAGTAAGGTCTTGACTTTACTTCCTAAAGAGGATAAGGCCTAAAGAGGCCTTATCCTCTTTAGGTTTCAATTTAAACTCAACTCCTAAAAGTTTTTGCCTTATTTCTGACTCTTTCCACTCTGGTCTCGGTCTTGACTTGGTCTGGGGTTAGATGGTCTTGCTTATTGTGCAATCACCGTGTAGCCAGCCTAGGGTTGCAGATGTCTATTACCCACAGGAATAAAACAAATAACTTTGCATACATACTCATTCTTTAGACCAATCTATTTCCTCAGTTAACCTAACATTCACATTGCTGAACTGTGGCAGGAAACCAAAATACATAGAAAAAGGCCACAGATGCTTAGAGAAACTAACAAATGGCACTTTGAAAGGCCACAAAGAAACAGCCATATATGGTCAGGATTCAAACTGTTAGCTTCCTGCCTGCCGCCATACTACTGTGCACATACACAGACATAATCAAAAACAGATGAGGTTTCAAAGCTTCTGTCACGTCATGCTTGGTTATGAACATACTGAGAAATATCAGCCTATTATCAGATAATTTATAGTGTGCTATGCTGAAAAATGGAGCTTGATTTATTTTCCATAGCATTGTGTTGCTATCAGACATGGACGCTTTGCTAGTTCACTCTTTTGTAAATTTTACGTGTTCTTCCGATTTTTATAGTGGAATTTCTTTGGCTTATCCCATTTCCTGATATATTCAACATGTTCGACTAAGTTAAGCTCTGTAGGCTTGTTAAGATTAGAGAGGATGTTTTGTTCCCATAAAAAGTTGAGAAGACGTTGACGTATTTTCATTTTGGCTAAAAACTACCCAATCAAAACTCATAAGATTTTGGAAAACATAGAACAAAAACAAATCAGAAACAGCATAAAACAAGCTCTGAATCCATAGCTATTATATGTTCAGACATTTTTATCAGTAGTATTGACACAGTTTATATTGTTCATGCAAGTATCAACTGTTTAATTCGGTTTTCAACTAAAACATATATTTCTTGAGATTCAATACAAAATAAGATGCTGCTGTGGCATTTTGAACATGCCAAAATGAATGGGTTGTAGACTGAATCAAAGCCATTTAAAAGCTCCATCTATAACAACTTCCATAAGAGTTGTTCTTGAAGATCTATTTGCCTTTTTCTTTAAGTGTGTGTGGCTGCGTGTGAGTGTTTATGTGTGTGTGTTTAGCAGAAGGTGTCACACTTCCTTTAAATCAATCTGTTTTGGGTCAGGGCTGATTGTGCAGTTGGTGGATATCAGTTGTCCGTGAAGCATGACTTGACCTTACATATGCGACTACCAGTTAATTGAGCTGCTGAGTTGCATGTGAGGCTTACTCACATACGGTGAGCTAAGCACTCCAGGATTTGTTGGGCTACATGACGACTGGACAGAATCCTGAATTGCTGTTGTCAAAGATTTATACGATGAGTGAAACACTCCAATATGTCACATCAGTGTGGAAAGTAAAACTTTTGCCCGTCTGTACTTATACTTTGAGTCAAACCTTGACCAACCATTGGAAATTTTAAGAGGTCCTGAGGACTGACAGTAAATGACATAGTTGTAGTTAAACGTCTCTGCCATGTAAAACAAAAGATGTGAAATGCACCATTATATCAATGACGTCTCCTTAAGAATATAAAGAAGTCCTAAACAGCCTACATCTAGACCTATCTTTAATTACTAGGCCATCAATCCTATCTGAAACAGATTTTTTTTAGCATTTCTTCTCTTATTTTCTAGTTGGATTCTTCAGTAACAATAACCTGTACCAATGGGAAGTGGAACAAGCAGGTATCCTGTGAGCCAGTGGACTGCGGTCTTCCAGACAAATACCACGTTCATCCTGCTCATTTTACCTTCCCAGAAGGCACTACATATGGCAAGAAAAGCACCTTTCTTTGTCGAGAACCTGCCCAACTCATAGGTGAGATTCATCTGGTTACTCATAAATGGAAATTTGCTTTAAAAAAAAAAAAGCAAATGTTCTTCATTAATTTATTGTAAATGTATACCACTCACAGCACATTTGACTAACTTAAAAAAAAGTTTACATAGATTACCAGTTCATAAATATATGTGTAAGGGTAAGATTTATGCATATGAATTATTTTAGAGCAGGACATTTTTCGGTTTGGCCCCCAGTACCATATTAGAACACAAATCAGCAATGGATGCCGTAAAGGAGCACAAATACAAGAAAAACAGTTTTTCATTATGTTATGAAACACACTACTATATTTGAATACCATGCTATCTATAGCAAACACTGACCATGTTTTTTTTTTATTTTTATTTAGCCACATACCTTTATACCAAACCTGGATTTTAGAACAAACAATATTTTTACTCATCTTGTTGTTACATATTCTGTGAAGCCATTCCAAGGACCAATTTTAAGAAAGAAAAGTTTATTAAATGTAGATAGGATCTACCAAAAGCCATAAAATGGTGGTTTTGGTTTGCTGACTAGAATATTAGAAAATATTTGGATTTTTCTTTTGTCTTTCAAGGAACCAACAACACTCTTATCTGCCAGGAAGATGGTTTGTGGTCCTTCCCCGAAGCTCTTTGTGAGCTGCGCTGCCCGGCCCCTCCTCCTGTACCTAATGCTGTTTTACAAACAAAACGCTGTAATGAGACGGGCTTAAAAGTTGGCACTCTCTGCAAGTACAAATGCAAGCCAGGCTACCATGTTACCAATAAACCCAAAAGGTGAAAACAAGATATAGTGTTGCAAGTTTTTTCCACCTGAAATCTGGTCTCATAAAGTTTTTTTTGTTTTTTTTTAATTGGTCTTGCTCCTTTCAGACGTGCTTTTAAGCGCCAGTGTACAGAGGATGGCACCTGGCTGGAGGGTGCATGCGAACCAGTGACTTGTGATCCTCCACCACCCATTTTCCATGGCTCATACTACTGTACTGATGGCTTCCGCTTTGACAGTATCTGCAGACTCAACTGCTCTGAATCCGCCGGTAATCGTCAAGGAGTCTCTGTCCATACGGTGAGGTTGCTGCCCTCTTCCTGCAAGCAGGTCTGTCTATCTCTTTCCTCTCTTTCTATTCCTTATTTTTTAAATTATTTTGTTAGGCACATGCTACAGAATTTTCTCCTTGTTTTGGTATTGTTTTTAATTGTATTATTCCCTTCTTGTTCAAAAATGTTAAACTATTTGAATAAGCTAGTTGATCCCTTAAGACTACCAAAAACAGTGTTTAATAGAACGATGAACACTTTTATTTTGTCTAAAAGATGCTATAAAAACAGCTTTTATTGCCATCTTTTACACACTGCTGTGACTGTGTGTTTTTCCCCTTGTCTCCCTCAGCTCTACTCAATTTGATGACATGCTAATTAGATTGCTATTGATTTCCAGAATAGCTATGCCTGCTACAGACTTTTGAAATGTATACACCTTTTAATCTGTTCTGCCTCCCAGGCATTGTTGGTTGGATGCCTGATGAAAATTGTATTGTATTTCTCCATATGCAATGCAATGCCATCTGAATGTCCTTGGCTCTGCACTGTTTGTGTACCGTACTAGTGCGATTGCGAGTATAACTGTTAGTCTGCCATTATGTGCGTTTTTTTTTTTTGTTCAGGGCACAGCCTCCAACATGATCCGGTGCAGAAAGGATGGAAACTGGACAGGGTCATTCCGCCTATGCCCGAACAGCAAAGGCCAATGCTCGTTACCTCAAAACCTGCATTACAGCCTCCAGTACTCTTGCAAGCGTGGACATGGCATAGGTGTGTAACAAGAAAATTATATTTTGTATTGTTGTAGTGTTTACAGTTGGTCTTTGTGTGAATGTGGAAAATCAGATGATGCAATCTAGCATTTTGATGTGAAGATATTCCCAAAATGAAGATAGATCTTTTTTGATAGGTCTGACTTGTACATTCTTTTATGCAATTTATGCTTCTGTTTTAAACATGCACAGGTGAAGAGTGTGAGCTCTCATGCAGAGAGGGTAACAGTGAAGTGGTGATTCTCCCTAGCAACATGACAGCAAATTTCCTACTACGAGAGCACTGGTGGAACCCGCAAAAAGTCAAGGTACGTTTATAACTATGTGTATTTGTGTCTTCTTAATATGTCTGACAAATGCACTTCACAAAGTTCTGTGATCCACAACTCTCCCATCAGGAATTTCTCATCCAGTGCCTATATCCCCGCTGGATTACCTACAATGCAATATGCCAGCTTCCCTGACACATCACCACAAAAATATTTGTCTTTGAAGCATGGCAACCCCTAAAACAATTTGTTATATTCATGACAGAAGGTATGGAAACTTGCTGGCTCCGGAGTGCCTCAAATCAAAAATGGGCTTGGAGAGCTGAGCTTGGAACCACTAAGGTTTCATTACCCTAGATGCACCACAGGATGTTATTTGGGCTCTGTTAGACTCGCATTCAAAAAGGCTGCTTTTGGTTATTTTTAAAACTTTTGGAGGCAAACATTTAATCAGCAAATAAAAAAAACATAGATCTTTTTGGATAGATTAATATTTCACCATAAAATTTTTACTTTAAATTGTATCCATATATAAAATACTACTTAAAAATTTAATGCATTAAATAATATGACTCTATACAGGGTAGAAACAACCATCTATCATCCATACCCGCTTGTCCTTTCAGCACCGTGGGGGGCTGGTGCATTTCTAAAGGGGGAAGATTTGACCATCTATTCACTGATCAGGAATTAGCCTGACCAGTGTCAATATAATTTATTGACACTTACTTATCAATAAATTATATTTCATATGAATTTCTGATATCTGTTTCTTTACCTTTTTCCCTGATATTCAACAGGTTATCTGATTGTCAGATTTAAGTTCGCAGAATGAGCAAAGGATCTAATTTAATTGCAAAATGTTTTGAAATTAGAAATGTATAACAGTCCTCTCATATAAGATAAGAGTTAAAGTGGTTCAAACAGGGAAAATCAAGAAATACAAATAGAAACCATGAAATTATAAACCAAATATATTTTGGAAAAAAAAGACCATTCCTAAACATTCCTAGTCCAATTGTGGAAATGGTATTTCTTCCTCTGTTGTTTCTACACTTAAAAGAAAAGAAGAAAATAAACAATGGTATTTTAAAGTTATCGGCTTGGAATTTATGTTGTCCGTCTTAATAAGTAATGCTATTTCATTAACTCGTTTTATTTTTGTTGTTAGTGACCTGGTTAGACTCATACGTCTTTAGCTCCATGTCCTCCTGTTCCTTTCTCTTTTACTCTCTTTGATGATTATGTGCCCCACACCTCCTCCTCCACACCCCAATCCTTATCAGCAAAATTACTCTGTCGAGGCAGCTGTAGAATTAGTCATTTTCCATATGACATGACCTCGTCTGCGGTGGCGCTGAGATAGAGATCTATTTTTATGTGCTATGAGCGCCCCGGGGATGCTTTCGAGGGTGAGGATCCCATACGTAGCTAGGGGTGAGACCAGGCCACAGTCATGGATTATCATGATTTACGGCCTGACTGAGAAAGAGAGAGAGACAGAGAAAAAGAGGGAAAGTTTGTGAGATGGAGAGAGAGAGAGAAAAATGGAAGAGCAGATAAAGGAAAGAAGAATATGAGTTTCTGGATGACATCATCTGATAGGGTGACGGCGACAAGAAAACCGAGAGAGCTGCAGGATATATATATCCTGCAGCTCTCTCTCTCACTCTCTCTCTCTATATATATATATATATATACATATATATATATATATATATATATATATATATATATATATATACATATATATATATATATATATATATATATATATATATATATATATATATATATATATATATATATATATATATATATATATATATATATATATATATATATATATATATGATAACTAATCTATTACTCACACAGCTCTGTTGTCCTCAGACCCTGTTGTTGTTCTTTCTAGCTACCTTCGGGCCGAGATCTATATTTTACATTGATTTGCTGACTGTACTGAAATAGAAAATACCTTAGTTTGCAGCAACAAAAGAAAAGCATGTCAACTTTGGGAGATATTGGAACATGGTAGGTTTGGGATTTGGACCACCTGAGATCAGCCAGGACTTTGCAGTGGATGGCACTTTTAATTACAAATTACACTATCCTACTTATGCAGTAAACAACATGCTTCTTTCTGTCTTATACCCCCATCCCAGACTCAGGCTTACAGGCATCTTTTTGCAACTTCATGTTCATTTTGGAGGTGTGCCTGTGAACAGTTTCGGAATCACTGAAAGCAGCAATATTTTTTAATCAACTGAACAAACACGTGTTGTCTTGTCTTTCAGAGTATAGTCTGCACGATGGGACTGAAATGGTATCCTCCTCCAGAATTGCTCCATTGCATCAAAGGATGCGAGGTTGGTGCAAGACCTGAGCAATATATTCCTCTGATATATTTTTATTCTTTAACCTCTTGTGGACTGTGAAACATTAAAGGTAGAACATAAAGTTTTATGAGCTGTACTTGGTTAAATTGTTGTAGACAGAAAATTAATTGGCAGATACTGCACAAATAAAACATAGAAAGCATAGGTGAAGACAGCAGTTAGCAATAGAAAATATAATTAGTCCTACAACAGCCTTTTTCAGTAATTTCCAAACACGGAAAATCTTTCAAAATCTTTGTATTTAGCTTTGTTTCATGAAGCTATTAAGTAATCCGTTGAGCTGAGTCCAACTGGATAACCTGATGGGTAACCCAAGCGTTGAGGGCGGGGCCAACCCAATAAATCACCTTACTGGCGCGTTTTGTGCTGATTATGGTTTATGGTGTCCCGATTTGATTTACGGGTCTAGCTGACTAAGGGCTGAAATAGTGACATTGAAGAATGGGGAAAATATAATGTATTGGATTCATCAGCAAATACATTCAGAGACTTCTAAAGACTTCAAAACGCTCAAGAGCCAAACAGAACAAAGCTTTAGGCCTTAAACAAGGTAATGAGAGTCTTCTAGTTTTTGCTCTGTTGTTTCACTCTTTCTGCACTCTTCTCTTCCTTCAATAGCCATTTATGGGAGACAACTACTGCGATCCAGTCAACAACAGGGCCTTCTGCAACTATGATGGAGGAGACTGCTGTCAGTCCACAGTCAAGACTAAGAAGGTAAGTGGCATGCTCATATTTAAAATAAATTATGCTGAATTTAGACTGACTGATAAATCGATCTACTACAAGTTATTATTCTTTTGTCCTAAAGTCTACTCTTGTTCTTTAGTGGAGATTTTGTAATACCCCCAATCCAAAGGCATACATACCCGGTTGATTGGTGACTTTCGATCTCAGATGACCTCTATGATAGGGTTCACGCTCTTACCATCACGAACAGGATTAGATGGAATAAAAAGTGCATGATTTGATAAGAGTCATTTTATTCTGACTTTTTCTGTTTAGTAATTGTTTTTGTCTGTCTGTGTTCATAAGTGAACAAAGGTTACAGTATATCGATGAGAGATTACAGGCATCTCCTAAGGTCACATTCTCCTCATTAGGTACTTCAAAGTAGTCTGTCAGTTCTTAGTCTGCTTTGTATTTATTTGATCAGTTAGAACTCTTCCCTTGTCCTGACATAACTCTGTTTGATTAGTTTCAGAAAGCTGCTGGCAAGATATGTGTTTAGACCGGTTTATTCATGCTTGTTTGCCAGAACAGTTGCATATTTGACCTGACCTGTTTCTGTGAAGTTTGGATGAACTGGGCTGCACTGTTATTCCAAAGGCTGGTAGAATAATATGGATTTTTTTATTTAGCTATGTAAGTTTTCTCTGTCCATGCAGGTTTTTCAGTGGGGAGCCAGTTTAATTTGTCTTTTGGAGGAAAAAAAAAAGTGTTAATGAGGAGAAAAAGTTTCCTTTACTGTGAAGATGGCCACAGAACAAAAACTGAAAACTCCCTATTAGTCAGTAGCTTGTAGAACCACATTAAACACAATGATCACAGTAATCTCCAGCATGACTATCGGTCTCTCACTTTGATGTACAATGATTTTGGCAAACTTTTCTATCTATCATTGTTTCAACTTACCAAGGTTTGTGGGCATTTTACTTATGCACAACTTACAGAGGCATCACCAAAGCATTTAAGTCAGGTTGAGGTCTGGACTTTGACTGGGAGGTTGTAGCACATTGATTATTTTTCAGCTATTCTGCTATAGATATGCTGTTGTTTCATAGATCCCTTTACACTTATATTTGTGTACTTTGAGCAAGCATTAGCTGTTATGCTGTGCTCAGACCAAATGCAATTCATGCATCAGGGGTGTCTGGTTTGCAGGCAAAGTCTATGGTGGACACAGATCTAAGGGCAGTGATGAGATTTGTGGTGTGGTCTCATGCAATTAGCATTGCACATTTTAACGTGCTTTGCACTTCTGGTCTTTGAACACTCGACGCATGTATAGCAAGTTCAGTACATCCAACAAGACAGATGCAAGAGTTGGAAAATCTACACTTTCGCAGTTTGGACACAAAACATTTACTGGAGACTCTGCTATGTGACGTCAGTTCATGTAGTTGGTGTCCTAGCAGGAGACGCAGGCCTGTGAAGTTCAGCAGGTCATCATGGGTGAGACAAAAATAGCATTGACTTAATCATATCGCTCCTGGAGTAAGTACAGTTTAGTTAACCAAACTCAGAACACTTCTGAATTATCTGGTGAATTCAAACACAGCGCATAGGCTCCTGATGATGGCAACATTCTCTTGTAAATAAAGTCAAACCACTCTCTCAGTTTCAGCTGCCATTTTACAAAAAGACTGTCAGAGGGAAAAAAAAGGCAAAAGTCAAGAGGCTCCTTCCAAAGTGCATTTTTCCACACTTTGCTCTTGCACACATCAAAAGCAATTTTGACACTAGATATCAACCGCCAGACTTTTACTTGTACAAGCATTCAACTTCAGGCATTGGACGCCCTTTTCATGTGCAAAACGTGTTTGATATAAATTCAACATTAGACAAACAGCCTTTGACTCTGCAATACTTTTGCATATGAAGGTATTCATTATAAAAATGACTTCAAGATGCCCAGATCTGGTGGCTGGAATACCAGTCCATAACTTTACTCTTCTCCTCTATCCTCAGTGTTTGGTATGTGATGTTTCTGCTTCTCAAACATCTCTACTATAGTTCCATATGTCAAAAGGTGTCTGGAAAAAGAAAATGCACCAACATATTGCTTTTAGAGAGATGTTTTTTTTTTCTGGTAATTCTTTCAAACAAGTCGTACTAAGATTAAATCTTTCTTCTCAATATACTCTGTTGAGCTTTAATTGTCCCTGGGGTATTTTACAATTTCTTTGAGCCTTGTATTGTTTGACCTTGTCCATCATTGGGTAACTGTCTTTAATATTTTCCATTTTCCACCAAAAGTGTTGTCACCGTAGAATGATAAAATTGCCTCACAATCTTTCTCACTCTTGCGTCTCAGACATTAGAGTGGATGGGTTTTTTTCTATTCGGTTTTGTTGCATATTTCTATGCTTTTAGCTCTGCAAGCTGCCATAACTCTTGCTTTTATAGAGTTGGTCACACCTACCAAATATCCGTTAATCAAGTGGATTTAATTACACGGTCACTCCTCCCACTCCTAAAACATGTGGAAGTGCCATATGTACTTAGCTTCCTTTATCCATTTATTTGTGTCTTTGTCAGTTGAAATATGTTTTTTGTCACCTCATTTTTAGGTACAATTGAAACCAGAAGTTTACATATGCCATATAAAAAGACATTATACAACTTTTGTAATTGAAGTTAGATGAGACCAAACATATCTTTATTTATTTTTTTTAGGTCAGGTAAAATTCTTAAAATTTGGATGAGGGAAAGCAAAGTGACAATGTCAGACCTTTGGAAACTTCTATTAAGTATATTTCACATTTGAGTTAATTGTCTTGTTTAACACAATGGGAAAATTAAAAGAAAAAAGCCAAGATATGTGCTTGTAAATTTCTTTTTGTTTGTTGTATTAAAACAGATCTCTCTTGTAAATGAGATCTTTGATCTCAATGAGACAGCCTTTATAGATAAACATCAAGTAAAATAAAAAGAAGTTTATCAGGAAGAGAATTGTTAAGCTTCACAAGCCTAGTTTGATCCTTTGAACAATTTCCAAATTATCCTGGGTGCCACTTTCATCTGTGTAAACAGCTATAGGCCAATATAGACATGATGCGAATGTCCAAGCATCACACTTCTCAGGAAGGAGCTGGGCTGAAAAGTTGAAAAGACCATGCTACAAAATACTGAGGAAATATATGTAAATGTTTTATTTTCAATGAATAAAAACAACTCTTACATAATTGGGGCATTTACCAAATGCAAATAAATTAGCTAATTCTGACCTAAAGCGTAAAGTAAAATCAAACTTCACTGATTGAAGTTTTATTCAACTTCAAACAGTGAAATAAATTGTTTTTTTTGTGTCTTATTTGGTGCGTGTAATCTTCTGGTTCCATCTGTATTTAGAAAAGTCCCAATTACTGAAATTCTTAGGTTACATTTTAGCCTGAGTTTGTATTAGTTTCATTTTTGTCTTTCCATTTTTTGGTTAGTTTAGAATGTGAAAGAAATTACCACGTTGCAATTGTATAAAGGTAAAGTAAACAAACAACAACAAAAACAAAATAATGGTTCCCTTGTGCATTCTGGCAACTGCCATGTTGAGTATGTGCTGACCAAACATGTAAAAGTTCATGTTTTGTCCTAATTTCTAAGTCTGTTGGGTTTGGAGGACAAACAGTTAGGCCAGTTGTACACAGTCCTGTACAGGAAAATAGCAAGAGGTTCATCATTTGTTTGAATATTTTATTTCTTAAATGTATATTAGCAAATGTTTGGCCTAATTTGTCAGATTGGTGGCGCTATAATTTTGTTTGTAATTGCATGTGAAACAGCCTCACTTGTGTACGAGTTCTGCTGCTGTTGATTGACAGTATCTAGTCTCCACATCGTCTGAGACCAGTCTTAAGTAGTGACATCAGCAGAACTTCCAGAACTTTCTTTCAGACCTCATACAATTCAATAAAAGATTCAGGCAATAAGAGATTGAGCTTTGGAAAGGAAAGGAAAACTGGCCATGGGTTGTGTCATGAGTTAGGAGTTGGTATGTTGGATCCTACTACAAAGAAAAACATGTTCTCAACATCTTGTGTTGGTATGTATAATAACAAATGTGTTGTTTTTGAAAATGAAAAACCTTTGAGGATTTTAACAGTTTGATACACTTCCCAAAAATAGCCAAAACCAGGCCTAATCCTATTGTAAGAACAAAAGTTTTAATGCTTTAGTTAAACTTAAAATACAATAAATATTACAATTTTTGGCCGAGGACGGCCAAAAATTACCGTTCTTCAAGAAGCTTGAAGAAAACAATGATCTGCTAAAAGGGGAAATATTCTGTTAGAGTGTCCAACATAATTTGTAGCAAAAGGATGTTGAGTTTCCAAAATTGCAACTTTAAATTTCTGTAACTTTTCATTGAGTGGACCAGAGGAGAAGGAAGGGAAAATAGTAATACAGTATGTCAGGACAGTGTTATTGTGTCACAATGAGACTTGTCATTTAATACTTCCTAGATGTAGCTTTGGCTTTGTAGACATGGCCTGGAAAAACCTTAAAATACCTTGAACTCCTTAGAATGACTCTAGATGAACTAAATGCCCTGCTTAGCCCACAAAGTCAACATTATCTAGATAAAAACAAATACTTCAATAATTTATTGAAATGCAAACAAATGCAGATTCAAAGTGGTTGTATTAAAATGTGATTAATGATTAATTTTTCCATTACATTACAGCAGGGATGTTCAAAGTTTTTGGAACTAAGGTGTACGTTATTTTCTCACCAATCTGCTAAAAGCTTCCACTTGGCACCGAGATGTGAAAATTAGAAATTAAACTCTATACTGGTACATTTTAAGTGCAAATGTACATCAGTTAGCAGAAATATTAGCGTGAAAAAAAATGTTGTTTCTCCCTCAGAGGGATCTCTTGCCCAGGGAGGAGGCAGCTAGTTTCTTATTGTCAGGCCAGTAGGAGTTGACTGTAAGCCATAAGCAGGCTAGCAGGGGACTGTCAATCATGTTACATCTGCACTTTAATTGATGATCTTCATGTAAAAGAATTAAGATAGATTCACACAAATTGGGAGAGCAAAATAAGTGCCATCAAGTTGAAAACCCATCTTCTGAAGTTGAAATATTTTTACCCTAACAACAGGATTTGGAGGTGCTTGCTCATACCAGATCCTTCACTCAGTTTTTATTTCAATGTCATTTCCAACAGCGGACTTATCCAGATTGAAAAGGGTCTTTGCTTTGGGGACTTTTTCATCAAAATCAAGGTTCCTATCAAACTTGTAAGCTGGAAACAAAACTAGCTAGCAAGAGGTTTGATAGATGAAAGAAATTAAAGTGCATTTCGAGTTCTATCAAGAGCAAACCTGCTGATATATTGTGCAGTGTCAAGCTGTTTGACATCCTTGCTTTGTCTTTGTAGCACTGCTTGTATGTAAGAAAAATTGCTTAGGTCACAGTAGGTATGTTTACATGCAAAATTCCTCGATTGGATTAAATTATCCAAATGTATCATGTATATAGACACAAAATAAATTAATAAATTAATCCAATAATGATGTGGGTTTCAATTTCAATCGAGACAATCACTGAACAGAAGATGATGTTTTGAATGATAACTTCAATTTTCAATTTAAAATTGTAGACTTCCTATAGTTTTAGCAATGGCTGCAGAGGAAGTAAACAAAGACATGGTATTGGCTGTGGTTCCAATTATTGAATTAGCATTAATTAACTGGTAAACTTCATAGTGTCGAACTGGAGGATTACAAACATCATGGGCAAATGTTAGCGATTGGGTAAATTTCAAACTTCAACAGAGTCCAAACATCCTGTCAGCAATAGATTCTCAGTTGCCCAGGGTTAAGATCCTCTGTAAGAAGCAGAGCATAGCCAAAAGCTAGTTCTTACCAAACTAGAGTGGAATAGGATGCAATGTCAAGCACAGAGTTATAAAATTTTGCTGAAAAACAGAATTTGTACTTCCACTTGTGCTGAATATATATTTAAAAAAACTAGCAAACACTAGTAGTGTGTTCCATTTTGTGTTTTTTGAGCACCCACAATGGACCCACACCTGGTTCTAATCATGGTTGAGACATTGGTGCACTTACTTTATTAAGCTACAAGCTAAGCAGAAGGTGGTTGGTCTTCCTGCATTACAGAAAGAGAAATCAAGACTAATTTTATCTCCCCAACATAGCGCACGTGTGTGAAGTCAGGTTAGTTTGCCCCAATCAGAATAACAAGATTAGAACTAGGAGTTGCAAGTCCACTCTTAGACTAGTTGAGTCTGTGCTTTGCAATGAATTTTTACATTTCACGTTGACTAGTTGTGATTCCGTGGTAAAACCTTTTTCTAAGATGATGAAAGATGAGGAACTGGGTGGTGAATGGCTGATTCTCAGATGAACAATGTGTAAGTACTGCAAACCCAAGCAAAAGCTAACGGAATAATGTGCATATGTTACATGTCGGCCTCTTTTTCATCCATCCAACAGATTTTCAACATGATCAGTCATCCTGCATAGCAACATAGCAGCTTTATGCTCTTTTAAAATCACTATGACAGTATGTGGAAACATAGTTTAAGCTACATCCTGAGGATCTGACACAATCTATTTATGTTGTTTTAAAACCATGTTTTTAAAACAGTGGCTACACCTTTAGAAAAAGAAGAATTCCAGTAGATTAAAAACTACCAAACCTGTTTTAGATTATGTGAGATATCACACAATAAAATGATCAACACAAAATACTAATTACTTGACCAGATTATGCATGGTGGAATAATGTAGGCATTTGTGAAAACAACAATTGACGGGTGATTTCCACTTTTGGGTCCCCTTGAAATGGTTGAGAAAGATAAAACAAATTGCTCTGAAATTACCAATCATGACTTGGTTAATCAGCTGCTAGAAGTAAGGGTCAAGTAAAGCTTATTATGGGTGAGGAACAAAAAGGAAACACTAAGGAATTAGTCAGATAAGAGTGATTGGTATCTGAACAGCAAAAAAGCCAAATGTTTGATATAATTAGCTTTTCTTCTTAATCGGTTGCTAAATTGAGGTTTACTTTCAAAATATGTGTAATTCAATGGGAAATAGCAATGGGGTTTGTATTAGAGCTCTAATAAATCGGAAAATGTTTTTCTGATGCGCATATTTAATCAGTTTTGCTTTTTTTATTCATAATCAGTTTACTTTACTTTCAGTTAATCATTTAAACAGATTCATTACTGACAGGAAATGTTTATCCTCAACAACCTTGTGTGAGCAAGTCAGTGGGACCAAAACTGGGTATTACACCTGATTTTCATTTTCTCCAAATAGAACACATGTGTGGCAGACAACAGGATGGAATTGAATAAAACTTCTACAAGCAAACAAAACAAAAACAAAGAGACTATATGTCAAATGAATCTGTAACTTATTACTGAAACATTCTCTTTTCTTAGCTGATGATTCACAAGCTTATTGGGTGACAAAAACTCACAGTATTTCCTGCTTTGTCGGAATTCAGCATTGTTGTTCAAACCACAATTGATGACTTTATTCCAAATTGCCTAGCTGTTTCTAAGGACTTGTTTTGAAACAGAAGGTATATTTGCTTGTTTTATTAGTGTTAAAGCTGGAAGTCTAGATGTTTGTTAATGTAGTCATTTCTCCTGCTTTGTGTCAGGACATTTGTATTTAAAGGAAAATTGTATTTAGAGCCAGTCTGCTTTTTCTTGTTGGTGTCCATTTGGTAATTCTTTGCCAACAAGGTGCTGATAATGGAAAAGTAGTTAGATATGAAATAAAATGTTAATAACATATACAACAAGTTCAATGTTTTGTTCTTGGGAAATGACACAAAGGTGTAGTTTCTTATTCTTTGAATAATTATCTTTACTTTTCCTGTGACAAAGCAAAATGTCTCTCTCTCTCTCTCTCTCTTTATATATAATTCTTCAATAACAGTGGGTAACAACTGGTTTATTTGTTTGTCATATATATGATATTTAGAATATGTCCAGAAACTGTTCTTCCTTTCTCTGGATAAAGGACTATTTGATCAATATCACTCATTGACCAAAAAAGTTTGTCTACTACTGGTATTCAGTATACTTTGGTATTGAGCTCCTCTGCTGGTTGAGGACTGGTGATAATCTATATCAATTACATAACCTCATTCGGGTTTAAATCAGATTCACATCAGCATCAGAATATAAGTTTCTCACAAGGCCTTTCTTATTTGAGCTGAATGAGGGTAGGCAGTGTAGACAAGAAAAGGCTGTAAAACTGTAGTGCAGTTATTTCCTGCCATTCAGCAGGGATTTACAGGAAACAACTTCAAGTTTGGACTCCAATGTCTAGAACACTTAATTCTGTTGGCCCTCCCTTGATCTGCTCTGTCTGCTTGGTGTCTCTTCAGCTGTTGTGCATGCAGCTTCTCTTACTCCATCAGTCATTGGGAGGCCTTGTCAAACTAAGACTGTTCATGTTGCTATTGCTCAACCCTTTTGGGTTTTTACCAACCATTATTTCATTATCTTCTGCTTATTTGAAATTTAGTTGTGGTTGTAACACATTTAGGACTGAAGCCCAGAAATCCCTCTTGCAATTGATGCTCTATGGTTATTTCTGGGATATTCAGTCCCTCCAGTGGGCTCATGTTCTTCAAAGTTTCCTACCATTGGGGCCTGCATCCAAAGGAATTGTCCTGGGGCAATTGTGATCATATGCCTGAACCACCCTGGCTTACAGCTTTCAATGTGAAAAGGGAGAAAGTCTACTCCTGGATCTCCGAGGGTGATGAGTCTTCTCACTCTATCTTTAAAGTTTTGCCATGCAACAAATGAAGCTAATTTCCTTTGCTTATGTCCAGAATCTTATGCTTTTCATCACAACTCATATCTAGCAACCATAAGTCAGCATCAAAATGTAAAATAAACAATAAAAACATTCTCTTTTTTCCTAAGCTCTTTTTTCATCATGACAGGCCAGAGCAGTACTCACACTTTATTTAGAAATGGTCCTGTTCCTTCTGTCCATCACTGGAGAACAAGAAATGAAGATACTAGAACACCTCAACTTCAAAGACTTATGACTGAACTGCATGCTGAAAGACGTAAATAAAATCACATAATTTGCAAAACAACAGAAAATCTCTACTACTGCGTTAGAGTTTACAGACAATTCTTATTTTTGTGATTTTCCTGTTGTAAAAATTAAACATTTTGTATATTCTCCAACATCATGTAAAAGAAAATTAAACTTCAAATTGATTCATACAATTGGAACCTCCGAGAATCTCTAAGCAAAAGATGTTTGAAGTTTGGGGTGCTGTGGTGGCACAGGAGTTAAGCACAACCCACATATGGAGGCCTTAGTCCTCGATGTGGCTGTCGAAGGTACAATTCCCGGCCTGGTGACCTTTGCTACATGTCTCCCCCCTTCTCTCATTGCCCACTTTCCTATCAATTCACTATCAAATAAAGGCCACTCGAGCCAATAAAACCTTAAAAAAATGAAGTTTGAAATACACCGTCTTCCAAATTATTATGCAAGTGATATTTTCTCAGACTTTCTTAAATGGTCAATGCAAATGATGGTCAGTATATTTTTCAAGTCATGAACTATTACAGTATAAATCAAATTTTACTGAAATTTTACTGAACAAAGCTCCCCATGAGAACTGTATTTTTTTTTTCAAAGCTAAAAACCTCAAAATGCACCATTTCGGCCCATAAATTATTATGCACAGCAGATTTTCTAAACATTTTATGGATTATAAAGAACTGCAAACAGTCATTCATTGAATGTGCAGCGTTAAGTGGTCACATGTACTAAAATCAAAAGCTATTTAAATCGAAACATCTTAACAGACAGAGTTGCATGTTAACATGTTATCTTTGATATCACAGCACAATTCTTGCATCCATTGAACTTGTGAGTTTGTGGAAAGTTTCTGCTTGAATTTCTTTGCAGGATGTCAGATTACCTTCCCAGAGCTGCTGTTTTGATATGAACTGTATCTCAGCTTCAGATTTTCTGCTTCAGGAAACTCCAAAGGTTCTCAATAGGTTTGAGGTCAGAGGAGGATGGTGACCACACCATGAGTTTCTCCCTTTTTATGCTCATAGCAGCCAATGACACAGTGGTATTCCTTGCAACATGAGATGGTGCATTGTGATGCATGAAGATGATTTTGCTACTGAAGGTACGGTTCTTCTTTTTGAACCATGAAAGAAGGTCAGAAAGTCCATATACTTTGCTGAGGTCATCGTCACACCTTCAGCGACTCTGAAGGGGCTGACCAGCTCTCTCTCTCTCCCCATTTCGGCCCATAAAATGACCCCTCCACCTCCTTGCTGACATCACAGCCGTGTTGGGACGTGGTGGCCATCCACCACCAATCCACTACTGCGTCCATCTGGACCATCCAGGGTTGTACAGCAGTCATCAGTGAACAAGTCTGTTTGAAAATTAATCTTCATGTACAGTTGGGTCCACTGCCACCGTTTCTCCTTGTGAGTTCTGGTTAGTGGAGGCCAAATGGTAGGTTAATGCACCACAAGCCTCTGGAAGATCCTCCACCTTGAGGTTCCAGAGGCACCAGCAGCTTCAAATAACTGTTTGCTGATTTGTAAGGGCATTTTAACAGCTGCTCTCTTAATCTGTTGAATGTGTCTAACAGAAACCTTCCTCATTATGCCTTTATCTGTACAAACCCATCTTTGTTCTGAATCAACCACAAATCTCTTCACAGTACGATAACGCTTCAGGTTTTGTTAAATATCTAATATTTTCATACCTTCTCATTCAGTACTACACTATCTGATGATTTTCGTCAGCGGATATCCTTTCTCTTTCCCATATTGCTTGAAGCCTGTGGCCTGCTTAATAATGTGGAACATCCTTCTTAAGTAGATTTCCTTTAATTGAGCTCACCAGACAAACTAATCAACCAGCTCTCTGAAATTAATTATAGTGATTCACAGAGCCCTGACACACAATACCATCTATACATTTAATAGCATAACAAAAAATGTTATCTTTATGACACTTAAATCCAATTTGCATAATAATTTGGAACACGGTGTAATCTCTATAACTACTAATGTTATACACTGATTTGATAGCTTGTAGGTTTAGAAGGTATATCTCATGGTACTGAACTCATGAATTTAGGTTGTTTTGGGATTAAACCAGTAGACCTCACTTTTACATATTCTCATCCATTCTCTATGTCATTCTGTCTTTTCATCACTAATTGCTTCTCAGTCATTTACATGCTCTCTATCTAACTCAGAAACAAGGAGTACACATAAGCTTTCCTCTGGTTGCTATGCAGTAGTCTGGTGTCTCTGTGGGAATCTTGGTCAATGTCATGCCCCCATTATGTTGTGACAGCAGAACAGCGACTCCCTCCATGCATCTTTACTGTTCCTAACTTGTTACATCTATATTTCTCTGTCAACATAGGTGTTAAGGTTAAAGGGAAAATAAGGACACAGTGATACAGACAAGAGATTTTATTCACCCTCATTTTCTAATATTAATTTTACACATGAGGGAAACAATCTTGTCTTACAAACATTTACACACTTTGTTTTACAAAAACAATCAATCAATTAAGTTTATTTGTGCTTTACATAATAAAACCCCCAAAATCAACAATTTTTCCAGATTTGTGGTGTATAGAAGCTGAATGCTGCTTCTCCATATTTGATTCTGGTTCTGGGGCTACATAGCAGACCAGACCTAGAAGACCTGAGAGATCTGGAAGGTTGATACAACTGCAGATCTTTAATCTACCGTGGAGCAGTACATTTATAAACTACTATTTTAAAGTTTTAAAGTATTTTAAAAAACAAACAAAAACACCCTAAAAAGTCTTATATTATAGTACCACTGAGGCGTAGTCCATACATAGCCAGTTATTTGGGAAAATAAACAATTTTTTCATTAAAAACTCTATTTAATATCACTATTTAGTTTAAAACTATATATCTGTCCACACAAAGAAAATTTTGGTACCATGTTTATTTCCTTACCAAGAGCCATGGTTGTTTTAAAGCAATCTTATAGACTGACAGGTTTTAACTTGGCACTATAGTACTACGAGTGCTAAATTCACTGGGGGTACTATGGATGAACCCACACATGGGTTCATGTGGATGAAAACTTTTCTGAAACCGGTCCTTTGTATACAATATTGTTTTTTTTTTGGTTTTTTTTATGTGGCTGAGATTTTTTATAAAGACCTGGCTACATGTGTAGAAGGCCTGAGACTGCCATTTATTGTAAGGATTGTTTTCAGATTGCATCCAATGTTTCCTAAACAATGATGGATTCTGTGGTGGATACTGTGTTTGAGGTTACCAATTTGACAGTACATAGAAACACGTGCAACTTTGAAGTAAATGCAAGTCAGAGGTAGAATATGAGTTTGCTAAATACACCAGAAAAAAACTGTCACGTTTGGGTTGGGGCTAGAATGATGTTATTTTATTTACTTTGCTGTTAACCAACATAGTGACAATTATTTTTGACTGGAATGTAGGTACAGTGGAGCTAACTGTCAGGGCTGGACTCGTTGTAGGTTTGCCTTCTTTATAAGTTTGTTGTACATATAGCATCACTTCTCGATGTCTTCCACCACAAGAAAACATAGAAACTGTCTATATTCTACAGTAACGATAGTGACATAAATTAAGTGCTGCAATGCTGTCAACTAAGCTACCTTGAACTGCTTGAGGTCCAGGGTTAGGTTTGTAAAGAAAAGACCTTAATATTTTCAAAGAATATTAATGTTGTCAGTACGAAAACCCAAGAAAGAGATGTTTAAGTTTTCTTTTGAACTTAAAAAATATATTAATTCAGCTTAATTAATAAAAGGAAATTATATTTACAGAGGAAAATAGAGATTGTTTATAAAAGGCTCATAAGCATTTCTTTATACTACATCAAGCACACTGTCCTTTACAATTTCCAGCCTCCTATTGTCCCAAAAAACCAAATGTTTTATTATTTCATCTTTATTATTTTATCCTTCTCTCTTATCTGTTTTTATCTGAAATATATTTTGCAACCATCAGCCCACCGATTGGAGGACAAACCTCTACTAACATTGCCAATGGTAATGGCAATGGTAGTATACATGTGATAAAAACATGTTTACTGGAGATCACTGGTTGACATTCACAGTCCTGCTGTGTCTTGATAGGATGTTACTTTTTTTTGACATCGACATCTCCTTTTATACATTAGTTTTCCATAATAAGGCACAATATACCACGTACAAAAGACATGTCAACCCTGTAAGGATAAATCCAAGGGGCCAAATTATTATTTCCTGAATTAAGTTTAGGAAATTGCCTGGGGTCGTATATTAAGTAATGTTTATATTGAGTAACATTTGAGTTGTAGTTGCATTGATTCTGCAACAGAGGTGCTCATGTTCTACATACATAATGTGAAAGAGCTAAGGAGTCAAGGAGTAGAATTTTTTCAAGATGAGCAAAAAAATGTTTGGCAGGCTAGTTTATGTGGTGAACAAATTGAGTGTGATACAGTCTTACATGCACTGGAAGGTAATGTAAGAGAAATATTTTTCTCCAGTATTATGTTTATAAATGTCCTTGGATCAAAAGTCTTTTACACAATAGTGTGAAAAGTTTATTTCTCAGTTTGATCTAATAAGTGACACCTTTGCTTGTTTTCCCCACAAAGTTTCAAAACGTTATATAAATATTGACTTTGCTTAACACATTATGTGTTAAGAAAATAGTTTTTGTCTAATTTTAGGACCTAAGTACACTAAAAGTGTATTAACTAACAGAAACAGCTTACAGGTGAGGGTTATTTCTTTTAGAATGACTGTACATAATGGAATTCAGCACATAAATTTTACATTGCTTCCCAGATTAGTAAAGAAGCCTTAATTTTTGTTTTGTTTTAGTAAAGATTTGTGTATTAAGTAGTTCTGGATGACTTGCTGTCTATTATTCCACTTCAGGATCTTTGAAGGTGAAAGGAATGACTGCATGTAAGGTCACCGCAGGATCTCCCCTTAATAGTTGCAAGCTGTTGGCTGGATTTGGAGAGGCGGGGGGATGGAAGCAAGAGTCTGGAGTATGCCTCTCTGAGGGTTCCCTTTGCAAGACCCTTTTTGTAGCCCCCCATATAGTTTGGAAACTTTTTTTTTTTTTTCCTCAAATAGACTTGGCTTCTCTGAGACATTTTTTATGAATCTGGGTATATGTTTTTCTGTCAAAGTTAAGGTCTTGTGGAGGTGCTCAGATCACACCAAGGTTTCTAAAACTGCTTGCAAATCTAAGTCTGACACAAGTATGCCCAGTACATTATTTGCGTGTGACATGGGTGTCTGTCTCTAAAATGAGACAGGTTTGTGATGTCCCCAGCTAGCCATTAACCTCTGTCTTAATATGTTATCAAACTTAGCAGACTACACTTTTTGAGTTGTTATACAGAGATAAAAGCACATACATGGTGCACATAGTTTTTTTTCTAGCAGTACTTGTTAGTGTCACCAGTGCTTATTTCTCAGCATTCTAGGTAATTTATTTCCCGGCTGAACATGTCTTAAATGAAATGTACACATAATTATGAGCTAAAAACCACTCCATATCCTTTCCAAATCCAAATTGCTTCGTTGCTGTGAGCACATGGCTTCTAGTTTTCACTGGCTTTTAACAAGTCCACCTTTGGAGGTGCAGAGGAGCAATGTAAAAGATTAGAATTTTAGTACTGTTATTATAACAAACCCCAGATTCTTTAATCATTGCGTTCTTTTGGAGCCTGTTTGTCCAATCACTTTTTTTGGGCTAAGCAAAGTTGCCTCATATAATTGCATTTCAGCACTTTATTGGTGCCAAGTCGTCGGCTTTTCACCAAATGTGGATCTGATTCCAAAGATCCACCCAATTGATACTTTGCAGCAAAGGAAATGAGAAAACAAGTCCAATGTTAATGGCAAAACTTAATAGCCAGAATCAAATATGTCACAGAAAAGGTCCAGATTCTTACTCACTACACATCAAATAACTTTTATAAACCTTTTACTTATTATTTTCTCTTTGCAGAGTTCATAAAAATAGTAAATAAAATGAGCTGCTTTCCATAAATGCATTTTATGCATACTGGATGTGGAATGAGAATTATGGATATCATAAAAATATACACATAAACCATTTTGATCAAAAATAGATCATGTTTGTGAAGGAATTAGCTGATTTCAGTTGCTTGCAACCACTACTTTCTTCAAATCACATATGAATATAGTGATTTGAAAATAAATCCAGTATTATATAGGTTACTACATAATTTATACACAGAATAGAGGATTGCCATGTTTTACCTGTTGCTGAAATAGAAGAATAGGGCTCTGATAAGATTTACAACTTCAGTGGGTCTAGTGTTGTCCTTGCCTTGCTTTCACCTCATGGTCCTCACTCAGCCCTCCTCTAATTCTGGGACCCTGGACATCAGGATGGCCTCCAGTATTACAAAACTAGTCAACCCAGTTTCCCAGCCACCCTGAGAGAAGCCTTAGTCAGGGCCAGATGTGGCACCTGGCCCAGTCACCCTAGAGGTCAAGGTCAAAGGAAAGCATGTCAAATCTGCCACCCACCATCATTTTCTGCATAGAAATATAAGCAGAACTGGCCTTGGATAAGCAGAAACTGCACAAGAGGCTTGGATTATGTAGTGGGAAGCAGTGCTGTGAAGGAAGGGAGTAATAAAACAAAGATAGGAAGAGAATTTAAAAGAAACAAGGTATAAGTGTAAAACAAAGATGTTGTAATAAAACTCTGAAAGAGTCAGGTGAGAATCAGGAACTCTGTGTTCTTGGCTTCAAAATGCCTCAGAGGAAACGGTGCTCATGCAGTTGACAGCTGTTTCTGAAGTGTGTCCGGCCTTTAGCTTGTAAAGTCGTCCCATGTAGACCTCATTTTCTCCAAGGAGTCTGGGTCCAGCCCACCTGGCCCTTGCATTACAGACACCTCCCCCACACAAACAAGTTATTTTATACCCTATTTGCAAGGAGAGTCTGCATTACTAGTCATCTGGGACAAGCTCCATCTCATTCCATAGATCTGACATCTATATTGTCCTGTTCACACAAACTGCACAACTGGTTTTTTTGAGTGGTATCATGTTTATCACTGTAGTTGACATTTTTTTCGTTTTTTTCAGGTTGTAATCTCTTTTTTTAGGAACAGTAGTGCACACTGTTTCACACTATCAAGTAAACACACTTTCAAGTGTCTATCATTTCAGTAGCATATGAAGACATTGCTTTAAGTAACAAATGCTCTATCATCATGACTTACGGTGATGTGGTGACCGTAACTAAACCTCATGCTACATTATGCAGACACTCTTTCTCCACTGATTAAAAAAACTCATTCAATTCAACATAGTGAATACTTGAAATGGTTCAAGTGCAAGGCACTTTAATCTGATTTGTAATTAATTCATCTAATAATTGTTTGACAATTTGGGGACATCGATACACAATCTATAGAAAAGTAACTTATTTGTAAAACAAATTTATAAGACTGCACGTCACTGCTTGGAGGTCCTCCTATATAGACAATTTACACATACTGCATTGAACTAAAAACCGTCTTCAGCTGAGTAGTGTTTTTTGTTAAACTTGCAATGTTTGTTGGGACTTATATTCCAAAAAAGAGCAATAATACAGCCTAATAAGATCAAGTGATTCTGACTGCAGGCTCCCAGCCGCTTGGAATATAACCCACCAATACACAAATACAAACATGTCCTTGGTCTGCTGCCTACTTTACATGACTTGGACAACACGTGTTTCCTGTTTGGCCTGGAGAAGGGGGACACATTTTGTGTACCCAAACAGCTGAAGCCAACCCCTCGAGAGGTGAGCGAGCAGACAAGGCAGCAGCAGCTGGTGCTGGTGACGCATTGCCAACGTTATCCAGCTACGTCAAAGCCAGGGGCAACAACCACTGATCGCAGTGCTCTGCTTTCACTGGCAGGAGGTTATGTTGACAGAAAAACTATCAGAGAAAATGGAAATGCATGAAAAGATAAAGTGCTGTGATTTCACAAGACTGTGACTGAAGAGAGCCTCTATAGCAAAAAAACTAGAAACTTTCTTGCTTCCAAGCTCAGGAGCTGCAGTTTTTTGGGGTTAAGCCGTTTTCCTATTGCATGACATGTCACATGCCACATTTAGAAGAACGTTTTCTTCTGGCCAGCACATGTTTACTGTTGTGTTTGAGACTGTGTTGCAGCTTCAATATTTCCAATAGGATTCTTCATAACAGACCAACCCTAAGTAGGCATAATTTGAACGAATAAGAGGACAAATAATGATACACGATTATTATTTATTTTTTGCTTCGTAAATAAGAATCTAAAAAGTCCTTTATGGAATTGTTTAGTGTTTGTGTGCATGTTTGGGGTTATTATCTGAGTAGAAGGTGAACTTCCAATATAGCTTCAAGTCTTTTGGTAGATTGCCCTGTGTATTAGACTCCATCCATGTTCACACCAACTTTGTCCTGATGAGGAAAAGCAACCCTACACCATAATGCTGCCACCACAATGTGATTGGGTGCACTGGAATTAATTGTTTGTGTTTAGAAGTAGAAAGGCAGTTGAGTAAAACTGCATGCCACATTTTTCACAAAAAATCCCCAATACACCTTGCAATTTGTGATTAATGTGTATTTTTCACTACTACAAAAATGAAATACCTTTTTCTCTTTTACTTAGGTAATTCCATTCCCCATATCCTGTGATATACGCAACGAATGCTCCTGCCGGGATCCAAATGCTGCAGAGAACAGAAAACATGAGCGCGACCATTCCCTAGGGTGACCAAGCTGAGCAGGGATCTTCATTCATTGTTCCGGGACCCTTCCCCTACCACAACACATCCAGAATGGCCAACCCAATCTTCATCATCCTCATCTTGGCCCACAGTTTCCTGCACATGCTGCTAATGAAGGCATACCTCTACATCTGTACTGCAAACGCAACCAGCTTCCATCTTCAAATGAAAGGAAGATACAGAAAGAGGACAAGACTCACGGGACTCCACTGAAAATATTGTTGCTCTGCAAAAAGGAAAGTAACTTGTGCAATACCATCCTTAAAGATATGTAGTATTAAAAAAACCTGACAGACGTTTTCAATAACTCACCCAAAATAAACAAAAATGTAACTAAGTCTAGGTAGCATGCCTTTTGGTGAGTTTTGTGCTGGCTTTAGTATTGGTTTTAGTTACCTCACTCTACAATCACATGATTGAACCAAAGGTTTATCAAAACATGCAAGTTTGGGATTGTGTCAATGCTGGCTCTGTGTTTTGCAGATAAAAATGTTGACCAGAGATTTAAAGAAATCCTCATACACCTTGAATCCTCAGCACCTCCTCAAGGTGCAATCCCCTGCCTTCTTTCAGAGGTTGTTTTAATCACTTCTGCTTTTAAACTAGTCAGATATTACTTACCTCTGTGCCCTTCTTAGTAATGTATGCTTTTTTTATGGAATGTCGGTGGATATGGGTATTATATAAGACAGCCATATTGTTTTAAGCCACAGATCTGACACAAAAAAGGCAAATTGCAATGCACAAAAACTCAAAACAGTCAGCTATAGAAAAAACAGTCTAGGTCAATAGCTGTTCATAGAAAAAAAACACATTTGAAAATGTAGTGTGGCTTTTGCTTCTTTGAATCCATAATAAATAGTAGGCTTAGACAGCTTTGTCTTCCTTGCTGCTTACAGCTTCTCCGAATAGCATTAATTCATTCCTGCATGTTCTTACACAACTTTGTCATTTCGTATTTAAGAAGAAAACCCGTTGACAGCATCATATGTGAAATGCACTAACAACTGAAGAAAATCCAGAACCTCACTTGGCACCCCTCTTCGTATGCAGCTGCCCCCGGAAATAACGCTATACCTTGATTATGACTTAAAGAATGTTGTCGGTAACCTCACTTAGGGTTTGGGGTGATTTTAGTTTCAGTCTGAACTCCTCCCTTATGGAGATAGATAAAACCTTTGTTACCTCAAGAACCATCTGAAACTGAAAACAAAAGCTGAAAGTAAATCTATCCCAGTCCTGTTCAGAATGTAGTTAAAGCTTATCAAAGGCTTGTGGCTTTCTTGATCTCAGTTCTGCACACCACATTCACACTAAAGTACAGGGATGAAGGGTTGGCTAGACTATATCTCAGTAACCCTAGCCCTAATACCACCCAACACCCCCATCCAACAAGCCACCATTCCATGGGGAATGGACTTACCTTTCACAGACTCTCTCCTTTCACTGGGTAGTTAGCAGTTATACATTAAAATGACATTTGGATGTATATGTCAACACAGCATTTCCACCCACAGATTACCTGCTGGGTCTAGTTTCAGTTGTTTGCTCATTCTGCTTCCTCTTCAGTACAAAGTGCACTTCTAAATAGCATTTTTCTGTGTTGTGTGTTCCCATAAAATAACTTTGTTAAACAATATAGCTGCTATGATAGAGTTCTATTTTGTTACTCCTCTTTCCTGACACGTACAAACTGATCAGTTTCATGCAACATGTGAAAGTGTTGTCTGTTTGGCATCTTGGTCTAAACTTTGCATCAACTATTTTGCAACAATTACAGTGACAATTACCATGATTAATAATTATTTCACTTTACCAATTTTCTCTCTCTGACTCATATTTGGCTGCTATGGCATTCAAGATCATTCCTGTAAAACACAATCCTACATGCCATTTCAGAGCCAATGTTTGTGGAAGCCAATGTAAGAAAATATGAGAACATGCAAAGAACATGTGCAGATTTTATTTTCCATATAATATTTAAAAAAATTCCAAAAATGATCAAATAACAGAATTATTAAACAATTGGTTTGATTTACTGTTTTGCATTTTATGGAACATGCTATATTTAATCAGTGTTTGTACCAATGACCTCAATTACTGCACTTTCTAGTTAGAAAAACAATGTATATGTTTCAAAATTCTGTAGAAGCTGCTATCAACAGAATGGTGATCTAAGAAACTGCATAGTGTTTAGCAATTTGAATCATTGTGTTGCTTTTTGCTTTTCTTCCACTCTTGTTTCTACTTGATATGCTACATTATGCAGATGACATATTGCTATGCTTCTCTGCAACATCAAAATGGTATTTGCATTGGATGCTATTGATGAAGTAGAGTGGTAATCCCACATTGAAGGATATATTAATTTACAAATTATTCGAAACAATTAGACCAACATCAATGTTTTTCAAGACATGTATTATGGGCTGCTTAAAATTTAACTAGATTGCAAATGCAATGTCTTGTGTGTTGCCTTGGTGTTTGCATAACATCTTAGGTCTCAGAGGAAAAGTGAAAAATGGAGAAGATAAAAAAAGGAAGAAACCCCCAACAAAAAGGACTCTTGAAAGACTTTGTAACTTTTGCAAAACATGAAACTTTGTGAGGACACTGAAGGCTACAGGATCTTCAATGATTACATTTATAAACTTTATATGAAAACTATATATTCCTGGTAATTGTATGTATTTGAGATGTTTTGTTTGTATTCTAGATTCTGCTGCCTCACATATAATTCCTACCAGTGGTAAGTGTCTCACCTGGAGTCACTCCACATGCAGTCCTGTGGCTCAATATCTGCTACCGAGGTCATAGATAAGCCATTCCAACTGTTAAAATGAATCAGTCTCAAACTATGTAAATAGGTATAAACTTATTCTAGCATAATCAGAGGTCTCTTCTGCATAATTATATCATAATTATGTAATAATATCATATTATGTCAATAACTATCAACCAAAACAGCTGATTGTAATTGCCACAAAAGGCATCAGAATGTCACTACATCAACTTGAAAAAGAAAAAAAACCTTAAGATTGGAGAAGTTACGCATAAGCCATAGCTAACAAAGACAGTCATGGGTGGAAGTATACATTTGTGCATCGGAATAGAGGACATCACCTCTCTACTGTAGTTATCACATGATCCCTTTGCTGTACCTCATGCCTGTAATGTTTGCTGCTTCTATAGTTTTGGTATTTTAGTGACATTTTGAATCTCATAACAATGGTGTAAATAGTGCAACTATTTATTGAGAGTGGTATACTTTTTTAAGTTATATTTAAGTTCCATTTAAATTATTTTTTACATTGTTTCGATATGAACCAGCATATTATATGTTATGAGTCATTTTTATCTCCATCGTCACAGTTCTGTTGATTGTGATTGTTGCTGATAGGCACTGATCAGACATAAACAAGTTTGCCCCTTAACCATGAAATAACTTCTCTCAATGATCATTATGTGTAGATGGATACTGCTTTCAAATGTTATCTTTTTCTCATCTAAAGCTAGAATTGTGTTTATTTTTATTTTTCTATTAAAAAAAATGTGTGAGTGTCTAAGAGAGAGCCGAATTTACAATCATTATCATTGCCTTTTAAGCCAAGGCGTTATTATTTATTATAAACAATATACTTCTAGCTGAAGGCAGAAGGGGAAAAGGACTAACAATTAAGGAAAAAAAACAAACTAGAGGTGACATCCAGCTGTGAGCGTTCTTAAATGGGGCAAATGTAGAAGAAGTAAGCCAGTGAAGGAGAGAGAGGGAAAGAGAGGTATTTAAGGGTGGGCTGCTTTTCCTGGCCTTTGGAGGTGTTTGTCCAGGTGTGAAAGTGTGTACTCACAGAGGCTGCCCCTGGGCAAAGAGCGGCCAGCCTGACTGGCAACATGCTAAGGCAAGTGAGTCAGAGTTTCTCCAGAGAATGGCAGCCATCCCACGATGGGACTCCCTCCACCTCACTTACCTCCATATTCCCTCTAACTCGACACACAGCCTCATCTGTCACTGTCAGGTATGCCTTTGTGGGGCAGCCAGGGTCAAGCTGGCCCTGTGAAAATGAGAGGGGATGTTTGCCCAGTTTACAGAGCCAATTGAAGTCAAGATGAAGGAACACATTTCTTCTCACCTACGGTCTATACTTATCACACCATAGGAAACTCTACCAGTGTTCTTGTTTGACAAGCTTTGATTCCTCCATGTTCACCACCAATATTTGCTCCTGTAGTTTAAATGAAACACCGTTTGTTTTTCTTGTCTGCAGATGTCAAATGTTTCTGTGTAGTTCATCCAAAAAAAAAAAAAAAAAAAAGCAGAGAAGAACTGGAGTGTGTAAAGCCCTAATGTTTTTGCTCTAATCTTTAAAATGAAGGGTTATGGTGTTTCCCAATTTTTTATTTTTTTTTTGTGTGCTGTAACACATTAAGTATTTCTCACATGACTTTTGGTTATAAATTGGTCCTATTATTTGTTTTCTTATCCTTCCGTGAATAAAAAAAAATGTTGAATTATAGTTTGTTTTTTTCCATAGAACAAAAATGACAAAAAAAATGTACTTGCATATTATGTGGATATCTAGTGATATTACTGTAATGTTTCATACCCAACTGCTCAACAAATATATTTTAAGATGTAAATATTAATATTATCTTATGATTGTATTCAAAAACATGTACTAACTGTTTCAGAATAGGTCTTGGATTGATTTTTATCATAAATATAACATAAAAAAATGATCCATGAAATGTAGTGTCAAAGTATCACCTGCAACAAAAAAAGTAAACAAAAAAAGTAGTGATGCTTTATCACACCACTTGCTGTCAGCATTTAGTTGTTCATAATGACCTAGTGTAAGCACTGTTGTCAGATGTATAAGCCATGAATTTATCTGTTGAGTCCAATATTATTTATTTGTTGTCAATTAAAAAAAAAATAAAAAAAATAATATTCAGAACAGTCATCTTTGGGTTCCAGGAGTTTGTCAAAACTGATCACTACAATAAAACCTGTATGTTTTGGGCACTAAGACATCTTTATTATTTTGAATGTTTGGCACTTACTAACACCTTTTGTTCCTCTCCCATTCATTATGCACATTATCGAGTCTTATTTGTAAGCCTTTGTGTCAACTAAAGATTTGCAAATTCAGTAAAGGTAGTCAATGACCTTTACAGTCTCCCCCTACCTGTAGGCTACACTGTCATTAGTTTATGGTTTGCAGTTTTTATGCCTCATGGATACCAGTGAGTGAAACATGTTTCTTTCTATGTTTTTGTGCTTCTATATTTGCTGTAATATATACCTGTTGGTAGTCTGGTACATGGATGCAGACTTAATGCATTGTAGGGAATGACATACTAAATTCAATTAGATTTATTATATTTATTATAATACACCTTACTTTTTTTCCCCATAATATCAAAACAAAAATTAAATGTTGCAGCTCTTCAATCATTTTTTCCTTTTCATTATTATTTCCAAACTTGGGAACTTCTAAGTCATTCCTTTCTGCCATGAGTGCTGTGCTCTAAACCCCACACATGACGAAACACCATGACATACACTGGTGTCCAGTTCCCAAGAAAATTAAAAGCTCAGTACTTCTGGTGGTAAAAGAGGTGCAGCTTCTACTCAAGAAGTCTTATTATAATTTTAATTATAAATTATGATTAATTTTATTGGACGATAACTTTGCACTTCTACGTAAGTGAAAATATGTTATTTTATTGCCAGTCTTACTTGAGTATGATTTTTGACTACTCCACCAACCTTTGCTACTTTGCAGGCTATTTTAAAGGTTTCATAGATAACAAAAAACTTTTATATAAAGGTAGCTAAATTAAGCTTCATCTAGCGTTGGTCACATTTATCCTACATTTTTGGGGCGTAAATGAGGTGTTACAAATTCACCTTGAGGTTTTTTAAAATTAAAAACAAAATGTGTCAGGATGTGGTTGTAATAACAAAAAAACAGGAACTTGTTCAATAATGCTGCATTGACACACAAGCATGAAAATGTGAGGGTTGTTTCTGGCACATAGGTGACCTTAATGGCCTAATTTGTGAGAATGCACATCAAGCTACTGATTTTTAAAGTGCAGTTAATGTTGCATGACTGAAAAAGAAACTGGATCTGAGCTTGAAGGAATAGTTTGTTGAGCGAGGTGGAAAAAGTAAATGCTTCCCAGCAGCTCACATGCAGAGAGGCATAGCCACCTTCAGTTAATGATATAAATTAGAGTAATTTGTATGGGATGGATGTCTGTTAGTTTAGTGACTGATTTCCCTCCTTTCCATCTAAATGTAAATATTTTTCCAGCAAGATCATGTAGCAAATTGGCTAAAACTTAGGAAATCAACATTAAACCTCATTTTACATTTGCTTACGGCAATCTTCATCTGTGCCTTATTTTGCTAATTAATTGTGATCCAATTATTGCTCTACAGTTGTAATTTGAACACCAAGGGGGCTTCTCTGTTGTCAAGCTTGAGTCAGTAAAGAGTGTCTATGCATCCAATTTAAGCAAAATTGGTAGCTTTTACATTGCAGTAAATTTCTACTATTGGAAAAAAAAACTAACAAAAAAAGAAATAACTAAAAAGTTCAAAAGCCTATGTCCCTGGACCAAACACTATGTTATGGATGTTTATGTCATTTATACATCCAATAGACTTGGACCTGTTGTATGCACTACAGTCCATTTACAGAGATCCACAGACATTTCGTGGCAATGGGCTGATGGTTCTCCAAGGATAGTCTAGCAAGAAAATGTTTTATAGTCTAAATGAGCATCAGTGGTTAATTATGAGATATTTTCAAATTTTAGGAAAACTTTGGCAGCTCCTGATCTAGCTATGAACCTGAGTACATCACAAGAATTTTCCTAAAATAAGTCTGCTCCATCTACTGTTTAATAGCCGTAAGAAAACATCCCACTTTTTCCCTTCATCTCCAACCAAAAAGTAATGAGTATTTATTCCCTTCATGCCTATTGAAGGGAATAACTAGGAGCAAAGGGATCCATAAGCTGTCGCTTTCTCTCATTCTCTTTCCCTCCATTTCCCTTGATTTTTCTTTTTCTCCCTATCTCTCGGTCTGTCTTTTTCTCTGAAACAAATATTAACAACAAAAGCT
Organism: Gambusia affinis; assembly: GCF_019740435.1. Taxonomy (NCBI): domain Eukaryota; kingdom Metazoa; phylum Chordata; class Actinopteri; order Cyprinodontiformes; family Poeciliidae; genus Gambusia; species Gambusia affinis. The sequence continues at coordinate 11,772,799 of NC_057884.1, read as the reverse complement.
ATCTGTTATAGTTGCACATGTAGTCAAACTCAAAAACTAGATAAGGTATTTTTATGTTTTTTTCCATGTCCATGATGCTAGAAGTAATTCAGCCTGACTGAAAATATATCCAAACAGGCTGCCTCCTAAGTATTTCATCTAAATACCACATCTTTCCATTCCCCCCTTGTAGTGAGAATCCAGGGCAGATCCAGAAAATGCTGGAAAACAATGAAATATCTAAATTTTAGCCAGAGAGAACATAAATGTCTATCCTGGATGGATGTCTCATCCCAGATGGCCTCGAGGGCCGGTGTCCTGCAACTTTTACTTGTGCCTCTGTCGCAACACATCTGAATCAAATAATTAGGGGATTATCAGGACTTTTGTCTACATACTGAGGAGTTAATTCAGCTGTTTGATTCTGGTGTGCTGCATCAGTAGCACATCTAAAAAATGCAGGAGAGTGGCCTTCAAGAGTTTTACACTCATGTCATTCATGAAAGGATGGATGGATGGTCTAAACCAAGTACACGAGATCTAGGAGTTTCCCCAGCAAGCATATGATTGTTAAAAAATGACATGTAAATTTTCTAACAATAAATGGACTTGTAAGTATGGACTTTGGCTGTTGTTCTTAATACTTACACTATTATCTGCCTTGTGTTTCTATGAAAAAATCATGTGTTTTATCTTAAGCAAATTATGTATTAGCATAAACATCTACATACAAATTTTCACACAGGACCAAGTAGATTTAGAGTTTTCACTTCCTTAATATTAAACACATTAATTTAAAAACTGCATTTTGTGTGTACTTGTGTTGTCTTTCTTATTTAAATCCCTTTGACATTCTGAAACACTTAAAAAAAAAAAAAAAAAAAAAAAAAAAAAAAAAAAAATCTAGGAAGGAGGCAAACACTTTCTAACACTGTCTATGTAAAGGGATTTTTGACTATCTCAGATTTTGACATGTCCAGGATTTCTGTGGACTGATTTCTATGAGAACCCATTGCACTGTAGAGACGAAAATTCACTCACCTCGGTATGCTGCATGCTTTAACTGAAAGAAAGTGCAGCAGATCCTGCCCTGTCATCTGAGTAACTTAGAAAATGATCTGACCACTTGGGGGACTGATACATTGTGTATAGGGCACATTGTTCAGACACTCAAAATTTCAGTGGTGGCAGCAAAAAGAAAATTCTTGTCGTCATGGTTTAGAACACAAAATTTTACAACCTTCATCCCTTGGTGCAATATTTAGTAAATGTATATTATGAATGACACAAAAGTACACTTATTTTCTGTGTCTGGACCTATTTTCAGACTTTAAAAGGATATTATTATTTTTAAAAGGACTGTTTAAAATAAATTGTATGAACATTTATATGTATTTAAATGAGAACTTTCATAGTAAAGTTGATCAAAAAGATCAAGAATCAAAAAAGTCACCTTATTTAAAAAATAAAATAATAAATCCAAAGGGTTTGTTATACATTTCATTTCTATAATGAAACTATTAAGTGGTAAGACTGAATATTTTCCTCACTTTACAAAAAACAGCAGCAAAACTTATATAGGTTGCAGCAAGACACAGCGCTTTACCTTTCAACTGAATAAGGAAGAACAATGTTGGTCAGACAACATTCTGCATTCTGCAAACTAAGTGAAAAAAAATATACTGTGAAAGACACTGAAACAACAAACCTAAATTACCTTCTATGAATTAAGCAAGCACTTTACTTTCTGACAAACACACAAATTAGATCATTACAATAGGCTTGAAAGTAGTCCTGACATGATCACCACAGAGAGACTTTATAGTTTCCATTACATCAATCCTGTTGTTCCCACTGCCATCTGGATTAACAACTGTCAATTGTATTACTATTAGCCAGTAGTTGTTGTAGTTGCTGTCTTTCCTTTCTTGATATAACTACAATAGCAGTGCTACACCCATTCAAGATTTTCTGTTTAGAATGTAAAGAAACATACATAGAAAGTTGATGTTTCAAAATTGTTCCTTTTCCTGTTGGTGCCACGGCCACACCTTGTTCTTGATGCTCTAGTCTGCAGTTAATATACTGCAAGAAAAATGTTTTCAGTAAACTTATGAGTTAGTCAATAAATATTTTTCAAAACCTAAAGTTAGATTTTTAGGCCAGGTGTAAAAGTTAAAGAAACTTTAACCCTGATATAGCCACAGTGTTTCCTTTTGAATCGTGGACAGCCGGAGACAGGCAGCAGCACCCCTCGCATGCAAGATAATGAATGGACGGATTCAAATTAAAATTTGTATTACAATGTTCACTGAAAAATTGTGGAATATATATTCTGATAGGAGTTTCTTGAATTTAAAACTACCTATTTGGTATTTTTTGTGTGCTGTTTGGCAAGTTCCATTAGTAGAAAATAATGCAAACACAAGAACTACAGAATGAAAAGAGCAGTACATTAATATATTATTATTTTTTGAATAATTTTTTGTAATTTTACTATTTAAAAATGTGATAATAAAGACAATAACAAATTGTGTAAACTTAAATTGTGAGATATTTTATCACAAAGGAATATTTTGGAAAATAGACAAAAAATAACGCACAAATATAGATATGTATATACATTTTTAAAGCAAAATTGGAATAACTAAATGGCAGAATGTATTGTTTCCTGATCAAAATATTTTTTTAACCTCTTATGATAATCGCAGTGGCTTGTTCAACAACCACTCAGTTACAACCAACATTTTAAAGAAAAATCCTTTATCAGTGAAATAACAAAAGTCTGATTTTACTATACATGTTTAATACTCCACATTGTTCAGAAAAAAAGACAGTCACATGATGACACTGTTATATTTAAATATTTACAATTGAAAATTTACAATATAATAGTTATCACAAGTCCTACAATTAAATAAGGATTTTGTAAAATGTGTTTCTCACATTAAAGGAATTCATGGCTTTAAGAGATGTCATTGGACTAAATGAGAAAAGAATTCAACCAATGTCAATTATAACAATCACCAACCTTACTCAGCCTACTAGCACAGGACCATTCAAGCTTCCTGGGATTCTCAAATCTATGTTTATTTCTTGAGGAATATATCAACCTAATCCCAAAAATTAGCTTATTGTCAGTCATGGCATTTTTGAAAAAATGACCACATTGCTTAATTGGACTTATTAAAATGTTGTCGCCTTGCTGTCAAGATTTTACTTCAACCATAAAAGTATTAAGCTATGAAAGAGTTTCCCCTTTTCGCTATTTCACAACCTTGCAGTTTTGGTCGTTTTTTTCATATGTACAAAGTGGTGGTAGAGTAGAATAAGTGGACATTTTTCACTGGCATCTACTCAGCGTTTCAACCTACTTCACTTGGGTTCCAAACATGCCAAGTCGGGTTGAAAAAACAAAAACAAAAACAAAAACGGAACATCAGAAGACTGTTTGTCCCTGACTGGCATCACTGTTTGCTTAACATGATTGCGTCTTACACTCTTGTACTTTACCACAGTGCTTTGTCTCACCACCCACAGCTGTTTCAAACTCTCTTCTTTTTTTATGACAGACAAAAAGCCACAGACTGATCCGAATGTTCAGCATAACTTCCATGTTTTCATTGTTGCATTGTGTTTTTTACATACAGACCACATTACAATACTTTTAGATTTTGGGACTACCCACTATATATATGATAGCCCCACCCACTAGAGGTGCTGGTCGAAAGGGGCGATATTCTCGACATGGAGGCATGAAATAGATCGACTCCAAGCAATTGCACTGGCATATCCTTGTTTTGGGAACAATTTTAAACAGAAAAAAACCCCAAACAAACAAACAAGCAAAAAAAAAAAAAAAGAAAAAAAACCCAAACAGTTCAACTACTACTTTATTCTTCTGGTGATGCTGTAAGACCTACTTAGCGAAAGTTCATCTAGCTAACTCTTAAGGTAAAGCAACAGACTTTAGAGGAAACTCTAAAGAGAAGAGATAAAATTCCAAAGGACAGCAAAAAGAACTTTATGACTTGACTTTATCCTTTAGGATGACAAGCCCATTGCAATCATGGAATTTTTAATTTTTTTTTCATCCTTTAAAGCTGCTAAAGTCATGGTAAATCCTTACTTCTAGACACCAGATAGCTGATGCAGCAGTATTGTAAAAGTTTCCTGATACTTTCAGGGTAGTTATCTTACGTCTCTGCTCTTAGCTTTGCTACAGATATTTAGAGTTCTGAGGTGTGTCTGAGGTCATTGCCTAGACTCATGGTACACCAGATAGATTCCACATGGCTCAACAAAGGGGTGTGATTCATTTCGTGGATGTCATGCTAAAGAGCATATATGCAAGCAATCATGGAGCTGCGAAGCAGGTGGGGGTCCACATTAGGTTTTAACACAACAAATTTTAAAAGGTGACAGACGACTTAAGCACAGGACATTTTGTACGCAAGCTATAGTTTGTCGCCTTGGTCAGGACTCGCCTTAGAGGCACAGCACAGAGGGACCAGTGGCTACCAGAAAGAGGATAGTTGGTTATTACAAGCACTTCAATTTCTTAGGCTTTAATTATGTAATACATGCTTAATAGATTTCTTGTATTAATGTGCAGAAAACAAATGTCTGTATTTAAATGACACTGCATGATGTATGAGTACTTACCTAATTTTTGTGACTATCAGTACCAAAACTTCTTGATAAGGACGTCCCTTTCCCTTTAAAACATCCTTTAATGAAAGACTATATATGAAATGTAGTTTTTTATTAAGAACAGTAAAGATGAACGTGAAAAATGAGAAAACTATATATGTAGTTTAGTTAGGAAATTAAAGCTTAAGAACAATTCAAGAGTGCCTTGTTTATATTCTGCTGATAAACCATCTTTGCATAACGTCGCCAGTCTTCAGGATTTTCAACTTTAACCCTAAAAAAGCTGTTAAAGTTTAATACCATCCACTCATTACTCACCTAATAATTTTAAAACCTTGATGAAAATATTTTTTTCTCAACTAATTGGAAATTCAAAAATAAATGATTTTTATATGACTTTCACATAATTCCACTTCTCTTTTTTAAGGAAAGTAGCAAAGGCAAATAAGTTACAGAATCATTATATCCTTTTTCTTTTGTAGTATCCAAGGTAAGCACCAAAAACAAACCATATTATTACATTCATTGTTTTGAAGCCAACCACTCTTTTTGTTTGTTTTTCTTTTTATCCTTTTGATTGACTATCAGTTTTACAGACTTATACTGCATTTCCTTACTAATGTGCACAATCACTGGGATTCTGTAGCTGAAAAGCATATCCACTCCAGTAACTCTTCCATATCTTCTGTCTTCTGATAAAAGTATGCCACACAAAAATACGTTTTTGTGTAGCTTTAACAAGATGTTCTGTGATTTCTGAGGATTCTTCGAAGGCTCTCCTGGTTTTTAAAATGCGCCAGTCATGTGAGAGACACTTGCTGCAGAGCGTACCAATGAGGTTCAATAATCAATGATGTCATTTTGCAGAAAAGGATGATGTGTGCTCATCTCTGCATTTGTCTCTCACCGGAGTTTGGTGTTACTGTAAGTGTTGCGCTGTAAAGAAATGAGCTTTTCCATGCACAGAGCACGTCTTTCATGTAAAGAACCATGCCACATGCTGGGAAGTCCACCCTCTTCGCTCCTGCAGTAGATATATGCCAATGTGTCTGTGCGACTTTGGATGTGGGTACTGCGAAGGAGGGATCGGCAGTAGAGGCTGATCGTTTCCACCCTACGAAGTATCAAGTTTGCTTTCCTACAAAAACATTAGAAAAAAAGAAGCAGAAAAATAATCTTTGAAAAACAAACAATTGTTCAATTTTCATGATATATAGACACAACTGAGCAATGTATATAGTTAAAAAGAGAATAAAAATGAAAGAAAAAACTACCAAAGTCAAATAGGCACAAAAAAATCAAGACTGATAGTTATTGAATATGTTCTTATTACTTGATTTGTTTGTTTGTTATTGATATATTGTTCCCATAGTCTCCTGAATTTAGCTCTGTGATAATGGGCTGGTAGATCTTCACTCCATGAGACATTTATTTTTTAAGATAAACATCATGAGTTACATACAAAGTCTTCCTTAAAGGTAACTACTGGGCTCAGAACTGAAGGAGTAAAATTAACTTCACTTGTTTAAATAAAACTACATCACCAGATTGTTACATAGTTTGGGTTAATCTGTGCTAAAAACTCACACACACTGCCACTACAGCATAGTGTTGTTTATTTAATGCTGCAGTACTTTTTACTATAATCTGTAAACCAGGCCAGAACATAAATACATTTTCCGATCTTTAAAATTCTCTTAATATTTATTTTTTCCCATTTTGACATGTCTATCCAGTTACTGCTGCTTGAAGTCGAATTTAATTATTGTCTCAGTTTCAGCCAACAATAACATGATTATTTATTCAAATAAATTCATACATTGTTACAAATATTTATGAATTACAATAATGCTTAAATCACAAATCGGCATAAACATAAATGAGTAGTTTCACTTCTAAAGAATATAAACAATGGAGTACCAGATTCAGAAACTTTGTAGGGCCTATGATGATCAAGAATGCTAGTATAATAAGACTGACATCCCGCCTTCTGTCATTCTGAATCGACAGCCAGTTTGGCTCAAAACCTGAACTTTGATGCAAAATTGCTCTGTGTAAGACAACAAAGAATGTATCTGGGTCACAGTTCAGGAGCTAAGAGATCAGCAGAATTAAACACATACAAAACCACTGGACACCAATGATGTACCTTCTTCAAGGCTTTTTAAGCTCATATGGATATCAAAAAGTACTAGACACACAAGGGAAAGGCCAAAAATACGATTATTTTGAAAAGCAGCGTCTGTTGAACATCAACATCTGTCTTCAGTTAAGCAAGCAGTACAGACATCCTTTTCACTTATTTGAAATGTGTGCGTGTGTGTGGGGGGCATTTTTCATTTCCCTTGAATTCTTATGTCTGAAGTAACAGAATTCCAAGCTCATTATCAAGGGAAGCCTGAAATTACAAGCCCTACAGACAGAATATATGCATTTGTTGTTGATAAGAAACAGAATTACTATTAAATTAGGACTAAAAACTGAAAAAAAGGATGTTTCTGTTACTCATCTTACTTGAGGGCAGTCTAATTTCTGGCTAAAACCTACGTGAAATAAGGATTAATGATGAGGAAGTAGAAGGTGTTTGTCAAAAATACAGCACAGAAATACTGTTACCATGTATAAGAGCATGTGCAAATCACTAAATGGGCAGTAAGTTGGAACAACGGTGGACATATGTGGGGGGGCTCCTGGGATTCCAGCAGGAGTGCTGACGGTGCTTGCGTTCTTCTTGGCCATTCTTTTACCTTTTAAAATGCACCACCAAAGGAGCCTTCTTGTAAATTACTGCAAGGAGCCTAAACCCTGCCAACTTAAGGCAGTAAATAATCCACAGTCACTCACCCAAAAGCAACTCCCTATCCCAACCCCCATTTCCCCAATTCTACCCTCTTTGCCCACACACATACAAAATGCATACCATTCAACAAGTCCACATTCTAGGTCCCAATGGCCAACTTGTGTCTCCCACCCCCGTCACCAATCAGAGAGAAGCATAAACTTCCTACAGACCAAAGTTATTCCTCAATTATTATATTATTTATAGCTGGAAAAGAGCGCTTCCAGGCAGTGGGGGTGGACAAACCAAAACATTGGGCTGTAACCTAAGATTTTGTATTGCTATCATGAGTCCTGGAGCAACTCCTTTCTCAGACTCGCATGCATAAATGTTTTTGTTTTAAACATTTTTTTCCCCTCTAAACTCATTGTTTATACTTCATTCCACAAAGTTTTTTTTCCAGTCACTGAGCCTCTTTTTGTTCTCATGGTGTCGTAACATTTCACTGTCTGTTCAAACTACCAATGAGGGTGTCCCTGTCAAGAAGGTCATGGGTGAAGGGACATTAGGGTGGTATATTATGGTTATAAATTAACTATTTTATAGGAAAGAAGAGGAAATGGACGTGGAAGTCAAGTTAGTGTTAGTCGAGTATCACATTTACTGTTTGGCTTGGCTGTCAAATGCTGTTTTGGTATTGCCATGGTGATGTGTGGAGTGACTGCAGCCCAAAGTTTTTAATGGTGACCTGGCTCACTCCCCTTTCTGGAGAAGCAATGCTGGAATTATTATTTTTTAAATTATTCCTTTTGTTTTGGGATTTTATAGGGAGGGTAGATAGGCGAATGATCTGGATCTGACAGCTGGTTAAGGAGGCAGCACCTCTTATGTAAGAAGCCTCAGAGTGATGGTAAATGACAAACAGCACAAAGTCGTCAAGTATGATGAAAAGATGACCTAAGTACCAGCAGATTGGGGAAAACAAGTGTATTTGTTTTCTTCTGAACAGGATACAAAATGTTCCCCTTCAACTCTTTAGGTAGCTTTAGAATAATTTCAAAAAGCAAAAGTTTTTAAAGCTCGCTGTCTTCTCACCTGGGGCCCAGCTCATCCTCACTCCGCCACACAAAGTCCCCAAACTTCTCATAGTGGGAATTGTAGTGGTGCTGGACTCTATAAAGCAGCGGAGGGGCAATCTCCATCAGCATATTGTAGGCCATCTGCTGTTCCTTTCCACTGGTGTAGCCATTGTATAAGTTGTACACCCTGTCGGCTATTTCTGTTATGATGGAAAAGAGTTACAGAGGTACAAAGGAAGAAGAACAGCGAATAATCAATTAATAGGTAGTATTAAGATGATGGTTTTCAGCTAACAACCAGTCAAAATTTGCTATATTTGAAGTATTTTTGCTGTTTGTGTGATCAAAGTAAACTTTTTGTAACACCTTTCAACTGTGAAAAAAAAATTCTACCCTTTTAAGTCAGTAAAGAAAAAAAAAAATTACTACCAAGAAACATTAACTGCATAAATTTCGTAAAAAAAAAAAAAAAAAAACTTGATGAATTCCTGCTCAAAACTGCAACACATTCAATACTTTTGAGGATTTCAACTCAAAATTGTCATTGCTGTTATTAACTTCTCTCACAGATGACAGCTTGTGGTGATTAGACTGCAGTATTTGTAAGGGTTTTAATTTGATGTTACCTGCAAAGCACAGGGATTAAATTTTTTTTGAAAGGTCTACAATGGACAGATTGTACCAAACCTCGGTTTGGTATCAGTCGATGCTTGTGCAGCTCACTGAAAGCTGCCACATTTACAGAGAGAAAACCTATTGCCTTTGCCATGAGGTCATGCGAGTGTGAATTCCTGACAGAAAATATCACAAAATCCAGTTTTAGACACAGATTGTGATCTTAAACTTTTAATAAGCTCATATTTAAATGCAGTTTTTAATAACCTATTTGCTCTTCTATGGCTTGATTCCACTTTGAGCTTCTCTATGCATGTCAAAGCTCTTCTTACAACCTGGTTATGATCCATCAGGATGAAATAGAAATGCTCAAAATGTCTGCCACGGTCTAACACTTTTAAAGAAAAAATATGGAGAACAGTAGGGAACATTGTACATTCTTGATGGAGTATAAAGTAGGAGGAACATCATAAGAACAACTAGGATCTTCAGGTAAAAGGTTATTTGGGAAGGAAGTTACTTCTCAAATTTTTCAATATTGCTCAAACAAATATGAAAGTTTTCGGCTTCAAAAGCCGCAAGGATACCTTCTGCACGACTGTCATCCACCACTGGGCAAGATGTGCGTACAGAGACAAAGCTTGACTCTGTGTGACTGCCTCGATTATCCACTGCAGCAAGGGTAAACCTTTAAAAAAAGACAAAACAAAAATGCATTATTTGTTCATAAAATTCCATTACCTAACAATTTTATATCTACCATCTGGTACTATTTGCTATTTGTGTTTACTCATAAACACATATGATTTTATTGTTACTAAGTAAAATACTTAGTCACCTAGTAAACTAAAGCAAACTCATAAAAATAAAAGTTCAGATTTTGTAAAGTTTATTGCTTCATTAAATTAACTAAAACTCACTGGGATCATTTTAATCTTATTGAATTTCCATCCCAGAAAATTCATTGGATGTCTTATAGGCACAGTCCAGTTAACAAAACATGTCTCTTAAATTATTTTTTTTAATTTTATTTCTAGAATCATACTCCTCTTTTTCTCCATTACATTATTGAGATATTGAAATTCCATTCCTTGACCTGCAATACCAAAAAGTGATCCTCCTGTTGTCTCCACCACACAGGAGCTCATTTAAGATTCAAAAATAAAGATTGCAACAACAGACCCTGTTTACAATAACAATTACAATTTACATTCTTTGTAAGAGTATGTTATGTATATTGACTGACAAAAGCCAAAGACAAACCGAAATTTTTAAGAAGGAAAATATTTTTTCAGAGCACTACAACATATACAGTACTGCTGCAGCACTTAATTGGAAGAATAGGTTGCCAAGGTTTTTTGACTACCATATTCCATTTTGTGATGCCATAATTATTGTACTATTGTGGTGAAGCTTGTTCTGTTAGTAAAGATTTACTGGAAATAGAAAGAATGAGAGAGACCGAGTGAGCGAGGGAGGGGTGGTCGGCTGGCGGGGGGTAGAAAAATCATGTTTTGGTCCACATTAACTGTTTTTCCTACTGCAAGGAAAGTTTAGAAAAAGTGAATTAAATCTTGAGAAATATTTATAACTGGTTAAGAAAAACTGTAAGCTTTCAACAATATTTCCACAGAGTAACCACTGTAAAAACAGCAGAAGGACACAAAGGAAACCACAAAACAAAGTGAGACAAAATGAGCAACTCGCATGGCATTCCTATCCTAAAAGCTGCTCTGAAATGCACAAAAAAAAAATTAAGATATTATTGTTTATGCAAAAGTCACTTTGCCAAAAACGCCCATTCTCATTTTGATGTCTCTTGCAATCTGTTCCAATGCTATCAAGTGATTGTTTTGCTTGTAACATGACCTGTTTGGGCATTGCTTGCATAGTTTGTCTGGTCTTGTTATTCAGCAGGGTGGATGTGGTATTCCCCAAGAACCTCAAAAAAGACGTGCAGACCTCGCTGGCTCCTCTGCCTGGCAAAACAATGCCAGCATGTTACAGCCACGCTGTTTAAATTATATGGCCACATAACGTGCAGATGGCTATACTGAGGTGGGAGAAACAAGCAAAGCAAAAAGATGACATGACAGGGTTCTTATTAAAAGAGTTTTGGGTTATGCATGATCACTTGAAGAGTTGTATGTATAGGCTTGGTGCCTCCTTTCAAATCCCCCAAAACAGTTTTGGTTTGTAAAAATGAGTTAAGCCTCTCAGGAAAACAACATGGAAAAGATGTGTGCAAGATTTTTTTTTTCTACTCAAACCCAGAATGCAATGTTTTGATTTTGGTCCTAAAATTCAGCCAGGTGACTTTCTTATTATTATGTGTCTCATTTATGCAACATAAAATAAGTTGTTAAAAGGGGTGGAATGAACATAGTATACTAATTTATAAACAGGCACTCTATTATTATGAAGCTAGCCTGAGAGAAAAACAGATACAACCACAAGGAACGAGCTGAAAAAAGATCTACAACCACTATAATGACCATTCACCCACAGAGAGATACACTTTTCTTTGTCTGCGCTGTAGCTCATCTCTATTTTTTTTTTTGCTTCATTGTCTCGTTCTTTAGCCTCCATGGGAAATCATTGATTTCGTCAATTTGCTATTGATTAAAACAACAATACAAAGAGCAAAAGGTTTTTGTGTTAATTGGCAATGCTACCAGTAAAGCGAGCGCTAAATAAGAATCACAAAGTCAGAGTGATCAGAAACATGAGACAAAAGGAATGGGAAAATGTGAAGCGATAGTCTGGGAAGATCAATTAGAGCAGTATCTCTGGCATGCCGAGAGAAGCCAAGATGGTTGGGGATGCCTTTTCCATTACATCAGCATTTGGACACACATCAGTCGAGGCCGTCTGCAAATCAATCAAAGCAGAAAGCTGTTTCTCCTTGCCCAAAGAATTTGTGTCAGCTTACAGTATATCTCATGACTCCGAAATCATCCAATCTGAGTGGCATCAGACTTTCGTCATTGCTCTAAATAAGACTGCCTTGCCTCTCACTGTAAATTAGAAAAGATGGTCCGGCTCTGAATGAGCTCTGCAAGGCTCAGCAGAAAAAAAGTAATAATGACTGCACTCCATTAAAAGTCATCAACGGTGAAATAATCAAAACTTCTGGAAATTGAGTTTTGGGAAAATCCTCTAAACTGTCATTGCAGTGATACTTTTGAATTACAAATGGCAGTCACAGTGACCAACACTTTCGGCACACAAGGATTGGAATGTGTCATCATAAGAAATTTAAAGTAAGTGACATTTAAGTAATTAGTGAGTGAAAAATCAATAAACTAAAAAAGGCATTTATGCTTCCAGTATTATTGGTCAGACAGAGACATGCAGTTGCATGAAAATGATCAACAGCTAAAAAAATAAAAATAAAAATTTACATTGCCACTGGATGTTGCTGTAAATTCTTGTTTACTTGGTTAAGCTCAGGGGTTCTGCACCCAGTATGAGAGGTATGTGTGAAAATGAACGTCAACCACGAAACCACAGTGTCATTTTATAACCAAATCAAGTAACCATGTTACCTTCAGTTGTTATAAAAGTGCTGTATATATTGAACAAGATGTAAACGAAATTTCACTTTGCAATTTAGTGCCTTGAAATTGGCCCTCTGCCTCTTTAAAGCATTTAACAACGTATGTGGGAGAATTGCACTGAGATGTAGCTCATGTAATAAGCTATACAAATACACAGTTTCACCAAGTGTTTACTAATTTATAAGACAAGACAAACTTACAAGTTACTTTTCAGCAAGCTATAGGACCTTATTTTAAGTTAACAATTCTTTAATATTTGTTAAAAAGTAGTAATTCTGCAAGCAGATGATTTCATTATAGCAAGACATTTTATCCATGTTATTAGTGAAATAATCTTTTTTTTGTCAACATTAAGAAATTGTTTACTCAAAACAAACTCCTAAATCTAGCTGAAAGATTATATGTATGTTAGTTTTGTCCTATTTCAAGTGAATTTCCACTAGAAACTAGACAAAGATACTCTGTAAGACTTTGTGTTTTTCTAGTGTGGTTGCCATGGGAGAGTCAAGTATTTCTCCAACATGCATGAAAGAACTAAAGCTACAGTCCAGAATTGTTTTTAATGAGGGAATTACATTATAACATAATGCAAGCATAAAAGTAAAGGTTTAGCAAGAGCAAATTTGGCCTTGATGGTATTTAATGTTTACCAAAATGTTTTGATCTTTCTTTTCTGTTAATTAAACTTATGAGGAGACACACAACACTGGTATTACCTTATGAACTATTGAAGTATTAAAACTAGTAGCACAGAATGTACACTCATAAAAAAGCAGCATGATAATAACAAAGAAAACGTGTTTTATCCACGTGCTGCTCATAACACATGACTGGCTTAGGTGGTCAGGTGATAACACTAAAGAATATTATTTTATTGTTCCTGTTTTGTTTTGCTCACAAAAACCTTTAGGGTCAAAGCAGCCTGCAGTAAAGAACCAATGTATAGTGAATACAAGCTTAGGTTTTATCAAGCTTTTAACTGAAACAAATAGAGTTGGCTTCAAATATGACTCCTGTGACATAATTTTGATGCAAGTTCTTCTCTTATCAGAAAAAAAAAAAAAAAAAAAAAAAAAACCATCACTGTGGAAAATGCCTAAACATTGATACCAATGCTACAAAGTTAGATGTTAGTTGGAAGCTAGAAACCTTCTTGTTGAAGGTTTTCACAAGTGGTAGCCTGATTTCTGCATTGGACCCCCACAGTCCTTCAGAGGTAGTCAAAATTTGGTGGGAAATTGTGAATTTAAAATGATAAAAAAAAAAAAAAAGTGCTGTGTAACTGGTAAATGAAGGTATTTATTTTCTAATGTATTAAAATTTTCAACAGCAGAAAAAAACAATGCTAAACATTTTTTGTAGTTCTTTTTTCCTCTCCAGGGGTTTTTTGTGGGCTCTAGTGTCCCTTATATGAAAGTAGGCAGATAGGAAAGGGGAAAGCAGAGGGAGAAAGACACGCGGCAAACATCGTCGGGTCCGGGAGTCGAACCCGTGACAGCCACATTGAGGATTCAAGGCCTCCAAGCATGGGTCGCGCTATCCCCTTCGCCACCACGGCACGCCCATTTTTTGTAGTTTTACTCCATAGGTGGCAACAAAGCCTCTACACCATAAATCTCAATTAAAATGTGCAATTACTCACAAATACAAGCCATAAGGCTTCTCGAGAAATTTTTTAAATGATTTTTGTTCAATCATTTTTAGTTAGATAATCAATTAAGTTTATTTGTACGGCACATTTCAGCAACAAGGGAGTTCAAACTTGTTTACATTGTGAACATATAAAGGAAAAAAACTTAATGAACACATCATATAGTCAACAGTTGTAAAAACTAATAATAGACACTTTGCTGCTCATTACACATGACATGTCTCAGACATTTTGTCAAGAGCCATGACCAAAATATTTGATACACAAACATGTTGGTCAATGTTCTGTTTATTATGGCTCAAAAGCAACTCTAACCAAGTGGGTTTCTAGCCTTGATTTAAACAAACTCAGTGTTTCAGCTGTTTTACAGTTTTCTTGAAGTTTGTTCCAGTTTTGAGGTGCACAGAAGCTTTGGTCAACCTGGATGGAAAACAAAGATGGAAGAGTACCACCAAATTCTTTAACTTTATGTCACTTCAACCTCTTGGGTCCACTGGTAGTACTAAGTTTGCTTTCAGTGGTACTTGGAAGAAGTTGTGCAGTTGAGCTTTTATAAGTTCAGTATAAGGTTGTTTAACTGATAATAATAGATAATAATCCAGATCCAACAATAAAAAAATAATAATAAAAAAAGATAAGTAAAGAAGTATTCACTTCAAAGTGAAATGAACAATGGAGAATATTTCAGGAACTCCAATGATCAACTGAAATTTACAACAGCTAAAAACAAATGCTGTTGGATACTTATTTAATTGTAAGATACCACCGTGCATCTGGGAATGAGATCAAACCTGAATTTTCTTCATTGTGCAGGCAGAGAAACTAGAAGTATATGGTAACTGCTGTGCTTTGTATAAAGCTTGGTCCTATTAACAATATAAAGTAATAATGGATTTCTGTGCAAATTATGTATGCAACAACAGTGGAAAGTTCACTAACAGAGGTTGCAAAGAATTTTGTGTGAGAAACGTTTAATGAGTGCAAATAAAATGTTTATTACTGTGGTCAATACAGTTTACACAGCCATATTAGATTTTGAGGTCAGGGTTGGTTCCAATGCATTTTTTTCAATGGAATGCTAAACTAAATCATGCCCTTAATCCAAACATGCCGTTCTACTGGATAAGAATAAACTGCTTTCTTGTTTGGTTTTCTGTGAAGAAAAACAACAAATTAAAAATGTTTAAGGGCTGTTGTGTTGCTGTTCTAAAGTCTATAAAAATGGTGTTATAAGGAAACCTCAGTATTTTCTGAGGTGTTACTTAAGATTAAAAAAAAAGTTTGACAACTATCTAGTTGAAAAAAGGAAATATCAGTGTTACAACATGATAGTGAGTCCAACCTTGTGTCAAATCTGGTTATAGAATAGTTGTGGATGCAAGATGTCGGAGACAAAATAGAATTTCATATTGTTTTAGAAGAAAATAATCATAATCAAAGAAGCATGTTATGTAAAAATAAAATGGACTGAGAACAGACAAGCGTAAAGCATATACCAGGTGTGGACTATCCATCGGCATAACAGGCCATGCTCAGGGAGTCAATTCTCATGTCTTGGCCGGCCTGGGGCTGTCATAATTTCAACAAAAAAGTATATTATAAATAATTGTTGTCAACCGCATCATCTTGTTGATTCATTTTCTTGAAGGACATTTGACTAATCCAATAAAATCTCTGAACCCTCCTTGTCCTATCCCCTCTTCTGTTCCACCAAAGTGATCAAATTTTGCTGACTGGAGTTAGAGAGACATGAGTAGTGATTGGCAAACCACAAAAGTGCAATAGTGGGCAGGAAATCTGTGAGGAAAAAAGGCTAAAAAGCCTGAAAGTGGAAGGAGCAATATGTGCCAAAATAATCAATATGTTTGCTATTGGCATTATAAGTTCAACTATGTACCAGGTTCAAGGCCTTAAGAAGGAGCAGAAAAATAGGGATTCATCAAAGGAGAATGAAGATAGAGATGCGATCAAGAGACAGATTAAGAAAGATGACAAATTAGTGTCTGCCAACACTAAATGAGGTAGCCAAAATGTTCATGAAGAGGGATGTTTTATGACTGGAGAAGAGACGTTGATGTGTGTGAGAGAGAGTGAGATAATGGTGGGTGGTGATGTTGATGGTGTTGGTGAGGGGAATTAGAATACAGTCAGAAAGACACTGAAATGACACCAAGGATAATGGCTCATACAGTAAAAAATATTTTGGGATGGATGTAAAAAATTGTAAATTAAAACTACTAAAAAATAATAAAAAAAATAAATAGTTAAAACAGTTGGAATGGATATTATTTTGAAATAAAAAAAAATAAAAAATTATAGACACATCTTCACTAAATAGTAGCTGGGGAAATTGTAGCCACAAGTGCAGAAATGCTCAACTTAGGAAATTCTTACAAGACTTATTTTAATCAGTCAGGCTTAAAACATGGATAATAATGTTGGCCTGTAAAGTCATGTATGATTTGTGTACAAAACTAATGCTTGTGTACATACTGTGTATGCATAAGAGAGAGAATTGCCTTTATGATCTGTTTTTGGTATGTGGATACCAAGTGTCCACTAAGATAGTTGTTTGGTGTCCAACTTACCTTTTTAACTTCCCATAAGATTACAGTTTGCAGTTGTTACAACTTACAGGTATTATCACATAATACTAATGAAACCCTGTTTTGGGCAAATTAATGCTTCATCACTGGTAACCAGAAATATGACACCAGTGAAATTAGCTCCTTGTTTTTCATAGCATAAAGTGACATTTCAATTAGTAGCTCCTTATTTGTTAAGGATAAGTGGTCTTTAAATGAACATAATTGTGTATTTCATAAAACACTGAAAAAAAATCATCTTTAGCAATGTTTCTTTGACATTCACCTTCACTTCTAGAAGGGCCAGGGCCATTTTTAGATCCCGTCATGTATTGTACATACTGAGACATTTACTGACTAATGTTATCAAAGAGTATTGGCATGAGAGACAATTTTATAGAACTCCTGTCTCAGCTTTACACTTTCCAGCAGAAATGTCTTTTCTATGCCAAAGTGGTGATTTTCATTGCAGTGCTTGTTAGGGGAACAGAATGAGCTCAAATCTACATGATTATGGTTTCCTAAAGATTTCAGTTGTGGCTGTTTCTTGCGTAAAGACATTGAAATTGTTTCAAAACAAACCAAGGCTTTAATGCACCAAGACACTATGAAACAAAACCTGAGAAGACAAGCAAAGTTGAGATGCAATTGTGTTTCATGTGTCCAATGACAGCCACAACAACATCTGGGTCTTGTCTGCTTCCCTCATAGTTGTTGGTACTTCAGCTTAATTTCAGAACATAGTGGGGACAAATAGTACTCAAGAGAAAGGTAAATCAGAGACCAACCAAAAGTCTGCATTGACCCTTCTAAGTAGCATATCCTTGTATGATACATATAACAATAAAAATGATTACTACATTGTACGCTTAATTCTTGTTGACAGTGATTTATAAGTTTGCTGTATCAGCCTTATGATAATTTTTGAGCTTTGTTGTGCTGTCTAAAGTGCACAGGGCTCTTAAAACAGACAAAGGCCTAGATATTTGCTGATTACAGCTTTTTTCAAATTACTGCAGCTGATGGACTGTCATCTTTATTTATTTCGTAATTCATCATAGCAAAAACAAGCCTGGCTTAAATGATCACTTTTCAATTTCCTCCTGAATTTCTCTTTTCTATCCTTCAATACATTTTTTTCAGCAAGTTGTTTCGCATAATTTTTATATTGTTGTTTATGACGGGCCATTTCAAGTTGTGGACTATGCCTCCCGCACTCTGCCTGGGGGGGCACCGGAGCTCAACATGAGAAAGACATTAAAAAAACAGTAGCAACTCTAAACATTTTAGCCAATTTCACCAAGCTTTTGCCAGAAACATAAGCCAGGAACACAAAGGTTTGATTTTTCATGTGTAAAACTATGATGAGTAAAGAGAGTCAGGGCCAAGCAAAATAAAAAAAGGATGTATTACCATGATTTTAATTTGGGATTTACATGGGCTGGATTTAAAGATGCTCCACTGCCACAGTCTTTTCTCTAGTAGTTTTTTAAACTGCAGTCACAGCCGAAAGAAGCTCATGTTTGAGGCAATGTAAATGGCAATGCAGCTGAAACATCATGTCATATATTGCTTCACAACATTTGGTAACACAGGTAAACCCCACAACACTAGTGAAACATATATGATTGGAACCCCAAGTACAGCAATAGAAAAACATTTACAGAAATCGTATCAATAATGTAGTTGGGGTGGAGGAGCAGTGTTCTACTTGCTGTCTGAGTGATTGTAAAACCTTGTGCTTTAAGAGTCAGATCCACTGTGTTATTCCGAGTCTTCCTTTCAGGTAAGTGATATGAAATCAAATAATGATTAAAGGAAACCTTTTCACACCACAAAACACTGTTGTAGTTTGGGGTGCCAAAAGAATATCCATGTAGCTTCATTGAAGTAAATATGAAACCAAAAGTCTAAATCTAATTCACATTCTTTTCTTTCCACCTCTCGGTATGTCCAACTACTCAAGACTTACTTTGTAACGTTCAAGTTGTAAATACATGATGTGTACCACTATGATATCATTGTAACAACCTACTGCAGCACGTTATGAAGGCATTACATGATGTGGTTAGTTTGTTTTTTGAATGTAATTAACACTGCCATTTAACAAGGACCCTTCTGTATTCACTAAAACCTCTGACTAAAGAGAACATAAAAGAACGGAAGCATCGACCACGTTCAGGCTAAGCATGCTTCCCGGCTTAACTCAACCCAGCTGTTGGTCAGGAGAAGGTAAGGAAATTCACTCTTTTGAAACAAAATAACATTTGCAAAAGGAAAAGTAGGCAACCAGGAAAGAAACTGGTGTTAGTGGTACTTCCTTTTGCCTGGTTAGGTAAGCTTGGCGATATTGACACAAAATAATCCACGCAGATTCTATACCTGTCTAATCTTGTTTTGGGTTGTAAGACTGCCGGTGATGCTTATCTCTAGTGGTCAATAGTCAAGAAGTAGAGTACACCTGGAATATGTTTATAGTCAGTCACAGGTATTCAAGGCAACTATTCATGCTAACTATTTGAAGGAGAAAAAGGTTTTAAAATCCTAACAGTTCCACAAGGAAAAGGGCTGGTCCTGTTTAAGGCCAGACACTGATGGCAGATAAAAACTCCATTTAGACAATTCATGTAAAAATCTAGTTTTTGTGAGCCTTGATGCGTACCAATATTTTTGAAGGTTTTGGATTAAAGTAGCAATATTTTTCTACTATTATTTTGACCTTTTAACGTTAATAATGAGATGGCAGAAAATTCAAATTCAACTCCCTTCCTCTGTTTTTGCAAGTGAGCATAATTTAAGAAAGCTTTCAAATCTGTAATTTATGCCAGGTTGAACTGGTGATTTATGACTACCTAGAGTCAGTTTAACAGAGGTTTCCTCTTATGCCAGGGCTTATTTATTACCAAAAATGTATTTTATTTATTTATTTTCTTTTGGGGGGGGGTTGCTACAATTTTCTCCAACCTAGCACAAAAGGGGGATAATGAATATCATTGCAGCTGAATGACTGCATTATTTGTCAAAGCCTAAAGGCATGTATAGACTTACCTGTAGAGACTGTCAGGTTCCAGGCACTTGAAGACAACCGAATAGACCACAGACTGGGGGTGATCTCCGGTCCTTTTTCCCGCAACAACACAAGATGAGCTCAGACCAGAGAATACATCATCCATCAAGCTCAGAACCTCACCTGGTAGAGAAATAGGATGAAAAAGAATATTTTAAATGAAGAATGAATACAGTTTCAAAAACGTACAAATAATTTCATTGACTTTCCCCATGTTGCTTAATCAGTTTTCAAAAGTTGGTTTTAATGAATGCATCAGCTTTTAGAATTTAGAAACAAACAAGTAGCAGACACATGAGTTATTATATGTTTAGTCTAGTAGCTGTTTCCTTCATATTAGTTGTACCATTTCCCTCTGTTTTGTATGTTTTGTCTCAGCCTGGTCCTGTGGGAGCCATGTAAGCAGCAGCAAGCCCAAGGCTAAATTAAACATGACATGAAACCCCAGCACAAAACATTATAGATTCTGAAAAAAAGAAAAAAAAAGATTTCTTTCCTTTGCAGACACATACACTGTACTGTTACAATGACATCCCACCAAGCACACTGGTGTCTCACAAAACAGTGCTGTGTAAGCTGTGAAATATTTTTCTTGTCAGCTTACAGGAAAGGCAAGCAACGAACAGTTGTTCATTCAGACACTGACTCTCACACCAGTTTCCAGTACTCACAGGGCTGGTGGAAAAAAGAGAGACCTGTCAAAATAGTTTAAAGTACTCAAATGGTTGGATTTCCAGCTATTTCTACATGAGGTAAAGGGCAGCTTCCTTTTAGCTTATGATACATGGGCCAACTTATAAACACATTGAGTAATTCTGGCTGGTGGGCACAAGGGGATGGTAAGAAAAGGTTGCAAAAGGAAGGGAAAAAGAGTTGCACAAATGAATGAGTTGACCTTTTTACAGAAAGAGCTTTGTATATAGGAAGTTGCCCCTGAACACCTTCCAAAGCTGTGGCAGGGTTATTCTTTCAAAGAACCCAACAGTGGAGTTACTTAGATGGATTTTAAAATTTTCACAACTCTAAAATAAGATGTATATGTAAGACTTTTACATATACAATTTTGGTGCCAAGCTAAATTTAGTATCAGTCCGCCCTCTGACTATATGCATAGAGTATGTAAATTTAGATCCCTGAATATGAGGCGACTGTGATATCCTCGCTGCACTTTTACATTGCTGCCTGGTGTTTATCTGTTGTTTGAAGATATGCAGCTTTAGGTAAATAGTGTTCCAACATCATCTTCCCATATATTTTTTTACTCTAGAATCTAAAATGTAATCTCAAATTATTTCTGAGTTGCCACTGGGTTTGTTTTTGTTTATTATTCTGTTCTACCTAAGCATTACTACTTAGAAATGCCATATGTACCACATATATGTCACTGCTACAAAATTTATCTGAGTGCTATGCAAATATCATGGCAACCTGATGATAATGTTGTTCAACCTAGTGCTACACTATGCTGACACTCTGTCTGCGTCAATAAAGAAATAATGTCTGTTGGGTTATTTAATAAATATACAATTCTAAGAACCAAAGAATTTGCATTGCAAAGGAGAATATTTCAGTTTTAATGCAATGTCAACAGAGGGCATCACTTGATTATGTACACTTCTAACATAGTTCATCACTGAATAGGGTATTTAGATTACTGTCAATCTTTAACTGAAAATATGGCAAATGAGCATTTAACCAATTACATCTGATAAAGTTTGATTATTGCAGAAGACATAATAAAGCCAGGTCTGAAATGCCTTCTTATTTACGTGAATTATCCAAGGTATGGAGGGCTGAAATATGCTGCTGTTACACTTTCTACTCACTGCCTTAGGTAATTATAGAGATGATTTGTCAAGTAGGTATAAAGTTGCTGCTGTTCACTGGTTCTGTAATAATGTGACTGACTTGAGTAGTTGACTCAAAAAGTTAAGATGGCTTATAGAGGACCAAGTCTTTATTCAGGAACTGCATTGCGAAAATCCCTACAGAAAACTCAATTACAGTGGAAGTGATATAAAAAGCATCCAGTGATGAGAAAGCCAATATTTATTGCCAGCCAAATCAAACCAAGTCAAGCAAACTTTACTTATAAAGCACTTTAAAAACAGCAGGCACAAACTAAAGCACTGAACAAAAAGTACTATTTTATGTACTTTTTGTTCAGTACTTTTGCCAACCAAAAAGGTACATTCTGTTCAGCATATTAGAGTTTCATATCCAAATTTTTGTATGATAAAAATATTACAATGTAAAATAAATAAATTGATCAATATATAAAAAAATCAAATGAAAAGTTTAAGCAAGAAAATATTACAAAAGAAAAAAAATCTAAATAAAATCAATAATTTATACTGGGTCAAAAACCAAAGAGGAAATGGGTGCCTTAAGAGCAGATTTACAAATGGCTAGTGAAGAGACTTTTATAAATTGCAACGGGAAAGTGTTCCATAATTCAAGAGCTGCAGTGGCAAAAGCCTGATCTCCCCTGAGCTTTTGCCATGTCCTTGGCACCTCCACAAGCAGCTGGTCAGCTGATCTGAGTGACCAAGAATGGGGGTGCAGGTGCAATAGACCATAGAGTTAGGGAAAGGCAAGACTGAAGACTAAAAGACAAAAGATATTTAAAATGAGTGTTAAAAATAAGTCTATTGATAAGAAAAATATTACAGGTATTTTCACAACATAACATCTCAAGTTGTTAAACATTAGCCATATGGCTCTCCAAATGAGGATGCACCTTAATTTTACATTTTTGCCAAAGTCCCAAATTTCTCCTGTATTCTTTCATTTCATTTACCGGAACAGCACAAGAAAAAACAAAAAAAAGAAGACAAAGAAAACCTTGTCCTGGGGTTGGTGTCTGTTTTTATTGTCTATTTTGTAATGCAGTTGAATGAAATGAAAGAAAATGGGAGAAATTTGGAACGTTGTGTTCACAATAAAAATGCATCTTTAACGGTAATTTTCTACGTTCTGACTGGTAATGTTAATGGCTGTGCTATTATAACGCAGATACACACACTCTCTGTCCCAGACAACACACTATTGAAACGCTGTATTAGTCTGCACTATTTCAATGGCTGTGCAAAGATCCGGAAGGTAAGTAGTCAAGATAACTACTCTAATATGGATGTTATAGACAATGACAAACAATGAAAGTGTTGCAGGTCAGGATGTGCATTAATCAGCAGATGACTGCTTGTAATTTATTTTCTCCGTTGCACATTTATCTCATCAATGATATATGGCACAATAAAGCTTGATTGTCCCTGATCGATCATCCTAATAAGAAGGTAGTGTTTGCTCTTGCTGGCAAAAAGTTTTTTGTGTATTTCAGTTACGGTCTCACCACTTATGTGATGTCTTTTTCTTTTCCAATGATAGGTCTAAGATAAGTTTCTGTAGTGTTTAATGTGGCTATTCTTCCCTTCCATCTGCTCGTATAGCAGAATGCGCAATTTATTTTATTATAAAGTTGGATATAGTAAAGGTTTGGAAGCCGCAATATAACCTTCAGCAATCAAATGTTTATGTCTCATCTATGAGGTGGCTTGGTATTGAACAAAAATGGGTATTGTTCAGAATGCATTTTTACTTGAAAAAATAAACTATGCAAAAGTTTTATTATATTGTTTTGTTGAGATCTGAATTAAAATCCAAATGATAATAAATACCTTGTATAGATTAGTTGAGCTATGAATATAATAATCAGTGTTTTTCTTTCATATTAACCCTTCTATTGAAAAAGCATGTTATTCTACAATAAAATAGTTATATGCTTCTTTTTAAAAACTTAAAAAACAAAAAACAAAAACAGTATTAATCAATATGTTATATCAATTATCACTTAAGGTCAGAGTAAAGATGCAATATGGATTTTATTTTCTTCCAAAAAAATAAAAAGCCATGTTTGGTTAAAATGAAAGAAACTTTGTGAGAGAATGTTACGAATATATACTAGATACTGCAAAAGAGTTTTAAAAAAATAATGGGACTACACTCAGAGTTTCTCTTCTTCACTGTAAATGAACTTTGGAAAACCTCTGAATACAGTTTTTTTTGGTTTGTTTGTTCATTAAATTTTTTGTTTTAGATTTCCTTTTCTGGATCAGTGTTTAAGAAGCCATAAAAAAAAAAAAAATAAAAAAAACTGAATAACTGCCTTAAAAGAAAAGGAAGGATTTGGACTGCATAATCCAGAACTAAATCAAATAAAAAACGTGTGGGGTCACTGGACCGAGGTTGTCGACAAAATACATTCTTACATTCAGATAAACGTTCCTCCACTGCGAACAGAGAAGTGCCGATTCGAACGAGGCAGCTATTAATGCTAGTTCAATATTCGGAAGCATTGTCAACACAGACTGAATAGCTTTTGCTAAAACTACAGGCAAATTACAATACTAAAACAGTGCCAAAAATCAAAGTTCTTGTTCACAATTTTACTTTGTATTTGCTGATTGGCCCGGTCAAGAAATGACCAGAGAAAATCCAGGTCAATTAAAGACAGCCCACACTGTGCTAGAAGGAAGACCTTTTTTCGAGGGGAATTGCAGAGGAAGGCCTTGACCAGGATAATTGCAAGGAAGATTAGGCAAATATTCTCAATTAAATATGTAAGATGCTGATAGATTCCTGCAAAAAATGTTGTAATTAAATCAAAATAAAATATCCACAAAATATGAGTTGAAAAGTGTGTGCACTTGTTTCAGGATTATTATTTTCCTTATAAAAAAATATTTGATTTTCAGTGGAAATGTATGGGATAAATAACACCTTATGGTCTTCTTTTTAAATCAAAAGCAAGGACTTTAACAGGGTGTGTAAACTTTTGAGGTCTACTGTACATAAAGCCACGTTTCGTCACAACCGCACGAATGCGACGCTGGCTTGTACCAGTGTGAGAAACTGAAAAGACAATAAGTGGAACGAGCAACTCATATCTAAATAAAGCATTTCAAACATCTTCAGCTGTTTGGAAACACTTCACACCAAATCATAGGGGAAAGTGAAACAGTGAAAGTTAAGAGTTTCTCACATTGAACAAAGTAGCACAAACTACTTGAAAATCTGGTACTATTTGTTATTTCCTGGAAAGATTTATTTAATAATCACCTAAAACAATCCTGTGTTTCAGCCAGCATTGATCAGATGAACATAACTGTTCTTATTTATGATCACAAGCCATGAGAAATGAGAGGAGTAGCTTGAATGTAGAGCAAACCAGGATGATGAATTGAATGTGCTCACACATGCAAAAACAATTCCACTGCTGAACTGTAAGTGTTTTTTTACAAGTCGCTGGCACACACACTGGCCAAGACGTAAGGCTGCATTTGTGGTTGTTTGCTCACTTCCACTGAGGACTTTAAAATTTCACTGCACCCAAGCTGGTTGCTTATAAGCACGTGCGTATAGGAATTTGCTAATGATAATCAAAGTTCTATTCATTAACTCTAGAATAATGTTTTCAACCCACCCAGAAGTACAGCATTTAAAGTTTTACCCGCTGAAGGGGTTCCACAAGGGCAGGCCTGTGGTCCGTCAACATTTCTGTAGCTACCAAAGCCAAAACAGCTCACAGCTGGCAAAAATTAAGCCTCTTGAAATTCTATTACGGTAAAAGCTATTTTGTGTTCTGCAGCTTACATTGCGATAAAAACCTCATGACAAATGCCAGCTGAAGCTAAAATAAGCAGAATAAAGAACAAATAATAGCAAATCACAGGAATGTGACGAGTTGGACTGACAGACAGTGTACAGAGGAAACCGCTCTGATTGAAACAAACTCAGGCTTTGTTACTACGCTGTAGTCACAAACAGAGTCAAGTCATGTTTATTTTAAAGACCAATGTCATATAAGATTTCTTAAACGGCTGTGTTGGCCCAGAAAAATCAACAGTTCCTGACCTAGACTGGCCTAAATTTGCTACAAAAACAAGGAATACCCTTTTCAAGAACTTCAGCGCAAAACTAAACACGAGAAAGCAGGGGTGTGGTGGGTATAGGAGGGGAGATTCTTCCTCCCTGCCCAGCATGGAACACATTAGTTGGCAGGGGGGGAGTAAAAAAAACATAACATTGCAACACCCCATGACAGTCTGTGTACTTTTCTAACACATTTGGATATACAGACATTTAACATCATTATTATACCATACTGAAAGTTTCAACTAATATAAATAAATAATGTAAATTAAAAAAACAACAGTAAACATTTCTTATTTCCCCAAACCAAATCATTGGCTAAAACTAAAAATTGTCAAACAACATCAGGTTCATATGTTTAGAACATTATTACTCAGCATACTAAATGAAATATGAACATGAAATTTCTCAAATAGCTGGAAGCTGGGTGTAAAAAAAAACACAGGACAAACTTTTCCCAGACCAGATGGATTGAGGTTTATATTGACATAAATTTTCAAAACAATGTTATTTTCTGGCGTGTCACCTGTACAGAGAAGAAAGAAAGTTAGAGATCAAAATTTATTTTTAATAACTTGCACATATAATGAGATATCCTAATGTATGAAACATTTCACACATAAAGGTATGTTGTTTTCAGCTCCATGTTCACACCAAGGTGTGTGTGGTATTTTCTGCAAACGTACAGGCTCACCCAGGAAAATTGTTATCACAAACATATCATTTCAGTTTGACTACTAAATCCAGGCTGTGTGTCTTTGCCACAATCGTTAACTTATGTGTGTGTGTCTGAATAGGTGTGTTTTAGTAAGTGTATGCGTTAACTCTATAGGTTATTGGGTTCATGGGTGTTTTTTTCCCTCAAAGAGGAAATTTGAGGGAAAGTAGCACAAGAGAAAAAAAAAAAAACTGTTCTGTTCAGATTATGTACAAATCTAGCAGCAGGTGCTTGATCAGTCTTCCTGCAAAATAGACTGAACATAAATATAAACACAGCACTTATTTCATCCATTTTGTCACACTCAAACTGTGCGACTAAACTGCACATTTAAGAGTGGTCTTTTATTTTGATCTGCCTGAGGTACACAAGGTAGCATCTTGATATGTTTTACTTGTGAGGTGGGATGGATTAACTCAGTAAAGGAGAAGTGTTTACTAACAAATTTTTGAGAGAAATACTGTGTCTAGAAAAAGGTCTGTTTGTTTCAGTTGAGCTCATGACAAAGTGGGAGCAAAAAAAGTGTTGTGTTTATGTTTTTGTGTAAATACTCTAAATCATCATATAAGTAATAGCCTACAGCATTGACAGTTTGCAGTCAAAATAGCCTTTGTTTTACTACGCCTTGTTTCCTGACACAACCTTCTTTTAGTAAAGGTAATGGGACTGTTTTTAAACAAACAAAACATAAGCTTTTTATTAACGAACAAATCACAAGCTTTATATTTCCTGTGGGCTGCCAAACCCGCGATGGCCTCCTCTGTTAAACTGTCAGCACTCAGTCCTCCACTCCCCGCACTGCGTCCGCACAACACCGTCTTTCTGCCTCTCTCTTGCAAGCATACATAGTAAACTTTGTGCAGATATGTGCACTCACTAACACGTAGGAGGAGTAAGCCACCATAGCATAAGAACAAGCAAAAAAATTCAAACATTCAGGTACAATAAATGGTATGGCAACAATAAAAAACTGTGAAAAGTACTAGATCTACTGAGTTACACATAACAGACAATTTTTTTAAAAGTCATGTAAAGGGACAGTTGCTTGATCTAACCTGACAGAGCAGCCTGCTAGGACGTATATTAATGTAGTTTTGTAAATGAAGTGTACTTCATAATGCTCTCATGTACCACACCTTAAACCAGCTTAAAGAGTACAGGATGGTAACCAAATAAAATTTACATGCAAAGCAGTACAATGTTTTCATCTCGTAGTTAAGCACATAATATTTTAGAGACAATTACCTTAGTGGGCATTTATTAAGTACTTAATAATGAATTCAATTTCTGACAATGAAATATAATTGAGATTTAATAGTGGTCACAGACAATTACAAATTCTGACAAAAATCATGTCTCACAAACACACAACACAATTTTGAGGCAAAATAAACCACTGGAATAATTATTAAAATATGATGGAATAAACAAAAGTAATAAAGTGAACTAAAAAAAATTACTATATCAGGATAAGTTTAAGTACAGTCAGTTGAAGAATATTTACAAATCTGCATAAAATAGTCCTATAGCAGTTTTCTCACTGTCTGACATTGAAACAGATTGGACCTTTCCTGTTTTAGATCAGATATTGTTGACAAAATTAGATACAAGATTAAGAGGAAAGAGAGGATGACTGGTGAAGAACTGGTCAAAGTCACATCAGTGCTTTTTTTTTCTTTTTTTTTTTGCAAGAGACTTTAACAAAAGTAGTTGAGGTACACTTACAGTCATTGTCCCTCCTGAAGACCCATTTGTGCCCAAGCAATAGCATGTGTTTCCAAATTTGGCCCTAAAGTTGTCTCCTGCTGATGCCTTCTAAACTGTAAAGAATTTACACAGTTCTTCCGGAAGCCAAATACCCACACAATATGATGACGCCACTTATAGTTGGGACAGTATTCTCAGGCTTGAAAGCTTCCCCCTTTCTTCTCTAAATTTGCAAAAGCTTGTTATGGCCAGTTTGAGTTTGTTGCTGAGTGCATTTGTAAACTGCAATCTGAAATGTTATGCTATTTTGATAATGGCTTCCTGCTCCCTGAGTGGCATATTCCCTCGATGCCAGAACGTAGTTTGTTTTAGTTGACAAACCTCGAGTACCATTTAGGGATGCTCTTCAAACAGGTTTAGCCAGCATCTCAGTAAGGTCTCCTGCTTTTATTTAGGGGTTGTCACATGCATTCCTTTCTGATCAGTGTGACTGAACAACATTCCCTTGTTGTTTATACCGACATAAACTTGCTTACACAAATGAACGTGATACTTTTCGGTATCTGCAAGTGGTAAACAAAGATGAACCAGGCTTGTGGATCACAATTCTCCAAAATATTCTTTATGATTCCTTTGACTTTACCATCAAGTCACTCAAGGAAGCAGTGTGTTTGATGTGTTTCCTTAGTGTTGGATTCAAAGATGTGTCTATTTAACTCAAATGTTGTGAGTTAATCTATAAAAAAATCAAAAAGCCACAACATAAAAATAAAAAAAATCAATTATTTTGACTTTATTAAATTTAAAAGCAGAGGAATATTGGTATTTGTACACTAGTGAATGATAATATTCTCAAAACATGTGGAAAGAAAAGTAAAACATTATTTTAACATCATTTTTTTTCATTCTGATATTTAATTAAATTGAACTAATTTGGTTATACTAACCTGAAACTTTAAAATGTTAGTCTGATTCAATGTCCAACAGCGAGGACAAAAGATTTTAATATTGTATTTTTATATTGAATATATATTGTAAACATCTGGACACAACTGTATGTCTAAAAATGTTGTTTTCCAACATATTTTAAAAATATGTTAAAGGATATTTAAAAAAATATCTTTTATTTTAAAAAATATATTTTTAACATAGAAATATATGTTAAAATGATAGTTTAGAAAGAAAATTACAAATATTTCAGGGTAAATTTACAAGGCATAATATTGTAAATAGAACATATGTCTCAACAGGATATCTTCTACCCCATATCAACATATGTAAGATGCACATCCAGAAAATGCCAGACCTCATGCCCATTTAACAGTCTCACATTGTCCTAGAGAACAGTTACTGACTTCCAGTGTGTTTACTTTTTTTTTTTTCCAACATTTTTCAAGTTTTCTAAAACATTACCTTTAAATATTAGGCAAGCTCAGATTAATACGAGATTAATCTAAACAATTAGATTCATAGTTTTATATAGATCTACAGTTAAATTATTAGAATTACAAGTTTTGTATTTATTATTTGCTAAATCTTCAATGTTATCAATCCAAAGTGCTGCTAATGGCAGATATTTATTTGTATTTAGTTGTTTTTTGTTTTGTTTTTTTTTTGCTATGGACTTCCTCCTTGTTAGGTCAGCCTCCTGCTGCAATTAGCAAGCAAAAGCAGATGCTGTGGTTGAGCTTATTGTTTGCAGTGAATGAGTGAGATGTGAAACAGTTTGTAAACCACAAAATTAACAATTATTTTGGAATTTTTTGTATGAAATCAACTTAGAGGATAATTCATTTATTTTTATAAGTGAAGAAAATGTTCTTTTTGAGACCAGTAAACTCTCTGCAAGTGATTTTTATTTTGGATACGTTTGGAACCTCCTCCTCAGAAACTACTCTGGGATTCACAGGTTTTTGGCGCTAACTATGAAGCAAGAACCATGACAATGTTCTTCCAAGGGCTCAGGAATCTCTGACATATATACAGGGAGAGTCTGTCATTGACCTGTGTGTTGGCAGTCGGGAAGAAGAAACAGTAGACCAAAACATTGTGAGGCATAAGACTGTAAATATACTAATAATACAAAACTTTCTTCCTTTGCATCCACAAAATAATAATAATAATAATAATAATAATAATAATAATAATAATAATAATAATAATAATAATAATAATAATAAAAATAATAAAAATTCATGCACATTGTAGTACTCAAAATAGCAAGTTATGTTAGACCATATTTAATGGAGGCAGCTCTACATTTCTAGTTAGGGATTTTTGACAGTCCCTGTATAAAATGGAGTAGCAAGACAAAGATTGCGTGGTGCATATCTTTAAATCAACATTTGCTTTATGATGTCTTGTCCTCGGCAGTGTTCATCATCACAAATTATATTTCAATTTCTTAAATGCACCTCAAGATACAAGAAAAATAAAAGAGATGGCTTCTGGACAGTAAGACATTAGAGAGGTATACTTCCCTATGTGTCTCTCTACAAAACGCAAGAAAAAAATGCATAGATGGTCCATTAGTATAATGAAATAGAAGAAAAGAATGACGTAGCAAGCAGGTCTGATGTATAAAGCAATTGTGGAAGAGTTTAAAAACAGTTCTTCTTTTAACTGAAGATGTGTGTATAGATTAATATTAGTTAGTGCTAAACCTAGCAGTTTTTCGGCAGTTTGATAGTACAAATCCTAACAATATCATAACAATATAATGACCAGGAGATTGAGACACAAGACATCACCCAGTATGAAGCCAGGGCCTCACCCTGGAGTAACGGTGACAGACAGACACACATTTCTATTTTACATTTTTGAGTGAAATAAGTCTTAATTTGGATCTATAGTGGTCTACAAAAATTCTTAATCCTCCCTCTTAGCATGACACTCAGGAGGATGTCTTGGTTGATAGTCGGGCAGCAGGCAAGCATGGGGACGGTGTCCCGTTAGACTAAAACCACAAAAAAAACAAACTCATAAAGGCACACCGAGGGTCAGTGTGACTGCTGGACTCTGCACAAGGTCAAAAGCTTGCAGTCAATTTTGTCCTGTCTCTTAAGACCGCAAAAGAGTTAAGTCTTAAATTTGAGTTGGTGAAACTTGCAGAAAAATAAATGAAAATTCATAATCGATTGTCTAATTTGTGATCACTTTAAAAACTTGAGGGAGTCCTAGGCCAGCTACTTCTTCTGTGCACCAAAAAATAAATAAAAATAAAAACATAATTGTAAAAGAAATATTTTAATAAATATCACTAAACAATTGGGATAATGGCACAAATGCAAGTAGGTGACTCCATACAACACATTATTTAAAAAAATAAAACTGTCCCTTCAAGAAATATTCCATAAAAAGTAGCGTCACAACACTTTGGGACACAAAAGTGGTTGTGTTTATTTGTCACAGTTTTCAGTAATCATCAAATATTGTAATTCACTAATTCTCATCAATATTTAACATAGTAGTTTGAAGGAAAAAAGGAAAACAAATAAAAACAAAACGCATAAGTAACTCTCCTAATGCTCCAGGGAAAGTATTTCTGTCCAATCAGGCTTCAGGTATCACCTTTAAAGATAGAAGTTTGATTGTGTGTTTTAGTCAATAACACTAAACAATCATTTGTAACCCCGTCTGTATTTGCTAGTGAGCTTCTTTTTTCAGTACCTACTGTGTTGAAGAGATAAGAAAACAAATCTAAATGGTTCATTATTGCAGTGGCTCCTGTGTGAATAAAATTCCCAACCTGGCAGCTGCTTTGTTCCCTCTAAATGTAGGATTTTCCCAGCAAACTGGAAATCATGTGTTATTTTATTGGAACCCGTGCCCATTACATAATCAATGTTTTCAACAAACACATTGTTAACTTTGCTAAAATGAAGGCTCACTTTATAAAAACAACAATTTATTAGCCATGGTTTATACAAGTGGGCTCAAACAACAAACTTTAAGAATGATTTAATGAATACTATGGCTGAGACCATGTTGTACCCTCTTGGATAATTTTAACTAGAAGGGTTTAAAACACCATTATTGTCCTGCCTCATAGTTTTCTAAAATTTCTCCTTGTAAATGTTCAGGGCTTTATTTGAAAAAGCTTTCAAATAAAGTTATTGTTGTTTATTAATTATTATTATTATTACTCATACTATTTCCAGATAATGATAAGTGTGCATAACTAGAAAGTAGAATGAAACAAATATTTAATATTTTTTGTTTTTTTGGGATAAAGTCACTGTTGAAAGAAAGCCAACAGTGAAAGAAAAGCCAAAACTCCAGTTTGCATTTTTCAAAAACCCATATAGGGTTTAGGTGGGTGGACTGATTCAAAATTTTGTAAATATCAACAACTTTCTGGTTGATGTACAAAATGTGAAAAGCAGCATGACTTACACTGAAATGACACTGCAAGTTCAGTGGTATTTATTGCAGCATCACAGTCAACCAGTACAGAGTCAATATTAAAAATAAAATGATAATTCAGTGTTGAAACATTTGTTTCATAAAACATATTTGACTGTCATGAAACTGACAAAACAAACCAAATTTATCTGAGAATTACTGTAAAATTTCTAGCATATATCATGCATACTAAACTTTTCCTACATGCCATTTGATGTACTGGGTAATTCCCAGTTCCCACCACAACTCCAAGACTCTTTGAGAGTAACAACCTGAAAATGACACCGTGCTTAGCTCAGTAGCCTCTGCCCTTTCTGCACAGCAAGACATTGGGTCAGGTGTCGTGGTTTGTCAAAGACTAATGAACCCCTGTGTCCACCATTTTGATGTGAATCATGTGTGGTCTAGTTTTACTGCACTAAACTTTTGTTGTTTTTTTTTACTGAGCCTCAAATTTTGCCTGAATACACTCTTAACAAAAAAGTCATTTTCTGATTTTAGGGCCATAGATGTGAGCATCTAATGTTTTAATCCATTAAAAAATGTGTATGAAACATTCAGCTTTGGAAATATTGCCTTCATGAAATGGTTTAACCTGGCTTTTCAGTAAACGTCTTCAGCTGCTTTTTAAGAGTCAGTGGAGACAGTACAACAGAAAACGTCCCATCCCCATAAGTTTTAAACCGAATGTGTGGGACTACCTACAAATTCTGACCAGTTGACCTTGGTTCACAGGAAGAAGAATAGGGTTTCAGAAAAGTAAGCAATATACTGGGACGCTTGACATTGTAGGGCCTTAAAAGCAAAAACTAAAATCGTAAAATGAATTCTAAAATTTACTGGCAACCGAAGAAAAGAAGAGAAAGCAAGACTGGAGTAATGTGAGACGGGAGCTGCATTAGAACCAATGTGTTTTTGTGATTTTGGTAAAGGATTATTATTTGTATTATATTTAGTATTATAATAAAGTCAGCACAGGAATGATTTCAAGGTAAAATATTTAGATTTTTAACCATTTTAAGACATTTGAAACATTTTAATAACTGGAAAACAAAATCGCACAACATTAAAACAATATCCGTACCTATTTTGTGTCTATGTTTAAGAAAATGTGTGCCCAGAAGCAAGTACGTCTACATCAGACATCTCAGCCTGTTTCAGCTGTATACCTTGCAGCCATGAAAGAGGAAACATAAAATGAAAAGTTTGAATTAGAAGCAAACCTAATCATCAGTTTGCACAAACACATCCAAAGGCCAACAGAAATGACAGTATGGTAGAAGATAAACACAGTCACACAATAGTAAAGTATTTCACTTGCATGTACACACAATAATAAGTCAGGTTTTTCCCGTCTGCTGTAGCCACATGCATGCTCAGTATGAGGGATTGCCGCAAAGTAAACAACACAATGAACGTGATTGTCCACTGTTGCTCCATGACATGCAAAGGCTGCAAGTCAATGACTATGAAATCTGCTGGGTTTCATTAGACAGAAAAATGTTTTTAACCAATTCGAATACTAAAACTGAAACTGTTTGATAACTAGGATCATTTGGAATGTTTATGTGACTGGATTGAAATCACTTTTTGTAAAGTGCCTTGAGATGACATGAATTGGCGCGATGCAATTTAACTCAACTGAATTTAATAAAATAAAATAAAAAATCAGTAAGCTAGAATGGGGTGAATTCAGAATTCCTGGAATATGAAATAACATTTTGCTGAATAGAACTAGCAAGAAAAATACCTCACTGAATCAATTTTGAGCCACAATTCCTGTTCACATGGTCCCTGGTAGTGAGGCTATAACTAGACTGACTAAAGATAGATGTGGTTTACTTTCTGAATCGTAACAGTAGAATGAATTTAAAACTTTTTGCACATTTTGTCTGTTTTGAACAGTCGGGGTAAAGATCTTGTATAAACACCAAAATGTGTCCATTGAATTATACAAACAGCTCTCAGTAAACCCAGCTGGATTATGGATCCTGTCTTTATAATAATGCAAGCCATTTTATTATGGGTATGTATTTGTTTCTCCCACTTTAAAAGCCTGCTATGCTTTGATTCTGAACAGAATGAGACTAATCAATACCGATTTAATGCTTAAATGCATTGAAAATTGATTTTTTCCCAGCATCAAATTTGACTGACTCATAATTTGTGCCAGATACAATTTCACTATAACTGATAGGAACAAAATACCCCGTAATATAAAAAAAAAAAAAGACAAATGAAAAGAGGCAATATTCTTATCTTGCTTCAGTGATAATTTTATAATTCCTGCACACATTCATTAGTGAGCTTTTGGCAACACTGAGGGATTATCATAATTATTGAAAAATTGGGAGGAGAAAAAAAAAATAAATCAGGGAAGTCTAGACCTGTGGCGAAGGCAGAGACTAACAATGTGTGTGCAAAGAGGCGAAATGGGAAAGGAAGCAAAAAGGAATAAGGACTGCAGAAAGCCTTTGGCCCCCTGCCTGCAATCTGCAATCTGCTGATGGCGAAGCTCGTGACGAGGAGGTGCACAGCATCCATTTTTAGCGATGAGGTCATCTTTAATTAACAAAACAAAGAGAGTCAGCTGTGTCACTCCAATCTGTTATCTGCACCCATACTCAAGGACACCGTTTATCTCCATATAATTCAATCTCTTTGAATAAGAGCTTATCGACGCATTGGGGTGTATTCTTGGTCTCGGGCAATGATGGAGCTGTTACATAAACAAGGGAGGAGGGGGGATACCGCTGATTGTGATCGCAAAAGACATGTGGAAAGAGCAGAGTTATGTAGAGGTATTAGGCATATGACAGGAGAGGAAAAGCAGAACAAGATCCACATGTCGTGTGTCTCAATAAGCTTGCGGCATGAGCTGGAAGAAGCAAACTGGAACTAAATTAAGGGCAAAGATCAAATGGTTAAACTGTTTCTGAGTCCAATAGTACCAGCATGAGGTGACATCATTGCTTTGGAGCCCTCCATGCTGCTGCTGTCTGGTTCCCCCTAGCTCTCTTTTGCTTTGTGCTCTCTCTTTCCTCGTCTCTTCCTGGCTATACTGTCCTAATATGACTCCAATCTTCTCACAACGCAGTCGCTGTTTCCGTTTTTACACAGTGTTCGTAATTAATTTGTGACTAAATAAATCTCACTAAAAAATCTGGCCTTACAAGTATTGGTGAGTAGGTTTTTGTTTAGTGGTGAATAGCTTTGGTGAGCACAGCCTCATGATGAACGCTTATAAGAAGATTTCACCTATGATTTGACAAATCAATATGACACAGGAAGTGAAAGCTGGCAATGATGGTATCCAGAAGTAACGTGGGTTTTTTTTGGCAGTTTGCCTTTTACAAGGAACCTCTTGTAAAACAGACAAGACAGACACAAAACAGACCTGAAGGATGTTTAAAAATACTCCCTATTATCTCTTTATCAAAACTTTGTTGTATTATTTTATGAAACACAAATGATGATGTCTGTAGTCTCTGAGATGGCTAAAACTGGACTGAAATAAGATTAATACCTCTTCACAGTCAGTAATAAATACAAATACAAAGGATTACTACTTACATTACTACATACCCAGATTAAAATTTATCTTTCATGTTATCACAGTGCCATTGACACAACTTAATATTTTTAAAATCTGTGAGGTTTTGACTCCAAATTCTGTGTCTACTGTGAATGTACCTTCACATTTCACAGCTGGTTTGCTTTAGAGAAATGCTGAGCCTCACAATAACACACTAGTGCTCTCTATCTAACTGGTTTTCTAATAAATCCTGGCTCTGCCTTGTTGTGCCATCTAGAGGTCTGTGTAGAGCCCAGTGAAGTCACTCATTTTCTGCATATCCATCAGAAATGGAATCCATCATTACTTAAATTTATGATACATAAAGACTTCTCGGGCTGCACAGTGGCGCAGTTGGTAGAGCTGTTGCCTTGCAGCAAGAAGGTCCTGGGTTCGATTCCCGGCCCTGTCATGAAATTGTTCTCCCTGTGCATGCGTGGGTTCTCTCCAGGTTCTTCGGCTTCCTCCCACAGTCCAAAAACATGACTGTCAGGTTAATTGGTCTCTCTAAAATTCTCCCTAGGTGTGAGTGTGTGTGTGAGTGGTTGTGTGTCCTGTATGTCTCTGTGTTGCCCTGCGACAGACTGGCGACCTGTCCAGGGTGAACTCCGTCACCCTGCCTGGAGATAGGCACCAGCAACCCTCCCGACCCCTCTAAGGGACAAGGGTGTGCATGAAAATGGATGGATGGATAAAGACTTTTCGTATATGGAAAGCCCTGATGATGATGACATTTATCGGCAGTGTCACATGTTGTACACCCAGGCAAACATTCTGGGGAGGAAATTTTATATGTGCACAGATGAGGTAAAAATAAGTCTGCTTAAAGCTTACTGTGCAACCTTGCACTGTAAAAAGTAATAAGTTCACTTTACTTAAAAAAAGTTAGGAAACCGATTGCCTCAAAATCTTCAAGTAAAGTAGCTAATTCATTTTAAGGTGTTATTGCTAAAAATAACTATGTTTAGACCACTCAGATAAAGGCAGTAAACTTGAGTGCCGTTAACTCAAAATCATTAGTAAAGTTTACTATAAAATGTCAATTATGACTACTTCAAATTGTGAGTTATGTCAATTAAGCAGTACTCATAAAAATAAGTTATACTTACACGTTTAAGAGTTCACATTACTTGCAAAATATCAGGAAACCGATTGCCTTGATATGTTCAAGTAAGATGAACCAAAAGTGTTAAGTTATTGGAACGAAGAGCCAACAGACAACAGTTTGAATGGAAAAAAATGTTTAATAATTAAACAAGTTTACCTTAAATACAAGGTTCTCAAGTGTGGTTACATACACACTAACCTGGAAACAAAGTTTTCCACAGACTTTTTTTAGGGAAAAAAAATGACACAACTTTTTTTCTAGGGTAGCCTTCAATCTAATATTGAATCCTTCAAATGGCCCTCAGTCTTTAAAACTTTGAGAATCCCTGCTTAAATGTCTTTGTTGACTGGTGTGAAACAAAAACTAAATTCTCAATACTAGAGCCCAATATTTATCATAACATTGATAAAGTAAATAATGAAGTAGTGAAGTGAAGTAATGTTTCTCCTCATTAACATAAAACCATTTAGTAGTCTGCAAATGCAATGATGCTCTCTCCAACAAAAAAAGAATCAAACAAGAAATAAAAATCACTTTTCCAATAAGGGTAAAGGCATCAACGTTGATCCATAATGTCACATCACATTCACTCATTGCATCAGAAGATTTTTGAGTGATTGTATTTTTGGTTTTAGGGATTTATATCCAAGTGACAGAAGCACCCTTTGGATGAAGTCAAAGGTGTACTTCAGTTGTTGAGGGTACTCCAAATTCAGAGAATAAATAAGTCCAAAGAGCAAGCACATGGCATGTGGAAGATTCCCAAGATCATTCATGACAAGACTTCCTTCCAAAATGATGGCAGTACTTGAAGACTGGAGGTGCAGTGAGTCAGTGGAGGCCTGCCTGTCCTCAGGAATGATGGTCAGGATCCCAATGGGGGTGTGAGACACGTCTGGGTCTTCGCAGTCCTAACAACAATAGAAGCAACACCACAATTACATATCAACATAACACTTCTTTAGGGTGACCAGACGTCCTCTTTTTCCCGGACATGTCCTACTTTTCAGACCTAAAAAAATGTCCGGGGGGAATTTAAAAATCGTCCAGGATTTTGGTCAACTGCCTCAAAACACATTACATAGCTTACAGTGCATTGTGATTACATTGCCACTCCGTTCCACTACTCCATTCCAGGTTTTTTTGTATGGCAAAGAAATCGGTAGCACATGTACACACATGTTCCCCCCGCCCCCCGTCTCCCCCATCTCCACCCCCCGTTGGCGCATGTGTGTCCACCGATTCTACCCCCTCGCCAACAAAAAAAGAAGTGTCCTCCTTTTCAGAAACCCAAATCTGGTGACCCTACACTTCTTCATCACGGCTGCTTCTCCTACAGTTTACAGCTGTCTCACCTATGGCAGTCTACTCATCATAAGCCTTCTATAACAGTACAGCGGCTTTTTTAACCCGCCAACATCTTTATCCTTATCCCTTTTCCTTTTTTTGTTTTGCGCCCCGGACAGCTTTTTTGCATTGCCGCTCCATCTTGTTGCCACTACATAAACATGATATTTTCGACTAACGTTAGTCCCAGGCATCGCTAAATCATTACACATAAAGTTAACCTCAAAACCTGGACTTATGGATGAATTATACGGCCGAGATAACGAATATAAGTTTGCTAAAAAACAGTGGGACTTACCGTGACAAAACTTAGCTGCAGCAACCGCCGTATTGTTGACAGTTTGGAGCTTCTTTCAAACACGTCGTCACTCGTCAGTGTCCAATGCGCATGTGCGTTCAACGAGAGCTGCCGAATGATGCCGAGTTTTTTGCTGGTTATGCAGATGCGTTTTGCTCACTCATAACTCCAAGTTCGGGTTACTTGCTGCTGATGAGTTTGATTACTTGCCTCAGTAGAAAGTTGTCTTTGCTAAGTTTAAGTTAGTATAGTCAACAGAATAAGCTGGAATGAGTTCAGGTCACTTTTCTTTTTGAGTACACTTTACTTTTACATTTTACAGTGTGTATACAGCTCCTTTGTGGTGTAAATTTAAAAAAGCTAGCATGCAGAAGCTTAAGGTTGCTTATAATGACGCCCTGAGAAGTCTGCTTAAAAAACCCAGGTTCAGCAGCGCAAGTGAGATGTTTTGTGACGCACATGTCAGAACATTCTAGTAGTTAGTAGTTTAGTAACTACATTTAGTAGTTAGTGCAGCCCATTGAACAGTCTTATTGTAATGTTTTCAAATCCCTCTCTCAGTGCGCTAAGACACCAGTCGGCTCTGTGGAATCATTGATATGCAAGTATTTTATAAGATTTTATTTTTTTATTTTTTTATGTCATGTTGTTGTGCATCATCTCTTTGTGGACCATGAGTCTGTTGAATAAAGCAATCTAAAAAAAAATTATCTGACAGTTCCTTCCCCTCCCCCCACCCGGGCCGCAGCAAAATTGCCAAGTCTTGACCGGTCCACGGTAGTAGAAAGGTTGGGGAGACCACTGCTTTAAGCTACCATAACATTGCTCTTTCCTCTAAATACAGAGGTCTGCCCACAAGAGAGTTTTACTACTGGCTGTTTGGTTTTGTGGTTCATATAACAGTAATGTAACATGCTTTTAAAACTGGGGATTTCTTATCTATGTTTCCAAAAACCTCAAAGATTAATTTAGG
Source organism: Gambusia affinis (assembly GCF_019740435.1). Lineage (NCBI taxonomy): Eukaryota > Metazoa > Chordata > Actinopteri > Cyprinodontiformes > Poeciliidae > Gambusia > Gambusia affinis. The sequence goes on along the minus strand of NC_057884.1, from coordinate 11,732,771 downwards.
CTTTTTCATCACAGATACTTCTATCCACGATTTTCCTTTTCACAATCTTTAAGTGCGCATCTGTGCTTTGTCCTATTGCCAAAAACTGCAAAGAAGTTTGAAAAGTTTTCTTACTGAACCTCTAGAACAGCTTTCTTTACATTCATGCCCCTTTTGAGAAGGCACATTGTATCTAAATGAATCTAAATGTGAACAATTTGGCATTGAAATGGATCATTAAGTTAGTGTCTGTCATATTGAATGAAAGGTCTGCTCCCATCCCTATATTCATCTGTCCATCTGTAAGTCCATCCATCTTCTGTACCCATGTAGGCCTATCAGGATCATCAAACTCTGGAGAAGAATGTAATTCTCCTCCAGAGTTTAATGAGAAAGAGGCACGGTACACCCTGTTGCCAGTCCATCACAAGGCAGCTATAATGCTAACATTGTAAAAATGTCAACTAGAATGTGGTGTTCTCGGTCCATCTCCAAGTTTTAAACACCATTTTTGAGAATGTTTGACAGAAGGCCAGAGAGTAAAATGTCTGATTCTGATGCAACCCACTACAATGATGTCTGGAAATAACTGGATGTGAAGCCTCCTTAAAAAGCAGGATTTTTTTAATGTTTCATTTCAACTAAATAGAGATTATCATAAGCTACCAAGAGTGATATCTTTTCATTTGATAATGAAAGAGGAAACTCATATGAGCAAAACCAATGAGCATTACAGTTAAAGAAAATTATGTTCAGTGCATGGAGTTTCTAAGACTTTAATTGCATTCATTCATGCAGGAAGCTGCAATGAATGTCAAATCTCAGGCAAAATGTTGGCACATTGCATAATGAGAGCCTTCTTTTTAACAATGACCTAGGTGGTGTGAAAAATAGTTCATAAGCAGGAAATTTTTAATTTTAAGTCATAACTGGAGTAATGAGAACTATTCCCACATATTTATTCAGCAGAGTTAAATTTTCAACGTAGTCAAACTATCTACAAACTCAAAAGAAAAAAAAAAGTTATGGCCTACAGTTAATTGGTCTTATTTCTGACATCAACTTAAATGGATTTTTGTCTTACATGTAATTATGCATGAACGTAAAAATAAAATACACATTTTAGTTGAATACTGACTTCACATTATGAGTTTTGAATGATTTTTCTACTAAACCCCTAGACAACAGGATCAAATTCCAACACCTTGTCTGAATAAGACCAAAATCATGGGACCTTTGATTTTTCAAGAGAAAACATGTCTATTACCATCATTATATGAAGTACATTTATGATCAAAGGAGTCAATCTCCTCTGCTGTTCAATAGAAACATAGCTTTGGAGAAACAGGGAGGGCAATATCCAAGTGTATGAACATCCTCACTCTTTGCCATCTGTATGAGTGTGCACATGGCTGTATGTGTGTGCTCAGTGAGTGACTCATACTCAGGATGGTTGAGTGGAGTGTCTGACTATCTCATTTCGCTTACATGCCTCAGTCTGAAGCAAGATTTTAATTCTTCAATGGGTGCCAGTTTAGCCACAGGTTCTTCAAACATGAGCACCAGCTGACTTTCGTTTTTATATATTACATTTTTTTTATGTCAATATTTAAAAATATTAGTTTTTAGTAATCTGATCGTGTTTTCTCCATTCTTCCTCTTCTATCTACCTAACTGTTCTCCCTGTCCTCCTTAGCACCATAGGGAATGGAACCTTTTCTCACTCTCCTTCCCAACTCTGGAACTCCCTCCAGAAAACTGTAACATTGACTCTCTTCTGCTTTTAAAATCACAACAAAAAACAACAACGAGAAACTTTGTGCCTCATTTTTTTTATTTTTTATAATATTACCTTATTTTAGGGTTGGACACGTAAAATAGGTGTACCCCTTCACATTGCCCTACACTGCCAAATACCTCTACATGCTTAAGCTCTATAGGTTGTGATTTTACCATGTGATTATCAAACATGGTTCAAAGTCATTCTGTTGAACAAATCTTCGACATGTAACCACCTAAAAAGTCTGGAGGGGAAGCCATGATTACACATGCCTTAGTTCAAATCATCCAACCACCTTGAAAAATATGAAAAAGTAGGAGAAAACCACTTGCTATCCAAAAAATGGCTACCTTAAAAAAGGTATCTATCCCCAAAATTTAAGTTCCAGTGCCAAATTTTTCCCACTTAATTTTATTTTATTTCTGAAATAAATCTGGCCTCACAATTTTAGTTTTGTTGTTGTTGTTGTTGTTGTTGTTGTTGTTGTTGTTGTTTTTTACTAGAGTCTCACTGAGAAGTAGTCATAGGATGAGCTCTGCAAATGTGTAGTTCCACCACAGGTTTGCTAATTGCTGCTGCTTGTCTTAAGGAGCTGAGTGGGGGATTTGTAGGGGAGGTGTTTTCTGTAATGTGGAAGCTTGGTAAGGAGACTGCAGCTTGGGGGAGGAGCTTTGTCAAATAGGCATCGTTTGATTAAACTACTAATTCTCTGCATCCAGAATAGCTACCAAGAGAGATTAAAGGATTTCTAAAACATACATAAAAGAATCAAAGCAACACTCCAGGTATGTTTTTGATGATGGGATAACATTATAATTTGATATAAAGCTCAAAAAAGTTGATTTTACATAATAATGCTACTTTAGACAATCCTTGCCCTAGCACTGGGCAGTCATGCTTTACTAAAAGTTTCATTTTCAGTTTACATAAATAAAAGTTATTAATGGTAAATAAATTAGAGAATTGCAAACAATAAACAGTGACATAAAAAGTTGAAAACAACTACTCTAAAGTTGAACTTGGTCTCTGTTGCAACACCATTTACAACACGAGTGGTGACTGGCAAATAGAAAAGTGAGTCACCCTCGCCATCTGCCCCTTCATGCCTCACCTCTGCCAGCATGTGTGTGCCTAGTTGTCTGGGGCCTCTCTTTGCTCACTGGTGCCCACGCTTCATCAGCATCACTTCCGGCTGTGATGGATGGCTTGTCTATACTTCTCAATGTCTGAGGCCACTTTTTTTTCCCACACCACCTAGTTTCTTGATTGAATCTGGCTTGTTCCTATGACTCATACCGGCCCTGATCACAACAATGACCATTCCCTTTACCTGCAAATACAATTGCCAGCACCACTCAGAGTGTTTGGACAACCTCCTCTACGTCATACCATGTCCTCAAGCAAATGTTTTATATGTGGTTTGTATACAGGGCCAATTCCTCCACCTTGTTTTTACAACACAAAGTTATAGTGTAACTTCATGCTTAGAAGAAGTTTTAAACTTGACATGAGCAGAATAATCATTATCTATACTTCAGGAATAATTGCTCACAAGATCACTATTACACAAGATACAAGCCTTGTGTAAGTCAAATGTGAAAAAAAACATAAACAAAAATAAAACAAAGGTTGTAAAATATAGCCAAGAAACTAGCTTTAAAATTAATCTTTTCTACCTGTGTAAATTTCTGCTTCTGAAGGATCCTCCACACGTTTATGTTGAATGATGTAGTCAGAAACTTTGCAGCCAATAAGTGGCTCCACATCCATCCATTCCAGGGCCACTGTTGTGCTTGACGGCTCCAAGTTAGGGGCTAGACGCAATCTATAATAATACAGGAAGCAAAACAGTCAGCATTTAAATTACAGTCACTCTGGCTGTTACGGTTGGCATTCAAATTTGATCAATGCTCTATTATCTTTATTTGCAGTTTTTTCACTCGCTTTGGTGCAATTCTCAAAACAGAATTAAAATTCTCAAAAGTATTTGTTCAATCTTCATATCATTGTATCACTTGTTCACATCAACAAATCAGTTTCTCATTCATTTAGGCAAGTTGCTAATGCTTTTGTACATCATGCAAGTGATTATGTACAGTTCTCAGTACATTTCAATTGCTTATGGCATGTTGATCAAAATGCATTATACGGGCCTCTGTTGAATTGTTTTGTCACGTTTGTTCAAGTCTTAACTTACAAAATGTTTGAACAAGTTGTCATAATATGCTAAGCATATATTTATACATTTCTATTAGACATTTTTTCTAGATATTTCCCAAACTGGTAAATTGTTTCCAGGTGAATCCCAAGAAGGTTCATGTGTGAAGCACTAGATCACCCAATGATCATACAATTTTCTGAAATAGACTGAAGGTGCATCTCATGAACCCTCAACTGGTAAGCATATGGTGTATAAAACACAATGTTACATTTCTGAGGAGTTAGGAGGCAAAACAGTGGAAGAGGCAGAAAAGGTTGAGGACATATTACCAGTTTCCATTGTAGGAACATCCACAAGATATGGTTTACAAACCACAATAAAATGCTGACACAGTTCCTCTCATCCTGCACCATTGAGGAATTGTTCTCAGTATGGAGATGGGAACTAAAGGAATATTGCGCAATATTCCCACAGACCTGCATTGTTCTGTTTCCATTTCTATTTTTTTTTCCTTTGTTCTCTGTGGCGCTGTCTAGTTCTTTATGTATCATAATGACATGGTCTGTCAACAAATTACAGTAAAAGTATAAATTTGAATTTTGTCCAGTCTCTTGCCATTGATCTCCAACAATTACTATTTAGAGTATTGTTATCAAAACTTTAGCCATAGTTTACAACAGAACATCCCTTCAGAGTATGTTGTTATATTGACATCATGACTAATCAATTTGACTGTCTTATCCATATGTAATGAAACATGGGCTTGTCATTCTGAGGCACTGATATTTAATTCTGAGAGACAAACTAAGGATTTTGAGAGAGAAATTTGCTTTTGCAAGCAGACATATGCCATGCTAAGATGTTTGTACGAACTGTTTTGAGAAATGCACTGTTTACACATGCCAAGAATGATTCAAGAAATGCACCAAATGGCCTATAAGTTCATATGAACACAAATTCAGGAGTTAGCCCATTCTCTCATCTTTCATATTCAAATTTAATGTGGCTAGCATAGCAACTTGAATATATTACAAAGTTTGTTCATATTTTTGCCTTTGGTATTCTTTCAAAAAACCACTAAATAGCATGCACACTGTGAAAATGTAAGCTAAACTTAAAGTGATTGTTATTTATAATGGGCAAATAACACTAGGATATGCTAAAAAAAAGGAACAATATATTTTGTATGAAACAAACACAACCACAGTCAAAGGTGTCTATTCAAATTCTCGTTTCAGTCATAAACTAGATGCCTGAGCAATAGCTCTGTCCTCTCTGGTTGCTTTTTCAACCCACTACTTTTTTGTGGAAGTCCTCATGACAGAGATTTCTTGAGAAAATGACTCACAAAAGCCTTAGGAGTATTATTAGGGCACCTTGAATGAATGTGTTCTTTTAGGACAGGGAGAGTGTGAAGTCAGCTAACAGTTATTAGAACTTCAGGGACCAGGCTTGTGTCTACAACATTCTTAGGAATCAGTAGAGGCAGGTGTGTGTGCGTGGGTGTGTGGGTGTGTGTGTGTCTGTATGCATATACTAATTTATAACTAGTGCATGCATTAAGAAAACCTCTCTTTGGTATGAAAGCCTAGATGTCATGGTGTCACCTCATACTTACATTGGCTGCCTGAGGGGACTGCAGTTAGGCAGGCCGTCTTTGCTGAAGGCACTCAGGTCACAGCGACACCAGTTATCAATGACATCGCCCTTTCCAGCACACCAGTATGAGCTCATTGTGGCGCTCTTGAAGGCCTGTAAAGGGTAACAGGTGAGAGAAATGCAATTATCTCTTGGAACATGTGTTTCGTCTCCATCAATGCTTAGCTCATCCCCACCCGAACCTTTTCAACCAATCCCATTGATACATAGTTATTTTCCATATGGTGGCCTCCCATCATTTCTCTCAGTCTGTCTGACAGAAAAACAGACAAATAGAAAGATAGATCATTTTGAATATCCTCAGTAATTAAGCATGGCTCACTTAGAGGAATTTAAATATAACATATTGTTCACACCTCCAATCAGTCACAAAAAGAAAGCCCTAGAGCTATACACTTCCCCCTACATGCAGACTGACCTTTTTATTTCCACCTTTCCCAATTACCGGATGGCAGGAAGATCTCACCAGCACCAACAAGCTTGCACTCCTATATCATTGATGCACTGTTACTTTTATGATGGATATGTGAGAGCAGTGTCACTCCTCACCTCCCTCATTCTATGTGCTTCTGTGCGAGATCTGCTTGCGTTGCTGTCAGTCTGACTGAGGCGGGGATGGAGGGGGTTGGGTAGTGAGATATTAAGGGGTGACATCATCTCCTAACATCTCCTTGTGCTACTTCATTAACGGGCGAAAAAGGAAAAAAGTCAAAGGCAGAAGCTCAGTCATCCTCTAAAAGGCAGCAAAATGCCAATATAACCGTCAAAGCAATAAAGTATAATGTCAGGGCTTTTCCTTAAGCCATGGACATGATATAGAGTGACTTCCAGGGAGTTTGCAAGCACTTCTGCTCCCCCTAGTCACACTATGGATCAATAGCGCTCTCAGTTATTTATATGCTTTAACTGGTTGGTAATGCTGTCTCATGCATACTGCTTTTGAGATGCTTGATCATGGTCACAAAAAAGAAACTGAACCATGCAGAAAGATAATAGTAGGATACCAGACACCCACACAGAGAACCGAATAGCCTCTTCTTTTTTCAGACACCATGACGTCCAATAATTAAAAAGCAAATGAAAATATGGGATGCCCTATTACTCAAAGAAAATTGTGCATGATTTTCACATGCATGCAACATTATATTGATTCTAAGTTAGTTGTTTCATGTTTCATTTCCCTGAAGATATGCCACCAAAAGATTTTTTGCAATGTACCAAGTATTGAAAGTGATATTTGAGGTGATTATCCTTTAAGTCCTCACATGATTAAAGGCAGCCTAGAAAAAAACAGTCAAGGTTTAAATGCAGAAGCTGATGTTTTTACTCCGTCAGACTACCACATACCTGCCTTTGACTGAATGACTTAGGAGGACAAGGTGTCAGCAAAATAAGTCACCCTGCTGCCGATACTTTTGGTCATAATTTTAGAAAAGCTTTTGTTCCGTGAGTGCCGCAGTTCACACAGGCCAGGAACACACAACATAAACTATTGCTACATAGTCAAAGCAACAGTGACTGAAATATAACAGCAAATATAGACACATTTACTCTACTATTCAGAGGGTTTTAAAAGTGAAATGCTTTGAAGGTGCAACAGGGCTATATGTTCCACAAAATCCATATTCTCTCACGATACCCACAGAACATGTTTTTTAAGAAGAATATATGGCAAAGTAGAAAAAACTGCAACTTTGACATTTCCACAACATTACATTGTTAGCTGTGGAAGAAGCTCAAGATTTTTTCATGGGAACCAATTCCTTCCAAAACCACTTGGTTTCACTCAAGCATTTTGAGAGCACTAGTGACCTAAATGAGCAGCAGAGGAAAAACTGAAGAAAAAAAGAGGGAGTGAGGCTGGAGAGCCCATGAAAAATAGGACAGTCAAAAAAACAGCAAGATGCAGGAAGAAGAAAAGGTGCAAAAAAGGACTCTTAAGCCATTAAAGCAATTCCCTACTTTACAATGAGGATAGAGGGGATCCCTCAGAGATCAACCTCTTCTCATTAAACAGAATGTACTCCAACGTAAGCCCCTCTAACTGATACTGCAGAACAAACAGTTACTGTAGAGTGCTAAGCAAAGACTGCAAACCATGAACATCTAATGACCCCATGAAAAAAAAAATGTCAGGACATATCAACCCCCTTTCAACCATGTGGTTAACTGCTGCCGGAAAACACCAACAGCAGGAAACTTGCCACCCCATGTCAACAGGAGGTACACCACAGACAAAGGCATCACAAAAATCCCAGACCCTGTGTCCATGTATGCACAAAGAATAGATAAATATGAGAAATGACCCCACTACAAAGGGCAAAAGAGAGAAAGACCACAGAACTGCCATGTGCTTACCACCCTCAGTTTCTTAGAAAAACCTCATATGGGCATGTGCGCTTGATTGCATGGCTGCACATGGGAAACACAGACAAAGCGATCACCACCGTGTTTATGTTTAAAGAGTAACGCAAGCCAGTCTTCACTGGGTAAACAGGGAATCTAATTGTGGTTAAGGGAATGAGGTGGGGAGATGTGTGGGGCCACATAGGAGGTAAAACAGAAATGAAGGTTTATGGACAGGGGAAGAAAAAAAATAAAGAAAAGCAGTTGCATATATGTGGAAAGTGATAATGTGTTAAATGTCTAATGGTGAAGATAAGGAACATGGATGGAAGAAGAAAATTCTTTAGAAAGGTTAAATGAGAAGATGAAGGAATCTAGACAGAGTACTTCTATAGTCAGAGTACAGTTGACAAGAGGTGGGTAATGTATATTTCATTAATTAACCACAATTCATACATTCCACAGAAACTTCAAATTCATTCCCTCTGTGCTCACCAAACAAGAACATGAAATAAATCGTAACTGCTTGTGCTTCATATTAAAACAATAGGTACTTTGACAAGGAGAGATCCACCAAAGCCTTGATAGCAACTATGTTGGACAGTTCAAGGGCAAAGACAGATTTTTTTTCAGGTACTGGTGACGTCCCTGTTGTTCCAGTGGCTACATTGATCTTAGCAGTTCCCAAATCTGCTGTGATTGGTATGCAGGGAACTTACTTGTGATCAACAATTTGATATTTAAATGCAATAATTTTCTGCAGTGTACATAAAATGTTACAAATAAACAGCAAGACCAATAACCATAAACAACTATAGCCATGTGAAGTCAAAGTCTTGACGTCATTTAAACCATGCAGACTCAGTGGCTCCAAATCACTAAGTGAACCTTTCACTTTCATAGAAACCCTGTTGTGACTTACAAGAAGCCAAGTGAGGCCATTGTGACCTCCTTACTGTATTAATCTGTTTGTCTAGTCTGTGCTGACCAAATTACTGTCTGTATTCTGAGGCTAATACACAAAAACACTGGCCAGCTGGCCCACAGTATTGATTTATAAGATAATCACCAGTGGTGGAATAGAGTCTAAGTCAGAACACACAGCAGATCATCTGCGTGCGCATGTGTGTGTGTGTGTGCACCCACATCAGTGCCTTTATGGGACTTTTCCAATCATTCAAGGGTAATGGTGTTAACAAAGAAGCCAATGGGCTTCTTCTAGGAACCTTATCAGTGGTAGCACTTCCAGGAAATTGTGCACTAAGGGCAGCTGGTGGGTTGGTTCATCCAGAGGTTGATGGGGGATTGACGTGTCACATGACAACTCCCAATCACCACATACGGTTTACCTTCCTGGAAAGGTAACTCAATGTAAAAACATTCTAAATAAATGTGAGATGTCATGCAACATAACTTGAGTCATCAAGAATACTGTGACAATATAGTTCTAAAATATACCCCAGTGACCAGAAAAATAAGTAAAAATAACAATGCAATCCATCCAATAAATCCTACCTTAGAGGAATTAAGATCAAAATGGCTGATAAGCTTATAATGTCAAATTTTCAATAAGTTTTTCTTAGCTGTCCTTTGACAGCCATAAACAAATTTGGTTAACTCATAGCATGAGTTAACCAAATTTGTTATTGTCAAAGCAAATAGATCATGACACATAAAATATTGCTGAAATTGCCTCACCTTTGCAAAAGGCTAAGGATCATTGGTTTAGTTTAGGTGTAGCAAAAAGTTAAATAATATGCTCCTGTTGATGTAATACATTTTTGAAGTCAAGAAGATGGTATATAGTGGAGACAAAGCGAATGACTAAATCTGATCAATGACCAGCAATATTACCTTCCCTGGTAGTGTAGCTGCATTCTTGGATTCAAAAGTTAATGTGTGCATCAGACTGGAAGAAGTGCTGCTCTTGACCTATATGACTGAATGCTACCAGAATGAAAGCACCATCTGCACACCCCAAGTTATTTTCCTTTAGGCTCTGGTTATATTTATGTGCCAAACTCCAGCTTGAGTGGATTTACATTATTGCTAAGGTACAATCTTTCTAACATATGGAAACAAATCTGTAGGGGTTTTGCTTCAGTCAAAAATGCAATTTTTATGTAGTACTGACCTAGTCATTATTTATTATTTAAACTGTGCTGAACAGAGCCTAAAGATGTGGACACAGTGATCTGTACGCCTTGTCCTGCCGTACATCTTCAAAGTATGGTGGGGATTAAGATTTGGTTTGGAAAAATATAGCTATATGGTGATATTACTGTTGAATGGATCAACAAGATGGGAGAACATCATGCACACTCAAATTCATCCAGACACATTAAAACTCTTGGAACAATATTTTGCCTTCCGCAGCAACAATCCAACCAGCCTTTCATAAGTTTTTCAAGCAAGTTTTTGGATCTCAGATCAGTTATGGTGTGGTACAATTACTGAAAAAAATGGGGTCAATAGGTTGCTTAATACACAGTCTCTGAAAAGACAACATTTTTGGGAGAGAAAAAAAACAAAAAAAAACAATATAAAAACCAGACATAATAGTTTTGCTTAACTCAGCCTAAGCCTGTTGAAGCTTCTTGGACATAATTTAATCTTGGACATAAACACTTTAATTATAAAGTGTTTCAAATATTCAGTCTGTAATATGTGTTGTCTAAACATTATGTGCAGTGCTGGGTCTGTTAAGATTATTTTTTTTTAATTAAAATGACCTAGGTCATAATTGTATCAGCTGCTGTTAATTCTTGGTTCATGCTCGTTTGCCAACAGCACAGTACTCAGTTGTTGCCTATAACATTTTACAACTCTGAAGAATAAAGTGAGAGGAATCATTGATCATTCCTCTTTGCTCAAACTCTTTGCTGTCCAGAATCCTTGACTTCTGTTTGAAGTTTCTTCAGCAAAACCTAAATGTTTTCTGTTGAATGTTGATCTGATGAAGGTAGATTTTGTGGCTATGTTGATTGGGCAATAACTTTTGTATCTTTATAAGTAACTAAAAGACAAGCTTGCAGCCATATAAGTATATATTTCAAATATTTTCAATTATTTGAAAGAATATATGACACCATTGTTTCCAACCAGGCCCTTCAGAAAAAGAAACAAGCCCATATGTATCTTCCATTACACATAGCAGAGGGCATGGATGCTTTTTTTAGTAATTGATCCCATTTTACTTGTGACTTGGAGGGTTTCTAACAGAAAAGTCGAATGTTAATCTCAACTAAGCCAAGTCTTTTTAAAATTTTTCCAAAGCTCCCCCACTTAGCCCCAGTTCTCTAACATTGAAATTGAAGCATTTCTATACCTTCCCAAAGACAATTTTTACTATGTGGTAATAAGATAAATATGTCTTCTTGCCCAGAATAGTGATCAGTGAGTCAAGGGAATAGATTCTGTGGCATGTCACTCCTATAATGAACATTGTGGATTACTAATTAGATATTTCTAGAATCTCCAATCATTTTTATTACCATAGATTTATTGGATTTGTAATTCACTGTGAGATTGTCTACTTCAATAAAAACTCAACCTATTTTTTAAGTTGTTTTTTTTTAAATATCAACATATTTGTTAGCGTCTGTAAATTGCTTTCTGTGCCTATGCTGCACTTGAGCTTAATCATTCTACCTCTCCCATTTTGAACCTGCCACCTTATATCTATTTCAAATGCAGTTTTGTTGAGAGGAAGCACAGTAGTGGCCAATAGGAAGGGTATAGAGCATTCTGACCCATTAGACTCAAAACCAATTTGTTCAAAAGGTTTGCCATAATTCAGTCATAGCAACCCAGGGGCTGAGGGACCACAGGCAATAGTTTACTTATTTATGGTCTGAGCTCTTTTTCCCTGGCATCAGACCACATGTCGGAGTTAGTGTTTGCATGTGTGTATAACCATGACCACCTAAGTCAAATCAAATCCAATTCCACAACTCCTTTCAGTACAAATGGTTTGAAGACCAAGTCTAAATTGAACAAAGACAAAAAGGAGCAACTTGGGAAATATGCATCTTTTGAAAAACGTCATCACTGAAGGAATGGCAAATGTACCGATAAATTATATAGGCAAATATTTAGTTTCGGCATGCAAAAATGGGGATGTATTATGGGTATTTAGTTTGTTTTTGCGTCGTTGTCAAACATATCAGGTCATAAACAAGGCTTTCTATCAGACAAATATTATTTTGAGTGAATACAACATGTATTGTTTTATGATATTTAAACGGTAATGTCATTTATGACAGGAAAAAAAGTACCAATAAAACCATCCTGACCCTGTGTGGAAAAAAAAAGTTATTGTCCCTTAAACCTAGTAATTGGTTGTGCCATGGCTTACGACAAATATCATCAAGAATTTATGATAACTGGCAACGAGTATTTTCAATAATTCCATTCCACTCTTTTTTCCTGAATTACCTTTTTACTTTCGACCCCCTCCAAAATCACATTTCAAAAGTGGACTTGATGTGCTATGAGCATTGTTCCAAATGCTCTTGAGGTTAAGGTCATGAAACGATACAAAATACCAAAATGAATATCTGGGTAACAGACAACAGAATTTACAATTATAGAGAATCAAGCAGGTTATGAAGAAGCAAAGCATCCCCAGAACATATTTAACTGATGGTATGGTGTCTTATTCGGAAATACTGTTAGTTTCCACTGACAATAACAGGTACATTTTTATTTCATCAGACCACAATATTCCCAGATATCTTGGGATTATGAAGGGATATATCAAAAAGGCCATTATGAGTTTCATGGGGAGAAGTGTGGGGTCCTTTGGTCTGCAGTGAATCATTATGTCATTGACTGCATTTCTCATCTCTTGTGGAATTTCCTTAGCCAGTTTCATATTGTCATATGGATTTCATTTAAGTATTTCTCAATTATTCTGGTCTGGTAATATTCTGGCTAGGGTGTGGCTTGTGAAATTAAATTCAGCCTCCCAGGGGATTAATTACATGATTTAACAATGGGGGTGATTACTTTTTCAGATAGGACCAGAATGATTAAAATCTTAACTTGGTAGAAACTGCAGTTTGTCTGATAATACATTTTCCTTCAGGATGATTAGACAAAAAGACAAAAAGAGGAAATCTGCAAATGGCAAAATATGTTTTCACATCACTGTACTAAATCAAAAGTCACTGAGACATTTGAGGTCTAAAAAAATTATCTCATACATCCCATCCAGTGTTTTCGACTATGAAACTGTTCTATCGAAATTTGTTTCACCTCTCTCTTCACTAGTCTCTTATAACTCACAGCAAATTATGGCCAAATAAATATTTCAAAACCCAATTTCCAACATGCAGAAACTAAGAAGAATGACTCCTATAGAGGTAGACCATACTTAATATTCATTTCAGTTTCTTTTCATTTCTAGTAAAGGTCTTTAGAAAGAAATGGGAATAAAGCAATTGTCCATACCCCCTTCTGAGTTAACATGGAATATATATGAGAGCTGTGTCCTGTCAAACTGCCAGATAGCGTGGTTGAGGTCACTGAAAAGATACCAGCAGCTGAAAAAAAGAGCAAGGAATGGAGCCAAAGTGAAAGTGACATATCTGTTGAAGCCAGATACAAGGCATTTACAGACACATTTATTCAAATAGAAATGCCGATTCAGATAGAATCTAAGTCCATCTAATCATAAACTGAACTAACAAGCTTCTATTTGATTGCTACCATTGATTCAGGGTAAAGCGGGAAAAAAAGAGGCCTTATTTCTAAGAGAGCTATGGCAGCTGTCTTTCCCCATAGACTCAGCCAAGTAGAAAGACAGTCTCAAGTGAAATTGTGTGTGAGAGACAGATGCACACATGAAGATGAAGCGACGGAGCAATTGTGTGTGCAGACAGACAGGTTGCTGCGAGTCTCTAATGCAATATACGTATCTGCCATTGTGATGTGCAGCAGCTTTGGCCAAGAAGAGAGGAAAATGCAAGCAAAAGAGTAGCAGAGTGATGTACTCCCTGACCTCCGCAGAGGTTGATGGCATCAATAAGAGGCTAATAATCCTGCCTCAAGCCAACTCAGAGGGGTAGCTTAGTCTACTGCGGTACCAGTCTTCTTCTCGCACGCCTTCAGAAGACCAAGGATAGTTTTGGGGTAGACAAAAATAAGGGTAGTTAAGTGGTTGGAACAGCACCATGAGGAGACATTTTTGCACTTCCTCACATTTAGGTATTGACTAGGCCCGCTATGGGTTGTCTGCTATTGATTGCCCCTCCTACTCTTTGGGGCTGTGGTGCTTGTTATGAGAGGCACGTACAGAGGTTAATGCTGTGCGTGTGCTTTCTGAATGCACTTATCCATATTTACATGGATATTTATGGAGATACCTAATCAGATGCATGCTTTACGGATGTTGAACATTTCTGATTCACCTGTTTTTGCTTCCCTTCTTGCGCAAATAGATCGCAAATATACCAGACATGAGCTTCCGAAGAACACTAAATGCAGCACAAACAGGGCAAAATGTGGTCAACTAAATGTCAAGTGAAGCCAGAGCCTCTTCCTAAATTAGGCTTCTGGAAAACAGATCTGATGTGATTAACTTTCACTGCAAAAAAAAAAAAAAAAAAAAAAGAATCCAAAGACATCTTATACAGAATGAATCAGAAACACAGCATGCTGCTATTACGATGATGTTACATTCAGCAGTGCATCCTTGTTTTAAAACACAGATAGACACACATTCAGACACACTCACATGCATACACGCCGACTTCCCCACAAGTGAAAAACCATGATGTCATCTTTTCATGCAGCCTGTATTACAGTACTCCTTTCCAGTGATCAAAGTTAAACAACTCATGCCCTCTAAAGGTGAGATGCAACAACTGCACCTGACATTAATTTAATGCTTCAGAGGAAACAAAATATACACAGTTTACAAGTGTTACACCGCAGTCATACTATATTTGATTACATTTCAAGCAAAACATGTCAAACAGTGTGCTAGCACCTTCTGAATAAGCAGCAATGAACACAATTTGAATTGTTTTCCTGAACACTCACATGTTCATTCATATAATTAAATAATAAAAATGCTGTTCTTTTGCAAAGTAGCCAAGTTCCATAGTAAATCTACAATTAAATTGTTTCATTTAATATCATAATATATAGTACCCAGCAAAAGTATCCATAGCCCTTTAAGATTTTTACATAACATTTTTGTCCGATATATTCAGCCTCTCCAACTCAAAGGTTTTCAGAACCATCATTCACTACATCTGAAAGTCCATTTAGGTACATATATACTAGTGTCAAGTTATGTCAAAAAATGTGTATTTGTTTCAATAAGGAACATGCAAGCCAACTGATTCCTCTCCAAAGACAGTATATTAAGACCCATGGGACTTGGCCAAACATGGTCACATGAGACCTGAGTACAGCAGAAAAAATCTTAATCATGAGTTCATGGTGAGGAATAGTTTTATACACTCATTGGAGTGTCAATGAAATTACAGCTGGATAGTCCAGAACATGACATAGCTGGTTCCTGTCCCAAATATATACCCTATTAATGCCTAACATTATCAATTAAGCTTTTCTGGACACTGTCCTGAACAATAATATTCAGTAGTATGTGTGTAGATTATCCAGCCAGAGCGTATTATCAGCTGAATGCTCTTCCTGCCAGACTTGACCCAGCAGGCTATTTTTATCAAAGACACTGGGTCACATCTGATTTACACCACCTGTTACAGCTGACACCTTAAACTGGTGGTCACAAAATTATTCACATTCCTCCAAATCACACCCCTTCTAAATAGCTCAACCACACCTTTACACCTCTAGAGACAGAAATTATGGTGGGGAGAATATGAAAATATTAAAATGTAATGTTTCTACAGATTCCCAATTGAATACAGGTCTAGACATTGATTGGGGCATTCTAACACATACAGCATATTTCTAATTAAACCTTCCCATTGTAGTTCTGGCTGCATGTTTGGGGTTATTGTCTTTGCAGAAGTTATCGTCTTTGCCCCAGCATCAAATCTTCTGCAGCCTCTATCAGACTTTCCTCAAGAATTACCATGTGTTTAACTTTGGTGATTTTACAATAAATTATGTCCAGCTTTCCTATGCCTGCTGAAATAAAGCATCTTTACTACTTGAGCCATGCATTAGTCTTCTAGCATGTTCTGCAGGCAGACCAAAATTCTTCATTTTTGGCACCATCTTCCACATCTGCTGTGTTCCCTAAAACCAGGGCACAGATGTGTGTGTGTGTGCTCTTTTTCAACACAGACTCCTCATGCCACTCTTCCCTACAGGCCGGTGATGCATGATTAATGTTTGTCCTGTCAACAAATTCTTCCACCAGAGCTTCAGATGTCTGTGGCTCCTCCAGTGTTACCATGGGCCTTTTCACTTCTGCTCTGATTAATACTCTACTTGTCTATTTCAGGTGTCTTAATAGGCTTGCAGTTGTGTCATAATATTTCCATTTTCAATTGATGAACTGAACAGTGTTCAGTGAGATGTTCAAAGTTTAGGGTTTTATTTCATAACTTAAACCTGCTTTAGTATTACCTAGAACTTTCTCTCCAACTTGTCTACTGTCTCCTTTGTGATACCTTTTGTTCACTAATGCCCTTTATTAAACCACTGGAGCCTTCTAAGAACAACTATCAATGCTGAGCTTAAATTAAACACAGGTAAACTCTTATTTTTAAATAGGTGACTTTTGAAATTAGTAATAAACAATTAGTTACACTAGATTTTATCTAAGAGTATCAGTTTAGAGACTGAATACATAGAAGGCACAATGTTCATTTTTATTTGTAAAAAGTCAGGTTTTTCCAAAGTCAGGCACTAAAATAAATTGAAGCTTGTTGTTATGTGACAAAATAACAACAAGCACTATTCAAAGCATTTGTATTTTCTGCAAATCACTACATATCTAAATGTAGTTCAATTTGATCAGTTTTATTTTGGTTTATCTCATTTGATTATTATTTTTTCTTTATTAATGGTATAATGAATAATTCATTTGTGTCTCTCTCACCTCTTTGGTAATGTTGTCTTGGATCAGGCTGTAGAGAGGCACAACCCTGCTGACTTCAAGGAGGACAGGGATGGGAGAAGACTGTTCCCCACTCCTACCATTACCATTGCGGCTTCTCCCTGATCCTCCTCCCATCATGCCCTGGTGATGGCACAGGTGGCAGCCGGAGGGACAGCTGCCCTTTTCTTCACAGCGGATCTCTACGCCATTTACCAGGTCATCTGACAGCAGCTGGCTCTTCTGTAGAGCTAACAGGTAGTTGATAAAGGGAACAGACTTAATCTCCCGTCGCCCTCCGCCTCCGACTCCCTGGTCTGTTGCCTCTGGAAGAGCATGGAGGAGAATGATAAAGGATGTGGAATTATCAGATATCCCTCCTTGATGCAAGGGATTGTGACTGTAAGAAAATCACAAACAAAAATCACCAAGGGTGGATCCAACACTCCAAGGAGTTTAAGCTCTATTTTCGATCTTTATGGATGTTTTGTTCTTTGTTAGAAGTTATGTCAACTCCCATGTTTTTGTTTTGTTTTATATTTTTTTCCAATGGCCCAGAGGCACTCTTAGTAGTGTTTCCAAACATAAAACCAGATAAAACCAAAAACCCTAAATTAACAATGCATTTTTTGTTGTGACACAATTACCAGAATATTAAACGTTGGTGCACTTAAATTGACAGCAAGTACCTTGTGATTAAAATCAAAGGCTTTGGTTAGCCAAAATGATTTCATACTTGGTCAAATCTTTATTTTAATAAATTTGTGTTACATGCTTTTGGCAAGACAGTCAACAAATATCTTGAATTGTAAAATGTAGGTATGCTGCATTGTTACGAACTACAAGTAGGCTAAGTGCTTTTCAGTAGTTATAAAAACAAACAAACAAACAACAAAAATAGCATCAACCCTGAAATTTTTTTTTATGCCAAACACTGATCCTTATTTAGAGGTTGTTAGGTTGGACTAGTTGTTAGGTTGCAGGGTTGTTTTTTTTTTCTTCTTCCACAAATCTTGACTTGTCACCTGATTTTTAGACTTTTTTTTTTTTTTTTGCTTTAGTGCCTATCTATCTATCTATCTATCTATCTATCTATCTATCTATCTATCTATCTATCTATCTATCTATCTATCTATCTATCTATCTATCTATCTATCTATCTATCTATCTATCTATCTATCTATCTATCTATCTATCTATCTATCTATAACATTCTACTGTGAATCTATGCTGACATCTAGTGGGCATTCTCAGTCATTACTGTTGTACCTTGACAAAAAGTTTTGTACGTCATTTAACCTTTGAGCATTACTTTAATTGAAACTTATCTCTGTTAAGCTTGTCCAGCCTGATTAGTAACTACAAGTATTTTTTTTTTATTGTCATTTGCAGTTTAACATGGCCTCGTGTTGTACTTTGAAAACCGAGCTATTTGCACAAAAAGAACAAAATATCTGCACAAAACATTGCGGTATTATTTGAGTATTTAATGGATCATGACATGGTGAAACCGCACAATAATTTTCAGTAAATGGATGCATGGCGTGAAAAACCTGTTCACTAGCCAATCAAAACAACCATCGGTCTCTGATGCAGGCGCTTTACGTAACCTACGACTCTGCGTAGGAAGAGTCATCAGCATTGCAGCTCCAAACAGCGGCTGTAGCTCAGTGGCTACACACCCTCTTATTTCTCCTCTATCAGACGTTGGAGGAAAGGTAAAGCTAAAAAGCAAATCTACGAACAAAAGCGATATTATTACCAGTTGTTTTGATGCACGTCCTGTTTCAATCAGTCCTGTATATATATATATTTTAATGACGCAGTCTCGATCTGTTTACCCTTCAGTACACCGTGAACATTTGCTGTCAGATAGATAGGCCTTTACATTCATGTTGTGCGTAAGTTAAGGGACCAGACAGTTTCTAAACTGCAATTGATACGCAGGCGGTGTTGAACAAAGTGTGACATGCTCCCATATGATAGCACACACATATGACATCATGTCTGTTGGCTCGCAGAAAACACCAGCTCAACATAGCAGTCAGCTTTCAGCGTAGGATTTATTTTCGTCGATAAGTCTTTCTTTTCTCGTCTAAATAAGTTGAGTTCGTTTCGTCATCGTGTGCGACATACAGGGGCTACCTTACAGTTCTAATAATGACATGCTTTCGTAGCGATCAGATGGTCATAGTTACTGAAATTACATTACATTAGTTATTAAGTAGCAGAAAGCTTTATTTACAAATAGCGAAGGAACTAAAATGTGATTGTTTTATTACAACTTGACACGTCAGTTGAAATAATGTAAATTGTCTTTTTGCAAATAAATATACGTGCATTGAAAAGGTTACTTTTTAGGAATTTATTTTCTAATCGAAATAATATATTGATTTTTAGATTATGAAAATTTTGATATCATCATCCCTGTAAAACAATGCAGAATCTTTCCGGTTTTCAATCGTTATTGAGTGTGCCATTTTAATTGCACCACCATTAAATTTTAAACTCAGCATTCGGTTAATCTGACACTTACATGCGAAGTAGGAGTAGATGATAAGGTTTTCAATTTCTTCATGATATCGTGGAGTATTGTAGTGGCAATAACAATTACAATGAAGGCAATTTCTGCCACACCTTCAGTAATAAAATAAACTCAAATGTATTATTCTCAATTTTTTTGGCCTTGGGCAATCTTTTAAGATTTCCCTTGGTAGGTGTGAGCTCTTTTAGTTAAGTCTTACGTTTAGATTTTTCCCATTCATTGCTTCTCCATTAGGCTTTTAAAATATTAGTTTTAGTATTGATTTTTATATTTTTTTGAGAAATGTAGTGACATTAATTCATTCATTGGATGGACAGATGGATAATTCTGCTGTACACAATACTTGTGTTTTGTCATATTTAGAAATATAAACACAACAGTGGAAAACAGTCCAAGCAAAAAAAAACAAAAAACAAAACAGTAAATACTGCAACTAACCTGTCTGTTTTGCAATTTGAAAATATCCTTCCTTAGAATTTAACATTATCATCACAATATTAGTGAATTAACTATCTTTATGATGACATACAGTATAACTGCTTATCCTTACTGTGACTCATTAGATGTTAAACACAAATAGAGTTTTATGTAGATTTTTGTCAGTTGTAATTTAATTTCCTTTTTTTTTCTGACAAAATTGGAAAATATTACAATTTGTTCTTTTATTTCCACTCAAGGGAAAAGACGATAATGGCAGCAGCATGCTCTTCTCTGGACCCGGACCTAATGAGGGAGGTTCTCGAATGCCCTATCTGCCTGGAGACTTACAACCAGGATCAACTCAGACCCAAACTCCTGCAGTGCGGGCACACTGTGTGTCGACTTTGTCTGGAGAAACTGTTGGCTAATACCATCAATGGTGTCCGATGCCCCTTCTGCAGCAAGGTCTCCAGGATGAGCAGCATCTCCCAGTTGGCAGATAATCTTACAGTACTGAAAATAATAGATTGCACTTTGACCTGCAGTGCTGCTGCCGCGGCGCTAATGTGCAAGTCCTGCGGCAACCGGCTACCAAGACAGTTCTGCTATGACTGCACCACAGTTCTCTGTGAGGTCTGTAAAGAGGATGGCCACCTGCATGAAGGCCATGCAGTTCAGCCGATAAAAGTGGCCGCTGAGCAGCGCCGTAAAGAACTGAGTGGAAGACTGGCTGCCCTCCGTGACGTTATGGGTAATATTCAGAAGAAAAAGACAACACTTGAAAACATTTCCAAGAGCTTGAGACAAAAGTACCGGGCGGTTCAGCAAGAGTATTCTACAGCAGAGCTACATCTTCAGGAAGAACTCAGCAAATCTCGAAGGACATTCACAGCCTCTTTGGGAGAAGTGGAAAAACTCAATGCACAGGTTCTTGAGGAGCAGACATATCTTCTTAACCTCGCAGAGGTAAAAGTGGTTTCACGTTGCGATTATCTGACTGTAAGGGTAAGACAGAGTGACATTGCCTTATTAAAGGACGATGGCGCAGGAAGTGATGATGAAGAGCTGGACCTCAGAAGCAGTTTACCCACAGAGTTCCAGCTACAAGAGCCAACACTAGCCAGAGCAGAACACTCTAATCCCATAGAAGTGAGCTGTTTGACCACAAACACTTACACAGTCAATACTGATGACGAGAAAGGTGGGTTAGAAACAATGTTGGAGTTTAAAGCAGAGGATGCGCCCTTTGCCGCTACAGGTGGTTGTGTAATGGTTCCAGGGGATCTTTACCGTGATGTTGACATGGTTTCAGCTGTAGATGAGACAGTATGTGGTTCACCAAGTAGCTTTAAGTCAAAGTCCATGGATGCAGGTGGGGAAACTGCGGGGGCTAGTTCCAGGCCACCAGTATGCCAGTTTGTAAAGAAGATGGGCTGTAAAGGAGCGCTGCCTGGAATGTTTAATTTACCCATTAGCATTTGTGTTTCACCACAAGGTGATATTCTGGTGGCCGATCGAGGAAACTGCCGTGTCCAGATTTTCAATCGTAAAGGAGTGCCGCGCGAAATCCGACGCAATGCAAGCATAGACAACTTTGTCCTGAGCTTCTTTGGTGCTGACCTGCCTAACCTTATCCCGTTATCCATAGCTGTGACTCCTCAAGGCCTGATTGGTGTTACTGACAACTATGATAATTCAGTTAAAGTCTACACCATGGATGGGCATTATGTGGCCTGCCATAAAAACCAGCTGATTAAACCCTGGGGAATTACTGCCATGCCATCAGGCCAGTTTGTGGTGTCAGACGTGGAAGGCGGAAAGCTGTGGTGCCTTGCAGTAGACCGCAATGTAGGTGTAGTCAGCTATAACCGATTGTGCTCTGCAGTCCGGCCAAAGTTTGTGACATGTGATGCAGCAGGAACCGTGTACTTTACCCAAGGCCTGGCCCTGAACTTCGAAAAGCGCCAGAACGAGCCCCACTTCGAAGGAGGCTTCTCCATTGGCTCAGTGGGTACCGATGGCCAGCTGGGGAAACAGCTCAGCCACTTTTTCTCCGAAACAGAGGACTTCCGCTGCATCACTGGCATGTGTGTGGATGTCAACGGTGATTTGCTGGTCACTGACAGTGGAAGGAAAGAAATTCTTCAGTTTCCCAAAGAAGGAGGATTTAACATTCTGATCCAAGAAGGACTGACCTGTCCCGTGGGAGTGGCCATCACCCAGAAAGGACAGCTGCTAGTGCTTGATTGTTGGGACCACTGTGTCAAAGTCTTTACATACATTCAAAGGAGGCATTCTTCAACTTCCTAGAAACATTTTTCCTTCCTGTGAACTTAAGAGATTTAGTGGGTGTGTATGGTTGGTCTGGTTGAAGTTTGAGAAGAGATAACACTATTAATTGTCTCTGTAGTGTAGCTGCAGCCAATACTATTTTATTTCCCAGCTTGGTTCCCAGGTGGCTTATTATATTTATCTCTATAGCAAGTTGTCTAAGTAGATCATGAAAAACAAGCCATTGGTGTTTAAGCTATGAAGCACAAAGAGCCAACATTCCCTTCTATATTAGCCTTGGTGTCCCCATTCAAGCATGACTGTGCGACTTACTGCAATTTGATTGAGAAAAATTTGTCAGAGGGGTAGAAAATATTTTCAGATTTACATATAAAACCAAGGCTGTTGGCCTGCGATGCACTTTATTATTGACTTGTCACTCTGTCCCATTATTAGGTTTTAGTAGCACACTAACTATTTCTACTGAATGCAGCTGGCAGCTTTAAAATTTACTTGACCTGTCTCTAATGGCAAAAAGTAACTAGGAATCAGCTTTCATTCTGTAATATTCAGGGAAAATTATATGTTAAATATTTACTTCTTATAAAAAAGAGTATTTAACCATAAAATCATAACCTGATGTGGTGTGGAGTTAGAGGTACATCTCCAGAGATAATTGTAATATTGTGCAAAAGTTCAATATATTTTGTCATTCCTTTCAGAAATTGAAAGTCATATATTACATAGAATAATAAAGTGAAAATGTCAAGCCTTTGTTTCTTGTAGTGTCAATCCTTATGACTTATAGATATAATAAAAGGGAATATTTAAAACAGAAATAAACACTTCTGAAAAGTACTCAATACCTGGCTTTTACATGAATAACTGCAGTAATGCAACATGGCGTGGAGGCAAGTAGCCTGTGGCTTTGCTGATATGTAATTAAAGCCCAGAGTGATATGATAGCTGCCTTCAGGCCATCTGCCTTGTTGGGTCTAATGTCTTATCTTCCTCTTATCTACAACCCGTTGGTTCTCTGTGAGCTTCAATTCCAGCCAGATTTCTGGCGCTACCCTAAGTGTGGACGTGTGCTTAGAAATCGAATCGGTTCAGGATAGCATTTGTCTGTGTGTAAGTGGCTCTTGATGCACTGTCTCTAGCCTCAATCTGCTCTATGTGAAGCTTCCTCAATTCTTTAAAGCATTTTGCTTGACAATCCTTTTAAGGCTATGGTTCTCTTTATTGCACCTTTTCCTACCACCCCTTTTTTCTTTCACTCAACTTTGTACATGTACATATTTGGATATACACTCTTAGAAATAGTCCTTTTGTGACTTACCTCACTGTGAAGCATGTCAGTGACTGTCTTCTGGATATATGTCAAATCATCATTCTTCCCCATGAATGTGTAGCCCACTGACTCAGAATAAAACCATTTAGAGCCTAAGAAAAGGAAAACTTTGCAGGTGTTTTGAGTTAATCAGCTGATTAAGGTTTCACAATGAGTTGCCAATATTTAACTCTATTACTATATTAGCATTTTTTGAAACACCAAAATTTTAGTTATTGCAAATTAATTATCAAAATTAAAGAAATAAGGGCTTGAAATATTACTATGTGTAATAAATGTATATAATATAGGATTATCACTTTCTGAAATGAGTGACGCGAAATATTAAACATTTTCCACATAATTCATATTTTGTTAGATGTACCTGTTTAAGATTCATTGAAATAACATTGTAGAATTTCTTTTTTGATTTTAATTATTTTTACTTTGTAAATCATATATATTGAATATACAATGATGCAATCAAAGTCCATCTACCTTGCTCCAAATTTTAGTCAATTCATGGTTTATTGCCTGGGTCAGACCTCTTCATCTCCATTTGATTCTACCAGCATAGTGCCAGTTTTCTCAAGGTTGACAGATCTGTGTGTGTAATAACCAGAGAAGAGATGTTCTTATATTCCAAATGAGCTGTGATGATTTGAGTGATGGAAACTAAAATAGGGCATACTTTTCCATGTTTCAAAATATGATGTGCTAAATGCTGCCATTTCAGGCCTTTTTGAGACATTTTTATATGTACAAGTCTACTAGTAGAAACACAGACAAAAAGACTGTTTTTTTTTTTTAAGATGAATTAAGCATGTTAGTGCAATTTGCAAAGGGTGTATGTCCATTCTAGTTGGATCACAAACATTTACTAACTCAGTCTCATCGTCCACTCATACATGACTTGTTAGAAGACTAGAGTAATATTGGGTGAATTTTCTTTTTGACAAGACTCTGGAAGTGTTTGGAATTTCTAGTGCATGTTGATCAACTTTTAATGGTTTTTATTCTATTAGGAGTGGAATAATGTTTACTGTATACAATACAGTTTTGCAGGAAGTGAACACAAAAATTAAAGGAAAACAAAGATGTAGATTGGTGCCACAAAACTCACATGTAACTGGCTAAGTGAGTTGTGGCACTTTTCTTTGGGGGTTTATTGTTGTTTGTTCAGTGGTATCGTATCATCAGACAGAATATACTTTTTGTTCTTGCTATTCCAGGAGAGGCATGTACATCAGAGCTGGGTCAAAAGCCTGATAAGAAAGCATAAGGTTGAACATTCAGTGTCCCAAAGGTGGTTTATGTCTTACTATGATACATCATCACAGAGAACTTTCACTTGGTAAAAGATCAAATATAAAAGGCAATCATTTCTATTTATCATGACTATCTGAAGTGCTACACTGTCAAGTACCTTTTTGTGAGAATTGTGACAGGGAAGAAATTCTTCCAATATTTGAAGCCAATGTGAAGTTAATAATAAACTTGTAGAGTACTTTTTTGAAAAGTAACAGTTTAATATTTGTTCTTTTATTTTTTAGTGTGAAATTGGCAGTGGAATGAATTAAAGTTTTAATAAAGTTTGAAGAAGCCAGAGTTACATCTGTGAAGGAAATCATTAAATCTAGTTAATCATGCCTTTAACAAACAACATCCCAAACATTTCATTTTGTTGAAGAGAAAATTGTCGAAAGCCTTGAGAGCAATATAATTAGCAATATGTGTAATTTATGCACTCAGTTGTTCTTTGAGGCATTACCCAGCACAGATGTAGTGTAACCATATCATAGGCAATGAGTATGGAAAGTCTTCATGCCTGAGATTTTTGTTCTTCCCATGTAAAATACCCAAACCTGGGTTCATGTTTGTGATTTGTTCTGTTCTCCTCTTTTTAAAAAAAATATATTACATGCATAGATCCATAACTGCGTACAGAGCTGATAAGTAACACTGTGACATCACTTAGTATGATCTCAGTTGATTTGGCTTGTTGAGTAAAAGCAAAAGTTACTCTGCACAAGCTGGACCTGAAACTTAGTAAAGCCTGAGCTTTACTCCAGATGCAGAGGACCATTTCATTGTGGCTATATGAGCCAATCCACAGACACAGTTAAGACCATAGCTGAAAGCAATATGAAGAGTACCAAAGAAAAGATGAGTAGAAGTACAACAAAACAAATGGTTTTTCATCTTTCCCTTCTGTAAAGAACAATTTCCCTTACACCATTGTGCATTGTACATTAACTATTAACTACTCACAAATTTTGGCAATAAAATTAGACACATTGAAGCCATCAACACATCTTTTATCAAGGTTTTTAGTTTCTTATAACTATGGAATGCTCTGAGTTTAGGCATGGTCTCATAAGAGACCCATGTGGTATGATAATCTTGAATAAAAATATCATATTCATAATATTTACACAGGTATTACAAAACAAAAATGTATAACATGATAGTTATTCTAAACAGCGAAACAGAACGTATTCATAATACTGCTAAAATATTATTTGGAATATAATCATGTTCATCATTTATAGTGATTAAGTGCAAGAATAGAATAACATCCTACAAAGTTAGCAGTAGTTTACCACCTTGACATTCACCAAGTTAATATTAACTGGTTCTACGGTTTTGCAGATATGCTTTTCATTGTTTGCAAATTTATTATAAAACGGCATCTTGAAAAAAGGGACAGGTACTGATTTAGTGTCTATGACACACTTATTTTTTTAAGACACCAATATTTTCAAATTGGTGATGCGTTTTCTCTTTCTTAAATGAAGGGAAAATATAGGAGTCTTCCGTCAGCATGCTGACCTGAAGTTCACAGTAAAAATGTAGGCAATTTTCCTTACACCCAGACATTAGTCACTATGGTATATTCCATGTATACTCTCAATACTCTGTTTATTATCCCCTGTCTTCTGTATATTTGTCTTTCCCAATACAGATTTGCTCATTTGAGCATTATTTATAATTACCTAAAAGTTAATGTTCCCAAGACAACCTTTACTCTGCATATTTATCCCCATCTATTGTAAGGAACATAAACTTAAAACTAAAGACAAGTTAGATTAGAGTATCAGTTCAAGTTTGCCATAGACATTTTCTTTTTGTCATTAGATATTTGTCCATCACTTTATTTTCTTGCAAATCCATCTCTGTACTAAATACATTTTGATCTATATGAGATCTATATTTGATCAACTGCATGTCATTCTTACCATAAAAATCCTCTTAATGATCACTTGAAGCAGTAACAAAATAACCAAGAATAACAGTTACAGAAAAAAAGCTTCAAATGTTTGAAAAGTTAAGTGTCCTTGTTTCAGTGTGGTCAGTTGTTGAGTGTCTCACATGCTCTAAATATGTCCTTTATAACAGATGCAGAGTTGTTAATTCATATTATTATACAGCATTTTGTTTAAAGTGAATCAAACTCCCATGTTGTTCATTGGTGTAATCAAAATCATGTTTGTATTGTTGATAATCCTGAGTGCAATAAACATTGTCAACCAGTAAATTAAAATATCTGCAGTAGTTTTTGTTACGCTGTTTAGAACATTTGATTTTAGAATGTTGTACTAAGCTTGTGCTATTCATTTTTAAAGTATTCATATGCCTGTCAGGTTTTAATTTAAAAATATTTCTACCAACAAGTTTGTTTCCAACAAATTACACAGGACTCCTTAAATATAACATAATAAACAAGGCAGGGAGTTTCTGAAGAAAGAGGTTTTTTTTATCTACATTCTTAAAAGAAAGTGTGTCCAAAAGTTACAAAGGTTTTTAGCTTTCATAATAATTATGGGAACTATCTTTAGCAATTAGAGCCATCATACACTTGCTGACTAAGATTTGTATATTTTCACTGACATTTTGACTGTTTTTGGTTATGAGCTCGTAGCCTGAGGCTGGAAAGCATCCTTACCATCACCCTAATCTGTAGCTTTCTTTACAGATTCTCTATTCAATTCAAGTGCAAAATTTAACTGCTGGTCCAAAAATGGATAATTCTAGTGATAAGAAACCATTTGTAAAATACAATTGATTAAAATCTGCCAAGGGTATGGGTAATTTGGTGCTTACCTGTAGACTTGTTGCTTTAATCCTTTATTTACAGGGTTAATGATTTGTATTTTTTTACTTATTCATTCATAATGCTTCTAAAGTATTAAATAATGTTTCTAAAGAATTTTTATGGTGTTGTCATTTTATTTAAAGGTCTGAATACTTATTTGTTTTGGTCCTAACACGTAATGGTTATACGTGTTAGGACATTTAAAATCTAGGTTTTGTCTGAGACAAAGTAAAATCCATGGGAAATCATTGGTAATCCAGGAAAAAAAGAATATTCATCCAAATATTTTGAACATGTTCTTTTACTTATTCATGATCACGCTCCAGCCAATTACAAGCTACCAATGGTTTTCACCCTGGATAGGTAGCTAATCCATCACAGGGTCATGTCTTTCATGACTCAATGTTTTACTTCATCATTTGTCCGACAAATAG
This sequence comes from Gambusia affinis, assembly GCF_019740435.1. NCBI lineage: Eukaryota > Metazoa > Chordata > Actinopteri > Cyprinodontiformes > Poeciliidae > Gambusia > Gambusia affinis. The sequence goes on along the minus strand of NC_057884.1, from coordinate 11,704,707 downwards.
AAAATGAAATGAACAACTCATGGGTAAACAAGAATAACTGGAATGAAAAGTACTATTTTGTTTAAGAAAAAAACAAGAACTACACATGCTCTTCTATCTTGTTAATTCCATCAAATATAATTTGACTCACCCTTCTTCCTTTCTTGTACACTTTACACAGACTGAGGATATTGATTCAACCTTAATAAAACATATTCATACTGCATATGTTTTATTAAGGTTTCCTCTTTCTACAAACATTTTCTTCATTTAAAATAAGGAAACATGGTCAAAACAGGGGTCAATGTTAACAAAAGAAATTCCATTGAACACATTTTTTTTTCTTTTGGTCATGCACCCACTTTCCACCACAGGTCTGTCTATAACACAAACAAACATCAATGCCTGTATTCACTTTAAAACCTTATTTATCCCTTCTGTCACATTGTTTCACATTTTCCTTGTGTTTGTTTCTGTAACATGCAAAGACATAGTGGTTCTAAATAATTAAGATTTTGTCACCTTTCGATGCATCTGATTCTGTAACATGTTAACTTTATCAGTCTGGCAGGTTTTTTGGACAATTTAAAACATTTTGTGGCAAGAGGATTGCAATTGACTAAACATAAGAACACCCTCTCTCTAATTTAATAAAGTGCTACTCAGTTTTAACATCAATGATCCATGACTTTACCTGACTTTATGGCAAACTATGCAGAAGCTCTGTCTGCACAGATAAAAAATAATTTACCTCAGCATGCTAAATGCTTGAAGTGGTTCATGTTGAAGGAAGGTTTTGATTAGCTGTATTAAAAAATAATTTGACCACTTGGTGGCATGCAGAACATTGAACCTCAGTCTGCATATGGTCAGGTAATTATTAAGCAGGAGGGGGAAAGTAACATAGGAGCAAATTGCATCCTCCATCCCAGTACACACACTGTACGGAGCTAGGAGTTATATCTCCTCTTGATACAACATGTGCTTAATTTCTTCATATTCAGACCCACTTAAATTAGTTCCTTAGATAAGTCAACACGCATGCCACCTTAAAGAACATGTGACAGTAGCTCTACATTCATGCTTTTGCAAATTAGGCCTACGGATACTTGGCCTTTCTCTATCTCGGTCAGTTTACTCACCTTTCTGGTACTGCAGCCAAAGCTGCTGCTGGGACTTCTTGCTGGGAAAGTAGATGCTGCAGCTGAGCTCAGAGCCATAAAGGGCCTCTGACACATAATGGCTGCCGTACTGTTGGAGAAAAGCAAGGAGCTCCTCACGTGTGCTCTCACCTGAAAGCGTCTTGAGCACCTTAGAAAATTCTACCGAATAAATAAAGACATAGAACAAAAGTAAATAGATTTTCACATTGCCCAGATTAAGACAGACGTATCACATTTATTTAGGCGTTGACTGATTTTCATATCCGTGAGGTGATAAATGATGAAATCCATATTACATTTTTCAGTCACTGACCTGTGGATAAGGTTATCGAGCTGAGTTTGACTTTGTAAAGATTACTGCGCACCCTCCACTGTTGGACCATGGGATAGCCTACCGCTTCACTGAACTGGGCATCGCCTGATGAAGAAAGAAAAAGGAAAGGAGACAGAACTGAAGACAAAAGAGCACATACCACAAACACAAGAATTTTAAACAAATTATTGGGTCGAACTCATAAAGAGAGGCAGAAGTTTATGATAAATGAAAACCTAAATAAAATCCATTGTTTTATTTTCATCATTACAGGCTTATTGCACAGCCATTACAACATTACAACCAATATTGCCTTAACATCATTTATCACCAGAGCCCACAACCCAGCTGCTCCTGGATCAATGGTGATATATGGTGCAGCTTGAACTCCAATTGGATTGCTGCCATTAGAATCGAGCAATCTTGGCTTTCAGCGCAATTCAATTACCTAACTTTCACACCGGTTTAGAAGTAAAGCTACAAAAGTGAAGAGCAAGGGAAAATAAATAAAGAAACTGCTTACAGGAATCTTGACCTTTTGCCTCTCTAAAGCGATTTACACCTGAGACATTCGTGCGCTGGGAAGAAAAGGGCAATTTACTTTGTGTACGCATGCGTCCAATTGTGATGAAAGCGGATCCCCAGTAAAAGATTTTAGAAATCAGCGTGGCACAAATGCCAATTTAGCTAATGGACGGATTAGGGGAGCAAAGGTGCAGGTGGAGGTCTGAGACAATTTCTGACTGACTCTATCCAAAAAATGCGGTGACACAACAGGATAAAATCATAGATTAGGTGTCGGATTTTGCAAATGCTCATTATCTATGGTATATTTTCTTATTCTGAACAAAGAGCAACAACTATGAAAGGTGACATTATATTCAAAAGGCCTAGAACCAAATGGTATATTTCTTAAATAGTCTGCACTATTACTTTGAAACTGATGTCTCAGAATCACAGAAAAGGTAAAAACAGCTGCTGAATTTCACATTTTGATTTTCTTTTTTTTTTTTTTTGCAATAAATCTTCATAAAAAATATTTTACATAGAGAACTTCTTGCCCTTAATTTCAGCCTAATCCCTGCTTTTAAAGTGGTAAGAAGTACCAATTCTTAACTGTACTAAATTCAGTACTACAATGAAAACTTAATATGCTTCCCAGAAATGAAAGAATACATGTAATTTTAAAGAATTTCTTTTTTATTTCTTGAGTACAAATAGACATATTTTATTTTTTATATTCTCAAAATGTTTCAGCTATTTGTCAAACCTATCATCACATTTGAGCTTATGTTTACAAATCGCTACAAACATTTTCTGTAGTGCTTTTATACATGTTGCTATAAATCTTAAGCTGTTACTGGTTTGTTTTGCAGGTTAAATAAATTTCAGGTGCACATTGACACAGTACTTCCAGTCACTTGACATTTATACAGGCCAAAAATTATATCTAGATTACATGAATCCAATGCTGTGAAATATGTATCAAAAATATGGATAAAAGGAACAAATTCCTCAAAACTCCTTGAATCCCCTTTTACCTGATAGAAGCTGCAGGTTGGGTAATGGCTCTGACAAGATTCCCCGACACTGTTCCTCGACTGGCAAGGGGATGACCATGAGACCATCGGCTAGCTGTGGAAAGTCCTTAATATAGTTGTTGTCCCTAAGATAAAAAAAAGAAATAATTTTATTTCTAAAGGAATCCTTACGCAATACATGATGCATTGACGTGCTCTATACTGCATATGAACTAGTTGAGCATTATTCAGAAATTCTTTGAGTAAACAAGAGCCTCTCAGGTTGTTTGTCCTGCTTCCTTTTAGTTTAGCAAATAGATGATTTTTCTTGAACTAAAGGATTTGTAAGTCATGTCAAAAAGATTCTCAGCGCATTATGAAAGCATGGTATGCAGAAGCACCCATTTCTCTAATCCATTTTTATGAGACCGAGTTTTATAAAAAGAGCTGAGGTTTTAGTCCTTGTGCCACATAAACTCTGGGTTTTCACTACTTCCTGATATCAGCTTTCATCCAGTTTGTCCTGTCGCTTCCCCTTTACTTGCTCTAACCACAAAGCCTTCTAGAAGCAATCACAGCTGCATGGTTAGATTTGAGGGTTACAAGGGCAATGGATAAGAGGAAAGAGCGAGAGGAGAGGTGCTGTAAAAAGATTACCGTGGCTTAGGCTCACAGAAAACATATTGATTGCTAACTAAATCAGCTGGCTTCAGGCTGTGGCTCAAAGAACCTTTAGAAGGCACGTGGACCCAGATGATTTGTAGCTATATGGATTTTCAAGTCTAGATGTGGTCTGTCCTTGACATGCTGGACAAGTAAATTAAGTCCAATGTTAGGTCTATGTAAACTAAACATGAGAAGGAGACACACAGACACACACACGCACACACACACACACACACATCTTTATATATATATATATAAGTAACATGCGGTCAGGTGAGGCAGAGCCTCACTTGTCATCATGGAAAAATAATATACAAACGGCAGAGAACGGATTCGAGGTGAAACAGGCAGTTCTCTTGCCTCATGGCAGGAGGCGCTCATGATCCCAGACATTGTGAGTCCACGACTGCAGAGTAAGAGACAGTAACAGCGAGCTAGCCATACAGTTGCTGCGCTGATACAGAGAGCGAGAAAGAAGTGGTTTTGAGTTGTACTTTAAAAAATATTTATAAAAATATACTGGCATATGCTGCCACCCCTACAAAAATTCCTGTCCCCCCCTTGCCACCCCATAGATATTTTTCTAGATCCGCCCCTGTGGCCAAGGTAACAATTAATGATTGATCCAAAGCTCCAATAAGTAAGCTGGACAAAGGTTTTAAGATGTACGCTTCATTATACTTTCAAGGATACGGAAGTGAGTTTTACTTTGTGACTAACATTAACTTTAGCTTATGCTAGTAGGCAATGTTCTCTGACATTTTTCTTGTAAAAATGTGCTATTTAAGTATCTAAACATTTGAATCTATTCTAATGGACAATGTTTTTACCTTATCAAGTATATGTTGAGGTTTTTACCTTATCATGTATATTATGTGTGTTTATTGTCATTAGTGTCAAACAGAGACCAAGTAATGGGGGTTCGACCTTTTTGCTTCTGAACCATGAGAAAGCACAACAAGCTTAAAAGTAGGGCAGCTCTGGTGTCAGAGTTTGAGTTCAGCTGACTGTTCAAAGTTGTTGTGCTACCAAGTTCTTTAAGGTCTCCGTGTTATTTCGTTTTATTACTTTTGCATGCTTCTTGTGAAGAGCTCAAATAGGATGGCGTTTACAGCAGTGTGTACAGGCGGATCAGTTGCTCGGCTGTCTGGCTCTGGTCTGTTCACTCGTTCTTATACTTTTGCTCTATCAGGCTCATCTTCTTAATTCAGGATTCTTTGGAAATCCATGAAAACTAAAAGCCCATTATATTAGCAAGACAACAATGTTCATAGTATTGCTTTATTTGCATCTGAAATACAACTTTATCTTTTCTAGCTGTTGTGGTACCTCAAAGCGGAAACAGGAAAGCTGAATTTCGCTCATGCGGATGTAACGTTAGTGCCGTACGTGCAAAGAGCACATTAGGTTTCTAGCAAGTTTAAAGTGCAACTGGGAATTTATGATTATACTGACTGGTAGCTGTATGTCAAATTAAATTCCATCTCTTGATGTTATGTGTTCATGAACCAATTAATCTAAAATAGTGTGAGGCATAATTCAAAAGAGAAACAGTTTCAAACAACTACGGTATTTAGAATTTTCAACTAGTGGCCAACATGTCTTGGAGAGGGTGCTACTATATTTAATGTGACAAGATTTACTTTATTTTAACATAACAGATGCACAAACCTTTTGAAAGTTTTGAACCATTAACACTGACACACAGTGAGTAATATAAGCATACTCCACACTAACCTTTCTTTCTGTGTCTTTACGTATCTGGTGTTTTTCTCGTGTTCAATAGAAATGAACAGATTTCATTTGGTGTGAATTGCATATGAGTAACCCCATTAAAAATACACTTATAACTCTATAAACTATCCAGAAAACATGCAGCTGAAATTCTTACTGAATATTGCTGTAATGCTAGTTCACCTTAAGCCATAATTTTGTGAGTCTTTTCTATCTTCTCCTCTTTTTGAAATGTCTTCAACACTCTTTGTAAGCATTGGTATCACAGCTACATTTGGGTCTGGGCATTAAGGGCAGTGAAATTCCATTCAACAGGCCAAATAAATTAAGGGCATGCAGAATTTGCATGCATGTCACTTGAAATTTAATAGCCTCCAAAATATTGCACTCAAGCAGTCCTTCGTGATTTGAATATTGAACACATTGACAAACACATTCAGTATATTGTGCAGCTCTCTAGCCTGATGAAGAAAAATGTTGATGTGTTGCATGCATGATAAAAATAAAACTGAAGATAGCTTGGGTAATTTGTAACAAAAAATATTATTTTTCTTTTTTTAGTCTCTTTTTTTGTTTTATTTCTCCGTTTGTTGAAGATAAATATTGTTTTTTAGTCTGTCAAATAAATAAATGAAACACATGCAGTACATATATTTTTTTTGCATGCAAGTGTTGGCACTGGACACCATGCTTCCCAAATTATTGAGGCAAACACTAGAAAACACTTTTTTGTTGTATCATTCTTGCTTTTTTCAATGCATTTTCTCCAGCTATACCGTTTCATTGTGAACACTGCTGTAGCACATCTCACTGCTACAGCAAACAACACCTTCCGTCTCACATCCATTTTTTTGTTTATCACAGCCGGACGTCAACTTCAATATTTCTACCTGCAGACAGACTGTGACAATTGTTTGCTCTGTGCTCAGCCTAAAACCCAGCAGTGAACCTTTCTGGATTTTCTCTATTGCCTACAGTTCTACTATCCTTCAGCTACACTTTCCTCAAATCGGTTGAAAGTGTAAAAAAAAAAAAAAAAAAAAAAAAACCTGTGCCAAAAAAAATTAACCTTCCCTGAACCTGTAATGATAGATGAGCATGGCTTTTTCTGCCTTAGTTTGCACCATTTTGAATTTATGTATCTCAGTTTAAGACATAAGACGTATCTTAAGTAATTTCTGCGCCAGACTGGCGACCTGTCCAGAATCTACCCTGCCTCTCACCTGGAACGTGAGCTGGGGATAGGAACCAGAACCCCTCCCCACCCCACTAGGGACAAGGATATACAGAAAATGGATGGATGTAAGCAATTTTGTTGCAGATGCTGTTCGCCTGTCGACACATTTACGCTTAAACCACAATGTTAAATGAATATTAACTGGATGGTTATATTAAAGCTATCAGTATGACTGCAGATCAATATCATTCATAAACATGCTTAAGGAAGTATAAGAATATGATAGGATCCCCTTTTTTCTTCACTCAGAAGTTTCCTTTGCGGTAAGAGACAAACTTAAATTAATACTTGCTAATTCCCAGAGGAAAAGAGAATTGAATTAAAATACTAGTCATTGGTGCCAAGCTTACAAAGGCTATCAGAGTTTCTGTTCCGCCTCGGCTGCTAATTGAGTGTGTGCAGCCTTTTCAGGTCAAAGCTTTAAAAGACTCTTTTGACTAATATTTAGTAGTTTTACAACATATTTTGAAAAACATTAGTTTTCAAATTTATATATAAATATATATAGAGAGGGAGAGAGGGATGGATGGATGGACAGACAGACGGATGGATACATAGGTAAGTTATATTATTTAAGGGATGCATTAAAAAAATTTTGAATTTAAGATGACAAGCAACAAATTATGACTAAAATCAAAAAAATCATTCTGATAGTATGAAAAATGAATCACATATTTGCAAAACTGTCTAATTTATGAAAGGGTTGAGGTTGAGAATGGTGAAACCACACTTTAAATGACTAGGATGCAATTTAAGTTTCTAACACGCAATTGCTTAAGATTAATTACAGTATAAATTGGTAGTCAGTTATAAACTACAGTCAAGAGTCACATTGTCTGAACTCTGGAATGTGATAATCAATAAATGCTTGACTTTACAATGAAGGGGGCAAGCGCAATAATAAATGTAACCACCAGAGGCTGCTCTGTCTCCGTGTGAAAAAAGTCACAATGGACTTCACCCAAAGCATTTATGAGTGTTTAACATTGCTGCACTTATGTAGACTTGAAAAGACTGGAACCAAAAAAAAAAAAAAAAGTAAAAGAAACGGCACATATTGTAGATAGATTGCACTATTGCTAAACAAGCTGTGTTCATGTTGTAGCAGTTCTTTGGAGGAAAATGCGGGATTCTGTGGGGTAGGCAGGCAAAACGCTGAATCACACAAGCAGCTGTTTTCAGAATGTTTCATCTGGGATTTATTGGAGTTTTTAAAAACATTTCTCCTCACAGACACCAGAAGAAAAAGCATCCAACCTTAATGGGGGCTGAAAAGTCTAGGCATGACAGAGCAATGGTCTGTTTACTTCAGACAGGGGCGGACAGTGAAGCAAAAGCTAAGGATGAGACTGTTAACAGTCTCTCACACTGAGCAATCATAGGGTAGTAAACCCCTGGTAGCATTGTCAGATTAGAACTAACAGCAGTGCTTTGAACTGTATGTGAGCAGCCACTGGGTGCCAGTACAGTGCACAAAGGAGGTGGGTTCTTTGAAGCTGAAGATAAAAATTGCTGCAGCATACTGGGTAAGCTGAAAAGGTGTCAGAGTGGATAAAAGACGGCTGGGAAGGAGGAAGGAAATACCGCTGTGTGGTGTATCAAAAAAGAAAAAGTCATTTCGTTTGACAAAAGTAATGCCAATCTTTTAGTATCAAGAAGATTTTTTTATTCTAAGAACAGTCTGAATTTTGCAAGGTTCTATATCTTTCTGACATTTAATAAAAACAGCCACCGATTAAAATACACAAAAGAAACTTAAAAACAATCCAACTTCCTGATGCAACTTTCATTTAAAGGTTCTTAGGAATCAGTGCTGCTGAAATGGGCTGCACACAAAGACAACCATTTTCAGATGAATTTCTCCTTAATAGAAGTGATTTTCTTGTCTAGAACACCTCTGGTATTGTTAAGTGTAGTTTTTATTTTGTACTTTCTTTCATGTTCCTCTCAACTCAATAAATCATCTAGGAGTGGCGATTACTGCCAATTACTATAATCGCATGGATTGGCTGTTCATTTTTCAATTTAGCTTTAAATGCTACTGGTCTTAAGCTCTGGCAGAAAGGACAAACATGCTTAATTATTCTGAAGAAAAAAAAACACAAAAATCTTTCAGGCACAATGCAGCAACTGTTTCAGTCAAAAAGACAACTGAAAAACCTGTTTTGAGTAATACAAACTTTAACCGACTGAAAACTGTAAGACTCAACAGGCTAGGTAATAAACAAAGTCAAATAAGTCTCACAGCATTGCCAAAATACAAAAAGAAAACATTGAAAGTCAAATACACATTGCCTCCTGTCAAGTAAAATGACAACAGTTAGCTAAAAAACAATGTTGAATTTAAACCATTTTAAAACTACTTGAATGTGAACTCAAGTGTATGAAAACTGAGAAATTACACAATGTCACTTCAAAAAAAAAAAAAAAAAAGAATAGGGTACAATGCAATATTTTGTACAAATACTGGGTACAAGCTGTGATTCAATAGCTGCAATGAACTGAAAGGTATTTTTCTTTGTTTGACTATGAGTTTCTCCTACTGCTGAGGATGAATTCAGACCGATTTTCCTCTACAGCGTTGCTTCAAGTTTTTGACATGTTTCTGCACACTTTTTAATCAACTTCAGTGCAAGTGACTGGAACTCCATGTTTGTTTTTCAGCCCCTTTGCTGTAGCTTTGCTGCCGTGTTTAGAATTAATATCTTGTTCCATGACCCAGCTGTAGAAAAAATAATAGATGTATACAAATTTTCCATTTTGCCTTTTTTTATTATTATTATTTATTTATAATGACTGTGTTATCGATGTTTTTGTACGCTTGAGGCATTAGAAAAATAATTAATGACCAAATCATTTCTATTATCTCAAAATAAATGTAAAATTAAAAAATCCTTAGTTTTTAATCATTACTGCAAAAACGTTTACTCTCCTGAATATAAATATTGACAGTGTTTGTGTAATAAATATTGCTTCATCATAAAATATCTGAATTAAAACGTTTATTGTCCAATTTTCTGATGTACATCATTCCAACAGTATTTTCTACTATAATTTCTCGAATATTGCTTTGAAATCTCTGCCACACATGCCCATGGGAGCCATACACCAATTTGTTGGAATGCATAATCAAAGATTCATAAGAGCCGGCTGTGTGCCTGGTTCAGTTGCATGTGCTCAGCAGCTGCAATATCTCTTATCTGAATAAATGCTAGGGCAAGAGGGGCCAGACAGAGGGCCTCATAACAGAGATAAAGCGCCCTGTGTCACCCTGGGCAACAGGCCTGGTGGAGAAAATTAAAAGTTATTAAAGGGCAGCGTGAGCAGAAAGCCTAATTTGCGGTGTAAAAACAAACAATCAGACGTGTTTACCGTGAGAGTTATGTTACAATCTCTCATTACAGCTGCAGCCATCGCTCAGTTGACAAATGATTCCACTGAGAAGAACTGGAGACTTGTCATGGCCAGTATTGATTAGGCTAGGGAGTTGATGCTGTGAATGAAACGGTCTCTAATGGAGCTACAGAGTTTGTTTTGACCGACAATGTGCATGACTTGCAAAGTAATTGGTAATGTTCGGGGAAATGTTGAGTCAGATGACAGGGAGAAGTGTTACCAGTGTTTCAATACCAAAGCATTACATTATTCAGTGTTTTTGTCCAACTCTCTCCTCTTAACTGTCTCTGGCTGGCACGCAAATATTAAGCGCTCCACCTCACTTTCATTCCCCTGAGTCGTGTATACAATTGAAATACAATGTGAGCGTGCTTGTAAAAAAAGGGGGGGGGGGGCTTTAATATCTCTATTGGCCTGAGGAAATTGTGGAAATGAACTCTGGCAGCAGGGAGCATTACCATAAAGATGGCACGTGGTAATGCAGAGCAGGGGGACAAGCAGGCCTTCCGGCTGTGGAACTGATTAGTGCTGTAGCCTTTCTACTTTTTTATGTTATCCTCACCTGGGCAGTCTAATTTAAACCAGCCATTTTAATGGAACTCATGCAAGAAAAGGTCCGATAGTTCTCCAATTTCCTGTCACATTTGGTCTTCTGCTTTTCTTTTACATCCTTTCAAACAAAAACACCTTCTACAAGTCTCCATCCCGAAAGCTAAAAAATATTTTCAAGTATCTTACTGGAAGAAAGTGAAATGAAACAGGGGGCTATCTTCACGCAGCTGGCAAAACTGAAAAGAAGCAGCATAATTCACCTTCCAGGCGTTTCTCTCTCTCTCTTCTTTTTTTTTTTTATAATAAAACAATTTAACAGGCAAATATTATTGCAAAATACTTATTTTCATGCTCATATGAATAGCACTTATGTTTCAAATTCTGTGCAGTCTGAATGATAGGGGACATAGAAGCGCACTCCAGGAAGATTTTTTGCTCAGACCAAAGCCTTGCAGTAATTGCATTCAGTTCTATTGGCTTCTTAAATGAAAGTGTGAGCGTGATTGCGTGCAGGATGCGTGCAAGGACTGTTTTCATCAAGGCCTGCTCCACATTGTGTTATCTTGATACAGAAAAGATACACAACAGGCTTTTAGTAATCTCATCACATTTTTTTCCACGTGCTCTATCATCTTGTATTTGATCAGCAGTGATGGGCCAACTGTGAGCGCTCTTTGTATTCCTTCTATTTGCAACTATTACTACAAAGTAATGCAACTTTCATGGGGTCTGATTAAATAGTATTATGATTTCTGAAACATTTGAGGTGACTATTCAAAAGGTTATCTTATTCATTTATATATTTTTTAGCAGTAACCATTTTAAAAGTCTGGCTCTGTAAATCATATTACCCAGGGACAATTAGTTGCATTATACCATGGCCTTGTGAAAGGTAGTAGGGAAATGGTCAATGACAGAACCTATTGGGCTTAAGAATAAACTGCAAGTAATTGTAAAGTAGCATTAGAAAGGAAATGATACAGCACTCTCCAAATTTATGGTGCATGTTGATAGATGTGTGTGAAAAGCCTTGAAAGAAATTCTTCTAATTTTAATTGTGGAAAAAAAGCCAAATATTGAAAATGCTGACCTTTAATTTAAGAACATTTATCAACTGGATATAAAACCCCACATAAAAAATAATTTTGTTCAACAAAATTATGGACATTAATTATTGGCACACCTGCAGAAAATACTTTTGAGAACATTTCAATCATTCAGAGACATGGACCATCTCTTATGCTCTTTTCATAGGAATTAAGTCCCAGAAATGGTATCTATTCATCCATCCATCCATTCTTTATATCAGTTTACAATTGCAGGGATTGGATGTGGTGGTTGGGAAAAAAGCAGAGAGTAAACAGTAAACCAACAAAAAAACAAAAGGCATACCTTTATCATAAACCAAAAGCTCTCTGCAAATTTCAACATGTCTTCTTAGAATCATTCAGTATACTTCTCAGATAATTTCTTTTTAAATACTAACTAACTAACAAAAACCACAAGTGTGAAAATGCTGTTCGGAAGCAATAGTTTCACATTTTTATGCCTTTTTATCAGAAAGGCCAGCAAATGTGGAAGGTGTTTCATCTGGTATAATTGAAAACTATGAACAACACTGAAATTACTCTGCTACTACTTGTAATTTCAGATTTAATATCAGTCTACAAGCTTCCTTTTTACTTTTACCGTCATTTAAAAATTCTCTACACATTTAAGATAATAATTGCCTTCAGCAAATGCCCTAACACGATTTGAGGGGCTTCATGTTGCATTTTTTATTGAGTCACTGATGGCAACAAATGCATGTGATTTGATCAGAGTTGCTCACCTGGGCTGCCATAACATCTTATGACCTTACAGCACCTTAATATGCCAAAAATCATTACACAATGTTAAAACGAAATAAAACAAAAAACACATCAATTCTATACATGAATATTGAAGGAAGACATGAGATTAGATTTAGAACAAAAAATAAATTAGAGCATGGTGTTAATTGTCTTACATTAAAAAAATTTTGCAAAGAATGAGTAAGCCTCTTAGTAAAATTTTAATTTTAACTTTTATTTCAGTAATAAATTGGACCCTCAATTTAAATAAAACATAGCCAGTATGTAATTATTTTTTTGCTCACATATGTTTTTTTCTTCATTCATTTTCTTCAAAGCTCTGGTTAAGCTATTTAAAATCTGTGTGCTGTAACGTTCCATCCGTATTCCAAACAAGCTATTTTATATACACTTCCTTGCTACTTGGACATTATTTATTTCAACAAGAAATAACAATGAGACTAATGTCTATTAATGTTTCTTTTTGTGGCTTAGACTAAGTGCAGGTTTTGCTGTGATAATACCAAGGTTGAATGGTCTGGGAGAAGAGGTTCTCATTCTCTTCTGTCTCTCCGCTTGTCTGAGCATGTTTTCTGGATGGATGAATTACTGTGACAATGACTGAAAACCACGACAATACAGGAAATCTCCAATATTTTTAATGTATCCTGGCATAAATCCAACTGAGACTGCGATGCGCTGAGACTATTGAAACTTTCATGCAACAAGAGCCCTTTCTGAAAAAGGCTGAAGAAGAAATTAGAAACCAGTCCGCATTGAGAAACTCCTAAAAAAAAGACAGTGATGTATTACTTAATAGGAAGAAACAAATCACAAAACAGATTTTTAGCATGAGTAAAATAGCTGTGTCTGACTAAATTAGAATGTCAATAATAAAAAAATCAAAAAAATCACATGAGACATATCCAGTAAAGTAGATATCCTGAACACTGGATTTAGGCTCCTTTTGCACAAACTACTACATCTGTGGCTTTGATGAAGCCCAGGTTGCTTTGATAGCAGCAGCCTTAAACTTATTTGCTTTGTAGTATCTGGTGTCTCAAATCCTCACATTGATAATACCTTTTCATTTGTTAATGGGATTTATGTCATCTAAGGTTTTTGCACAATGAAACACAGTGATACCAAGGCCAGTAAGCCAGGTGCTAGTATAGTAGACTCAGAGGACAGGTTTGAAGTCCTGCTGAAAAACATATCAGCAGAGCTTTGGAGAAATTTGGATAACTTTAATGAAAGTTATGAGAGGTATGTTGCATTCTGTGTTACCAAGTACTTTCTCTACTGGTTCATTTAAAGCAAAGAAAATGCCTTTTTGTTTTTGTTTTGGAGAAATTCGTCTTTTTCTGGCCTCTTGAATGATGAAATAAGCCCCCTTAACAGACAAGAACTGTCACTGAAACATAGTGTTTTGAATGCAATAAAAAACAATACATAATTCATGACCATCGGTATAAATACAGCGGTTTTTGTTAAGTGCACATTTGCATTCAGACATCACTCACACACAGTAAGTGATTTTTATTTTTGCTTTATTGTAAACAACGCAAATGTACATAATAAAAAGATAAAAAAGGGCTGCATTTTGGTTAATGCTACAAGAGGGACCGAATGCCTCGTTGCTTTTCACACAGCTAAATGTCTACACCTATCTGAGTCTTTTTTTCAGTTTTGTACGGTTGAAAAACTCATTTGGCATACATGTGTTATCGGTTCCTACTTCTTTGGACTTCCTTCATAAGTATTCCCTCCAAAAAGTCTAACTTTTGCTTAGCTTGGCAATTTGGTATACTGTTTTTCTCTTTTCATGTATTTTCCTATTAATCTTCTTTCAGAATGCTTATCGCTGCCTCTACCATTCCTTCTTCCTCCCTTCCTTCTCCCTCGCCTTCGCCAGTAAAACAGCAGGTAGTCAGCTATAAGCCTCTCTGACATTAGCTGATATTAGGCCACAGGGTCTATTGGATGTTGCCTCACTATGTGTGTTATTGAGCAAAGAGTGACTTTCTGGGGAATGATCAAGCTCACATTTACGTGTGCATGGGCTCTCACAAACAAACATATTCCCTATCCGATGTAAACACAAGAACAAATGTTTGAGCCCCACACTAAAGCCTATGCAATCTCCTAAACACCATTACCTTGCACACAGTCTGAAGAATGAAGTAAATGACAAGGATGTAAAAATCTGCTCTACACCTGCACACCAAATACACAACTCATTTTTATACAGCTGGTTTTAGGTTCAGCTTATTTGAGCTGTCACAAAGATTTCATTGTCTGCTGCCTTTTTAGTGAAATCTGAAGGATGTTCAGAATTTCTAAAGTGTGGCCCTAACCATAGTAGACGTCATTAACAAAGGACTGCACACCAACCACTTCTAGACAGCTCACATATTCAAGTTCTGTAACACATACTCCTTGTACTACCAGCTGCAACATTGTTTTCCCCTTACCTAGATACACTGCTCAAGTAGGCGTTACTAGGGTCTTAGTGTGTCTCCCAGATGAAAAAAATATTAGTCTGCACTTCTTCTCAGTAATAGCAGGAATATATGTCTGAGTAGCATCATGTTAAACACCCATGTATTTCAGATGCGATGACCCATGATTTCATGATGTCAGTGTCCAAAGAAGCAGCTCATGTTAATTGAAAAAGGGTTATTATATTCAGCGTGTTTGGGAAGACTTCACTCAAGACCCATTTAAGAGCTTTCTTTACACTTTTGCAGAATTGTGGAAAAGTTAGGTTTTTTTCAGGTCAGTCAATACACGATGTCTATGTTATGCGTGTCGAAGTGGGAGTTCCCTGACAGAGAATGTGTAAAATTTCCATGCAATATTGTTGTATTTTTCAACAATTTGAAGGAAGACCAGCTGTGGTGGCCTTATGCCATGGTACCCAACACATCCCACCCACACAGATTTGACAGTTTTCCAGGTAAGCAATAAGAACATTCTTGGCACTGACCATCACGTTCACAGTAAGTGTGCCTGCAACCAAAAGGATCTCACCAAGCAGCTCCAAGTTACAGTCTGAATAACCAACAATCTCCATATCAACACATACTGAGTCGTTCTTTGGCCTCCTGGCAAAGAAATGTATTTGCACCATTCGCCATGTGTGGTAGGGATTCCAGCTGGGGTAGAAGTATGCATACCTCTGAATTGTGCATGTGGTTGCTGGGTGACAAAAAGGAAAGCTACAAGTAATTTAGGCTACATTTCATTTGAACAAAATAAAAGCATTTCTGAAGAACCCAGGGGCCATGTTTAGAGCTAAGGTTTGGATGAGGAGTAAAATGGATTAGCAGCAATTCAAAGGAATGAGAAGGTCATTTTAAAATACTTGCAGCATGACTTGTAAAAACATCTAGTGTTATGCACCTTACACAAAGAACCTCAGAGTCATCAACAAAAAACAGAGCTTTTGCAAACATTATTCCTTTTCCATTAGGTTGAAATTATTGCACAAGGGGGCATGTTCTGTATTGTGAGTCCTCTCATACAGAACAGCTGGTTCTGTATGAGCAATAGTTCATTCTCATGCTGTAGATAAATTGATAAAACAAAATGTTATTGTATTTCTTCTGGGACACATGGGCTGATTTTCTTGATGCCAGTGCAGAAATATTTGATATGTACAGAGAATTACAACAGAGTCATACAATTCTAAGTTGAATTATTGGGTTGTGTCCCAGAGTATTCAACTTTGACTTGAAGGAAGAGATTTCAGCAGCACCATGAGTGCATTATTATGGTGATTGATTTTGGACTGAAATTCTTCTTTTCTAAATGTTTAGCAATCCAGCTATATGAGAACAATCTTTCGGGTTTCGGAGAAACTAGGGCAATCTTACTCCAATATGAAGGAGAACTAAGAAACTAACGACTTGCAAAGATAATATGATAATATGATGCATATCTTAAGACTTTTCAACTTCAATAAAAAAATAAGAAATAATAATAATTTAAAAGAAAACTTCACAAAGGCATAGGCATTGTCGGCTACATATACTGAAACAAATTAATACCTTCGGCTTATTCAAGGTCCTCTGCTTAAACTCCACTGAACCATTTGACTCCTAAACCCCCTTTATGTAACCACATCCTAGAATCTGTGAATAAAGAGTTTCACTGTCAACAGTTCTGTTAAAAGTTCTTCTTGTCAGTCATTTTATGACCCCTTTGGCTCTATGTTTCAGGTCACCGTCTCATTGGAAAGTTCAATGCTTCCCCGGCCAATTTATTTCTCTTTTTTACCTTCCCTGTTTTTTCTGCTAACTCCCTTGAGGTTGTCTATGCAATTCTAATAAATTATTTCTCCAGGGATTTCTGGAAGCCCTTTAGTGTCCACATTACAACCAAATGTGAACTATTCTGGCCCATTTATATATCACACTAAATATAAAACTTGCTGTGGGACATAGTTTCTGTGTCTTGGTTCCGAAAGGTTGATATTTTTTGCTAGTGGCAATGTTCAGCAACTTATTATTATTATGTAAAGAACTACCGGTACCTGTTTTGGCTTTCGGCTTTATATACTAAAAATCTGAAATGAAAACATTAGACAGAGCATTGTTCTGGCTGTCATTAGCTCACCTGAAGTCTATCTGCAATAACTGTAACTCCTTTATACTTATTTCAAAGAAATACAATACTTTGCTTTTTACATTTATATTTTTATCAGATGATTCTATCTTCCTGGGGTTGTTTGGTGTTTCACCTTAGTCACTGTTTGGTTCAGTTTCTGTTTGATCTTACAATTGCAATATCTTTTGTTTAGTCCAAATCATTAGCATTTTTGTCTTTTCCTGCCTGCCTCTGGACTATTTCTGCTCCTGCCCTATTTCAAGCTTGATTTTGGAAAGTGATCTTTAATTCAATTTGGATTTACAAACAAAGAAACAGACGTTACTTTCAAAAATTTCACAAACTTTTTCATGTCTTACTCTATGACTTGATAAAAACACAAACAATACTTCATAAGAAAGTTAAAATAGCTGAATGAAAAATGTTTTTGATGCAGAACTGTTCAACTCTTGAGAACATTATTCATAAAGTAAATGAATTAATATTTGGTCAAAGCTCCCTTTGCATAAATTACTGCATCACTGCAGTGTGGCATAAATGTGATCAGACATAGCACACCTCAACAACTCTGTTGAGCTGTTAAGGAAGCCCTCAGCTAATTTGCATGGTTGGCTCTGGTTTCTCTCTTTTCTCTACACCAGTAGCCTCCTGAGTCGGTTTGCACATCCAAATCGCAGTCATTAGTGTGATTCTATAGAACTAGACTGCATGCTGAATAGAAACTTTAGCCTTTTAATTCAGATGTACGAGTCCAAAAACACAAGACAAGACACTGCTTGACTCCTAATGAATAGAGTCTAAGATTCCAGACAATATCCCATAGCTTACAGTATCTGTGGAGTGGTACTATTGTAATTAAAGCAGGCATTGGTACTTTTAGCAGTGTGGGTATGTGCCAAGTTCTTAAAGAAAATTAAATCAGCATCTCAACAAAGCGTGTCAACGAGGTCAGCTGCTCTGGAAAGTGCTCCAAAATTTCCAGATAGATGGCTGTGCTGACTTTGTACTTAATGAAACACATTAAACCAAACCCAGAAGAGAACATGACTCCAAAAATCATCACAGACTTTGTAAGCTCCACACTGGACCTGAAGAAACATGGATTTTGTTCTTATATGCTCTCCCTCTGGACTTTGGTATTTTTATTTTTATAAAGGGTATTTTTTTTCTTTTACTTTGACTATTGACCAATATCCTCTTCTTTATTACCATCTATATTATTTTAGTCCAAAAATTCTGACATTTTTTTTTCTTTTTAAGGACTGGCTTCACAGTAGGAATGTGGCAGCTGTAGCTCGTGTTCTGGATAGATCTGTATGTTGTGGCTCTTGAAACACTGACTCTATTCACAGTCTATGACTTATGAATCTGCCCCAAATTTATGATTTTACTTTGCTTAGCAATGCTTTAACAACTGTGGCTATCCGTGTTTGTGGATGCCTGATAAAATTTTATGCAGTTAGGTTTGGGATTCTGTGAACGGCCATTTTCTTAAGCAATAACCATTTGTGACCTCCTGGTGAAGCGTGTCCGCACCAGCCTGGCTCACAACTGTCAGGTAAGTGGTTTTCCATAATATGGAAAATCTTTTTTATGGAAAAAGATTTTTGTAGTAAAATCAATTTTTTTTGTCACTCATTTAATTTTCTAACGTTTGAGTGAAACAGCTATAAGCCATAATCATCGAAATGAATAACAATTTATTTCACTTAATTTGTAATGAATAGGTGCTGCAATACATGAACTTCACTTTTATAGAACAACTTGAAGAAACTTGGTGAGATGCACCTGTAGCTTTTGGGGCATATGGGCACAGCTATAAATTCATTAGCAAGTCTATCTTAAGCCAGAGAGGAAAACACAAATTTAAATTCAGCAGAAAAACATGACCTTTGGCAGAACTGCATCTTAGAACAAGGCAATTATCCCTAAGATGCAGAAGAGGTTGCAAACAAAATGTACCTTAGAGCTTTATCAGCATTTACGGGAGAATGAAAACTAAGGAGTGTGTTGACGGGAAAAAAGCATACATCCTAATTTGCAACACCCATGAAAGTTGTGGGATGACAAAGACTATTGCTTGCAAAACAACAAAACAAAATACTTTTTTTTTTCTAAATTACTATATGCAAGTTTATCAAACCACATTTCTTTCACATTGTGTCATATGACATTATAACATTGAGGTATCAGATCATACGGTTTGCCCTTGTATATTTTTTGTGGATGAATTTTAAATGTAGTTTAATGCCATGTAAAACCTGTTTTCCTTAAATAAAAGTATGTTAATATTAATACTAATATACTAATATTAATTATACTTCTAATAGTAATAAGATGGATTGAATATATATTGTCTCAATGATCAGAGCAATAAATTGTAGAACTAGCAACTGTTCAAATCCTGATAATTATACTGAAATGCTAACGTTGAGAAAAATCAACTAAATTCATAAAAAAATCTTTTTTTCATATCACTGTGTATTTTATTATGGACTTTTTAATAACACTGTTTCCTTGCAGCAAACACATTGTACTCTTTGTGAACATGTGAGGTGTCTCCTCACACACTCTAAAAACTGAAGAGTTTTTAGATTAGGTTAAGTTGTCCTTTGGTATGTCTGTGCATATTGTTTGTCCTTTTGTTGGCCTGCAATGGACAAGGGATCTGTCCAGGGTCTACCCAGCAACTGCTGCTGGAGCCAATACTCCAGGCTTACCCTGAAAGAATAATGGATGTGATGGACGGATAAATTATATTTAATTTGTTCAGATGAGTTTTCATCATTCCTGAGAGAGTTTACTATTAACCCCAAACAGTTTGTTCTCTTGCCATTATCAGCGAAAATGTTGCCGTTTGATATATGTTGACTCAACTCCCCAGATCAAGCTATTGTGTGCTCACCAATGAGATGATAATTACTGAAAATTACTAAGGAGCATGTAAATATAACTGTCTGCTGAATGCCAGTGAGCGCTGTGGGTTGCCAGATTTGCAAATTATTTGTGTTGTGGTGTCGTTCTCATTTTAGAGGTGAACAGTGAGAAGGAGGTTTAACGGGATGCCTTTCACAACTGATTTTGTGTTTTTGATTACTGTATTTTCTTTTCAGCCATTACTTTATGCTCATTTGTGAAATCTCTTTCTTGTTTTGAAAGAAATGTGTTGAACAAAATTGTTCCTCTGCTGCCTCCTGACACTTCCTCAGTTCTTCTCCAGAACTAAAACTAAAACATTTCTCATCAGACCATATAATTAATTTTGTCAAGATGTGAAAACCCTTCAGATAAACATGCTACCATAAGCCTTTTATGAAGGAGTATTTTTTGTCTGAAAACTCTGTTATTAAAGGCTAATTGGTGGACTGCTGCAGATATAGTTGTCCTATCTTGTCTTCAGAGTAAAGCTGGAGCTCTGACAGAAGGACAATTGGGTTTCTTATTGACTAAGGCCCATCTCCCTGATCTCTCAGTTCATACAGCCGGCATGCTCTATAAATCCTGGTGTTCTGAAATGTTCTCAAATCAATCAAAATGAAAGAACATTTTTCTGTATCTTTTCCCAGATCAATCCTGTCTTGGAGTTCCAGAGACAATTCCTTTGATTTCATGATTGGCATGTGTGCTCTGACATACAGTACAGACCAAAAGTCCAAAAGTTTGGACACACGTTCTAATTGAATTCAATGAGAAGGTGCGTCCAAACTTTTGGTCTGTACTGTACACTGTCAACTATCCAACCTTATTTAGATAGGGCATGTGCCTTTACAAATTAAGTCCAATCAACTCAACTTACTACAGGTGAAATCCATATAGATGTTGAAATATCTCAAGAATTATTAGCAGAAAGTGTTCAGTTTTGAGCTTCACTGGCAAAGACTGTGAATACTTAAATTTGAGTAGTTTTGTTTTCTTTTTTTTTTTTTTTTTTTTTTACAAATTTGCAAAACATTAAAAAATGCTCACGTTGTCATAATGGGATATTTATGTGTAGCATTATGAGGAAATAGATTGATTGATTGACACAACTTGCAAAAGGACTGTAACATAAAATGAACGATTTAATCACTGTGAATACTTTCTGTATTTATGTCAAAAGTGAAGTTTTCAAGTGGGAACATGTACGGCTGTGTGGGGCTTACATGTACATGATATTGTCAGACTTCATATTATGAAAGAAGAATGGATGGAGAAATGTACCAGAACTTACTGGATAGGAACTTGAAAATTAAATCAATGTGAATTTGAAAGCAAAACAATGGTCCCAAACATTCAGGAAAGGAAACAGTTGCAGAAAAAGAAAGGATTGAGCTATGGGAACAATACAACACTGTTCATGATACAAATGAGTCAGCAGGAAAAGAATGAAATAGTATTTTTTTGTGCATTGTCTTTTTTTTTTTTTTTTTTTACTAATTTTGAGTTTCATGTCAATCCAAAATGCCTGTTCCCATATTAATCTTTTTAGTAATTAAACCAATAACCACACTGTCCGTACATTTCTCCTAAAGTGTCATGTAAGTGAGTGGAAAAGTGTGTAGTACACAGTGGTGCTTAACCACAATAATTAGCAAGAGCAGCAGCTTACTTTGTCTCTATCTCTGGGCAAAATGGACAACAGATTATATTTAAATATTCTGAGTTTCCTTCTAGCATTACTTTGAAATGACATTTAAGAGGTTCTGACAAAGATCAGTTTGAAATCCTGTTAACCTTTAAGGCTTTGGAAGGTGAAAGCTCCTACTACTCTCACCTATTAAAGTCTTACTCATCTTACTCAATTGTGGAGTTCGCCTCTTGAAAACAGTTGCAACTCAACGGTGGAATATGCATTCTTGTTTTAAGTTAGTGGCGTGACAGGCAGTGTCTTTGGAATAACCTTTTGTCAGCTACACAATACTGTAGTCCAGTTGAACATTGAAGAATAAAAAACTAGCAAGTAAAAAAATAAGATTTTATATGCTTTTATTCACTGAAGCTGTGTAATTATTGTCATGCCAGGTTATTTTGTTTAAGGTTTTTTGTCCAGATTAACAACAATATCAATACAATTTACAATGTTCTTAAATTATTGCCAATTATGCAGAAATACACAACAAATCAAATTAATTCCTGACAAGCTTAACCCAGACAGCAACTGCTGTGCAGTTAACTAATGCAAAGTGTTTTGGTTTGGAGAAATGAGACTGTTGGCCCACTCATCTCAGCAGAAACTATGTCTACCTTAATGCTGCCAGACTTTCTATGTTTCAAGAAAACAATTTCCAAACACTTATTTGCTGCTGTGACAAATTACAGACAGACTGGCTTATTGTAGAGCATCTTTAAATCTTTGGGTAGGTCGCCTAAGTTACATCTGTCCAAACTACTGCTACGGCTTTTCTCCTGATCTCAACCTACAATTATATTGCCTTAATATTGAAATTATGACCAAACCGGAAGATACTATCATTAAGTCTATGTTGGGGAACCATTATTTCATGTACTGTTTTGAGAGTTTTTTTTTTTTCAACTAGAATGCTCACACAATTCTGCAACTTTCAGTCGTTCTTTATGCTCAGTTCCTTTCTTTATTGTTTTTTTTTTCTCCAAATGCTACTTCTTGATTTTGAACATGCAAATAAATATGAATGCCATGAGCTACAAATATGAATAGTGAAAAAAAGTAAAACTTAAAGCATTTTTAGTATGATGAATTTAAATATACACTTTTTGTTTTCTTTTTCTTTTTTTTTTTTTACAGCAGATAAAGAAAATCCATTCGCTGCTGTAAAACTTTTAAAAATTTCAATTATCATTTCGATAATTTCCTGAACTTGCCAGGGTAAAACCTTTATATTTTGTATTTCATCAACAAATATTACTGACTCGGGAGCAGTGAGGATATAATTAGAGCTTCAAAAGAAAATCATTCACAATGACTTCTACGAAACACAATTTCTGGGATAGAAATCCTCTTACAGTTCTGGCTAAAGTGAAAAAAATTAATAAATGCTTCACCGGTAACATGAAAAATAGACAACTGACTGTATAGAAACATTTTTACAATTTTCTACATATTAAGAACATGAAAGGTGATCATTTCCTTGAGAATCTCAATATAAAATGTCATCACACTTTATCTTCTGCTAGATTAGGACCATCCTCAAGACTACTTAAAATAACATTAAAACCATCTCAAAAGATAGCATTTAAAATATTTCTTTCCACCTGTCATGTCCACCATGTTTTTGAAATACACTAGCTAAAGTGTTGAGCAGGGCTACCCAAACTTTCTCATCCTGCTTGCTCATGCCTAGATAGAATCTTAGGATGGAGTAGCTGACAGCTAAAATGAGAAATGTTTTTGATCTTATATTAGTTTTCAAAGTTTCCCCCAGAAAACTTGCTAAATCTGGTGGTTGGGTGCGAGGGCAGTCATACATTTAGCGGCCCGTCATGTTTTTGAGTTTAAAAATGTTCAAAGCTGACAGGAACTTTGAAAATATCACTTGATAATTATGTGCTATCACATAACATATAATGTTATGTGTTAGAATTTGATTCATCATTTTAATTGGTAGATTCATACCTTCCAATCAAAGTAATGAATCAAATTTTCCAAAAGATTGGAAGATTAATACCTGAATACCAGCTACAAAGTCTTAAAAAATGCAAACGCTTTAAAAAAGACTTAAATAAGTCTGGTGGTGGCTTAAAACCTGGTGGCCCAAAAGGGTTATAATACATTGGGGGAAACCCTGGTTTCTTCATCCTTTCATTTTTTTTTTTTGGCTGGGGCAGGAGGAGACAGTGTGGTGTTTGATCAGCTGTTCATTACACAGTGATGGTTTTTGCCGTCAGTGTTTACATGCTCACTTTGATAGGGTTAGTTGTGGGTTCAAACTCTATTGTGCGAGACATTTTAGAAGTTCAAACATGCCTGAGCAGAAGTCAAATGCAATTTGTTTGAGGGCCTATCTAATGCTTGTTTCAAACTGTTTTGTGGTATTTGATGCTTAGGAAATGAGACGTAAGCACAGCCCAAAATGGATTTCTTCCTTTAGTGACTAACTCAAACTAAAAGTTGCATGTCAGCTGGTTTCTCATGTCTTAAATTTACATTCTCTTTCAGTTCTTGACATAATGAATGTCTGTGCACGTATAATGGAAAGGTGATGTGATTTATTTGACAGCAACAGAAATGTTCACCTCAAGACTGATGGACAACCTGCCTCTCTGCTCCCACACTTTTCACACATACATCTCTCCATCTCTTGGTTGGCCCATCTATTCTGTTTCTGAGGGAATTAAGATGTTTGTACTCTGAATACAAAGATGAAATGAACATGGGAATCTTGAAAAAACAGACAACACATGGGTTTTTATACAGGAATTTTCCATGGAATCTTTGGTTTCCTGGTATCATGCAGTGACATTGTGTCATAACATCTCAGTTAAGATGTAACTTTATCATAAAAAACTTTAAATGCTTGCACAACTTTGCATAACTCGCTAGAGATTTGGTGGTACATCCAGCTCATGAGACAAAACTAGACATGATTTTGGAAATGGATCATGAAAATGAGACAAGATTTTGACAAAATCTTTGCAAAAATAATGCAGTCTCGGTTTTGTTTTTACAAGAAGAGGGGGATAAGGGGCATGCAAATAAGAAACTATTATTAGTGCAAAATAATTCAGCCCAGATTTGACAAGGCAAGATATTACTTTATGTGTCTGGGCAAAAATAAATTATAAATAGAATGACTTAGAATTTGATTCATTGCTTTGATTTAATGCATTTTTGAAGTGGAAAACCAACAGTCTCTTTGAAGAATTGCTTATTGCATAGTTTGATCATATTCACTGTGTGTTTAATAGGTTGGATCCAAAGTAAGGCATTGAGTTTAATTTGTAGGTACAGGCAAACAAATTAATAATAGCAGACAAACCCATGCATTGGGTCAGCTGTACCTCTCTTTTCTTTTTCTCCCTGTAAACGCATTCAAACCATCAAAGCTCATGTTTTCTTTGTCTGGGTTCTAAAGCTAGAACTACCCATGGTTCTATAGTTGCATTGTTTTGTCTTTTAGGGCCAGATTTCGATGCAAAAAGGAAAAAAAGAAAGTTGGTTTCAACTAAATTTGCATTAATTAAAGTAAATTATTTGCTCCAAAGCATTGCAGATTAGTTGGGCTGGTTCTTTTAAATTACATTGGGACCAACTATAGTAAATGAGCTGAATCAACCTAAATAAATCTAATTGAGCCAACACATTTGCTTTAAATTGGAATAACCTTAAAAAATTAAGTTGAGCCAACTCATTTTATTTAATTTAGAATGACCATAATATATTAAGTTCAGCCAACACGTTTGATTTAGAATCAACCATAGAATAACCATAATAACATAAGTTGAGGCAACACAATTGTTTTACATTGGATTAACCTTAATAAATTAAGTTGACCTAACACTTTTGCTTTAAATTGGAGTAACATAATTACATGGTGCTGAAATAAAGCAAAGTAATCAGGTGGAAATCCTTTCCATGATTTTTTTTTATGTTCATCCAAAGAGTTATTTTTTTCAGTGTAATAAAAGGAAAAAAAAATCTTTCATTTTGATTGATTGCAAATGTTTGCAATGGCAAAGATGTTTGAGGGAAGCTGATTTTATTTTCTTCTGAAACAGCTCAGTGTGATCTGTGTAGTCCATGATATGAAACAACAACTGCAGTAGGAGCAGATTATTATAAGCCATAAACAACCCACAGTCAGTGAACGTCACTGGTTAATAAATCAATCGTCCTCTTTCGCAGTAAAATATACATAAGCCACATGACGTGTCAGAGCTGTCGTCTACAGCATACATAATGGCTTGGTTTAAATCTAATTCAGTTAAATAAAGACTGTCTAAGGCAGTGGTGCCCATCCACCGGTCCGTGGACCAATTGGTACCGGGCCGCGCAAGAAATAATTAAATTTGTCCCTTCTAAGTATTGAGTCTGGAGGAGCTTTTATTTTTAAAATCCTAAACCGGATGCTGTTGGTTTCGTTTTGCAGCAGTGAGTAAGAAACAACAGCATCGGTCTCGGTCCTTACAACGCGCACCCCCCACCCTCACCCTCACCCCCAGACAGCAGAAAATTTATGAAGGGTTGACCGGTCCGCTGTACTAAAAATGTTGGGGACCACTGGTCTAAGGGACGGCATTGACTATATATAAATCTGAAATGTTCGATTTTATGTAGCCCCATTCTGACTCTCAAACCAAAAAGAGCATCTGTGGTAGCAGCTAACCAGTGTTATGAAAGTGTTTTCAAACCATTTGTACATACTCCATCACACTTTTAGCAATTATTTCTTCTACTGAGTACCCAACATGTTGCCAAGTAAACAACTTAAGACGTGGGAGCTTCTTCAATGCTTTTGTAAATAAGTGTTGTTGATTACCCAGACAATAAGGCATGATGACTCCATGAAGACATCAAGAAAACTCCAGAGCTACTTACTTTGTTGCTTTAAAATAGTCTCAAAAATAAATTAAACTGTGTTTTTAGCTCAAAAAACACAACTTCACATCGAGGAATCATAAAAAATAGAATACATGTTTCAGATTACACACTGACAACTGGACTGGACTTTTAAAAACATACCTCACATTGAGTAGAAATATCATGTGTCAATGCATCCCAATTAGTTATTAAATATTAGTAATTAGTAACGTTCACCTCACAGTGTTAACAGAGTCCCCTGCGATAAAATGCATGTAAAACAGGTGTAAATGAGGTGCTTTAATTCTTATTTAAAAAGTGAGAGGATGTGAGACAAATAAAGTAATTCATATCAATCATTTCAATTTTTTCCTTTGAGCTGCTGATGCAGGGGAATGAATTGTTGGGTAAGTGAGAGGGAATCGGTATACTGCTGAGGCAAGAGGGAAAAAAAAAAGGATGGGGGGGCTGTGAAATAAGAGTCACATCTGCATTTCAAAGATGTTGTGAAGGAAAGTGCAGAAAATAGGAGTAAAACTAGCAAAGTGCTCCTATAAATACACAAAGTGTGAAGTGGAATCTAATGGGAGCAAGTGTTTGTGAAGATAAAGCTTTGGTTCTTCTGACAAATCACACAGTGGATTTGAAAATGTGGAATAAGGACTTAAATGAGATGACATGCCGTAATACACATGTTTAATTAGCAGCACTGGGAGTCAAGTATTAGACTCCTGTGTGCTTGGCTTGTGTGTTTAGATTTACAATGATGAATGGAAAATTTTATTGTAATGCCTTAAATAACTATAATTCCTTTGTTTGAAAAAGTTTTATGTTCTTGCCTTCAAAATATCTGCTGATTGTGAATAAACAATTATTTCTACCTCAGAATAGAGTTAAATTCTTTGAAATCACATATTGAAAAGGACCAAAATTGGTCTATATTATGTTTTTTGCACTTAGTTTCAAACAGACTTTACACAAAGATATGGGTGTTATTTATGGAAGTACCCACAATCAGCCTGAATGTGTTTTTTGGCTGTCATCTGCACGCAATCAGCCAACTGCAAGGGAATATGCAAGTACAGCAGTGTGTGCATCTCACAATTAGTATGGAAATTTTTTCGAGCTTCCGGGAGCAGGTGCAAACTGGAAAGGTGTAATAAAGTGAAGAGCGTCGAGATGGGAAAGAGAACATGTGGTTCTCTGCAAATTACACAAGTCTCTCGGTGGACAAAATGTACCTAACATTCTTGGAAAGATAAATAACCACAGCAAATGACCAATTTATAAAGCCAGGGAAAGGGTGGTTGGAGTGCTGTGGATGAGTAGTGATTTGATGCTTGGTAGGACGAAACAGTCTTTTGGTGAATTATTCATCAAATATATTTAAAGATATTTTTTACCAGCCATTACTTTGATTGTAAGGAAACGTCATACTATCTTGACTATATTACCAAAACTATAAACTTTTCTGAGTGTCCTTTTTTTTAAAAATGCAGGCAAGTAATAGATTTATTACACATAAAGTGATATATTCTGAACAATTACTTTTGCTATTCTGGCTAACAGCTAATGCTATTCCAAAAAACAGTTTCTGTGTAGCTTAAAAGTATAAGAATAATCAATAAAAAATTATTTTTAATTCAGAAATGTAACATTAGAAGACTTCTGGTTTTACAGCTAAGGTAAGGTTAAAGTGATATACTCAACAAGTGGCGAAAAGCCATTGCTAAAGTGACCAGGTGTTTACAAAGTGCCATGTCTAAGCATATTATTGGACAGTTCAGTAGTAGAAACCGGTGCAGGATAAACTACTGGTGACCTTCATGTTAGACATATTTGATGCAGTAATTCATGCTAATGGAGCCCTGTCAAGGTTTTTGGAGCTAATACTATACAGTACATTGACACTAGTCTGCAAATATTTCAAAGCAGAAATGTAAGTTTTTCACCTCATTCTTTGGTATATTCCAGCTTACTAAGAAACAAATCAGTTTTTTTTTTTTTGTTTTTTTTTTTCGGGCTGAAAATAATTACAACTTAAAAGAGATTAGATGTAAAAAGGTGAAAATAGTCATGTTATTGCTTGACATAGGGCCTGATCTTAAAAAATTTCCAAATAATGAGCGCTAAATTGCTTGTTTCAAAAAAAAAAAAAAAGAAAGAAAGAAAATATATTACGTATTTGCCATGTGGCCATACAAAGATTGAGGGCACATCTAATTAACAGCGTAACAGTGGTGTGGACACCAGATCAACTGTAAAAACATAAAAAAGCTCTAAACACTTCTATTTAATGTTGTAACACTTTTTTCCCTCATAGACAGACAGATTTAAGGGATTTTAAAACCAGCATTTGTAAAAGTCCAGTTCAATCTTGGCTTCAGTACAAATGTCTCAGAGTTTTATTTGACCTGGTGTACAGACCTACAATCTAGAGGTATAGAAACCACTGTGCTCCCCACTGCTTAAGGGCAAATGGATCAAGACTGTCTCTCTCCTGTGGTTAAAATCTCTAAACCATCCCATTCTTTTATCTGTCAAACTGTGCCCTGTCAGTGTATCAGAGGCAGTTCCCAACTGGTTAAGCCTTGTGAAACATTAGAAAACATTTGGTCTTTTCCCATATTAGGCTGTAGATACGTCAATCATGTTAAAGTAATTCTCTGAAGATGGATGTCGAGGCCCATTTAGCTTACAGCTCTTAAGGTGATCAAATATATAAACAATTCCCACTCCAGGTCTTCATCCCTATCGTATTTCTTGACATGTGGCCCTTGGGCACACACAAATACAAAGCCAAGTCAGTTAAATAAAACTATGAAAGCTTTATCTGTGTTTTCTATGCTCTGCTAAATGTTTGAAATCTTTCTAATGCATTAATAAGCTAATTTGGGATTGCATTAAATTCTTATTCAAAAAGCAGTTCATTTTGTTGCAAAGTAGAAAGGTTTACTTTAAATAATAAATATGAAGTCAAAATTATAATATATTAAACACAAAATTACAAAGCAAACACAGCTAATGCTATGTTTGCTTAGCATTAGCTGAGCAACATAGCTAATGCTAAGCTGAGCTATGTTGCTCAGGTAAATCATTTTAGCTGAGCAACAAGTTAAATAGCTAACTTTATATAAAGGATTCATACAACAAAATGTCAATGCACAATAACAATAATAATGCTAAAAAAAATTATATATGAAGTGAAAGTTATGTTTTGATGTCAGGCCTAATTTTTATTAGAAAACTGTCCATGACTGCACAAACCTGTTGGATTGTGTAAACTTGACAACTGGTTTACATGTAGTACTTGATTATAATTTTATAAAAAGCATGTTCAGTACATAGCTAAGGTTGTTAGTTTGTATAAGGTGCTTTTAATCAAAATAATAAGTGTCATGGGAACCCATTTTCTAATTTATTATGATTTTATGCCATCTGTTGAGACAAGATTTAACAAGGCTCATGTTCATATAATGACTGTACATTGATTGATTCTGCTGGCTGTATAAATCCAACGAATCATCTGCTAGTCCTCTCTAGCTAAACCGAGAATAAAGAAAACTTGTGTCAGGCTGACAGGTGTACAGCAGCACTGGAAATTATATGTTGCTATGTTTTCCAGGCCTCTTGGTTGTTTAACAATTATTAGCTAATTAGATTGACTGAAGCCAATCTAATCAGCTGATGAGGTAATTTCTTATAGCATACATATGGTTAGCTTGTAAACTCCATCACTCTATGTAAGAAACTATTACAATAATAGCATAACAGAACCTTACTTCGAGAAAATCCAAATTAACCCTTTACAATTCTTCTATCATAATTGCAAGCAGTGACAAACAGATTTGAGAGCTTACATTAATTAAATCAGTGTTTTGTGATGTTCACATTCTGCAGGACAAATGTTCAAAGGGGCCAACTTTAAAATGTCAAGTGGAGACACTGTAAGCCAATTCATTAAGGTATACAATATAAAACTGGATGTCATGGGCTATTATGTCTGGCTACCCTTAGCCTATTTAGTGGAAGATGCAGGAAGCGTGAGTGGCTGGAAGAAGGAAATGACTTAACACTGATAGTACCAGTGTCCTTTCATTCTACATGAAGTGTGGAGAGAAAAACATTTTCAAAAAGCCTTTCAGTGTACTTGTAAAATCCATAAAACAGCCACTGAAGACCAGAGTGTTTCTTTGAGGATGAAAAATCTCCAGCTGAACTCCTGGTGTCCTCTACTTGAGTCTGAGATGATGTACCAGTAGCACACAGGCAATGGAAGATTTCAATAGAGCTTTTAGTTTTCTTAGTAATTTAATTTCAAAATGGTAGTGGTGGGAAAGTTCACCATAATAACTATTAATACCATCAATAATTTTTGCCTTACCTCATCATTATCCTTTAAGCTTTTTATGTAGCTTAGAAACTAAAATAGTTTAGTTTTTTAGTTCAATTTTTCCGAGAACACCTCTGGTCCGATTAAAAGAATTCATTTCTTGAAACAATATCTTGTCAGAGTTGAATATCTTTGATTATCATCTCATTAAATAGCTTGACTGCTTCACATTTTTAGACACCTGGATGATTTTTTTTTCCTCAAACACCTCGGTAATCCTCTGATTCCATCATCCATCTAGTAGATTTATATCTAGCACTGGGGGTACTTTTCTCAAACAAAAATGGACTTTTCAATATGTTATGGTAAAGGTTCTTTTCTCTTTGGATTGTATTTCATCATTCAAATCCAAACTAAAGTACTGCAGTGCGCTGCTCTGCAGAGATGTTTTAGGAAGCCTATGTTTCTTTCCCAAAAATATCTGATCTTCAGTCTTTCTCCCAGTGTACCACTATGTGAGAAAGGCCCGCATTTAAACATTTGTACTACATGTGTACTATTTGGTACAATGCAAAGCACAGGCAATGAGCTAAATCTAATAGTCCAGATTGCTCCACTTCGGTCTCAAGCCCTTTTGCTTTATTTTGTTCTTTGTCCTAAAATTCGACAGTAACATAAACAATACATTTTTAACTGGGATACTTGCAATGATTAGCATGCATTTTTATATAAAGGTGGATTTCAGTAAATGATCACAGAATAGATAATTTATTTTAAAATATGAATCTTGTAGTACATTAAATTCAACCTGAGTGACAGAACTCAAGCTTTCATTCCTCTTCATGTGGATGAACATGGTCCATCTAATGAAATCCTCATATTCAGTTTCTCAATGGGATGCAATTATGATATAATACCAATACAAAATTAACACAAATTGCAGCCAACTGAAACATACTCCCATTTAAATATGTTGTGATATAGTTGCACATGTCACAGCTAGGTTTGCATTATTTACTGCATCAATCCGGTGTGGTTTCAAGGCAACCCAAACTCTGGCTCTGCAGAGATGTTTTAGGAAGCCTATGTTTCTTTATAGCAGCCTTTAGCTCATTTGCATTGCTAGTTCTGGTGTTTCTCATTTTATCATAAACGTCTGTTGGTTTTCTGGGTTTTTAGGTCTGGCAAGATTGTCATCCAATCCTGCACAGTCATACTATTGTCATTAAACAAGGTCCTGGTAATTTTGCAACTGCCAAGCCAAGCAGGTAAATGAAATCAGGCTGTTCACTAAGTTTAAGTAGCTTATATTTTCCTGGTAAATGGCTGTACTAATTTCAGACTTGATAAGCACATAGCAATTAGGCACAGAACCAAAAATCTGTGCCTCCTCCATATTCCTTCAAACTCCGGGGCTTTAATTCAAATTAAATGCAAAATTTACCTTTTTCTTTTTTTTTTTTTTTTTTTTAAAGGACTTTGGACCACTGAGTAGAAATCCAGTGCTGCTTCTCCTTAGGACATGAAAGACATTTCTTATGCTCTCTCTGGATCAGGAGTGGCTTGCCACAAGAAATGTGACCACCGTCATCTCCTGCATACATCCACATTTGGTCACTCTCATAGCACTGGCTCTAGCTGCAGTCCATGCCTTGTGTATTCCCTACAGAACTCTTTAAAAAATTTATTTGATCAGGTAATTTGATCAGTTAATTTGAGTTGATTTATTTGGCTATTAGCTTCTATATAGGCTGTATTCTGGGTAGAAATTTAGTAATTGTAGATAAATTTTAAACCACAGTTACGGTGCATCTATCTTAAAGGCAATTGCTGTTCTTTTTGAATTACTTTTGGAAGTTTATATCAAGTGCAATTATTTTCCCCCAAAGTATTGACCCATCAAAAACGTATTGTCAGCTCTATAATAAAAGGAATTGTTTAATTTCACTTTCACTGTTAGAGACTGTTCAGTGTCTCATTACAGTACACTGCATCTCACACTGTGACTCACAGGACCTACAGCAGGTAGATAATGGTATCAGCTATTACAATTATTACTTTTTTTATTAGCCAAGCTGAGACACTGTGACCCACAAGGCAGAACTGATGAAAAGCACAACATGATAACATGTGGAAAAAAATAAAAAAAGCTGATATAAAAACTGGGTAATGGAGTAATGAAACAGACAGAATGGTATGAGTAAAAGATATACAACTAATGTGAGATATGATTTGAGCGTATTTTCTGTGTGTATTGAATTCATGCATAGATAGAACCTCATCATCTTTCTGTGTTATGCTTTTCATTATAGACAGCATATGACTTATCACAGTGAGCCAGATCTTCAGGAGGCTGCCGGTTTAAGGAGAACTGCCAAAGGATAAGTCTCAATCCTCACTCAGCCATCATTCTCTCTCATACACTTCTCGCACTCCATGCCCCAAAATACAAAGACGATGCACACATCTGTGCAAAGGCAGTAAAACCAACAACCCAGTCAACTGGCTTTTAGAGCTTCTTCCATGAGGTCACTATTAAGAGAAATTTTTTTTTTAGATATTTTTTAAGAATCTGAAAAATTTGTTACAATGTCAGCAATAGGTGTTTTTAAAACTATACTTTGTAACTTTTCAGTATAGTCTGAAAACTGTATCAAAAAAGCAACATCTTGTGTTAGTGTCATGTGTGTATTTGGACATAAATTACCGGAAGGTCATTTGGAATATCTGTCCCAAGTTGACTTTCTGCGTTTTGTTGTTGTATCCATGCAGCATCTCACCAAACAGAGTGTCATTGAAGTGGACATCTTGCCTCAGGCATTTTTGTCCCTCACAGTTCTCTGACTGCAGGAGGCAGGAGCGCCCATCTCCTGCCAACTTGTACTCCTGCACGCACCTGCGAACAAGGCACAAGCTGTCAGCGTAATGCAAGGTATCTGAACATATACACAAACAAAGGTGAAAGGTCTAGTTAAAAAAAAAATAAAAAAACATATAAAAGTTTCAGGTGATATAAATAAAGGACAGTCAGGGACATGCTCAAACTGGCTATATCTATATCTATATGTCTGTATATGTCTATATGTAAAGGAGTAAATATAGGACTGTTTTGTGCCCAAACTGCAACGTCCTGGCTCATGTCTGTAGTGTTGTAAAAAATACCAAATTGTACCAAGTAGTTTTGTGCAGTTTCTGGTCCAATAACCTAAGTACACTCAAAATAAGATAAAACTAGCTTACAATCAACTTTACAGCAAGCGGTTTTTATGATGTAAAGCACTTGAACTTGTTACTGAAATACAAAAATTTCTTAAATATTGATCAAAACGTAATTGGTATACTGGCAGATTGTTTCACTTATAACAAGACTTTCCTCCCACATGGAACTAATGCATATTTTATCAATTGCATATGTATAAAAAATTTAACATAAAGACAGAAAAATTAAAATTTGATTTGAAGGAGAAAGGAAGTCACACTAACAAATCACTAAGTTGCATTTTATGTCACATACAGTACAGTGTTTACAGATTGCTTTAATTTTTAAATGGGCATTAGACTGAAGAACATTTTTAATTAAAACCTTGCCATAAAAACCCTTATTAACAAGGAAGTAAAGTTCCCTGCAAGTAGACGCCAAAGAAAAAAGTGACATATTCCCTTGTCGCTTTGATAAGCTTTTAGAAGTAAAAGAGCAGCCAGAAAGTGCTAATCAAATGTGCTTGATTAGCTGATTATTAGCAAATGGGGCCACCTATGAAAAAGCAAAAGATTTTTCAGCTTGTTGGTCTACTGCATATAATGGGAAATATATCACCACAATTCTGCTACTGAAATGAATTTGAAATGTATGTTTAGAACAGATCATAATGCATTGCCAAAAAATACACTATAGAAATATATAAAATAAATGATAAGATGACAGAGATATTTCTCTTATGTAATAGTGTGTTAGTGTTGGATCTTATCAATACTACAGTGGAGATGCTGAACACACAAGCTATTTTTGCTGCTCTCCAGTCTGGGGAAGGTTATAATGATATTTTTAACCAAACTGACATCTCTCAATCTACAGTGAGACATTTTTTTTCTTTGTGTTAAACTGGTAAGACAGCTGCAGGGACTATACTCCCCTGGAATTTCCAAGAATCTTCCAGGGAAATTCCCCAAAGCTCACAGACTTTTTAACAAAAATATAAAAAGGCAAGCATGGCTATTTTAGGAAAGACTTTTCATAAAAAAATATGTTCTCTATTATGTCAGTACAACCTTGGTTTATAAAGTTGCACCAGGATGAACCGCAACAATTCTGCAATGACATTCATCTGACAGATGAGACCAAAGCAGAAATGTCTGACTATAACGCACACAACCATGTAACCCCAGTCATTAAGCAGTCCAGTGGTGATGATTTGGGATGGATTTTCAGCCTGCACACTTAGCAGTCACAGAGTCAACCATGAACTATACCAATAGATTCTAGGGTTACAGATGAGGCTGGTGTATGACAACTCTAGCTTGGTTTAATCTGAGTCAATCATAAAAGTGCCACTATGGTCCAATCAAAGTTCAAACCTTAACCTGACAGAAATACTGTGGCAAAACCTCAACCTGCACACCTCAATGTATTGGAGCAATGTTGCAAAATTTCTTCACAAGGATGTTAAAGACTTATTAAGTAAAATGAAGACAAGTATGGTTTCAGACATATTGAATTCTGGGGTGTACTAAATAATTCCCATGACTGTTTTTACACCATGGGCACAGTTTTTACAGATTGTCTTTCTAGTAGTCATGCTCACCCGCAAAACATAAGAACATTGTTGGACGTGGGGTCATCTTCAAGGGGTACAAGCTGCTGAAGGCACAGCTGTTCACAACCTCCGTTGAAGCCATCCGTGCAGTCAACACCTCTGGAGTAGTCATAGCAACCTGAGCCATCCTTCATTGGTCTCAACCCCTCAGGACACTGCAAGAAAATGGATTAGGAGAAGGAGGAGAGAAGGTGGGAGACACATGGAGGGACAGAGAAGGGAAAAGGATAGATTAGGGACAGAGAAGAGAACAGAGAGGTACCGAGCTCAGATTGTGCATTTTAATAAGGCGCCAGGGTAATGACAAGATGATGATTAATGAGATATCAAACACAAAATAGAAGTCCTTGGGCCTTGGATTTATAAGAAAGAATTCTCAAACACAATCAAGGATTTTCATACAGTGTTGTAATAGAGAGGTTTTCATGTGATCCCATAGCAAAACAGAGCAAACTGATGGCTCTTATCATAAACACAGCTCAGCTCGATACAAGCTTGGATAGACACTCCACCAGCACTGAGATCTGTGTGTTGTTTTTTTCTGTGCCAGGAGCAAAACTCCAAGTGTTATGTTGTTCCGATAAAGCTGCACACTGACAGGAGGAAAAGCAGCGCAGGAAGCTTTAATGTTTATAAGATGAGGGATGGGTGTGTAGTCTGTCCCTAAACCAAGGAGTATGACCAAAGAGGGGAAATTCTTGATTCTGGAAAATGGGGGAACAGAGAGAAACTTCAAAGTCATATCTCTGCCTTAAGTTTAACAAATAATCACTGTATATTCCCTTGATGTGTCATTTTAAGAGTTTAATATTTAAAACCTTGCAATTAAACTGTGTCCATTGAAACTTGAGTGCATTAACAAAATCAGCAACTCACTGACGTTGCCCAGCAGTGAGCTTCCACTTTCAAATCACATTATACTCAGTTTAAATACGCAGAATGTAAAAAAAAAAAAAAAAAAAAAAAAAAAAAATTAATAAAACAATAGGCCCAATGCTCTAACTTTAGACTGGCTAATTTACAGAACAGCCACTCATTTATGAAGTGGATTTCAATAAATTATGACTTCTCCAGCTTAAAGAACATTAATTTTGCCTGAATGCAAGAAGAGCAAATGCATACTTAACTAACAGCGACTCCATTAAAAATGCAATTTTACTTATAATTAATAACTTTAGACTTAATAGACTACTTATAATTATTTGAATTGCCTCATCCATCTCAGAAGTAAACAAAAGATTAATGCATGCATGGAATGGGTTGGTTCAGCTTATATGCTAGCAAAACACTTGGAGGAGGCACTATAGATAAGTGTTAAAATTAAAACCCTACACAAAGTGATGACATTGACAGTTGGAAAATACAGGAATAAGACTGATGGTAATATATATATATATCAAATTTGTGCAATATTGCTATGTTCACAAATCATTTTTGAATTGTTAAAATGTTACACTAAGGTGACTTACTTAGATTATTTCTTAAAGTAATTTGATATTAAAGGTATTTGAAAAAAAAAATTATATAAAAACTAACAGGTGTTTCTGTTTTTAATGTAAATTTTCTCCACAGCAAGGTTGAAATTTCACAAGTTAGTAATGTGTCAGACTGTGCATGCATTGTGTCCCACCGGGTGTGATATGAGACACAGAGCAACAACAAATGCATCTGCAGGTGATACAAAGCTACAAATGCATATACAGTCAACAAAACCACAAAGTGAAGACAGACAGACAGACAGACAGACAGACAGACAGATAGATAGATATCTATAGACATCTATCTATCTATATATGTATATAACTATCTATATAACTATATTTAACTATCTATATAACTATATTTATATCTATATAACTAAATATAGTTATATAGATAGTTATATACACTATTGTTATATATTATAGTTATATACACTATTGAAGTGAATATCTTGAATTTGACAGTGCTGCCTGTTAATGCTGAATTTCATCAAACTGTTCTCAGTAACATGCAGAAGA
Organism: Gambusia affinis; assembly: GCF_019740435.1. Lineage (NCBI taxonomy): Eukaryota > Metazoa > Chordata > Actinopteri > Cyprinodontiformes > Poeciliidae > Gambusia > Gambusia affinis. The sequence goes on along the minus strand of NC_057884.1, from coordinate 11,667,082 downwards.
GGTTTAAGTTCCTGTCAATCAGGACTTTCTTCAAAGCTGCAGGTGTTTCTGCTCTGTCGTCTTTGCCAATATTAATATAACACATCTGTGGATTTCAAATGAATGCTGTTAGGGACACAGTTTGAAGAGTGTTGTTCACCACATTTACTGACGGCTACTGACTCATCTGTAACACCTCAAGTTCTTGCTTCCTGCGTGGGCTTTACCTGTGGGCATATAATGACTATAGTTAATGTTCTGTGTTAGTTTTGATCTATTTCTGCGAAACAAAAAGGAGAATGATGCAACCATTTATAAAACTGCTAATGGTAAAACTATTCAATTTCATTATTCTCTGTTTTAATTTTGCTTTGGAAGCTGAACAAATGGTGCGTACAGTGTGGGGCTTCCACTTTATTATTACTGATGGCTTCATAGCTTTGGGTTCAAATGTTTAGGTCTTTATCAAAGTACCTTGCAGTGCCTTCCAATTAAGTTAATACCTTTTGAGCTACTTTAAATCTTAAAGTATATATGCAAAACAATAAGTCTACAGTGTACATAAAGCTAACACTTCACACTATTAATATGAAGACAGTTGTGGCAGTAGCATGAATCCAGAAGAATAAATTATGAGAAGAGGGATGGAGCTACGTACATACAATGCAATTGTGTAATCCCAAACAGAAACTGGGATGTGTTACTTGAATATGTCTAGAGCATCGAGACTGAGGTGGAGGTTGAACTCTCAGCAAAAACTACTACAGAATGGTTTAGAGCAAAGCTTATTCATGGATTAGATAAATCCCAGGCCTGATTCCAAATTAACATCTGTGGCAAGTCTTGAACATTGATGCTTAAAGACACTGTTATTTCAAGCCGACTGAACTTGAGTTATGTTTTAAAGAAGAATGGGCAAATATTTTCCCCAAAATAAACTGGAATTACAAAATTGTGGGCCTTACACAGCATTTACTCTGGGGCACTGAATACTTAAATACCTCACACTTTTAATTTTCTTATTTCTAAAACGCTTTTAAAAACCATGTTTCTTTTTCCTATAACCTCCGAATAAGAACAACATTCTTGTGTATTTTAAATGAAACACAAGGAAGTTTGTGGTTGTAGCATAACAAAATATGAAAAAGTCCAAGAGGTCTGAAGACTTTTGCAAGGCAATATATGCAGGTATTGGGGATTTTAAAACTAACCAAAGATAACTGAAAAGTCTGAGTTAATCGCATGAGCCTCCAAACATCTAGGCAAAGAAATGTATAAGACTCAGAGAAGCGCATGTGTTTTGGATTGTGAAACCTGCTTGACTGACAGAAGGCAACTCAAACCCAGCGGCAGAACTGTTGGGTGGAACTGGCTCATCTGGTGGGAGTTGTTGTCGCTCAGGATTACAACTTTATATGAACATCTCTCCCTTCTGGACATGGGAGATCGTGAGGTGAGAGAAGTTCCATTGCTTATTTCTCAAAGCTGTTTGCCTAAATTATCCAGACAACAAATGCAAAGTTACTGTTGCTGCTAGCTGTGTGCTGCCGGATGTGAAATCATTTACCCTAAATCATGCTAGAGTCTACATAATGAATGACAAACTGCAAATGATAGACGATATCTGCATATCAGAAAATTTGTGAAAAAAAGGGTGTTCTAGTGAAAAGATGTGAAATATTCCCTTAAATTAGAGACAAGCCAATCCCATTTTATGAAGTCATCAAATCCAGTTATCATTGCATACTGATAGTCTTTGTGGGGACCTGATTTAAATACTACCTGCCTCTTTGCTTGCTTTAAATATGACTCAAACACATTTTATTGTGTTTTAAACATAAATCTGACTGAAGGACAATCCGCTGACTATCATAATGTAAGGATGAAACTGAAAGACGAGCAGAAAGATGAAGCTGCAGCTTTTAGTTACTTCTAAATTTCCTCTCAGGGCATCATACAGTTAAAAAGCTTAAATGACTCCCCCCGGTTTTACAGAGGTGAAGATTTTGTCAACAAATGTGCTTAAAAACAATACAGATGTTATTAAGACAAATACTACTCTTGTAGAATTCTATTTATGAATCCTGTTCTTCTAACTAAGAAGAATGAATTAATTAACTAATCAAGTTGAACAGAATTTCAAATTACCTTCTTCAGGCTCGACTGTTACAACACTACAGGCCATTACTTATAGAAGTGAAGTCAAAAAAGTAGAGGCATTGATGTAATCTACTTTAAAGTGAAGTAACATATTCATTTAAAAAAGGATTGAACTTTTAAATTCAAAGACAGTTAGTTAATGATATACTAAGTGGTAAGTTCAAAAGTATCTCAATGGAATTGTCATATTCACATTTTTCTTTTTTTCTTTATGCATTTTTATTCCATCCTCCACAGTTTGACACAATTTCAGAATATCAAAGAGCTACTGAGAGTAAACCGATAAATAGTGGTCCACAAAAAGGAAACACTATTCACATTCTAATTTACAGCTACTTGGTGGAAAGATGAAAAACCCACAGACACAAGAAATGCAGGAGCTCTAAGATCTCACCACTCTGATAAGAACAAGTTCAATGCTTAATTTAAACCCAAATGAAAAAAAATTCTTCATTCTTGAACAAAACAAAAAATTAGCAAAGCTAATGTTTCTTCTATTTCAAGTAGGTTTTAGCATGGAAATTTATTTTAGTCATACTTTTTGCCACTCTCCATAGCAACGGGCCAGATCTCTCTTCTTGTACACTTCATTAATCAGTACCTGTTTGAGATATTTGTGTAAGCTAATTTCTTCACTTCTGGGACTGTATCAAACCCAGGATGAGACTTCTTGCACTTTCCAAGACCTGAGCGAAGAGTTGATTAACCCCCATCCCCTGATTAGAACTGGCAGTTACCAGCCCACAGAAAAGTGATCAGGAATAAACTAGCCTTCTAGAGAGATGGTGAATGTAGCATGATTTGAAGTTACAGTTGGTAAGAAGTAGGGCTATTTGACAGATTTTCTCCGTCCAACTTTCCAATCTGGTACAGTAAGGTGCCATTCCCCGACAAAGCTGGAAAGCTTACAAAGTGAAGCATATTCAGACATATGTGGCTCAAAACAATGTGTTAGGTTGTATTCTTGAGATGTTAGACAACCAAATATATAGACCCAAACATAGAAAAAGCAAGATTTTCCCTTTAGAAAATATGACCGATTTATTTCTGAAGTTTAGCAGGGCTCTGTGAGACACGATCTAAGGCTGGGTGAAGAAAGCCTGTATTCAGTAGCTGACAGCTGTATTTTTTGCTCTTTTGGTTTTGAGTAAATGAATATATTGGAATTTACAATGTCAGATAATGAATACATACATGTTTGTGTGTCGTTATAGAGTGAAATAAAATTATTTTTTCAACAATATGTACTGACCAAAAACTTAAGATTAACAATTTCGATTTTTTTTTTTTTTTTTGACAAATAAATTAAAAACTCTGCATTTAGTTAAGAAAAATCCGATACCAGTTGAAGCTAAGGTTGTCACATTGATTCAGTGCCAAATTTTCTGTTTGTTTTGACATAACTGCATGGCCTGCCCTACAGAACATATCTACATAAATGGCAAAACAACATTGCTGAGAGGTGGTATATTTGGAGTTTGTTGACAATACAGAAAAGCAAAATTAATTCAAAGCAAAAACAAAATCAGCAAAGCCATTCACTAAGGCAGTCCTCATAAATAATCAGCATCATAGTCTGGTTTTGTGTGTGTTTTCAGAAGTAGTGGCAATTCTGTTTGCAATTATGCACTATTAAATTAACTTTTATTTAAATCAATGGGATTGTATCTATTTTTGATAGAAGTCATCTCCTACCAGCTCTTGCCTAACTGACAGGTCATGTCACTGTTAGTTGGCAAGCTGTACATATTGTGTTTTTCATAAATTGGTTAATAATAAACAGCACGATTTCAAAATCACTCCTCATTACTGGTATTAACAGAGCTTTGCTGCTAATAACCAAAGCTTTGTATTATTCTAATTAGATTCCTGATCAAAAGGATACTAGCTAATCACATTAAGATCTTCACACATGAAACACTTTGTTTTTACACAAACCATAAATTAAGATCAAAGTAAATTATTCTGTTTTCTTGGAGACAGTTTTCGATCACACTAAACAAAAATGTATTAAGTTGTGAATCGTCTTATGAATAAATGCAGATCATTCATTGTGTATTCTAAACAAACCCCCTCATGTTTGGTATCAGACAGGGAAAAACCCTCCAGTCTCAGACCCATTAACTATATTTCATAAATGTAATGTTACCCTTCTCAGGAGAGGAAGATTGGAGTCATTCATCACAATGAGGTGGAGCTGTAGGTATAGTTGTCAGTAATCCAGAATTGCCCTGCTCTACTCTGAGGCTGAATCCCTGAGGTTAGACCACTTTAACACATGTTGTTGTTCTGCCAGCTCTGCTTTTGAGATGAAACATGACAATAAAAACTCCAAAAATATTTGATCTAGTTGTCAAAATGGATAAAACAATCATGACTCTTAACTGAACACATATAGAATTAAATTGGCAATTCAAATCACGTATGTATCTATTGACCATAAAACAATGTTGGCTGCAAACATTACCAAGAATACTGAGATTTTGTAGCTAAGGTAAGCAGATCTAAAAAGAATTAATGCATCAGAAAAATTAAATAGCTTGTACATGCTCAAATATATAAATATCGCACTGCATTTTTCCTGTTGATATAGATAAACAATCACAATTTCCATGTATTTTACCAAGAGCCCCTAGCTTTTGTACAATCTATTGAAAACTTTATAAGGTTACACTGACCTTATCAAAATTATATGCTGAACATTAAAACATACTTGTCACTGCATATTGCAGAGAATGGAAAGATACATGCAACAAAGCAATAAATGCTTGAAGATGATAAGAAAAAAAAAAAAAAAACTTCTTTGGAAAGATGCTGAGTCTTTCACAAAACAATGAAAGTTCTGGAAACGGCACAGCCCTAAATCACACTGACAGACGAGGTGCGGGGGAAGAGGTGGGGGATAAAATACTTATATTTGACAGCCTAATCGAATTTAGAGGTGGCTGTGATGCATGGCCTAAAGCTCGGGAACCGCTCAGATGTGTTAAATTAGGTAAAACAGTTTTATTGCTTCAGAAGCAAAACCCTTCCTCTGTAAGTATATCTACACTGGCCATCCTAGATAGGAGGTTAACATGGGCTGGAAACAATCAGAGATTTAACAACTCAGAAAATACAGAGAAATGTAGAAGTGCATATCTTTGTATGCTGAACAAATATGAGGTACTGACTCACTCTGCACAGCCGGGTATTATTTAAGCATAGGCTGGCATTTTAACCACTTACGTGGTTGTCTATTTGTCCCTCCCTCTCTTTCTATATATATATATATATATATATATATATATATATATATGTATATATATATATATATATATATAAGCCACTTGGATGTATATACATATATAACTTTAGGGGTCAGGAGTATTGAAAGTAGTATGTACTAAAACTTAAAACAGTAGAAAGTATGCAACTGACTAAATTAGTTTGAAAGTAGGTCAGACTGCATCAGATAGAGCTGCTCCAGCTATTCACCATCCAGATGCAACTGAATCTTTCACCAGTGCAGGCAGAGCGAGTGCAAAGAATAGCATGACATTAAGCAATGTTGTTAGGTCACTGCTACAACATTTGATTCACACTTGAATTGACTCTGCTGCAGTGGCACATTTGTGCAGTACACGCCATGTCTCCTTGTTGCAAGCCTAATACTGCATAATTATTTTAATGTATCGGCCTTACCAAGGGATGAGGTTGTTTGCAGTAGAGTTAAATGCATAATGCATTGCAGGGATGTTATTGACTTAAAGGTGCTTATTTTTCTGAGCAACTAAAAAGCAAAACAGACCTGAAATAATGGCACAGAGATGCAAAACAGGGGTGTTACGATTTTACTTTCCATTTTATTTATCTTCAACTCAGTCAGCAGTAGGAAATATAGGTTTAAAAACATCTTGAAAAGATTAAGAGGTTTGTGTGGAATAAAAACTCAACTAAGCACATTTTCATGTAACCTTAATACAAAACAAAAACAGGGAATTTACCTTTAGCCTTTACTGAAGTTTGTGCTCTCATGTTTTTCAATGGTGTTGTTTCTAGGTTTTTATGATGATAAAAGCAATGCTTTGGCTCAAACTTGAAAGGCTAAAGCACTCTAATGAAGTTCTACCTAAAAAAACAAAACAAAAAAAAAAAAAAAAAAACACAAAAATGTGATCTAAAGCCTGACCACCAGAACAAATAAGCCAACAAATATTGCTTTGCTTACAAGCCAAAATGGATCTGGGAATAAATTTCTAGTTTTCAAATACTGTATAATTTGTACAATTAAAACAAAACAAAAAACGATTTACTGTATTTACTCGACAGTCTTCATTAAGTGACACGACAATTTGTGCCCCCCTCATTTTCACATAACCATCAGCTAAAAGTTCTAATATGTGATCTCAGTTAGCTAGGATAAGCCCACTTTGCACTTTGGTAACTGGCACATTTAAAAGATGCTGTCTCCATTTCTCACCCTCCTTTATTTAGTGGTGACTATAAAACAGATGGTTATGGGAGTGAATAATAGTGCTGTGATGCAGCTCCACTGCATTGTGCTTCTCTTAACTCAGCTTGGTTGTCATAGACATTTAGAAGTGACAATAATATACTCTGTTATTTGGACAATCTAGAACTCACTTTTGTTTGTAACTGAGCCAAAGTTAAGTAATTTAAATAAATGTCTCCTGCTATACTTTTATTACCACTGAATTGTTGAAGCCCACATTTCGGCTTATAACCCCTCTTAAGACTGTTTTTCATTACTTCCACTCAACACAAATCTTCCCTCCCTTATTTGGCTACAACAGTGCAGTGTGCAACTTTGCATTGCTTTAAAAAGAAACTATTAAAGCAAAACGCAATAAACATCAGAATTTTCCCCCCCATGCATTTCCTTCAAAGTATAAACAACTGAAATTCAGTAGTAATGATGTAAAATGAGGAGAGCTCTGCAGCAGAGCAGTGAGAGTCATGATGTTCAGTTGTCAGGAACACAGAACCATAGGGACACACACGGGAAGGGCTGTGGAGGGATTAGGGGATAGGGGGTTGCATAAAACGCTCACTGTGTGGGAGCGATATTTTACCTCCCTGCTGACTCTTTATGTAAAGCAGACAATGCAAAGCAAAAATCTCCCCACATCATTCCATTCTTTATTTCTAGAGTGTAAACTCAAGCACTCTAGGATAGCATAATAAAGAAAAGATAAAAAACAAGATTCTGTTCACTGACTCTTCATGAACATATTGAGTTTGACAGTTCAACATTATTACCTGGTTTGGTGATCCAACTAAAAAAAAAAAAAAAAGACATCTTTGTTAAATTTACAACCAAACAGCTTCCAAAATATTTCCCAAATGAGACATAGACTTTTGAAATATATGCTACCAATGTTTTGGTCTGTTAAATATCTGCTAAGCCTCTGTGATCTTCCTTTGGAAAAATGTTATTGGTAAATACATAAATGCCTTACAGAGAAATATAATTATGCATTTAGAAAATCTCTATCACTGTCAAACCAAAGTCCTTAATGCTGCAAAAGGTTTCACATGAGTTGACCTCGAAAGTTTAGCGGGTAACTGCTAAACTCAAATGTATAAGGTCAACTAGATTTTACTCAGATTTTGCTGTCCAAAAAATCAACACCTGAGAACTGATATTCACTCCAAGAGGAGGAGTTGTGTCTGTACTTGCTGGTGTAAGATGTTATGGCACAGAAATGATTTACATAAAGCAAAATTCATTCCATATTCATTGGAAACCAAAGTTTTTTTTTTTTAGAAAAAAAAAAAATCTCTCTGACAGAAAGATAACCATAAAGCAACAAGACAGTATCTGTCCAAAAAGAATATTTCAATCAGAATGTACACACTTTCATGGTGGTAGTAACATCATGATGGGTGCCTGTGTTGCTGCCTACTAGTGCACTGCAAAAAGTGGCTGTGATATTGAAGAGGGAAGACTGCCCCCTAATTCATAACTTTCCACACAAACTTTTCACAGCAGTTGTCATATGAGTGAAAATGAAACATGGTCAAAGTCCAAAGGCTTGCTCTTTTTACTGCATTTTTAAGCCCTGATGTAGATATCCATGTGTCGCACTGTTAACTAAGAAACACTTTCAACAGGAAACTGGATAGGAAAGAAATAAAAAAAAGTCAATAAAAGCGATATGAGCACAATCTTTTGAAATAAAACCATAGTGCTCATGCTGTTTAGATGGTTTTGCCTTCTTTTTGTAACAAATAATAATAGACAACATCTGCAAGATTGCATTTCCAGAAAATCTATCAAAGCTCATTGTCTTGTTGCTTTCTTGCAGGGGCCTTAATGTTTTAATCTTCTGGGTCAACATTTCTCTCTGACTATGCTCACCAACTATGACAACTTGCAACAATTAAAATGTGATTTGACATACATTTGTTGTAATATTCAATGTAGTACACTGACTGAAAAACGTTCTCACTCATTCCCTCTTGCCCCCATGAAATAAAAGAATGAAAGTGCTTTATAAATAAAGCTGGTATGGTATGGTATGGTAGATTTTACTTACTCCAGGTTCTGTACTCCCTCCTGCCCTGCATTTCATCTCTGATTCTAATCATTAATATTATCCCCAACAATAAATAGAAGTTTGAGTTTTGGACATTTTTGCTTTCTCCGCCTGAAGGACCTGTGTTTTGTGAGTTGTAAATTTTTCTGCCTTTATAGCATTCTGTCTCATCCATTTTTGCATGCTATAACTTTTTGGTTTTTGCAGGTGTGCAGCTTAATAAAGCCCTGGGGGTTAAAGGTTTGACCAGGACCAGCTCATTGTCGGGGAAAAAATGGAAAAAAAAAAAAACAAAATCTGCCTACCTGTTTTATTGGATGGTTAAACAATAAAACAGTTGTTCTGCCCAAAAGGCATGTAAGCCTCCTGGGAGAATGCCAGATGGCCAGTCCAGCCCTGTAAGGTGTAGAAAATGTTAGAAAGCCTGTGAAAATTCCCCCCCAAAAAACTTCTAAAAAAATCTATTCCTGGGGAAAAAAGTTTTAATGTCAATAATATCTTGACCCTTACCTTCGACATAAAAGGCACATTATCAACACTAATCAATCTCCTCAGGCACTGATGTTCTCCTTCAGCATGAAGGTGAATCCTTACAAAATACCACACTCTTCAGCAATGGCTTGATGCTCTCCACATAAATCCAAATCCCCACTGAGCATCCAAAGGGATGTGCCATAAAAAGGCGGATCCCTCAAAGCACCTTGCCGCACCCAATGCACAGAAAAAGTGTCAGATGCAAGACCACGGAACATACCGGGAGATTACAGTGCTGTTCCTTCTTTTTTGCACCTCATCTACTTTTTTATTTAAAAAGTTTGACTTAAAACAATATGTAGCTTATTTGATTGAATGTGTTTTATTAATTGCTATTATCAAAAGCAGTTCTTTGAAAAAAAACCTTTGTGATTAAAGAAAACTTAATGTAAGCAATACAATATTAGTCATCTAATAGGAAAATCACAGCTCTACTGTATAAAACAGATTGGATATGGGCAAAAGAAGGCACAAGCTCAAAAACATGAGCTTTTTCAAAATCACCATATGCAGCCTGCTGAGGTCAGATGGCGCAAGAATAAACTGTCAGCCTCTCTGTCTCAGCACAAGTGGAAAAGGAAAAGAGGCAAAATAGAATAAACAATGTCTGTTAAACTTGGGCTCTGGGGTTGACTTGAATTTAATTTATTGTAAAAACATACCAACTGTCCTAAGAGCAGCAGTGTGCCCAGAGGGACTGACTTTGATGACATATTTTAAGTTCTTTCTGTGAACTTTAAATGATCTGTGTTCACACAAGCCTTACAAGGGTGTTTGAAAGACAGCTGCTCCCCCCACAAAAACAAAATATCAGAAAAATATGAGGCTATATTTTTCTGTTCTTGTTTTTTCCCTCTTTTTGTGTCTCTTCCACTTTGTGGTAATCCCTTTATACTAGGAGGCATTGTGAGTCCTTTTCATCCGCACAATAATCAGACTTTTGCAGAAAAGTGAATTATTTTTTACAAATGTCCTGTCCTTCCTTCCACTATTTACGTTATTTTGTACTTAAAAGTACAATTGACACTTGTCCAACTCAAAAATGACAACAGAAATGATAGGCATAAATCATGTCTATCGGTTGGTAACAAGATTGGTCAGCCGATAAACATCTTCAAATCCAGATGTGACAACTGCATAGGAGCTGTGAAGGTTTTCAGAAATATGAAGAAAAGTGGTAAAATACTTTCACCATTTTTGATGCTGGCAGTGTGCATTTAAATTTAGGACTCATTTTGTCTCTTAGTGAGCACTGTTTATAAGTCATTGGGTGTGTTTAATGGAGTAGCATATTGTAACAGAAACCTTTATAGTAGCTAAAACCATCTGCCAAACCAAGTAGGAATCTTCATGTAACTTTTTCCTTTAACAGCATCCTGTGAAGTTATTTTGGTAGCTTATGAGAGTATTAAATATATATTGTAATAACTTCTATTATTTTCTTTTACAGCAATTAGAGAAAAACTTTTATTTTAGCAACAAAGACAATTTTTACAAACTATTAAATGTTCTGTCTTGCATTTCCAAGTCAATGTCCAGATTAGATAGGAATTATTATGAACAATATATTTTTTACTCACTTTACCAAGGGTTTTGTAAGAAAACAGTAAACAACTAAAACTTTCAAAATGATTCTCAAGGCCTCTGTGGGAGAAAAAAACAACAACTTCGTTTTCACCACCATAATTTGGTTTATGGGGAAGGTTCACTCCAATGCAGCAGAGAGACCTTCTATCCTACATTTTACAACCTTAGTTGCAGCATTTGCCTTCGAAAAAAATAAATAAATCTAACATCTGCAGAACAACCAAGATAACAATTGATTCCAACAACAACAACAACCTGCCAGATGTAGAATTCCACTCCATCCCTATTTTACAAGCAGTAAAATATGCAAGTCCTATGCACAAGCAGTCCACAGTGTAAAAAACAGGTACCTGAATAAAATGTAGGGAAGCAGAAACTCTGTATCCATACTTGAGATTACATGTCACATTATCATATTACATTGTTATTTTTCTGCTGGTTTATTGCATGTGTTTTGTTTTATTATTATAATTACCAAAATAGTCAGTTCTGTCTTGAGCTTAGGGGTTATTAAAATAGTCGAGGCTGCAGCCCCACAAGATTAAGATAAACAATACCAGTGGCTCACTCATTACCAATTTAAGTACATGTAAATGTAAGAAGTCGGCAATGATTAATTGAAACAAAGCCAGCTGATGCTCACAAAACAGTGGTGTGAAAAAAAAATGCAACAGACAAAGAAATTACTAGAAAAAGTCAGAGATAAAGAAAAAATAAGAAGGGGACCCAATAAAATCTGGGCATACTTTATGATAGGGAACGGCGTAATTTCTACAGTTGATTCTCAATAATGATGACTATGATTATCACACATTAAATTGTACAGTTATTGATTAATCTTCACGGTGAGAAAGGAGGGATGTAGGCTCTTTGGAAATAAAGGCAAAAATACTCAAAAGTATTAAAAGCATACGAGCTGTAAGTTATTCTAGTAAGTGGCTCTCATGAGGAAATTGGCTTGTTATTAATCATTTTTGATCATCGCCTGTCAAAGCCAAGTAACCTGTGGGTCTGCAAAGCCACCAATGTTATCTCCAAAACAGCTTTGAGAATGTAGTAACAAGAAGTTAGATCAAGTTTTTCTGATGAAGAATATTAGTAAGTCAGAAGCCAAAAAAAGATCTTCTTGTGTTTGTCTTTAGTCGTCACAAACAACAAAAACACTCATCGATTTACAGCCACTTCAAAGCTTTTAATGACTCAGAGAGCCGTCCTCCAGTAATTAAGATGGCTCATCAATTTAATTACTTTACAATGCAGGCCTGCCCTCTGCTATGCAAAGCCTGGGGTTTTTAGCCACCCTTCAGTTAGAAATATGCCAGGTTTGAATCTCATATACACTGTATAATGTCATTTGCAATGTTACATTTTAAGTCAAATTAAGTTTTATCCAGATTTGTGCTCAAAAATACAGATAGTTGATCACAAAGCTAAGAAAAAAATATATTAAAATCTAATTACCCAAATCAGAAAAAGGTAGAATTGAAGAAATCCTTTTTCAAAAAATCTCAATCACGTTTTTAAGAATCTTTAATTAACATTTTAGACTAACTAGCATACAGTTCTATTCGTACTCAAACGAACCTTTGAAAAACAGTTGCAATTGGCACGTATGCGTATTATAGAAAACAATAAAGCCATATACATAAAATATTTTTTTAAAAATAATGAGGTTAGAAGTAAACATTTAAATGTAAAGCCTTGTGTAACATTGTGAATTTATTTTTACCTTGCTTTATGTGAAAAGTACTGTACCTAAAGTAGATTTTAGTTTTTAATTAACTTTGTGCTGAGCTCTCACTATTCATATTCTTAACCCTGAATTCAAATTTGATTCAATTCAAAAATATTTTCTTAATCCAAGAGGAAAATTAATTCTTGCTGTTCGTACAGATGTTTATGGCTGCGGCCAGGAATTATGTCCCCTCGCTATCTGCATTATAAGAACTCTGTAGAAGCCTCTGATCTCAGAGTGTTGTTGTACATTTATGAGTAGGAAGTGCAAAGTTTTCCACAATTTTCTTGGCTTTCTGGAGAATCCTTAATTATCTCCAGATGCTCCATAACTGTTTAAATAACAAACAGCTTCTGGTTCAGATGCTGCTACGCCAACAGATAATGGCAGAACAGATAGAACTCTCTCTTATATGAAGCATCTTTGTGCAAACCTTGAAATTACAGACATGTTGATTGTTTTTCCTAATTATATAATTTCTGTAGGAATTCTGCGTCACACTGGATTTTATTTTGGGATATTAGTATAAAATTGCAGAAAACATCTACTTAACAGCTTTGAGATTTTAAATTGTAGAAAAGTTTTAAGCCCATTTATCCTTTCTTTTAATACAACATTTTATGCTTATGCTTTGTTGTTTCATTAAACATTTTTTTTGATGTTCTGAAAAACACTTTGGTTTGATTTATGTATGTATAGAAATAACTTCGCTATGCATTTTCCTTCTGACTCACAATATTGCTCTCGTATCACATAACATTCCAGTAAAATACATTAAGAGCTGCAGTTGAACTGCGACAAAATGTTTAAATAACAAAGGGATTTGCATAATTTTAAAAGCACTGCTTGTAATATAAAAAGCTTTAATGCATACATTCACTCCCAATATGTTGTTTCCAAAAAGATTCTTCCGGCATTATAATTCTACTATACCACTAAGAAATAAAGCCCCTCTCATGATTTAAGGCTTTGTTCCTAAACTTTGTTTCAGAAAATTTTGCCTTTGGCCACAAGCCCTGGGCTCTTAGCAGCACTTAAGGGCAGACTAATATGTGGGTAAGACAGTCTTTGCGTTCTTCTCACATGGATCAGGCAGTCTTTAGAAATCCAGAAAAAAAAAACAAATTAAGATGAACCAGTTGAGGTGGATGTAAAATTTAACAAGGATGCCCACTGGGCATCTCCATTCAAGGTCTAATTGGCATGCCAGGTCTCGCTAAAGGGATTATAAAAAGAGCTGGCCAGAGAGTGGCTGGGGATGAAGGAAGTAACTAAAGACAAGGAGACCTTGAAATTTTGGTTTTCTCGGTGTGACCTAAACTCTATAATTTGAGTATGTGGCACGTAGAACGGTTGGATTGTTTTAATATTTCAGGTGAATCTTCTTTCTGCTAAGAGTCTGGCTTTAACCTTGAGGAACCCATGAGAATATTGCTGGCAATTTACACAGCTATTGCAAAATAAATAAATAAATAAATAAATAAATAAATAAATAAATAAATAAATAAATAAATAAATAAATAAATAAAATAAATTAAAATAAAATAAAAAAAACAGGAGCTGGAATACACTCAACCAAAAGGGTTGGGTGTTCTATGACCGTCCTGAACAGGTATCACTAGCCATTTCCATTTCTGTGTGAATCTGAAAGTAAACAGTCTTTATTTGAAATTAGCTTACCATGCAACCAGAGGAGTCCATCTGTCGATCAGAGACACACTTAAAATTTTTTTTGCAGCCACCATTGTCTTTGGAGCAGTCACGAACAGGTCCAAAGGACGCCAACAGGTCCTGTACTGACTCAAAGTACGTAGACATCAAAGCCTCTTCCCTGGAATTGAAGAAAAAAAAAAAGGTTTAACTAAAGAAGTACTGAACATTTTACATATGTTTTCACAAAGGAATTATGGACACACAAGTACAAGTAATGTCTAATTAAAAACAATGCATAAGGAGCTGAGCATAATCCCTTACCACCTGGAGAGCAGTCTCTCAAAATGTTTTGTTCTATTCTACCGCAATTAGGAAAATATTCAAGCTCAGCTGTATTGTGACAAAGACACATCATTTTTTTAAATCATTTTAATTGATACACATAAAGTTTATATTAATATGTGCATACAAAATAAAGGAAACTGTGAACCTCAGCTGCATTTTCATGTTGCTGTTTATGAAATAAATTCTGAGATCATTTTACAAATGGATCCACCTTGGGACGTGCTATTCTGGTGCAAGGTACATTTTTTGGAAAGCAACTGTGCTCTGGGATTTATCCGCTCATGTGAATCACATCCATTTATGCTGAGCCCTGCCATGCCAGCACACTGGTGGAAGCTAGCTAGACATTCTTACCATGTTCCATTGATGTGAAGCCTTTGGGGAATTAGCATTCACTACGCATTAATGGTGATGACAGCTTTGAAGTAATTTCACTGTAAAAGTTGCAAATGTTCTCAGTTTTTTTCTGATTTATATATAAGTATATTTCTGCCCGAGTTGTTCATTACTTGTTCCTGCATGTTTTGTGTGGTTCTCCTATGTACATAAACATGGAAATGAAAATAAATGCAAGCAAAATTACACAGCTGAAATGTACATTTTGTTTACCCTACTACAGAAAAGTCAATACATTTTGTAGGAACCCTGTGCTTTATACAAGAGGTGGTCTGAAGGTGGGCAAAGTTTTGGACACATTACTTTTCCTTTATTTGTCCACATACACATTAAGGAAAATATTCAGTTTTGCCTTGTCCATCTAGCTTCCTCTCATTGACAGAGATCTGGGTAGGATGTGTTGCCTTCTAAGATATTTTTGCATATTTCATGTTATCAGAGAGTTTCAGAATTTCAGATTTAGCAGCTAGTAATCAACAAAAGTTGATTTGGATAGCCTTGTTGCTATAATAGATGAAATCATTATAACATAAAACTTGTATTCTGTTTTCACCCAGGTTGATCACATTTTTGATCAAAATTTGTAAGAGTTATGAAAAAGTATCAATAGAAACATAAAATATTCCAAAACTATGTTCACATAACATCACCAGTTGCGCAAATCTTATATTACACGTCACAAAATAAATTTTTTCCAACACCGCTGGATCAACATTAACTGCCAACACCCACATGTACTTGTAGAAATCATGCAAGATAAAGGAGCAACAGTGCAGAGTTTAATTTGTGTTAAAATAGAGCATGCAAAAAAAACAAAAAAAACAAAACAAGGAGACGTGATCCAAACACTCACAAAAAAATTAGCAGCCAGTAAACTATCTTGGCGAGGTAACATTCCAGGTCCATAATGGCACAGAGCATTATTTGTGTGTGAAACTGCATGATCAAGAGAGCATTTCATCTCTCTGTGCACAAGCAGATGCGTGACCCTCTGTTGCTCAAACCTGCCAAGCAGTCCAAGAGTTGAGGGCATGCTTGTGACAGTCCTGTGCTCCTATCACACTCCCTTAAAAGACAGTTTTAACTCTTTGCACTTGGGAAACAGAAAGTCTGTTTTCCAAGCATAGCTATGTCAAAAGTATCACTGATACTGTTCTCTGTGTTCAAGTCAAGCATAAACAGGCTGTTTTTCTTGTGTTTGGAAAGCGGTTTTAGAACTAATTAGCTTCCACAGAAATACCACAACTGGACTAAAGAACTACTTGCTGTTAAGCCTTGCATGTTTTGAATCCTTTCTTTCTTAAATGAAATTGACATTTTTTTATTATTATTGAAGCCAAACATTAATTTGAATGAAACAACAACAAAAAAGCCTATTTATGTTTTAATTAGGGTTCAGTCAAATAAAAGGGATACATTTTGGAAGTGCATAGCAAATTTACGTCAATTCTATGTTCACCTAAGCACATGCAGCCATGTCTGTATACTGACTTTAGTGCACTGGCTGTCACAAAGAATGAAATAATAAGCCACACTGTCCCCAGGCGTGGGACTAGAGGGAGCACTGTATGTTGTGAGGAGGGGCTCAAGACTAAAGGCAGCAGAAAGGTCTTGACTGATGGGAAAGACAGATGACTTGCTGTGTAAGGAGGAGCTTAGAG